>NC_064410.1:47075833-47695416 GCF_023375975.1 Astyanax mexicanus | reverse complement strand
ACATTTAATGATCTTTGGTGGAGTGTGTCCATCAGTGACGTCCATTATCGCAGAGTCATTGGAGGGCTGGAACCTGGTGCAGGTAAGATAATATTGTTCATTATTAACGCAGTTATGCAAAGTGCACTTAGGGTGCGGTAAGGACCATTGCAAAGTTCCATGGCGTTTTATAAAACTGGACTTCATTGAACCTTGTTGTTGAGCTGAGGTTGAGCTGAGGCTTTTTTGCAGTTCATGTCCTTGACTTTTAGTTGGAATTCCATCAGCATCACAGCCTTATTCTGACAAATGTACCGCAGTGGTAATTGTTGTGGAACCATGACAGCGATGGAGCAGCAGCTACAGAATCCCCTTCTGGCAAGCTACGCATTTGCTTTTGTGTTGGCGGGAGTGGATGTAGAGAAACCACCAGTTGTCCAGAAATGATTAGAAAAAGAACAGGGTGTTCAGGAGGAAGAAAAAGCAGCACTTTGAGTACAACATTCTCTGACATGCTCTGTCCATGTTCAGGCCTTGTGTGAATGTGAGGAGTTATCTTCATCCAGTAATCAGCTGGGAAAGTAACAAAAAAAGTGATTTATACATATTTCTTTAAAACTATAGTGACACTACAGTAAAACTGCACCTAATGATGATGATTCATCGAGACAGTCTAGTCAGAATATTTTGACCAGATCCTTGTTTCTATATATGTTTTTAAGGATTTATTGATCATATAGGGACACTTCAATTCTATAATTACAGACCTTATGAAGTTCAACTTATATAGCGCCTTTCTAGAAACCCAAGGACGCTTCACAATTTATACATTTGACACACAAGCACATTACACATCAACACTCATCCACACACCAGTGAGAAGCGACAGCTAATAGCGCACAGCGTACTCTCAACCGGAAACAACCGTCCACCTGGAGGACCGCATCGGGCACTAAAGCAATTATCCAGGACAGTGCCAATCAATATCTGGGCACAGTCATACATACATTTACACACACACAAACATACCAAACACATACACATACACACCAGATCAATTTAGAGTTTCCAATTTTAACAGATCAATTTAGAGTATTAATTTTTCTGGGAAATTTAGAATATCTTACCTGATCTTTATGTTTTTGTACTTATGATTTTTTTCATACATTAGGATGGTGGTGGTTGGTGGTGTGTTAGTAGTGTGTGTTGTGCTGGTATATGGTTTTTAAACGCCTCAGTGTCACTACTGGTCTGAGAATAGTCCACCAACCAGTGTCTTGTGGCCAGTGTCCTGTGGCCAGCATCCTATGGCCACTAATGAAGCACTACGAGTTTAACACCACAAACTGTGCAGCAACAGATGAGCCTCTCTCTGTGACTTTTCACCTGCAAGATAAACAAGCTACCATGGAAGTGTCAAATAGAGGGGACAGTGAGAGGACAAAGTGTTTAAACACTCCAGCAGCACTGCTGCATCTGATCTACTTACACTACTAACTTAACACCACTAAATTGTACCTGCTCTGCATTTGTCTTTGTGGTATCCTGACCATTAAAGAACAGGGTGAAAGAAGGATAATAAAGTATGCAGAGAAACAGATACAGAACTACAGTCTGTAATTATAGAACTACCACATATTCATATGTATTCACTGGACCTGATAAGATGGACATTAAACACATAAACACAAAGGTGGTCATAATATTTTGACTGGACTGAGTATTATGATTAATTTGTTGACTATTCTGAAAGATTTTGTCTGTGTGTGTAAATCCATGACTGTGTCCCAAACCACACCCTTATATATTTTAGTGACCACAACTAATGGTAATTGAAGTTTATCACACTATTTAATGCGGTACTTTGTGATTTGGGACACAGCCCCTGTTTTTTTCAGTGGGTTCTGCCCTTTTAACAACATGTCAACATGTTATGCAAATAGATGTATTTTCTCAGCCCTAGACCATAATGTTTTTCTCCTTTGTTAAGACCAAAACAGCACACAGAAAGGGAATTAACTGTGTTTGCTTTTGGCTAATTGATTCATTTCTTCTTTTATTGGACTGATTGGCCAGTTCCTCCTCAGGGACTGGACATGGGGATGGGCAATTGGATGTTCTAACGTATAGATTAATCTCCTATTAACCTGAGCAGAATAGCTCTGTAATTAGTCTTCTTTAATCCATGCATGTCTGATCTGTTTTACAGCAAACAGAGGAGATGAACATTAAGCAAAAGCATTATCCATCCCCATCGAAACTGAGCATCAACTACCTTTACTTTTAATTAAAAGATACGTTTAAGAAGAATGCCAAATTGCATAGGCATATTTGATCTGGAGCTGGGTTGATGATGGGTCAGGTAATTAGGCTTAATAAGAGACCACTTATGAGAGGGTTGTGGAAGAGAGGGAATTGTAGAATGTGGTGGAGCATCATCTTGTGAAGTTATGGTTTGGAAGTCTTTGGAAGTGCATTTTATCACTCTGGATTTGATGTGGACATTGTTTCTCATGTTGTAAGTAATTCATAAGACAGTTTGTGGTCTTAATTTGAGCAGCCTGAGTTTCTTGACTGAGTTGCATCTCTACAAATCCGATTGTAATCACGTTTTAAACCACCTCCAAATGTGGTTACATTCGATTAGCAAAAATCTATTTTGAATGTGTTCTTTTTTCTGAACAAAAATCAACCTAGATACGAACTAGATATGCAGAAAATGGATTCTGATTAGTAATATGAACATAGCCTTAGTTACTAACAATAACATTCTTTGAGGTAACATTCCCATTTTAGAGGTAATAGTTAAAATAACAGATCAAAGAATTGAGGATGCTTCATCTTGCCCTCCAAACCCTGTCAAATCATGGTTTAGTTAATAGATTAATTAAATGATCAATTGTCCAATTAACTAGGCAACTAGGCTTCTTTCATATACTCTCATTTTAGAAAAGAATAGACATAAAAGTCTATTTCAAGGGGAGTGTTATTGGGTGTAAAGCTGGACGTAAAACAGCTTTGTGTCCATGATGCAATCTTTTGTGCAATTTTTGTTACAAAACATGCTACAGTTACGTAGAGCCATGCATCCTTTGTGAAGTTGAAATTGTCTGATGTAATTCAGCAGCTCTTAAATGCTCCTCTCTTATGTCACTGTGCCGCAGTAAAACCCAGCAAGCTGCATTGAATCAAATTAAATGTCACCCAGATTCTGGAAGAATGAATAGGTTCAGCTCAGACATTTCATCCTCCCTCAGCGCACACTTGAAAATGTACCCACTTGTGTGATAGCGATCTTTTTAGATCAGCCAGAGGAAATTGAGTATAAAAAGGTCTGTTTTGGTGTTATTAAACTATTACAGCCTGTTATCAGTAACACTGACGCGTTTTTTTTTTTGTGATGATATAAAGCACATGTGGTTTTCCCGGGCCGAGCCGTTTATTACTAATAGGGGTGCGCGTGTGACCTTGTAGTTGTGACCATGCTAATTTGTCCCCCAATAAAGTGATGCAATGCTTTTGCCTGTTTGGATGATGCAAGGCCATGAAAACAGTAATTTACATTATAAATGTTGTTAAAAATGTCGATTAGTGTTAGTACCCGGTGGTAAAGTCTGGTGTGGTCCATTTAGGCCACAATAATGGGAGGGGAATGGTATGCAGATGTGAGTCGAGGCAGGCCTACAGAGATCATTACAGTTAATCACATACTGAGGCAAACCAGCCTATTTAAATCTGTGTAGAATGCATTTCTCTCACTGATAAGGTGTGCTTTTAAAACACTATATGCTCAAATGTTTGTGGATACCCTCTAATGAATGCATTAATTTATGTAAAGTATTAGTATATTAATTGTTGTACACGTGTATGTCACTAAAACAAGCCATAAAAAACTCATTAACAAATGTCTAAGCTTTATTTTTAAGTGATAAAGTTGTTTTTATGACCAGATGCTGTTTTACTAGCCTATTTACTAACCCTGTTATTTTGCCTCAGATTGAAACATGCTGCTTTGGCTCACTGTTGTGTGCTTTTATTGGCTAGTTAGTGTGGTGTGGCAAGCTACAGTAGCATTGCTTCTAAAAATACTGGAACTAATACTTTTTGTAAATATTCTTTATTCTTATACCTATTTTATATTTAATAAATACCTATTTTATTGCAACTGTTTTCTGTGTTTTGTGTATTAAGCGAGTGGAAGAGATTGTAGTGGGCCCTGGCAGGGTTAGCTTTCAGTCTAGCACAACAACCTACTATTCCCAGCAGGCTATTGTATGGCAAGCTTCAATGGATTTCCTGTGATGCGTGACATGCTTCTGAGTAGTGTTAATGTTTAGCTTTTTTAGATTCATGTCTATATTCTCTTAAAGTAATCTTTAAGGTGTTTATGAATCAAGATTGTTGTGTAACAGTTCTGGAGTTTTTGGTGTGAGGTTTACTGTATGGACAAAAGTATTGGGACCTATGCTCGTTGATTGTTTTTTCTGAAATTAAGAGTATTAAAAGTGTGTTCATTTAATTTTTGTTGGAGTTATTGT
Source organism: Astyanax mexicanus (assembly GCF_023375975.1). Lineage (NCBI taxonomy): Eukaryota > Metazoa > Chordata > Actinopteri > Characiformes > Acestrorhamphidae > Astyanax > Astyanax mexicanus. Next base: position 47,690,899 of record NC_064410.1, on the reverse strand, counting down.
CTCTACTGTCCGTGGAAGGCTTTCTCCTTAAGTTTGACACATTGCTGTGAGGATCTGATAGCATTCAGTCAGCGATAAGAGTTAAACCAGTAAATTTCATGTTGGATGATCACTTCTCCACCTCATTCCCAACTCCTCAACTTGCCCCAAAAGTGCTGAATATTGCATCTTCATCTTAGAGAACCGAGTTCCCCTACAGTACTCCACAGCTCAGTGCTGGGGCGCTTAATGCCACTTTAGCCAATGCCTTGCATTAGGAATGTTGACGATAGCTTCATGTTTATGTGCTATTTTATTGACAATACTTTTTATTGGTGCAACTTGAGGTAACTAAATGCATTCATTAGATGGGGTGTCCACAAGCATTTGGTTTTCTTTCAAATATTTAGTTTTTTTTCTCTTATTCTTACAGTGAAATTAATCAAGATAAATGTATTTAAATATGTACTTACATATATAGCAACTTCTAAACCTGCTCTAGCACCAAAAACTAGCCTCCAGTCATTCCTGCGTATCTCCTATAAGGCCACACACTCCTTTTTCTTGGCATTATAGGTGAGACGTGGATTTATAGACGGCTTTATAAGCTCTGCCCTCTGTAAGTATGCTAACTTGAGTGAGAGCCAGGCAGCGCTGCGCTCTGAGCCGACAGGCCCTCATCTGCTCCCTGGTGAACTGGTGCCAGATCCAGGCTGCTGTCGACACACTCCAGCAGACACTGTCCTCCTCTCTGACGTCAGACGCCGGAGTGGGAAGAGCAGCTAGCTCCGGAGTCATTCATATGCAGCCACATGCAGGGTGGCGAGCACACCAAGATGATCAAGGGAATTGAAATCCATTTTGCAAGCCCCCCACTACTCCCCCCACCCCCAATCCTCATCACCCCACACACAGTGAATACATAAGTAAGCATGTGCTTAGGCCATGTTTTTGGTGTTGCCTGTGAATGTATTGCTTAGATACCGCTTTCCAGCACTTCACCTGTGCTCAGAAGCTTATAGCTTCTTTACACATTTTTACATGTCATAGTCAGGCAGGCATGAACACGCGATTAAAGAGCACTGCCGGCCAATTTTAAATGGGCAAAACGGTGACACTAGAAATGAGGGTGTACTCACACTAGGCATGGTTCCGTTGAGTCATGCTAGAGCATGTTTTTGCCCCCTCCCCACTCCCCCACTGGCATGCACTCACACTGTGTTTAAACAATCCGTGCCTAAGCACGCTTACATCATTACTCACTGCTCAGTTAGTTGTTGGTGTTGTGCTGATTTCAACACCCCCGTCATGAAAAGCACCCTCTCTCGGGAGTGCGTCTTCTTCATAAAAGTGGAGATAATCTGCTTTAGTTTACCGAAATTCACAGTTAACTCAGTCAGGGTTACATACATAGTGACACAGTGCGTGCTCCCGAAAGGGGGTGATTTTCTTCTTCCTTACGTTTCAGAGCCATCACACTAGACAATTGAGCCGTACTTTGGGAGAGATTGGCACAGCTTGCCTAGTGTGAGTATACCCTACAATTTTACCTCCTTTGGGTTGTTAACTTAAGATATTAGCTTAATATTTTACACTGACATGCCAAAAGTCATAAAACAGGAGCTAGTATCGTGTTTCATGACTTTTGTCCAGTTCTATGAAAGCTAAAGAATGTATGGAACCTCCTGTGTTTAATGTTGATGTGATTTCAACCAGAGTCTGTTTGCATGGACAGTTCAAGCCAGACAAACCTGATCACGATCAATACTGGTGTTCACAGTAAACACTGGAACAAGAAATGCTAAATGCTCGCACAACTTTGAAAATGTAATGATAGAAATAAAATGTTCCATCCATCTGGCCTTGCTCAAACCCCCATTGATAATTCCAATCACCCTACCATGAACCACCTGGCCAATGTTCAGCCCCCCACAAGATAATAGCTCACAACGTATACCCAAGCTGTTTCCTGAGGGAACAAATATATATATATTTTTTTAAATCAAAAATACTGCTATTCCATGACTTTTGGCATGCCAGTGTAGCTTTGAGGAATTTAAAGCATGCACACACTCACACACACACACACACACGCATCTCTGTGACGGGTGCTGCAGTGATCAGTTAGCAGGCACCATCTGCCCTCGGATTTATGTAACGACTGATCCACAAGCAGCTCTCTCACATCCTGATTGTGACTCATGAAGCCCGAGCTCGGTTTTAGCGAGAGATTCACACTCAGTCCGCTGGCTCTTTTCTTACAGGCCTTGTGTAACACAATGTGTTGGAGAGACACGCTGGCTTTCTGAGGCTACTGTATTCTTTTAAAGAGCAGAACACATCCTTTTGTATTTCACACACTAATTAGTAAAGGAGAGGAGATGGTAAAGTTATATGCAGTGAAAAAAATAACACCCAGCGAAAACCTGCATATTCATGCAAAACAGTAAATGGATGTTTGATACTTTGAATAATAGTGAGAGATAGATCTGTGATCTGTAATTGTAAATACAAAAAAAAGTAATGCTTTTATTTTTTTAGAGAAAATGTTTTGCCCCTCCCACTTGAACTTCCAAGTTTTAACTGTAATTCTCTCACAATTCAGAATTGCTATTTGGAAAGTTGTAAGAGCCTCACCAATCCAAAGTTCTGAATCCAGGGCAGTGGGAAATTGTGGGAAATAGTTTGTGTTTGCCTTAACGCTGGTAAATGATTGTCAAACCATATGTGGTGTCCACCAAAGTCTTAATCTAAATTAAAATAAAATGTTTTTAAATAGTGTAAAATTACTAAAAGGTTTACCTAGAAAGCCATAATTTCCAGCACTTATATTTGACTATTTGACTATATTTTACAGGGGTAAATGAAATTCAGCATCAACTTGTTAAGAGCCCTCTGAAGCCTTCAGAAAGAATGTTGCATTCTGTTGCAAATGTATAATATTCTGCAAAGGACTTTGACAAAAAATCCAGAACTGTCATCAGAACAGAATCACCTCTTCCTCTGTCCACAATTAAATTTACAATTAAAACAATTGCCAGACAATCTTAGCAATTCAGTCTAATAGCAGATCACAAGAAGTCACAAAGAAGTCTCACACAACACTAAATGTGATCATGTTCTACAGGTATCCTGCTGTCCTGGTTTTGGCCCTTGTATAGAATTGTCAGCTATTTTTTCATATATCATCATGTAGTTCCCACTTAATTTTGACTCCCCGGAGGCAGATGTTTATACAGACGAGCTAACTGCTGTTTTATTACTTTATGGGTGAATTGGCCTGTCTGCTAAAAAACTTTGCCAAGAAGTGCGTGGAAGAGATTTGATCCAAGACTCATCTCCTATGGTGGATCAATCCTGTCAGCAGTTCAGTATTTCAGAGTACAGTGTGCCAGAACTGCATTTATAGCTTTAATAGCGTGCTATACTTTCATTTGTGTTGCTATTCTGGTTCCTGATAATATGAACCATTAGCATTAGTTTTAAAGATTGGTATAATTGATATGTAATTTACATAATTTGTTGATATCATTGTTTTTTTAGATGTGATCACATATACAGCTTTGGAAAAAGGAAGAGACCACTTCAGTTTCTGAATCAGTTTCTCTGATTTTGCTATTTATAGGTATATGTTTAAGTAAAATTAACATTGTTTTTTTTGTTCTATAAACTACGGACAACATTTCTTCCAAATTCCAAATACAAATATTGTCACTGAAATCAATATTTGGTGGAATGACCCTGTTTTTTAATCACAGTTTTCATGCATCTTGGCATGTTCTCCTCCACCAGTCTTGCACACTGCTTTTGGATAACTTTATGCCTTTACTCCTGGTGCAAAAATTCAAGCAGTTCAGTTTGGTTTGATGGCATGTGATCATCCATCTTCCTCTTGATTATATTCTAGAGGTTTTCAATTTGCTAAAATCAAAGAAACTCTTAATTTTTAAGTGGTCCCTTATTTCCAGAGCTGTATATTATGCTAGATTTTAATATTTAGGCTAAAATGGTTTGGGCTTTAAGATTCTAAAATGTAAGCTCAACTACTGCATGGCATTATAACAATCAATTATGAGTGTTATCTCAGTGGGCGACTTGTAAATGCCACACACCAGTATAAGTTGCAAGGTGTTGACTTTCAAATGAGGCTGAACAGTGGCCAGTGTACTCATGGCATGGTGAAATAAATGACTTTAATTAAGTTCAATTGATGTCTGAAAGAGGCAACAAGATGGCTGGAACGGTTCATTTCCAAAGTTGTGTGAACATTTCTTGATCCACCTTGCCATGTGTGTACCATCAATTTGGCACAGAAGACAGTGGACGGAAGATATTAAATGATAATATAAAATTGTAAATATAATGTAAATGTAAATCCTTCCTGCATCTTTTTTTCAGCATCTTTTTTATATATAATTTAATAAGTTCTGTATATTGTATTTTTCACACTTAAAATACTGTCATTTTCCCAAAAATCAACAGTGCTCCTTATAATCCAGTGCACCTTATGTGTGAATTCTACCAGTCAAAATATTGGAAATCTAAGCTTACTATAAAAAAGGAAGAACTTTAATCTCCCAAATGAACAGTTTTCAGGAGAGAAATCTGTGTAGATTACTGTGCAACACCCTTGTTCCTTACTATTGTTGCTTAATCATTTTTTACTCATATTAAAAAATATGAGTAGATCAAAGACTACAAGTACTATGATGCTTAGAGCTCTGAAAATGTTCAGTACAGACATGCTTGGTTGTGCTAAGTGTGGATAGATACACGTAGCCCTGGGCTAAAAGACTTGCTTCGAGCACATTGACCACTGTATGTCCAAAGGCCTGCTTTTTACTCTTTCTGTGCCAAGGCTGCCTCTCTCAGTGTTCTCCCAGCTCAGAACATGATCTCAATCTTCTTCTGCTCAAATGACCACAGCTTTGCAATCCCTTAATCACCAGCAGCCTTGATGCAACACTGAGCAATGCTGATGAACAGCCGAGACAGAACAGGAGCAAATCCGATCCAATCCAGGTCCGAGTTTGTGGCATTTAAAGTCTGCCCGACACGGACGGCTTACTCTTTTAGGAGCGCCGCTCTTGCTCTTGCTCTTGCTCCTCCAGACAATTGCTTGTTGTTCCTACCATCAGATAGGCTCTTTTATAATGAGAAATCGTTCCTGTGCATTCTCCTTGTCTTTTCCCCTTAAACGCTTTCTCCCTGCTGGAGGAGAAACGCTGGTTTTCACTGCAGTTCCTCTAAGCGCCATTCTAAACTCCTAAATAAAAGATGTGCTGCTGCTGTATGCTGCTCAGCTGACGTCAGATCCTTTCTTGTTCTGTATCCATATTTCATAGACTCCAAGTTGAAGTCCAAATCATTGGTTGGACTCGAGCAGCTGTGCTGAGGGGCTTTTCTACAGGCATGGCCCGCTCTATGTCCTCCAGTGCCAGACGGCTCCCGCTGCTAGCAGAAGAGAATGTAGTGCTGCTTAGGGAAACGGGGAGGTGGCCTGCGGTCCCCCCTCGCTCACTAATAGGAGGACTGAGACAAATGAAGCACATTAGGACGGTCACTTGGCCTGCAGTCTGAGGAGGATGAGGTACAGAGGCCAAAGCTTCGTCCTGTCTCAGAGAGACTCAGACACAGACACCAATTAGTGCATACAGATCCTGCAGCTGCTCAGAACCTACAGGGCTCATATTCATGCTCTGGTTTATGTGCACACATGCATACACACGCTCGCCTCTGAACTAAAACTGCAGGCCATGCTGATTACTGCTGTCTCATTTACTAATGTCTGTCTGGTTTTAGACAAATGTAGATGCTAACTGTTGTTTCTGTTGTAGTAAATGTACTATAGGACTGACATATGCATGTTTTTTCAAAAAAATACTCTACATTCTTTCTTGGCAATCCAGGTGGCAACAATTAAAAGTAAGATATTGTTCACTTTTTTGGCCAAAGTCCTGTAGGGTACATTTGTTGTAGGTGGAATTTTACAGTTGTAGGTGAAAAAATAAATAAATAAATGTCTAACACACCCTTCAACCAGTCAAAACCATCTTTAGTGTAAATAAATACATAGCCTGCAAAATGTATAAACTGTGTAATAACAAGGCTCAAGAAAGGGAAAGTTTAACTGAAATACTTAGGTTTCATTTCTTATGCTGATGAGGTTTTGGGGATAATCTATTTGGAACACCACACTTACAAATCAACGACAAAACTGACAAACCATTACCAACCAATATTTTATGTGAGGTTTTTATGTGAGTTTAAAAAGTAGCTCAACTTCATCTTTATTAGGATGTCTAAATATAAAAATAAGATTTTAATGATGCCAATAAGTTTGCTATCCTAAGATGCTCAATCTAGCTGTAGCACAAGCTGTAACATTAGCTATTAGCCAAAATGGCATCTGAAGTGGCAGCTTTCTCAGCTATAACCTCCTTTTTATAACACATGTAAACCTACGTATCACTCCTATCACAAAACTATCACTTTATATAAACTCCTCCGTGAGCTTATAAAAGGTACTTTGTGCTTCTTAGCTCTTTAGCCTGTTAGTACAAGTGCATTTAAAGGCTAGCAGGTAGCCTGAACTGCAGGTTTGAGGGAATTAGCAGCAGCAGTAAGTAAGTGAGATAGGTGGAGATGTTTGAGACGAACACATTTTTTCTGTAGGCATTTTTTTGCTTGTTTGAGTTTGTACCCATCTCTCAGTGCAGTTTGTCCATTTTCAGTCATTAGCAACATTAGCTGCCTCCCTGCTGTGCTCCTCTAATCGTACTAAATACTGCCGCATTTACTCAAACTACTTACCATCACCTCGGTAAAGATGCTCGTTACACCCTCAACCGCTCATTACGCAATTATGATTTTATTGCTGCATACATGCTGCCCAGGGTTCTGCGAAAGCTGCGAAAGGACTCTCATCCTTCCCCTCGACAAACGTGAGGGCTCAGTGTGGCTTTTCAAACAGAATTGAAGATGAATGCTCTCTGAATTTCACAAGCTCTGGCCCTGTACTACTACATATTCCTGATTTCCTGACCAACAAAACAATCATGTGAAGAGTAAATGTACAAAAGTCTCTCTGCAGACCTGTGAAAATAATCCATTACTTTATTTTAGTACAACAGATACCATAAACTGTGTCTGCGATACGAGCCTAAAGGGGCTAACCTTTTATTTTTTCCTCCTTTGATCTGTTTTAATTTAGCTTATTTTAGCATTTGGCTTTGATATTCCTTATTTAGGTCACATGTTTCGTAATACTTTGAAGAGCGGGCTATGAATCATTTACTTGAACAAGGAAACGCAGCAGTGAATAGAGTCTATAATTAATGCCTATCCATCAATAATACAGTTTAATTAAACACATTTTGATGTATTTAGAGTCTGTCGGAGGCTTCTGCGAATGCCTCCCATGTCTGCACCCCCCCCACAGACGAGCGGAGAAATAATATTGGAAAATATTCTGGTGTGATGCCAAGATGAAGATGTTAATCATGAATGTGTTTTTGTTTACAGTGCTCTTTTTTTTCTTTTCGCTCTGTATCGCTCAATTTGTCAGAGCCTCGCTAACACTGTATGGTGGCAACATAACAACAATATTGAACCAAAGTGAGATAACAAAGGTAAATAATGTTTTTTGTTGTTGTTGTTGTATTTCAATTTGTTTAGATATAAAGATATGCAAATAATGTTATGCAATCAGATGTGCATATGCAGTATATATGCATATATTTGCATACTTTTAAAGCTGAAATCTAGTCTTAAAGAGGATGGAAGGTTGAAAGGTTTTCTTTTTTGTGTGATTTTTGTGTGTTTTATAGATGAAAATTAGCTTTTTTTCTGTTTGATCATTTAATCAGAACAATCTCAACACGTTCATTGTTAGATGTTTTATAGATATTTGTATTACAAAATGGGAAAGCAGTATGTACACTGATCATGAAGTGCTACCTCAGTGGACGGGTTGTAAACCACTACATCTGTATAAGGTATGAGGTGTTATCTTGTGAGTGAGGTTGAACACCAGCCAACATGCTCATGGCAAGGCATTTACGCAAGGGGACGAATTATAGAGGTTCAGTCGAGGGCTGATAGTGGGCGCCAGATTGATGGAACATTCCATTTCTGAAGTTATGCTGATATTTATCATTCCCAGATTAACAGTGTCACGTGTGTGCTGGGAATCATTATATATCATTATAATCATTATAATCATTAAAGACAGTTGTCTGGCTAGAATTGTCTGTATATCCTCTGCAGGGTTAAGATTGAAGATAACTTTTGTTTTGAATGTGGAGGAAAACTGATTTTGAGAAAAACAATCAGCAGCCCAAGAACGCCATTATGTAAAAAGATGTCAGGAAATATGTATAATGGATGTAGACATATTTGGATAATTTAATTAGCTTCTATAAGATAAACAAGCTTTCAGTGATAAATGGCAGGATGTGGCAACGCAAGCCAAGCTCCATTAAAGTTGAAAACTTCCAGAGAAACAAAGTAAGTTACAAGCAGACAAGTTCACAAGCACATGCTGAATAAATTTCCTTCTGTTAAAAAGTTTTTTTTTTTTTAACTAAATGAAATATATTAATTACAGACATGTTAAAAATATGATTGATCCAAACCCTGTTATATTGTGTGTGTGGTGATGGTGTTTGTAGTGATGGCCAATGTTCTGCCAATTACTAAGTACTAATCACCCTTATTCCATCATTCTGATTTCACTAATACTCTATTGTTGATGTATGCAATCAAATCCTCACAGCAGTGCTCCAAAATCTAGCCTTTTTTTGATTAACAGTTACTCCACCAAAAGCATTATGAACTCAAACTTTACTTAAGGATCCCAATACTGTCCCAACCCATTGGTCCAGATGATGTTTGGTGACTTCTGTAAAAAGTCACATGGCTGAAACAGACAAATACATGGCTTTCTGATCAATATATATAGGCCTAGTATATATATATATATATATATATATATATATATATATATATATTTCACTGCATGATATACCGTAACTTGATTTAGGCCTACAAAATGCAATATAGTATCAAATATATTCATGGTCATGCTGCTCTAAACCAAAGCCTGCTGTGTAATCAAAGTGTCCATATTATCTCAATAAGAAAAGATCAGCAGAATCACTCTTCAGTTGTACACTGTAGATATTCCTCCCCTGAAGTTTTATCATGATGACATCTTCCCACATGATAACCTTGTTGAAATGTTGTTACTCACGGACACTGCATTCGTTAGCTACATGTGATATTAGTACGCCACTCAGGATTTCACATGACATTGTTAATAGTCTGCTAATCACTGCGCTAACAGAAGTGGGTTGTAGAATAATTAGCAGGGACTGTTCTGCTGGTTCTGATGCTTTCCTTGTCTGTTTTTTTATATTTAGTAATTTAGCTGACACTTTTGCCTCAAAGCAATGTACATTACGGGATTCAAGGACACTCCCTGTGGAGCAGTGTCATGTTAAGTGCCTTGTTGTGATTCTAGGACATTGTTGTCTGTCAGCTTGGTGACCAGCGGCTATAAAGCGTTTTTGGCTATTAGCTCAAATTATTGCCACAGGCTCGTAACCAGGTAGCATAATAGATTTTGCATTTAGCCTTTTAAATGACAAGCAGTGCAAACAGTGCACTCAGACGAATAGCAATGTGATTGTTCAATCAATTACCCTAAATTCCTACAGATATACAAAAGACATTTTACATTTTTTGTAGTATTACCTTGAGGATCTGATTGCATTCATGATTATTAGTGATGTCAGGATATTTAATGATCAACACCCAAACTCAACTTCCAAACTTATTCCAAAAGTACTGGATAGATCACAGTATCTCTGCTCTGTAGCTCAATGGTGGGGGACTTTATACCTCTCTAGCCCACTCCTATCTATATGTCTATGTCTATGTAGTATCCAGGAGACACAGTGAAATTAGCTCCATGATTATCTGCACCCAAGAGTCTTATTCCATTGGCAATACTTTTTTTTACAGGGACAGAATTGATGTCCTTAAGTTGCAATGGGTGCAACTTAAAGTAGCAGATTGTATCCATTAAAAGGTGTGTTCACTAACATGTTGATTTATAGGGTCAGTTTCCCAGACAGGGATTAAGTATAGTCAGAGACTATATTTTCCTTTCAATGGAAAACCTCCATTCAAAATGCTGTGTAGTCCAAGACTAGGTTTAATCCCAGTCCCAGTTTATGTAACATCTTGTTTTTAAATCTAACCTAAAGCATAAAGCTGATTGTAGATGAGAAATTCCTTCACCAGGCTGTTTTTCAACAAGTATAACATCTGTATTTTTTACTTATGTCTAATAAGAACTTGTCATATAATAGTTCAAAAGGTGAAACTCATATATTATATAGATGTATTACACACACAGTGATCTATTTTAAGCGTTTATTTCTTTTATTGTTAATGATTATGGCTTGCAGCCAATGAAAACCCCAGAAAATCAGCGTCTCAATTGGTATCAACTGGTACTTTTGGCAGTGTGGGCAGTATGCCAAGTCCTACTGGAAAATGAAATCCACTTTTTTGAGTCATATTTTACACTACACCAGATTGAAATAGTGTTCTTATTGTATATTATTCAGTCTGCTGTTGTCAATGTAACACTGCCACTTATAACTTATAGTAAGAGGTAAAAAAACGTTTATGAAATGTTAATAAATCAAGTGGAACATGTCATACCGTCATTATCAGCAAACCTGGGCACAAATTAACGATCACCTGAAAGACTAAAATAAATGTCAGTGTAGAAAGTGAGGACCACGCTCACTGTGAGATGAGGAATGTAGAGGGACCCTGAGAAGCTTGAGCTGGAGTTCAGGGCAAATTCGGCTAATGATGAGACTTGAAGCCAGACCCCCGAGCCAAGCAGAGACTGAGCATGAGATTGGAAGAAAAGGGGAAACCGGGTGATAGTGAGATGCAGAGGAAAGGGCATATAATAATTGAGAGAGGGAGTTTAGGCATAGCCCTGCTCCTAAACTTTAGTTAAGGACAGAAAAGAAAATTTGGGAATGTAAATTTTAAAATGTGTAGAGAAGTACATTGACGTTAATGCATACAAGCTGGAAAATTTTACTTTAAATTCCTAATTTTAATCATGATTAATTACAGAACATTTTTGTGAAGAATACAATGTGTGATTAGTGATTAACACCACTTTTACTGTATATTATACTAATATACTAATTCCATTATAGATTTCCAATCTTACATTCATTACTTTATTTACAATTTAATATCCATTAATAAACGTTTGTCTTAAGGAGAAGGACGAGTGCGATTAATCATAAATAATTACAGAATATTTTTTGTGATTAATTTGATTACTAGATTTATCAATGCATACCACTACTTACAAAATCTACCAAACATGTGATTTGATAAGAAATGCCCATACTTCTGTATTTAACTACCACACAGATAGAATGTGTCACAAGACAATTTGCAGCACACAAAGCTAACCACATCAGTCTGTAAGACTTGTTTATTAGAGGTGAAACAATACAGTTAGCTCACAATTTTATTTACAATGTCAGATCAGGCCCAATATTTTCAATTTATTTTTATCCCATTTTCTCCCCAATTTACAAGGTCAATTACCCAACCCACTCATTAGGACTCCCCCTATCACTAGTGATGCCCCAACATCAGGAGGGTGAAGACTCCTGCCTGACACATGCCTCCTCTGATACATGTGAAGTCATACTCTGCCTCTTTTAGAACTGAGTAGCATTGCTGAGTAGCATCACAGAGCGCTCGGAAGAAAGCGCAGCGACTCAGTTCTGATACATCAGCTCACAGACGCCTCATGCTAAGCGACATCACCCTTTGGAGTGATGTGTGGAAAGAGCGCAATCTACCCACCCAGAGAGAACAAAGCCAATCGGGCTCCGGCAGCTGATTGCAAGCTGCATGACCGGGATTCGAGCCCACTGGACCACTGGGAGCCCCCACAATTTGACATTCTAACCAATAATGTAAAGCACTGGATGTTTGCAAAGAATTCAGATTAATGGAATGCCTATTAATAAAAAAAAATACTTAAACACTTTGATGACGGATGTCATAAACTGTCAATTGCTGTTATGCTTTGTCATGACAGATTATATGCATTCTATTACAGTGTCATGATACTATTACCATAAACTGTCATAACAGATCCTGCAGTTCTGCCCTGTTGATGTTAGCTTAGGGTCAAGACATCAAACATTATAGCATCTTTCATTACAGTTATCATGGTAAAGGTAGCATGACACTGTTATATAACTATATATAAAAGCATAGGACAACATATGACACCTGCCATCACATGTTTGTCAGGTTCTATGGTGCACTTTGTGTACATTATTGTAGCATCATTATACTTTTTGATTGCAGTATTACAGGATTTGTTTGTTGCATGTATAGAATTCACTCATTTTTCACAAAAAAATACTTTCAAATACATTCCAATCAAACTCAGAACTCTACAGACTGTGCTTTACTACACAATAAACAAATGCCAGAGGATAGATGACTATCACATGACCATACTAGTGATAAAATCTGCCCACAGCCTTGAGAATGAAGGAACTATGGCCTGTTGTCCCCTCTACGATACACTCTGACCCACCTGCTACAAGCGTAAATTACTCTGAGAGAGAACGCTTCGTCTTCTCAACATGGGAGCTGCAGATAAAACGCTCAGAGCAGTGCTGAGATATACCACTGTTTCCACAACACATTAGTGATGTACAGCTTTAAAGCAGCTGTATTAACGGGCTGCAGCACCTGGGAGAAACCGGGGATACAATTAATTCCACAATGCTGTGCAAATTAGGCCACTATATGCAGCTCCACATTAACATCTGCATCGACTCCTCGCCGGGTCTTTTTGAAAGTACATCAGCACACACAAACAGCAGACGCCAGCTCATGCGTAGACGCTCGCCTTCGATTTCATTCTTCTCCACAGAGTCCTGGGTCTCCTTTACCTTAAGAAATGTAATGGGCACAGCCCCTGTAAGAAGATAGGAGCAGTGGTAATGGAATTTCTGGAAGAGAGAGTCTATATTTTCCACTCTGAGTGACTCCGAGGCTCGTGTGTCAACAGCTCATCAAGACTGTTAGGAGTGTCTGCTCTAGACGTGTAGTGAGAACTGTGTGGGAACTGGATGGGTTTCTGTGTGTGAAATTGTCTTGAGTGCTTTATGCTGTAGGATGTGAGACCAAAGTGTCCATATTAAGGTCTGTTCTGTGATCAGATGCAAAATTTACCCTTAAATGCATTTAATAACTAAATGCATTGTCAGGTTATAATGTGACACCAAATATGGGTCAATCAACATATTTTTTTATTTATTTATAGGTAATGTGTATACTTCATTTTATTCAGTATTGATTCATTTTGTCATTGTAAAAGAAGAAAAATATATTTTATTACAATGATTCATGAAGAATAACCAATAACCAAACCAAACAAGCACTAACCCATTGGTTTATATTAGTGTGAGATACCCTGATATCGTCGCTGTCCAATGAAAAACACTTATCTCCAAAACAGCAACTTTACAGGAGAGAGAAAAAACCTTGTAAATTTTCAATAGAAATCAATGTAAAAAGAGTTTATTCCAGGTCATTTTGAAGAGTTTCTATTGGTCCGTTCGTCAAAAAAATTTGGCACAGTGTAAGGGACAGTTTTTCGGTTCAAATCATGCAGTAAACTAAAAATAGACAAAAATGGAGATAAGTGGTTTTCATACGTCAGCGACGATATACACATTGTTGATGGTTTTCCGGATGTGAGGTCTGTATGAGTAGCCTCACCGACAATCAGAAGGTTTTGTCCATGTTAGCTCTACATATGCTATGGATGTCAATAATGGACCCCATCAGGGTCAGTGATGACACCTGGAGGGATTAAACAAAACTCCATGGGTTGTGAACTGCATTACATGAGGCATACTGTATGTGATTACATTGGACCCATGAGAGATTAGAGTGGGCTGTAATGACGGGGGCCCAAAACAACACATGTACAAACCCACTCATAGCCCAGGCCCACCTGACACCCACTTAGCCCGCCTTTTACCCATGTGAGCCCACCACGGGCAGGTTGGCTGGATTGTTTTTATCATTCACTTTCATTATTGGTTAGATTTAGCACACACGCTGGTCTTTTAGGTTGTTCTTCTGGGTGGTTAATCCAATATGATCAAATGCTTGTGGACACACCTTGTAATTAATGTATTTACCTACTTTACGTTATACCCACTGACACTAACACAGATGTGCAAATTAGCACACATACACAACTTTCTAGTTCCTGTAAAGAAGTACTGCTATTAGAATAATACTCTGGAGTAGGTAAACATTAACCTATTGACATCAAGCCTAATGGTGCTACAAGGATATAAAGTCCCTCTGTGTTCAACTGTATTCACTGGAATAATGGTGCTCCTGTCAGTACTGTTGGGTATGAGGTGAGGTGGTGAACATTCAACATCCTGACCTCACTAATGCTCTTACCCCCTTCCTTGTTTCATTTTCTGAATCAGTTTCTCTGATTTTGCTGTTTATAGGTATATGTTTGAGTAAAATGAACATTATATACTACAGAATTTTCTCCCAAATTTCAAATAACAATATTGTCATTTAGAGCATTTATTTGCAGAAAATGAGAAATGGCCTAAAATAGCAAAAACGATGCAGAGCTGTCAGACCTCAAATAATGCAAAGAAAACAAGTTCTAAGAATTTTAAGAGTTCAAAAATCAATATTTGGTGGAATAACCCTGGTTTTAAATCACAGATGTCATGCATCTTGGCATGTTCTCCTCCACCAGTCTTACACACTGCTTTTGGATAACTTTATGCCACTCTTGGTGCAAATATTCAAGCAGTTCAGCTTGGTTTGATGGCTTGTGATCATCCATCTTCCTCTTGATTATATTCCAGATGTTTTTAATATGGTACAATCAAAGAAACTCATCATTTTTAAGTGGTCTATTATTTTTAATTAAATTAACCACCAAATTCTTAATATCTGAGCAAACAAATTGTACAAACTATATACAACTAGATTATAAAAAGATCACTATAAGCTAAAAATCTGATGAATCATAACATTACTGCCTCATGCCAATCCACAGCGTGCACTGGAAACAGCCCTGGAAATGGCAGTGGAAGTGGCAGTAGCCTTTAATAGAGGCAATTATAGGTCACCCATCAGCCCCGCCCAACAAACACACTCTACAAGTTCCTCCCCATTGAGCATAATGGCAGATAGTGGTAAAGATCAGTTCCTGGAGCAAAGCAAATGTCCTGACACTTATCAAAAAGAATCCTTAAACATCTGTGGAAATTAGAGAAAAGACCAAAGCACATTTAGAGAGTTGCTCTTCAAAGTGCAGCTCCATTACAATCCATTAAAAAGTGCTTTTGCAAGATCGAAGCTGGAGATCAATAAAGGCCAGTTAAACGTCTGACACAGCTCACTAATATCTGTAACATAAACTCACAGTCCGAGAGAGAGATAGAGAGAGAGAGAGAGATTGGGTTGTAATATTGGAGTTCCCCATCAGAGACACACCCAGCCTCAGTAGGTTTGTGATGATCTACACACAGACACACACACATACACACACACACAATTATACCAGTGTAAGGCTAATTCCTAATTCGTGGATGCCTCCCACCCTTCCTCTAGGCTGATTCAGTGCAACAGAAGCACAGACAAAATGGGTGATTACCTCTCTGAGTTACACTCTCAGGCAATCCAGTTTAATTAGCATGAATGCAAGCCTCTCTTTCTCTCTCTCTCTCTCTCTCTCTGTGCCGTTCTCTCCCTTTCACTCCATTCCTCTTCCTTTATCTCCTGCCACCTTTCTGCTCTTCTCTGTTTTCACTGCATCCTGGCTGGGTGTTATTGAGCGTGAGGATGTGGAGGCCTCGAGCATGCTTGAGGTTGAATTTAAGAAGAGGATGTTTTCAGCACAGCAGGTCACTGACATTTTTAAACACTCATTCTCTTACTGAATGCTATTTAAAACCGTGAGCGGTACATCAATCATCCCGTAAAACTCAAGCGAGGGATGCTTTGTCATACTGTGTGTACACTGATGTTCAGCGCAGAACAGATTCAGAGAGAGTCGAGGGGTTTCGTTCATGTTCGTGGTGAACAGTTCCATTGATTGTGTGCCAGTAGGTTCATGGTTTATAGGTAGGTGTCTGCTTCAGGGAGTCCTGTTCTATTTGCAGCGCTTTTCTACGGGGACTAGGCAAGCTGCGTGTGTACATTTGCACATCTGTGTTAGCAATAGGTGCAACGTAATATAACCATAATATAGACATTAAATTAAAACTACTGACAAAGGATGTGAATAATATTGATATAATATTAAGCAGCGAGTGAAAAGTCTGTTCTTAAAGTTGATGGGTTGGATCTGAGTGACTATGAGAAGGTCCAAATTTTAATTCCTAGAAGACTGGGTCAGAACATCAGAACATCTCCAAAACAACAGGTCAATGTCCCATGACTTTTGCTGTATCCCACAGAAGCTAAATAACACTAAATCACCTGTAGGATCAGCATGTTGGGACTCCTGCATTGAATATAGGATGTGATTTCCTCCATAGTTACTTGATTGATTGCATGGACAGTTCTAGCCAAATGCCTCCACTCATGATCATTGTTATCCACTGCTACTGCCCTGTCCATTGTGGGTGGTGATGCCTTAAGGGGCATAATTGTGGTGTGCTAAATGCCTGCACACCTTCAGAACCTTGGAAATGGGATGTACCATTCATCTGGGATCCAATATCACACCGGAATCAAACTTCAATAATTCACATCACTTTGCCATGAGAGTTGACCAGTATTCAACCTTATTCACAAGATAATACCTCACATCTTATACAGGTGTGTAGGGCTGAACGATTAAGCGTTTTTATAGCAATTGCAATTTGAATAGACGTGATTTCAATCGCAGGAGCTGTGATTTTAATTAGCCAATAGCCTGCAAGTGTGTGTGTCTGTGTGTGTGAAGACATAGTCTGCTCTTCCAGAGACACATCAGGATATTTCAGCATGTGTGCCGTGACTTCTGTTCAATAATGAATAAAAAGCTGTGATATATATATATATATATATATATTATATTATATTATATTTCAGGAAAAAAAAAAAAAAAATATATATATATATATATATATATAGTTTTTTTTTTTGTTTTTTTTTCCTGAAATTTAAAAGTAAAACTGACAACTACATTTTATCTGAGAACCCTGGGAATATTTTATTTGAAAATAAGTTTATAATTTTAGTTGATAGATATGCTAACCACTAATACAGGTTTAGTGTGATTGCAGTGCAGTGTGGTTGTTTGAAGTAAGCCCCTTGAGGTAAGTCTTCATGATCAAATTTAAATGACTGCTATTACTGCTATCACAATTTGGTATTTAAGTGTATTTAATAATGCATTACATTATATATTGGTGTGTGGTTTATAACATTTATGTGTGCATTGTAAAGCTACCGTTGAATATTAAATAACAACATTAGATGTATGGGATCTGCTACATGATAGTAACCTTTCGTAGCAGTGTATCTAACTCCATGCTTAGTTAAAAAAACCCTGACATATGGCGTAAATGCTACGCAGATGGAAAATCCTTTAGACTTTCTGTTATTCTGAGGCTGCTGCCGCTCCCAAGAGCTCTGACGCAAAATAAAAATACCGCTCACATGTTGTACCACCGGTGCAAGTCGAAATGATATGATTTGCTCCTTCATTATACATATTTTATATTAAAAATGAAAAAGAAGTTATATAAGATGTAAGAATATGATCTGCAGTTTGATTCTCTCTTTCTGTGAGTGAGGTTGATGGCTCCATTTGAAAAGCTGTGATAATAGTCCATTTAGAGTGTGTTAGAAGGCCATTAACTGAGCAATTTAGCCCACCTCTTTGCTGCGCTGCTCAGGCTAATGACTTGTGTGCAGCAGCGCCATTCCCATCTATATGCACTGCACATTTGCACTTCAATCGATAGCGTGCGAATACGCGCCCGTCCTCCACTGTAACCCAACAGCGCTTGATGTAAAATGTCTGGTCCGCAGTGTGTTTACCTGAGTGGACGTGGCTGCAGAGCTTTTGGCCGCTGACTTTTGGGGGCACAGCTGGATGGTTTTAGAGGGGTGGCATTGGTTGCCTGAATAGTTAGCTGCTATAATTGTTTTGGTGGAGTGTATTTTATATGCAATGTAAAATTACAGGTAGAATTTTTTTTTCAGCAGGGTTAATATAATATTGCCTATGAATTTATATATATTTTACCTTGCATGCTCTTTAGCATGAGCATAGATTACACAGCCAATAGATAGGGATTCTTAGATTCCTTATAAACTGATGGGTATTAAATAAGGTTTATCCTGCTTTTGTTGGAGTAACTGTCTCTGCTGGATATGGAAGCCTTGATGTGAGGATTTGGTAGCATTTACTGACAAGAGTGATTAAGTTATTGAAGTCAGATTATTGGATGATCACCACTAGGGGTGTGTCATATTGTATCGTATGCAATAATATTGCCAACATTTTTGAATATCGTGAACGATATTATACCCTGAAATATCATGCCATATCACCCACCCCTAATTATCACATCAGGGTAGTACTTTTTGCTGTTTTTAGCTTAATAAAAAAAATCACACTGTTCTCATTTTGCATTTCATATCTGCTAGAGACAGATTAAATCTGTCCAGTATCATTTATTTTACTTATATGGAGATATATGGAGTGCATTATTGGTATCATGACATTCTGAATCATTGACTTATATAATAAAATCTGATGTTCATTTTGTTGCAGTAGTGTATTCTTAATATATATATATTTTTTAATTCAGTGTTTTGTCTTATCGCCATGAGTATCTTTTTTTTCCGATGTTGAAATTTTAATATAAAGTCCACATACTGCTTTATTTTACATTAACTGGCTATTCTATACTATACTATATATATGCTATATTAGTGAGGTCAGCAAAAATGGTTGAGGTCATGTCCATACATTGTATGAAAAGTCGATGATGTAATTATTATGACAGGACTATTCTACATTAATTGTTTCTCATTAGCACGTCATTCTAACTAATGCACACATTCTGTCAGAAGTACAGATTCAAGGTCAAATGTACAAATTCAAACATATCAATAATGTGAATTACTATTTACACACTACCTCATCAGTAATAAGATATGTAACTATGCAGTTATTACATGGTTATTTAATTTTAGTTTTATGTGTGATTTTGCTTGTATACACTATTATCTAGTTTATATTAAATCACAGCAGTATCATAGATGCATATGATGTGTATAAATGTATAATAGCTCACAGTATCCGCAGTGCAGTTTTGTGACTTGTCCCTTTCTGCTCAGCATGAGACGACATGCTGAACATTATGCTCTGGGACTACCACTGCATGTGATAAATGTTTATATGTACTTTATAAATGCTTCATGATGCAGACCATAATGAGTAATGGCTGCTTTTATTGCCTGCATGTTGCAAAGAGATGCAGTGTTGGGCCTTTGCATGTAGCTTACTGATAATAATGATTCCAGCAATTTTTCTAAAGGTATATCAGTGTCAAACTGCCATTTTGACATTAATATTATTTTAAAGATTTTCTATTGGTCTGTTATAAAAAAAAACAAGGTACAATGCAAATAAGACATGCCATATATACATAATGTAAAACCATATAATATAGATGCTGTTGTGCTGTTCATGTTCATGTGTGTATCTGTTTGTATCTATATAATGTGTGTGCATTCGATTCCTGCACACTATAAAGCTGTGTTAATCATGATCAGCACTGTGTGTATGTGTGAGTGTGATGGTGGGAGGAAGAGCTGTCTGTAATCTCTGTTCATTCACTGTTTCTTCAGCACTAAATTCATGGACAGCGCTAGGCATGGAATATTACATTGATATAGAACTTTGATTAAAAAAAAACTGTTTAAGGTATTAAGCAACTGGGTATTTCTTGTGAAGTGTAGTTCTTTAATATGCCAATCTAACAAAAATACAAGCAATATTATTATGATAAATTACACATTTTTGATACATTTTCAGTATAACTACTATTTGTTTTTCATCAACCTTCATTACAATTCTTGTACAGTTCATTTTTGTAAATTTATACTGAAGTATACCAGACAATGATGAAAGAACACATAAGAAATCATGTAGTAAATTTAAAAGTGTTAAATCAAAATACTAATTTAGATGGGCTTTTATCTAGGGTTCTGTTAACGTGAAGTTTCTAAAGCTGGAAACTTATCCTGTGCAACAGAGGTAACCCTTGGTCTTCCCTTCCTGATAAGGGCCAGTTTCATCATAACCTTTTTGATGGTTGTTATGACTGCAACCAGTTAACAGAGAGTGTTAGAAGAGCTCCAACACTAAACATGTTTAAATCCAGACTGAAAACCTACATGTTTGATCAGGCTTTCAGCTCAGTTTAAAACACTGCAGCTCCGCCCACTTTTATTCTGTAACGGCACTTTTATATTATGTTTTTTTCTTATTTTAATTTTATTTCCAATTCCTTGTTGTTCTTTTACATGTTTTTAATTTTACTTCTTGACTCTTATTTTAGTTTTTATTTTCCATTTTTACTGTTATTCTTTTACATGTTTTTTTATTATTATTTTTTATATGACTTCTCTGTGTATTTTCTAATTTGTAAAGCACTTTGAATGACCGCTGTGTATGAAAGGTGCTATATAAATAAACTTGCCTTGCCTTGCCTTGCCTTGCACTTGAGGATACTTTTTTTTCTTTACTTAGTTGAAAAATCCTTGCTATAAAATTATTAGATTAGATTAGAACAACTGATGCTCTCAAACACATTAAGAGACAAGAAATTCAAGTAAAAACACAGCTGTTAACTGAAAGTTATTTCAGGAGACCCTTCCTCATAAAGCTGACTGAGAAAACCCAGCCAAGATGTGCAAAGCTAGAGCAAGAGGTTATATGTTGAATAACCTCAAATATTTACATATTCTTCTTTGTTTAACAAATAATTCCACAGATTTGATGATTTTATTATCAATCTACAATGCATGTATAGTGGCAGCACTGTTGTGTTTCTGATAAAGTGGCCAATTTGTGTGTTTGTGGATGCAGAAACATTCCTCAGAATCATTTAGCTGTTATTTCCACAAGGGAGACTGGGAAAATTTAACCGCTTTTCAAGCACTTGGTTACTTGGCAGCTCTTCTCTACTCAATCAAACATCTTTCCTCTGATATTTGTGTGTATTCTTTACACAGCTGTGCTCACACTGACACACACACACACACACACACACATACACACACATGCAAAATACCCATATGCAGGCTACATGCATACACATACACACATGTACAAAAGCTCCTGGGTTGGGCCAAGGCATAAAAATGAACAGAAACACATAAAACATAAAGAAAATATTACCTCAGGACTACAGTCTATAGTAAGTAATACTGTACTGTATGTAAGCAGGTACTGTGGAAGTGCCATAAGATTAGGTGTACTGTAGTAGTACCATAGTCACAGTTACTAATTGCAGTAAGATAGCAATATACCTGCAGTTAGAAGAACTAAGAGAATCATTGCAGTGTTTTACAGTAAATCTAAAAGCATCAGTAAAGCAGGTTATTGGGCTCTTGGGAAAAATACAGCTGCATTTTTTATTAGGAGAAGAAAAGCCTAACAGGACTCACTCACAAAAAATACTCTTTCTTTCTTTTATTAACATGTCAGCTTTCAGCTTGCAAGGCCAAAGAAGTCTAAGATACTTCCTGTTTATAGCTATTTCTGTAACGTGTTTCAGTCAGGCAGACGGTATCAGTCTCATCAAAAGAACTTTAAAATCAGGGTTCGGCTGGGTTTCAAGAAAGGTGTCTGGAGCGATTTTTTAACCAGTATTCTAACTAGAAATACCCTGTGTTTTTACATTTGTTGTGCATTTTATTGGCTCCACTGACCATATAGGAGCATAACGCTCTGTACTTACTATCCTCCTTTCACCCTGGGTCAGGACCACCACAGAGCAGGTGTTATTTTGGTTCTGGGTCTTTCTCAGTCTCACTGTGACACTCCCACCTAGCTGGTCCATCTTGTAGAGGTAGAGTTGTAACTCCAGCTTTATTTTTTTATTTTATTTTTTTACATCTTGGAGTATATAGCAAAAATATTGGAAGACATACACATTACACAAACATGAGCTTTTATGACATCCCAAACTAAATCAATAGGTATTAATGTAGAGTAATATTTTTAAACTTATATATAAATATAAAATATTTTTTAAAAGCAGTTCTGACAGCTGCTGTGGAAGAGTATTGGAGAATTTTCTGCACTATGCCTCTCAGCACTTGGAAAACACGCTCTGTACCTGTTTAACATGGTTGGACACTTCATTGCTCTTTCTTTTCTGGGGCGGTCCTGATGAGAGCCAGTTTTATCATAGTGTTTTTAATGGTCTTTGCGACTGCACTTGAGGGTACTTTCAAAGTTCTTTTTTTGTCAAAGCATTTTTTTCTTTAATTAGTTGAGTAGTTGTTGCCATAATATGGATTAGAACATTATTCAAGTAGGGCTATTCACTCTATTCACCAACTCTACCTCTTCACAACTTTACAACTGATGCTCTTATACACATTAAGAGGCAAGAAATTCAAGTAATTAACTCTTGACAAGTTTAGCACAGCTGTTAACTGAAAGCCATTCCAGGTTAGATCTTGGACTATATAGCAAACATATTGGAAGACAGATACATTACACCAACTGGAGCTTTTGTGACATCCCAATTTAAATCCGTAGGTATTAATATAGTATAATATGGAACCCCTTTTTATAGTTCTAACAGCAGGTGTGGAAGTCTGCAGATATTGATTCAGCAGAGAGTTGGAAACTTTACTGCACTATGCTTCTCAACACTTGTATAACACTCTCTGTAACTGTTTAACATGGTCGTACACTTTATAACTGAGTTCTGGGGTCCATAAACACATCCACCTTTTAATATTATCACTCACAGATGATTGTACAACATTTAGGAAAGAAGACATCCTGTTACAGGAGCTCACTCACTGGAATTCAGTAAGCTCTTTAGTACCACCCTTTTTTCACTAATGGTCACTATATGGACAAAAGTATATGGACCTTTTTATTCATTATTTCAGGAGTTTAATTCAGTCCCATTGCCACAACTGTGTACAAACGCAGACTGAAGGATAGGACTTGATTTTACACAGTTGTGGCAATGGGACTGAATTGAACTCCTGAAATTAATGAATAAAAAGGTCCATATACTTTTGTCCATATAGTGATAATGAAATATTCAATGAACCATTGAAAAACTTCGGGATGGTTTTATTGTAATGCTGCAAATGACTGTCTACATGAACACTTGCTCTCTGCCTACAATTATTACGAAGATGGTAACTAGCAGGCAGGAGGATTTCAAGATCTGAGACACTGATGTTACATTGCTTACTGCAGTTTTTACTTGTCCTTGGACCACTATTTCTGGCCGTCAGCCAAGCACTGCTCTTGGTATAGCTGAACATAGGACACTTGCCAAGGCAGTGAGGAATCAGGTATTCTGATCACATGGATTTAGGAGGAAAAGCAAGGTCATAGAAAGCTACTGTGAATCTGGAGAACAAAAATGCATTAAAAAAAATGTTCATCAAGCAAAAAATAAAACAGAATTTTGTCATGAGACTAAAACTATGACAAACAAAAAGCTCTTCTAGATATGACAAGATGTCAGAGTGGCAAACTCTCTTCTATATAGAGGGATTTAACTGGATGGACTCCTGGGAAAATGTGTCTAAAAGTAATACTAAGTCTATTTGAAAGTTTAAACAGGTGTAGAAGAGTTTCAACTTGTATGTGTACATGTGTGTAGATATTGTAGGACTACATGGACTGATAAGAGCCAATGTTAGATCAGTATTTTCACTATGAGAAGCTTGATATATATGGGTATGCAGGTTTGCAGTTGCTGGAAATTCTGTTGCCAAGGTATTTAAATCAGAGAATTGTAATCAGCTGTAGTTGCTGACTCTTTACCTTCAAGGTACATCCATTTTCTTTGTGCTGGGTTTCAATCCTGTATTCCCGCAGGCTGGTACAGAAGCGATCGTTGTCTACGGGGCCTCTGGGTCACGAGCTGCTGCTACAAAGTCATCAGCAAGCTGTAACTCAATGATTTGCTCAGATCTGGGGTTGTTGCTGGCCTTCGGATTGAAAATGTTCCCATAAATCTAAATTCAACAGTGACTTCTGTTTCTTGCTCTGCTCTCCGGCATACCAAAGTAGTCACATAGACACTCAGACATACCAGGGAAATATTAAAGAGCAGAGCCTGTCCAACTCCAGTTAAACATTAAAAGGCTGAGATATCTGACTTCCAGTGATGACTTCTAATCATTCCTGAATAAAACTGACGGGAGTGGCTGAGAGATTTCCCAGATTTCTCAGAATTTCTCAAATAATCTTCAATTTTACAGTCTTTGGTAGGTTTACCGATGCAGTGAGCAGGTTGTGGTGTTGTTCCCTAAAGCTGTCTAATGATAAATTACATGTCAACAGCTTTGTGCACCCCAAGCTCTGTGGAAATCACTCTAAATTCACTCTAAAAGACACTTTTTAAATAATGGTTCATTTATACTCCCTGTACCTGCAAAAATGAACACTCTTGTTTCGAATGATGTAGTCTGACTTTACTTTACATGTGCAAGTATGTACTTAACAAAAAATGACCTGGCCACTCAATCTAAGCTTGCTGTAAATAAACTGATGCGCTTTGATTACCCAACGGATTTCGGGACAGAAATCTGTGTAGATTAACAACATGGTGACACCCTTATTCCTTACTATTGTCACTTAAAATGCGCCTTATAATCTGGTGCGCCCTATGTATGAAATTTGACTAAAAAATAGACGTTTTTTGATAGTGCGCCTTATAACACGGTGTGCCTTATAGTTTGTAAAATATGGTAATACATAATGTCAAAAGAGTAGAGGTCAAAGCATTTCTTCTTTGTCATGTCTGTAGAGCAGTAGAATCTCTCGCTATCTTTAAGAAACTCCTGAAGACAGAGCTCTTCAAAGAGCACTTACTCTCCTAACACCTCTAACACACTAACTACTTCTAACGTCATTTCCTTCTTCCCCTCCTTCACTTTTCTATCCCCTTACTTCCCTTCGACCTCCTTTAAGCAAACAATGTTTTACCTTTAACTTCTATTACTTTTGTAATTGACTATTGTAAGTTGCTTTGGACAAAAGCGTCTGCTAAATGTAATGTAATGTAATGTAATTTGTTTTGCTTAAACTATTGGCTACATTGGCCCCATGATATCCTGTGGTACTTCACCAAACCTTCCGAATCCATGAGCTTGTATGAAATAAACGCAGTATACAGACAGGAGGCACCGTACATATTTGCATTCTAACTGTACTGCTGGGCATACAGCCACAACCACCGTTTGTTACATTTTAGAGTTATTTGCGGGTCTATTTCTGTGTGTTTGTTTAGTTTAGTTGTGGCAGTTTCACTAGTGGAGCATTGTTAACCTTCCTGGTATTAGTGTGGAGGGTGGTAAAGGTCTCCACCAATGATCCACCATTATATGAAAGGACCACTGCTAGTAGGACTATGACTATTTTTGGTCTAAATGTTTGCCAAAATCTTTAAAATGGTGGACAAGAGCAATATCATTCCATAGCCCAGTCACAGTTACAAAAAAATACTGGCGAGTCTTCTAATTCCGATTCTAATAATGTTTAATTGAGGTGGAAACATTGATGACATTGATTTATCTAGAGTGTTAATAGTGGGTCTGACATGGAAAAAATGTCTTCATGTGTTCAGTACATGGGCTTCACTTTGGGTTTATTCAGAGTTCTCATATTTCTCAGTGCATGACCTCCATGATTTTGTTTCATATTGTTTCAGATGTCTTTGTGGGTTTGATCTCAATGTTTGAGTGACAGCATCATAAAACTGACATAAATCTGACTGTCCTGCATTTTAGTGAGAATGCTTCTTAACCACTCCCTTCTGTTAAGTTGTGTTAGAACAAAACCATTATGATTAGTGCATCTTATTATGGTGATCAAATCAATACAATACCCTTGTTCATTCATTACATTCTGAATTTTGCATAAGACATGTGTCTTTTGGTAAGGTGATGCTATTAACTAAGCCATCAGATTCCATTGTTTCTGGCTTTTGTACTGGTCAATCATTTTCATGATTGAGGGCATGGTTCATTATTGCTTAGGCCTAATAGTGCTTGTCTGAGTTCAAAGTCAATGCTGTTTTTTTTTGTTAGTTTTTACAGCAAGGAAAACACTGTTAATTTAGACTTTCTTACAAAAGTAACCTCTATAGATATCCTTCACTGACCTTACTGAACCCTCCTTAAGAGGTTTAGTCTCATTAAGTGCAGCCATATTGATTCTGTAGCACTTTAGTTCACTGGCTATGCATCACTAATTATGATCCAGCCTGCATTTTCCCATGCCACTACACTTGACCAGACACACTGATCCGGTTTGCTAGTTTAAAGGTGTTTACATGTTTGTGCATTGCAACTCAAGTGTCCAGTCTAAATGTTTTATTGTCTCTTTGCAGACATGTGCTTGATGTGTTGATGCATTACCAAGAACACCCAAAGGCCTGGTTGTCTGAATTGTTCTGTTGGCTATAAAGGCTTTTTGCTAACCACTAGAAAAGCTGTAGAAAATTGTATGGTACAATGAACCTAAATAGCAATAGCAAATGTTTAAGTTAATGTCAAGTACATTTATTGCCATTACACTTGTACAGGACTACAAAACTGTAATCTATGCATGACCCAGCCTGGGAAGCTGGAGTCTGAGTGCAGGGTCAAGCACGCTACAGCAGCCCGGGAGCACTGAAGGTTAAGAGTCTTGCTCAAGGGCCCAACAGTGACAGCTTAGTGAACACGTGGGTATTGAACCAACAACACCACAATCAATAACTCAGCAAAACAGAAAAAGAAAACAGTGTAATTTAGGAACAGTTCATGCAGAAATGTGCCATTTTTGATGGCACTATCAACTGCGAGTCTCTTCTCATTAGTGCTTTTTAAAAGCTTGCCGCCCTGTGGTATTTGGTGGACGCCACAGAAAGCAGTCTAGAGTCCAGGGGCCAAGAATCTACAGAATTAGACTGAACAAATGAGTATTTATGATCTGATGTGCAGTGCTAGATAAACTTTAGAGTTGGCAATTTTAAGTCAACATAAAATGAGTGAGTTGGTTAAAAACCAAACAGCAGGCTCATGGCAAGGCAAGGTGAATTATCAGAGGTTGAGAGGGACATCATAAAAGGTATTACCACCTACAGTGGATACCGCAGTGGGTAATAATGATTGTGACAGGCAGTGTCTGGCTAGAATTGTTCATGTGAACATACAAGCAACTCAGGAATTGCATCCATGTTTGATGCTTGTTTTTTGTTATTTGACGAGAAGCAAACAACTGAGAAAACCATGAATTGGAAGCCTGTATAGAACTAAATTGTGAAGATCAAGTGGAAATACCACCAAAAATGGCTGCTTATTTAGTGATACAAACTTCATGACTTTGTACATGATTCTTGTAGCTTTCCCACTGTTGCTGCTGGGCTTTTAGTGATGGTTTAATGTGGTCTGCACTATTTGCAGCTTTCTGCTTTCTTCTGTAATCTATAACTCTTTAAATATGATCTGACTGTCTTTAAGGACTGGCTAATTTGAGAAATATTGATTGATTGATGATACCTTGGCTTACATTTCATCTTAAAATCGAATAATACTGATACATAGCCAGTTGATTTATCTATATTTAATTTAAATGCAGGTAAAAATAATTATCCATTTATTACAGCAACACAGGAATGTTTGATGTAATAGATGATGCTTAATATAACGAAGAACCTGAACTTAACAAACAAAATGGGTCAGTTTTGATTGCAGGTTGACTTCATGCAAGTCCATGCTCTTCTCATTCCAGGTTGAGCAGGAAGACCCTCAGATAACAGTATTCAGATACCCGGCAGTCTGCCACAGGCAGCTGCCACTCAGACTGCCAGCAACCATCACCTTGTGCCATTTGACATGCAGAGGTCTGACTAGGAGCTTCTGGAACGTTCAGAGTAACTACTGTCAATAAAGTCTGCCTTGCCACCAGATGTGTTGTACAAATATCCTCATTATAGTGAAAATATGCCTTTTCTTAACCTTACTAAATAGATTTAGCATATAGCATATAGTCAGTTAATCAGTTAATGCCAAAAAGAACCATAGGCTGGTACACCTTCACAGCTACAGAAGTCTGCAGGATGTCTGGATCTATTGGAACCTGTTCTGGCTGCCTTGCTTTTTTACTTTTCTCAGGGTCTGTTCTGCTTTGCCTTCCAAGGCTGGCCCACAAGGCAGTGGGACTGTGGATGTCCCCCCCCCAGTTAGCTTGGCATTTCTGTGAGTCACCACAAGGAGGCCTGCAGGAGCTCTGCGGTTGGAAAGGCTCTGTACTGGCAAGCAGAGGCTTACATAATGTTCTACCTTCCAGCTCACCTCCAGAGAAATATAAGAGAGAACCATTTCAGAACAAACTAACTAGTTTTTTCAGTTAAATATAGCTTATATTCCTTTCATATTTTCCCTTTTCCAGTCCTGCTCTGTCCCTGCTGTAGTTTTCCCATAGTTAATAAACATTTCCTCACCATTTTATTAGCTAAAGCTAAATAAAAGCAAATGGAGCTAATTAGTGATGTAGTCAAGACTGCTAGAGCCACGTCCAGTCAAGAGCAAGACCAGAACATGTAGAGTCAAAACCAAAACTTGTACTAGTTGAATCAAAGTCAAGATAGAGACTGGGAGTGGCCGAGACCGAAAAAAGGCTGAGAGACTAAGACTAAGACTAAGACTTATTTTCATCTTATAAAAATAAAAATAAATGGCGATAAACAAAAATAAAATAGGTACATCCATTATCATTCTATATACACAGTATCTATTAATACACATCTCACAATATATTTTATAAAATGTATTGTAAGACTGCCTGTTTATTGTCTTAAGACTGGACTAAAGTACTACAAAACTACAGCTATGGCTACCTAGTTATTGCGAGTTATGCTGCGAGTTGCGAGTGTTAATCACCTTCCTGGTGTTTGTGTGTAGGATGGATAAGGGCTTCACCCATAAGCCGCCAATTTGGAAGAGAGACAGCTTGTTTACAGTTATTTCTGTCTCTCTCTCCCTGTTTAAATAAAACTGATAAACTGGGCGATGGCCTGCCTTGTTACTTTGCCCCCTGATGCTACTGTAATCTCATCAGTAGCAGCAGATACACTGTTTTAGCTGTCCTTAAATAACTCCTGAGCAAATGTGGACATGCTCACTAGACCCTTTCTTGAAGTGAACCATTTGAACTGGAATTTCAGTGGTTTTATATTGGTTGAAATATAGTTTTATTTAATTTGATCTATTTTGAACAGGCTTTTCTTAGATTTTGAATATCACATAGTGTTTATGATAATCATTTTCTGGGTTGGGTAGACCAGTGGAGGACTACGAGAAATGTATAGCTGATTGATGGTTGAGCCAGTGTTGTTCAAGAGAAAATGTTGCTTGCTTATATATATATATATATATATATATATATATATATATATATATATATATATATATATTATTATTTTTTTTTTTCTATTTAACCTTTTTGTATATTTTTGGTATAACTCACAACCTTATCGAAGCATGTCTAGTCTTACCTGCCAGCAAAGTAGGAAGCAAGACAGCCGATGGCACCTGCCTCCCCTGTGAGCAAGTACACAAGATTCATCACGCTGTTGGAAGCTATTGAGACACATACGCACATGTAGATCATTCACAAACTATGTTTTTCTTTTCTTTTTTTATTTTTCTCTAGCAGATAGGATTCCATTGAGATATCTGTGTTGTGTAAATGAACAGAAACATGTCCTGTCAGGCACACCTCATCAGTGTAATTCACCCTATGCAGCATCATAACTGCATTCGTTTTCCCTGTTTGATGATGCATTCCCCCATGGCCACAGTATGAGCTGGAAAACTTAGAAAATCCACATTTTTATACCCAAAAGATGAGTCTATGCAAAGGAAGTGCTGCAGAACTCAATTTGATTATAAACAGGGAGATGGCGCATGGCTGAGGCCTGTTTTAAATTTTAATCAGAACCTTTTAGCAAGCAGAGGCAAGTGAAGCCAGTTGGAGAAAGTGGCCTTGGAGACAAATGCAGGAAGACTCATTACAGTGCTTTCTCTCTCTCTCTTTCTCTCTCACACACTCACACACAGGCATGCACTGGCCCAAAGGCTGCAGAGAAAACTGGGGTGTAATGTTCTGGAACTGAGTACTCGGGATAAGCGAAAGCTATGGGAAGAAATCTTAACCCATAGCATAGCAAGCAGCCCACCAACTTTTTAATTAGCGCAGAGCCTCTATCTGTGAGTAAACAGGTACAATCTGGAGGTAATTTGATGAGACTGAATATAATTACCTCAAATCAGGATTGTCTTTTGCTGTTATGTTGGTGTGCATTCATTTGCCAAGAGCCAAACATTACCCATGCACTACACTGGTGAAATAAGGAGTATTGTAGCTATTGGTTTTGTCAATCACTGTGGACTGTAAACATGGATGCAATTTCATTCTGTCATATAAAAATGAAGCCAAAATTTTCTGACATGTTGTCAGGTTTTTTTTGACAATCAGAATCTCGGCAGTAAAGGTCTGAGGCAGAACCCAAGCTTGAAAACATTTTTTTTGCACCCAAAAAGCTGAATATACAGTATATGCAAAGAAAGAACAATGATACCATCTCCCAATTCAGGCATGTCTCAGACTGCCTTCATTGAGCTTAGCCTGAAAAAAAAAGAAACAAAGCAGATTTTTGCTCTGGGTGCCCATATTGTCCAGCTACAGTAATTAACAGTTAGAGTGCAGTTTACTTATTTTATTATATAAGAAATTATTCAGATTATTCAAACTGTGGTTCTGGAACTCAGCTCTGAACTATGATACAATTTAACCCATGAGTTGCTGTGAGAATCTATCTATCTATCTATCTATCTATCTATCTATCTATCTATCTATCTATCTATCTATCTATCTATCTATCTATCTATCTATCTATCTATCTA
Source organism: Astyanax mexicanus (assembly GCF_023375975.1). NCBI lineage: Eukaryota > Metazoa > Chordata > Actinopteri > Characiformes > Acestrorhamphidae > Astyanax > Astyanax mexicanus. The sequence continues at coordinate 47,659,621 of NC_064410.1, read as the reverse complement.
TCTATCTATCTATCTATCTATCTATCTATCTATCTATCTATCTATCTATCTATCTATCTATCTATCTATGTAATACTTCATGCAATAAACAGAATAGTCCTGCTAACAGTCTGTTAGTCTGTTCTAATTTCTGGGGAATGTTGGAATTAGACACCAAACACTAAAAAAATCATCATTGAAACAAATGGGCATATGCTGAGCTAAACATCAAACTGCAACAGGCCAGTGGAGGCTTCATTTTTGAGAGACTTCGTGGTTTCCATGTTTTCTACAGTCACTGGGTTCTGTTGAATCCTCTAGCTAATGGTCCTTCCAGTCTATTCACTGTAGTTCAGTTGGAAATCTGAGAGCGCTACCCCTTACATCCTGCTTCCCAGATGTGTACAGAGGTTTCAGGATTCTGGGCTAGATATTGTATTGCAGTACGTTCCCCTTTGCCCTATCTGCGAGAGATAACAAATGAAACATGATGCCACAGGCCTCTCTTTGCAGCAGGAATTGTGGGATCTATTTTAAAACACAAAGCTCGGACAGTAAGGCTCTATTTTAGGTCTGTTTGTTGGCATGTAAACTAATACAGTATGTTCTTCAGTAGTATCCTCAGTCCCTTCAGAGGGCATTTCATCTTGATGTGCTTACTTTGTAGCAGTCTACAAAACCCGACCCAACGAAAACTCAGATTTTAAAGATGGGTTTTGCCTTCAGGGATTAAGAAATAAGCAAGAACTAAACTTAATCCTTGCCTGGGAAACCCTACATTCTCCAATATTAACAAAATGTTTGACTATAGCATTTTTTAGGACACCCTTTTATTTCGGAAACAAAACATGGCAGCTTTCAAGATGGTGGCAATGTTCCTATAGATTGTCAATTTATTTCTGTGCCCAACCAGCAGTAGGATGTGGGGTTCTGTTTATACTCTGCGGCCATTTAGTCTGTATTGAAACAAACATTTGGGTATGGATGAAATGTAGCAGTACCACTGGAAATCGTGGGGGCAGTGTAGTCAATGTTTCAAGTGTTATTCTATATGGACTTCAAGAAGAAGAAGAAGCTTGTTTACACTATTTAAACTGTTACAGTCATTACACTGTTCTTTACACTGCATTACCCTGCCACCTCTTTTTTTTGTAGTAAGTACATTATTATGACTTCCTCCATCATCACCATGTTAGTTGTTTTATTAGAAATTTTGATTCTGAACTGCCCTCTTGTGGATGTATTGCTTAATATTCATGCCAACATAAAGGACACAAAGAAATATGTGGGCAGTCAAAAAAAAAAGCATTTTTAAATGTTGAAACATTTTGGATGTATATGGAGTATAGCCTTATTGTTCACTATTGCAGTAATGTTGCTGCACTCAAAGTCGAATCCTCCTCACAGCAATATTCCAACACCATAGTCAAGGATGTTACTGCTGCAAAAAGGGGGGAAATTATCAATGAATGCCCTTGAGTTAAGAAGAGACACTGAAGGACACACTTATGGATGTATTGTGTGAACCTATATGTTGACCTTTAAGATTTAATGGGTTAAATCTATAATGAGGCACATTTATGCATTAGACATAATGCATTCGATTTGGTTTCTGCATTAAAAGCTTCAAGGTTATTTCGGTGTCTTAAAATGCAGAGAATATGACATTCAGTGCAGTGAGCAACTCTTTCTTCTGCTTCTCTACTTCATATATTACATCAGGTGGGGTCAGTCCTGGTCTTTGAGGGTTGGATCCCTATAGAGTTGTGTGGTTCTCCTGATTAAGCACTGATGATTTAACTCATCTGTTAATTGCAGACATAGTAGGTCTTAGTAAGAGCCGTAGCGGGAAAGTATTAAACTGTTATGGATTTCGACCCCATTGCCCACCCCTGCATTACATACAGCTCTGAAAAAAAATAAGAGACCACTTAAAAATGATGAGTTCCTTTGATTTTACCAAATTGAAAGCCTCTGGAATATAATCAGGAGGAAGATGGATGATCACAAGCCATCAAACCAAGCTGAACTGCTTGAAATTTTGCACCAGGAGTAAAGGCATAAAGTTATCCAAAAACAGTGTGTAAGACTGGTGGAGGAGAACATACCAAGATGCATGAAAACTGTGATTAAAAAACAGGGTTATTCCACTAAATATTGATTTCTGAACTTCTAACACTTTATGAATATGAACTTGTTTTCTTTGCATTATTTGAGGTCTGAAAGTTATGCACCTTTTTTGTTATTTCAGCCATTTCTTATTTTGTGCATATAAATGCTCTAAATGATAATATTTTTATTTGGAATTTGGGAGAAATGTTGTTCGTAGTTTATAGAATAAATCAACTATGTTAATTTTACTCTAACATATACTGTACCTATAAATAGCAAAAATCTGATAAACTGAAGTGGTCTCTTTTTTTTTTTTCCAGAGCTGTAGCTGTGTTTCTTTAGATACTTATTTTACTTTCAATAAGACATTCTCCTTAAAATCACATTACTCTGTACTTTTGTTATTGCTGCTGACATCTAAAAATGAAAATGGTTTGTATCACAGACATCTATTACATGCTATTATTGATTACAGATCAGATCTGGATATAATACATAGGCTCTGTGTTGCTAAACTGCTGTGGAAATGATTTTACCCTTTTTGCCTTCCACTGAATTGCAATAATTCTAAGCAGCACTTGGAAATAGTCTCTGGGAGTCCTATTAGGAGAAATGAATGGCTCTAAGATCACTTGGCTGATCTCAGTCGTGCCATCCCTGGCCCTGTTATTTATATACTTGTCAGACTAGTCCCGTGATTTAATACTGCAGTAGCTTAAATTGCATTGAAATCTTTTGGCATGGAGATCAGGATGTGCCCTTCCTTTCACAGCGTGTGATTAGAATTTCCTCTGAACTTGGTAACCTTTTCGGAAGATTATTTCTTAAGCTACATTTATACGTCTGAATCAGTTCGCTATTATATCATTCAGTGGCACACCATACCATACCCTTTACTTTAAAACCTGAAGAAGAGCCCATTATCCCATGACAATCATATCCTACCAGCATGCCAGTGGGAGTGCTGCCAGTTGATTGGCTGTGTTACCTGATATTTGTTGTTCAATAGGTTAGAGCTGGTGGGTCATAGCTTCCTGTGGTGGAGCCTGTGCATTTTTAAAGAGGCCCACTGATTTACCAGCAAGACTTCCTCTTCTCATGTTGGGAAAAGCACAGAAACAGCCAGCGTGACCTTTACCAGCAATAAACACAATTAAAAATGAATAAGAGAAATAATTGAAAGTAACCCTTACTTTCTTTAGAACATCAAAACTGAACTAACAAATGCACCTGAAAACCAAGGAAAATGCTTCTGACATTTTGGTTTGCCTTCTGTTAAAGAGCACAATGCAAATATCCTGGAGTATTTCAAATATGAAGCTATGTTTCATTTTTACCAGCCTTCTGCAGCCTTAAGCTGTGGTCACACTCTACTTCTGTAGACAAATGTTTTGTTAGTGAAATTGCTTTTATTTCAGTGTGAATTTGCATCCCAGACAAATTGCATACCTGCTCTCGCTTGCTTCTTGTCTTCTGAAGGGTGGACCAGCTCTAAAGACCCAAAAGACAGAAAAAGCTAATGTCAGCCATGTCTGAGCACAGCCGTTTGTTCTCTTTTTAAGTTTAAGTATTAATTTTTAGATTTTGTGAAATTTCAAGGTTGCATAAACTGATGTTAGTTGAGTTTTATTTTTTCCCCCCATTTTTTCATCTATTTAAATGACCTAAGTGGAAACATGGAGGTATAAGTGTATGTATGTATGTATGTATGTATGTATGTATGTATGTATGTAAGTATGTATGTATGTATGTATAAGTGTATGTATAGTGTGCTCAAATGCAATTGAACTACATTTAATTGCAGTTCAAACTGTGGTTTAATTATGCTAACTTGTTTGCTGCATTTTTCTGTTAGTTAGCATGCTAATTGCCAGGTTCGCTCCTCGGCTGAGTAGAAACTTAGCATATTAAATTGATTTAAATCTGAGCAAGTTAATTCATTCACCCACTGACACCTACCACAGCTGTTATTCACAGATTTATATTAAAACTCAGTGTGCAGTGCTGTACTGGGGCGAGGATATGATAACACGAGGTGATTATGTTCTACTGTTTAAATCAGAATTGGTACTTGCATTATGGTACTTGGAATAGTAGTTGCATTATCCAACCTGCTAACTGTTAACCTGATAGGTCTTACCAATATCAAGTTCCTGGATATCATTTTTTATGTTGTGTTTCTATTTTATTCTAATATAGCAGGTAGCTAGCATGAGCATGCTAATTGCACTAAAAGGGAGTACGTTGTGGTGACCAGGCTTCACAGGTCCAGCCCCAATCAAAGCCTTTTTCACAGGGTGAAGTGAACTGCAAATGTTTGCATTATGGAACTGCTATCTATCGCTGTGGTGTGCTGATGCCTTGTTTTTGCTGGTGGCAGTGTGTGTTCTCTAGCCTGCTAGTCTTTGCTAGAATATCCTCAGCAAAAAAAAAAAGATCACGGAGACAGCTCGAACCTCTCCAATTCCCAGCAGTCTGCTGGTGTGAAGTATTTATTTTTGCTATTGATTGCTCCTCACAAATTCTCCACCTCTCCCTCCTTACCTCATTGATCTGTGTGGCTGAGGGGCAGCATTATTTGGGAACGGTGCACTCGATAGACTCGGTCCTGTATCTCCAGGCTCCGCGGGGCTCCTCGCTGAGCATGCTCTTTCCTTGCCGCTCTCTGTGCCTCCGGCTGCTCTATAGGGAGCTGCAGACAGCGAACCTAGCTGAGTAATGTAGTCTGTAGCTGCCTGTGCATAAGCAGTAGCCATTAGCTCTTCTCACAGCTTCTTTACAGTTGATCTCCAGTCACTTATTATATAAGAACACATACAGACATTTGGATGGGACTGAGGTGTTAGGAAAAAAACTAATTAGATTTTATTTGGATGTTTATGTTTTTGAGTTTACATAGAAGACTATAAAGTACAGTTTTATAGACCTAATCATAGACTGTATATAAGTATAGACAGGACGTCCCCATTTACTCTCATTACGGCATTTTGAAGCTAAAATATGGCCGAAATGGAAACTGCCATCTTGCGTGCGCTTGCGCAGTAGAGGCAAATTGGAGCAAGAACTGGCACGGCAGAGGTGGGAGGCGGAGCCATTGTGACTGCCCAAACCCCGCCCTCCCCCTCAATTACTCTTTACAGCGTTTTACCGTCATTTTCACCAAACAAGTTACCAAGTTAACAAGTAAGCTAGCGTTAAGTACATAACGCTAGGTTAAAAACCTAACCTAGATACTAAAATTAGGTAGAAAAACAAAGTATGAATACTAATGAATTGAGGGAAATTATCCACTTACCAAAAAAACGGCAAAGAATATTTCCATGAGGTTCTGTAACAACAGTTAACTGCTAAACAAGCCATTGCTTCAGAAATGTCATTTTTAACAATAAAAATTGGAATGTCAGAAAGATCTGACTGTGAGCTATGCTCTCAGGCGATCTGTCAATCAACTAGCCCTCAGCTGTCAATCACCATATCGCCACACCCCTTTAAATATCACAGAATAACTCCTATAATTGTAACAGTAAACTGAATACCAACTTCCAAAAAAAAAATCCCGGATGTGTAAATTTAGATTAAAGATTCCGCCTTCTCTCATTCAGTTGAATGAAATAGGCGGGGTTAAAAGTTGTACTGGAGCCAGCCACCAGAGGGCGTAAGAGACGCAGTGGCTTCACTTTTCAACCCCTGTCGTGCTGTCCATACTTATATACAGTCTATGGTCCTAGTAAGGCAACTGTGCTGCGAAATGAATGAAACAAATACAAACCACTTCGGAATATATGTGGTCTACCATTGGTGTAGTCTATCCGCATCTAGAAGCTTGATCTAGCCCTGGTCAAATTAAACCCAGAACCTTATGCCCCCTGGGAATTCACAAAAGCATCTTAGCTAATTCATCTGGTAAGGTCTCAAACCACAAGGTCGATGGGAAAGTGAGAGGTGCGAGATGTGGCCCGTAAATTGCTTTTTTTTTTATACAGAATATACACAGTAAAACTAGTCATTGAAACACATGCCAGATCATTTAATCTCTTTGTGCGTCTTTTATTACTATACTATTATATGAATACTGGCTATAACCAATGAATCACCTCCAGAATCATTTTTGGCAGGCACAAATGGCAATTTTACTTACAATTTTACGTAGAAGCACCTTGTAATTTGTTTCGTGAATTTGTCTAGTATGTAATTAATTTAATAATCTAAAATAAAATTTCAACAAAGGTGACCAACACTACATCCCACTCTGCAGATAAATGTAAAAATGTACTAAAATTAGGGAAATATCTCCTACGAGATGAAAAACAGCTAATCTGTGTATATTATTTATTTAGATCTCTTTAAACACACTGTATGGCTCAATACCAACATTATTACATTTCACTGAATTTGCCAACATTAATGATATGGTTGCTGGCCTGCTATTTCATGACAACTTATCAATAATAATAATAATAAAAAAGCATATGGGCCATTCCACTGAATAGGTGCCATTTGCTTTTTGTAACTCTTCCAAATTAAACGTATTATTTTTTTCAATCTTTTTTTTTACTCTAAATCTAAAACACTTATTTAACTATTCAATTAACTATTCAAAACGTGTACTGGTCAAATAATAAACAGGGAGCTTTACTTAATTTAACTTAATAAGGTTTCTAATCTGAATATGGTTACAAAACTCATGTGACATTTATAAAGCATGTCCATTAATTCCTTTGATTTTTTTTTCTCAAGAAAGAGTTTATTTTAAAGAAATGGTTGACTGCATGTTCAAATAATTGATATTTATCACCCAAAAAATCACTCCTGTTAATAGCACTTATTCCTGTTACTGATCTATGATAGTAACACTAAGATAACTTTTGTTTAATTGACTGGATGAAATGTTTGTGCACACTTCAGTCACGTGATCTAATGTGGCTTTGAATGGCTTCAATTGTACTCTTCAATTGGTACTTTGTAATACTCAGAATCATGAAGCTCATGCATGCATGCATTATTGTGCAATGCTGTAACCAGTTTGTGTGCCTCTATTATAAACAATAGATTTTAATTTTAATTTGAATGTAATGTTAGTCATTATAAATTAGCTATCTACAAATTTTTGTAGTTTCATAAACCTTCAATAAACTCTAAAGCATCAACGGCTATGATTATGTAGCACAAATAATTATGTCTCAGTATAGAAGAAGTGCTTTGTGACCCCTTTAGAGCTCTAGGCTCTGCTGCCATACTGACGCCTTATTAGTGTGAGACCTCTGACCTACACCAGACAATCTGAGCATGTCTGCCTCAGAAGCAGCAGTGATACGATTTTAAAAATTAAGACCCTCTCCTTGAGCTGGGAGCGTTCATGCCCCCTCAGGTCTGGGCAAATTGAAAAGGCAGCGGCAGGCCACAGCGAGCCTCGCGCCCCGGTCCTCCGCCGCTTTGAAGCCCCTGTGAAACTGTGAAGTTTCTCTGCTCTTGAGAACGGCTGGCTGACAGATGTGCAGATGCTATCTGAAAACCATTGCTGAAAAATTAAACTGGCCCTGATTGAGGTTTATCAGAGACAGAGCCGCTACTATAGTTCATTTCTTGTTCTTCACGCCTGCGACTACGTTTCATAACCACCGTTTCAGGAGGGGAGGGGAGGGGGAGGGGGGGGGGGGGGTTAATGGAGAATCCATTGTTGATTGACCAAGCTCGGGTTAATTAATTTTGCTCTGTGTTCTTCGCTCAACTTTGCTCCCAGAGCTGGGCTAATCAATCCCTTTACATGGCTGTATTATGAGTGTGCTATCAGCATGAAATAGGAAATGATGTGTGTGAGCAAGAGCTTGTGGAGGTCTAAAATATTCTGCAGGCATGAACGAGAAGGGAAGAGCGAGGAGAACAGAAGAGAGAAGAGGAGAAGACAAGATAACACAGTATGAAGGATGTTGTGAGGATATGAGCAGGGTCATTCTTTACACTTTCAAAATAAAGGTGTCAAAATGAGTTCTTTGAAGTACTGATGGAAGAACCTTTTAAAGCAACATTATGCAGCATTTTATCTTAAAATAACAGAAGCAAATTCATGATGATGCTCCACTAACTGTAATAGAGAGAATACTGTGCCTCTATAAAACGTGGCACACTGCTAACTGCACTATGTAACTCTGGTGAAGCAAGCAGGACAATGCTTGTGATAACTGTCCACATGGTTGGTCTGTTTATCTCAGCTTGTCCAGAAATGTATTTCCTTTCTAATGTAACTTTTCTAAATGTTTTCTTTCTGAGGGGTGGCCTAAAAACAATGCCCACTTCCCAGCTATAGGCTGAGTTACTAGTAACTCAGAGTATGTACATGTTATTATTAGGGAAAAATGGGATATAACAATTAATGTGCAGCAGCAATGAAAACAGGAGAAAGCACCATAATTTCACCATAAGAATCAAGTTAGTAAATTCATATTTTATGTACTATCTTGCCAAACTATTGTGCCTGCAAGAGATGTTAAAGTGTGAATATTCCTTATATAAGGACAAAATAACGAAATCAATATTTGGTGGAATAGAAGATTAGATTTTCGCAACGTGAGTGCAGAATATGATGCACACAAATTAAGATGTTTTGTAATCATGTAAGACAAGGGGAAAATATCACAATGCAGGATTTTTGTCAGATTAGCCAGTCAAGCCCAAAGTCAAGTCTCTTCAGTAGTAAAAGAGGGGCATTCTTATTGGACAGTCCTTTTCTTTGGACTTAAGATATCTGGCTAGAAATAAGAAAACTGCTTTGTTGTACGTCCCCCAGCTAGAACACCAAAAAGCTCCACCAGATAAACAATCCTTAAAGCTTTCATCCTTTGAGAAAGTGAAGAAAATCAAACTGCGCCTGAAAGGATTTGAAACTGATGAAGTCTTTACTGCATTTCTACAGCTGAACTTTGGAGGAGGTAAAACATTTCCCTGCAGTTTTTATAAAACATGGAAAGAATGAAAATTGTGATGTTGACAATACATATGGAATAATCTGATACTATAAATAGTTGCTGAGGCTTATGAGTTCTGAAGTGAAAAATTCACTGACATGCCAAAAGTAATGGGACAGAAAATATTCTAACGTCTTTTGCCATGTCCCAAGGAAGCTAAGGAAGGCTAGATTTACCTGCAGGACTTGCATATCGACACTGTCCAATGAAAAACACTTATCTCCAAAACAGCAACTTTTACAGGAGAGAGAAAAAAACGTGCAAACTTTCAATGGAAGTTAAAGTAAAAAGAGTTTATTTCAGGTCATTTTGAAGGGTTTCTATTGGTCCGTTCATCAAGACATTTTGGCACAGTTTAAGGGACAGTTTGTCTGTTCAAATTATGTAGTAAACTAAAAATCGACAAAAATGGAGATAAGTGTTTTTCATTGGACAGCGACGATATGGGGTCTCCCGCATTGAATGTGAATGTGTGTTTGCCAGAGTTTGTGTTTTTGCATTGGCAATTCTGGCCAGATACAACCAGTCACAATCACTAGCACCTACTGCTGTGGTAATGCGGTAATGCCTTTTATGATGTATTACTGCTACACATGTAAAGCATGCTGCATGGCCAGTGTTTAACCTCATTCACAAGATAGCACCTCACAACATATACAGGTGTGGACATTTCCAAGTCATCTCCTGAGGTAACACTAACTTGTATTTCATGCCTGTTTTGACTAGAAATGAAATAAATAAATAAACGGTGGTCTCTGACATTTGCCCAGAATTCTCTATATTCTCAGAAATACTAGAGTGTAGAGAACGCTAGCTAATTTGGACTGCAGGCAGCACACACTCAGCAGAGGGATGAAAGAAAGCCGTGTCAAGGACAAACGCAGCAGACAGCTGTCTGTGAAAGCTTTGGTGAACATCTGCATGCAGTATCTAAACACAAAAGCACATCCCTGCGTGCTTTCTCAGTCTTTTCTATAGTATCCAAAACAGTTTAGTAACATTATCCTGAGTGTGTATAGCTATACGTATGCACGCGTATGAAACGTCCTTTAAGTCTGTGGTCTAAAACAGGCAGCCTGTTGGAATCAGCTGTGTGTCGGGACAGGAGCCTGATGGCATGTCTCACATTGAGAGTCCTTGGCGCCAGTGTGCTGCAGATGATCTCTGATACCCTGATAGGAGGGAGGGCTCTATTGGCAGCCTGGTCACGTCAGCAGTGAACCAGGCTAACGTGCCGTAATCACAGCCACACAATGAGACCCACGGATGAGGGAGTGCAGGTGTCTGCCTCAGATGGGATGGGCGTTATCCTCAGAGACGTGTCATCCCTCCCTGATGGAGCCATAGAATACACTTAAGTTTCTCCTCCCCACTCGGACTTTGCTTTGAAAACACACGTCATGATGTGATGCAATATGCACTTTCAGTAAACCAGAAATTAACTTTAAATTTATTAAGATTGTTATGAGAACTGGACATTTGGAGTCATTTTGACTCATCTTTATGCGATTTGTTTGGGCAGGTGTGAACATAGTAATAGCACTGAACAACAGACCAAATTAACCGACAAGAGATGGTTTCTGGAAGGGTTCATTTGCAGAGATGTCAGTAACGTGTTTCTTGGTAATGCGTTACTCTAATCTGACCCTTTTTTTTAAGTAACAAGTAATCTAATACCATATTATTTTCAATCCAGTAGTCAGTAATAAGTCACTGTTTGTTAATATTTTGTTATTTTCCTTAGTAAAAAAGATATATAAGAATAGACTCTTTCTTGCTGGAATTTACAGTACAATGATTGCTATCGGCCTTAACCACGTCAAAACACACACACACACACATACATACACAGACACTGTGCTTTCTTGCTGACCCCTCTACACTCCCTCCCAATCAAATGGTTGTCTTATATCCTAAACACAACCGTGCATGTTTTAACAGTCAGTAAACACAGAACGTTTCTACAGATTCACTACAGTATATTTCAAGGTTGGTTGTTCACTCTGTGCTGGCAGCAAAGTGCTACCTAGCTTTAAAACAACAACATCAAATCTAAAGAAATGTTTGGAGTCACAGCAGCACACTTACAGAACGAGTCCCAAAAGTGTGTGAGTGAAGCTTCCAGCAAAGTGAGTTTTGATAAAAGTGGTTGTCATTTTTTTTTTTAAGGTGAATTTATTTGGGTGAGTAAAGCGCTTCCGTTTATTTACAGTAAGCCTAGATTTCCAGATTTCCACTAAGGCTGGGTGCAGCAGCATTAGCATTAGCAACTAACCACTAGTGCTAGCTGTGGTTTGCAGCTAATGCCGCCCAACAGTGCTACACTAAGGAACCCTAAGTGTTCCAGTAAGACAGGATGATATTAGCTAGCGGTTCATCCTACATAGCTTGCTTTAACACAGTAAACACGCAGACTACAGTCCAATATACTCTTCTCTGACAGGTGAAAGAGCTAGCTCAGTTGGTGCAGTGGATGGTTTTTGAGAAAATTTAAGGATTTTAGGATTTTATGATGCGTAAAATACTAGGTTATTTTTTAAAGGGGAAATCAGTAATCAGATTACTTTTTAAAAGTAGCTATACCGTTTCTGTTCATTTGTGGTTAAAACTTGTTCTGACCTCAATCCAACTGTTAACTGTCAGAGGTAACCCCGCAAGTTTGAGCTAATAAATCTGGCTACAAGAATCTCAGATGTAAATTTGAATCAGAATCTCAAAAGACATGTTATTAAAAGAATTGCTTTCATGTGCTGAAAGAATACTTAGCACAACATTTACAGAGAACAGTTTCATCTCTTTAAACCCACTGATCGTTAATAAATACCAAACAAAGTGGAAATTGCTCCAAGGTTACAAAATTTTTTCACTGATTTGGACCATTTCAGTCTACAGTGAAATAGTAGAGTCATGAATAAATTTGAGACTAAAAAGACTAAAAAATAGTTCAGTAATAAAGTGAAGAGGTACTAGTCTTAAAGAGAAGCTAGAATGTCAAATTGTATGTTTTGACAAACATAAATAAAAAGAGTTCAGTGCATGCAAATGATAAACCATGAATCTCAGACATTGTTGTCTTCTCTTTCCATAAAAAAATCAATCATAACCAAAACAGGGCTGAAAAACAGGCCAATTACAAACCTAAATTTCGCTAAATTGCTCAAAAAATGCATTTTTTGGTATTCTAAGTAAGGTACCCTCCACTTAAAAGCACATTGATGCAAATTTGATATGCATCTTCACACATATATAATAGGTCTGATCCCGAGAGTTTAAACTGTAAATGTTCTGCTAAATATTCTTTCAGCACATGTTCCAGGCTTGTGCTTCTGTTTAGCAGCTGCGTCTGCCGAAAGCAAGTCTCTCAATAACATGTCTTTTGAGACCCTAATTCAAATTTACACCTGATATTAAAAATACATGCAGAAACAACCGCCGCTAGTTGCTCAAATTAGCATGATGTCTAATTTGCCGTGCTTTCTCAATCTGCCCATTATGTGATCTTCCCTTATATGTCTTCCTCAAATGCATATGCATGAAGGAGAGAAACATGAATTGTGGGTAAAATGCTTATGTTCTAGGCTTATGAAATAGCTCAGAGCTTTAGTATATTGCACCCCTGTGAGTTCTTACATTTAATGACACAAAAAGCCTTGGGAAACACTTCACGACTTTTATAGTCATAGCAGATTTAAGCAGATCTAAACATACAGGGAATCTTGTCTGAAACACGGTTTGGGAGTCTGCACCCCAAACACTACTTGATTGCCCGTCCAACTGGAGCCAACTAGAACAGACTTGGCCAGACTAAGAATCAGGGCTTAAATTGTGGTAGATTTTGTGTTGTGTAAACTCAGTTTTAGCATGAGCATGACCTGAAGAGTTCTGAAATGGTTCTTGGACATACTGCTCTTTCTAAGTTCTGGGGTGATAACCTATATTCTCTTCAGTTTAGTTTAGTTCATTTCCTGTTTCCACCCATAAGGTAGGACTCCCCCTGTTGCACGATGTTATCAGTTCTGGAAATATGAAAACAAAAGTCACGAGAAGCCAGTCAATCTTTAACACAATGCCATGCAACAGTTGAACCTGCTTGAAGGAGAATGCTAGTTGTAATGGATTGAGAGCGAAGGGGAAAGAATGGGGGTGGGGGGAGACAAACAAGACTACAGTTCTATTAGAAATACTCTTAAATCCACACTTCTTAAAATACTATGCTTGCATTCATCTTTTACCTTTCTCATTCTGACCAACTGTGTTTTCTGGAACCCCCAACCACAGATGGCAGTGGCATTATTGGGGATTAAACCTGCGATATGTCAATGACTGGACTAATGCTTAGACAGCTGCTTTACATACTAAAAGCCTTAAGGTGGATTGTCTACAAACTTCTGAAAGGTTCTTTATACTCTTACTCATCCTTTGAAAGTTTTTTTTAAGAAACTGGAAGTGGTTTTGCCTGTGTGGAATAGGCTTATAAACCCCATTTTTACGAGTGTATTGTCCAAAGCGCATTATCCTGTCCTGCGCTGTTAACTGGAAAATGCCATGATTTCTTTTTTTGGCATTTGCATGCATGAATTTTTTAAGGAAAGTGCCTGCTTAAATAGGTCAGCATGGAAGATACAAGATCATCTAATCTGCACAGAGCCCAAAGTACTTTATCAAACGTTGCAGTGTGAGGCGAATTAATGAAAAGGTACTTCACAGCTCAAAACAGCAGAAAATGCTTGGTCAATAATTGAACCTCTAAGTCCGCAGTCTATCGGAAAATGATTTCCACCTCTTCCTCTGATGCTGCACTCAGTCACCCATTCCCATCCCTTCTGCCACAGGGCTTTCATGGCGAGCAGAATCACAGAAATGTGCTTTTTCCTCATCTGATGAAAGGCAGACTATTTCGAGAGTGTGTCTGGGCTTTGGGGGGGAACATTGGTTTCTCAGGTTGACAGGCGGAGCCATTTCCCTGGTGAGGAGATATTTCTAGCAGCTCTGTTCAGAGTGGTGTCTTCAGATGGCAGACAGACGCTCTGCTGAATAGGGAGATGCTACAGCAACTGGGTCAGAATCCTACAGAAAGGTTGTGAGTCGTAGACCTATCAGGGTCTGTTTTTGACTGACATGATTTTTTTAAGCAGAGGTATGACTTTTTTTTTTTACCTAGGAGTTCCCAGGTTGTAGTCCAAGCAATGGTCTTTTCCGTATTACCTCCCATAGGTGACAGAGCTAGTTTGTAAACTAGACAATTCCTGACCTCAGCGTGAAGCAGACAAAATTCAGGTTTGAGAATAAAATAGTCATTGTATTAATAGCAAAAACCTTTTTAGAAGAGTATTAGTTTTAGCCATTTTCTCTCCTTATTGTTACTGATTTAAAACTCTGAAATAAATATGTAAATATGTAAAGCATCTTGAAATACATAGCATTTTAGCAGTCATCAACACATGTATTAGGTGCCTGAGAAATCTGCATGTATTACACTGCTAAAAATATAACACAGGTTGGGACTGATAAACCTAGTAATTAACAAGTAAGTTAAGTGAAGTGTGCATAAGCAGGAAAAGCACAAATCTGTGGAGCAATATGTCCCTCCATTAATGGAAATCCTAAGTTCATCCCATTTTCTCCACAATTCAGAAGGCCAGTTACCCCACCCACTTGTTAAGACTCCTCCTATCACTAGAAATACCCCAATACTAGGAGGATTTGAAGTCATTCACCATCTCTTTTCAAGCTGTATCAACGTGTAATTGGCTCACTCACTCACACATCAAAATGAGAGTAAAGAGGGGAAATAGCGCCATCTAACAACCCTTAGAAAATAAGGTCAATTGTGCTCTCTCAGACTCCGGCTGCTGATGCATTGAAAATAGCATGATCTGAGATTTGACTCGGCGATCCTCAGATCATGATGACAACACTGGACCACTCTAAGGCCTCCAATCCTGGCTTCATGTGTTCATGGCCGAATCTGAAAGGTATATCTAAAGGAAAAAAAACTATACATTTTGTACAAGATGTTGTCTTCACCCCCTCTTAACTTCAATCTTAATGAATGCTTCTTTAGATGATGAGAAAAACGTGTTCAGATAGAACGACATCACATCAGTGACAAGCGCCAAACGAGCGATGACATGATAAGAATATGATGTAGGCTATCATTAAATAAATACAGAGCGGCTAGTTCAAACAAGCCTTGTGATTAAAGCCTGTCAAAGACCACAAACCTAAAACACAGGCTGCTAGATACCGCATTTTGTTTCAGCGTGCAGCCTGCCCAGAGGAATCCAGGGTTAAAAAGACCTTTTGAATGACTGACTGAATATAGAGAACAGAGGAAGACGTTTGTGTGAAGCATGATGTTACAACCATTAGCACTTTAAAAGCAGTGACATATGTATGACAGTGTGGGTTGAATCTGATAAAATGTGAGCAGAACATTTCAGTCATTGTCACTTACAAATGAAAACGCTTTTGACCCTTTAAATGCTTCTGCCTGCAGTTTGATGAACCATGTAAAACATGGCAGTGTTTGCGATATTTGTAAGGAACTCAGAAAACCTGTGATGGGATGTGACAGTAGTTCACATTTCAGAGTTTGATATGCATTCTTCACAAGATTACAGGTTTTCAAACCTGCCTTTGAATATATGTCAATTATATAATATAAAAAAGAGGATGGGATGCATTCCTGTTTTTAATTAATTTAAAAAAGACCACTTCCATTTCTGTCATAGAAAACTATAAAAGATATTCAGTTTTCACATTGTCTATAGCATTATTCCTTTAATAGTTTTCTGGATGTAATGATGTAGTGATGGCCAGATAACACTGCTCAAAATTATTTCCACCCACTGCACTGTCCACTGTGGGTGGTAATGCCCTCTATGATTTATTCTTGGAACACACGTGACACTGTGGAACACTGTGAGGCAAAACTCAATGCCCACAAAACTCCAGAAATTGAATGGCCCATCCATCTGGTGAACACTAACAGGCTTCACTTAAACTCAAAGGTAATTCACATAGCTTTGCAATGAGCACACTCATCAGTGTATCAGTGTTCAATCTTAAACTCACAAGATAACACCTCACAACCTTTACCAGTGAGGGTGAACCCAAGCAATCCCATGAGCAGTGATGGTATAGTTACTTTGAAAAAGTAATCCGATTACTGATTACTGATTACTCCTTTAAAAAGTAACTTAGTTACTTTATGGATTACTTGATTTTAAAAGTAAAGTTACTTTACAAGTTACTTTATTAGTTACTTTCAGCAGCTGCAGACACCACCTCCCGCCGCCTTAACATAAACATTATAACCAGTTTTGCCAATACTCCCTTTATTGTAAAATGCATTTTTAACAGCAACAATTTATCTCTATTAAGTTGAACTATTTCCTAAAAAATATATATATATATATATTTAATAAAAATAAAAAAAATAACTTAACATATAAAAATATATATATATATATATGGTCTTTCTTGATTTTACTAAACATATACTTGTTTTTATAAAAAATATATAAAATAAAGAAAGTCTTTTTTGACCTGACATATTTAACACTGTAAAACTGAACATTGAACTTGTTGTTCTCTGCAGGGCAGCAGGGAGTGGTTTTATAAAACAGAACCGTGTATATGGTCTAGACCAGGGATCACATATTTGCAGACTGCGGTCAGGGTCCGGACCCAGACGTTGTCCAATACGGACCCATACCGGACCCAACTACTGAGAAAGATTTAATTCTGACAGTGTTCATTTAAAGCACCGGAAATTTGTGGCAGACCGCTGCCCTGGCTAGTGAATTGGGACGCGGCCGCAAAAAAAACCGCTTTATAAAGAGATACTGGCGAAACCCGAGAACTGGCGAAAAACGAAAACGGGCGGAAACTAAAGACACGCCGAGCGCGAGAGAGAGAGACAGGGGAGAAAGCGAGACGCGTGTGATTGGGGAAGAGCGGAGGGGGAATGGGTAAGGGAGCGGTGTGTGTGTGTGTGTGTGTGTGTGTGTGTGTGTGTGTGTGTGTGGAGGAGATGAGGTGGAGAGAGAGAGAGAGAGAGAGAGAGTAACGCACAGTGACTTAAATAAGTAACTTTAATCTGATTACTGGATTGGAAATAGTAACGCGTTAGATTACTCGTTACTGAAAAAAAGGGTCAGATTAGAGTAACGCGTGACATCACTGCCCATGAGTTAACACTTCATGATCAATTTATTTACTTCTATACTGTGACTTTTGGCTTGTCTGTGTACATTAAACATGAGCATAAGCCACTGCATTGTTCTGTTACTTTTGCACGTTTGTGCTGTCTGGGTCGACCTGAGGGGCTTGGAGTCTTGGGTTCTCCTAAGGTTTCTTTCTCTTAATGTAGGGGAGTTTTTCCTTGCCACTGTGTCACCACAATTATTGGCATCTCTGTGGTGCTGCTCATAAGAGGCGTGGACCTGTTTTTCTCTGTAAAGCTGCTTTATGACAAGTTTTGATGTAAAAATTCGATATAAATAAAATTTAATTGAATTAAAATAATGGAATTACAAAACAAATTTTACATTAAGGTTTTAACTACTACACTCATAAACCCTCCTACACTCTTCCTATGGTAAGACTCTCATAATGCGAACAAGAGCAATGTCTGACCAGTGGATGGAGCGCCTTTAGCATGAACAGAACATGCATGAGAACAAATGTTCTGCTCAGCTGTGGAGGAGCCTGAGGCAGAAATGCTGTCTCTAGGCCCAAAGACCTACTTCAGCTGAGAAAAAAGCATTTTCCAGAAACAGAGAACGGGCCAGACAGACAGGCAGACAGTCAGACAGGTTAGATGAAGTGTAGAGTGGAGAGACAGGAGCAACCCCCAGTGGACCTCCTCCTCCTCCAGCAGGGCTTCTGCAGCACAGTATTTGACTACTGGTCTCCTGCCGAAACCCACTGTCTTCTGGGATGCAGCACTATATTGAGGTGTTGAAGGACTGCACTGGCCTGAAAGAAGCTGGGATTAGAGTTAGCAGAGTTGTCTTGCAGTATAGGAATTTAATAGCATCATCCTGTCCAGTCCTACGGGACCTCTGAGCCACTGAATGTCTTGCAAATAGTTTGTGTCTCACATCGTGTAGAAATCAACATTCTCTAATACACCCCACGGGGAGGGGAAGACGTTACAATGGTGTTGACAGAACCGGGACACATATGCATACACACTTACACACTCTCAGTGAACGCAGACAGAATAGAATACTGTTATTCCACCAAGTCAAATACAAGAAAAATATCTTGGAGACTTGCTTTGTTATGTTCTGAATTAGCAGGAAAGAGAATGTGATTTGTTATTTCATATTGGGCTTATTGCGTCTTTGACCCACTGGGCACTTTGGGCATTAGCAAGATTAGCCTGCACTGGAAACAGAAATACATAATTATCTTAATTGGTACCTAAGAAAAAAAAGAGTCCCAATGAGAAAGGACCTGTTAAAGGCCACGGTGGCTCAGCAGTTGGATTGTTAGAAAAATGTCTCAGAGCTAGCCAACATTCATGATGTCTGGTTCGTCCTCATTGACCTCAAGCTTATATAAAACTTAATAATTAGCTCTTAGCACTCTGCTAAGTGTTGCCTGACATTTGAACAAAGCTAATTCCAGTGGTGCCGACTTCAAAACAGAGCTTTAGTTCATCAAGAACTGTTTTCATATACTTTAGCCCACTTCTATTGTCTTTACAAAAAGCCAAACCATAGCATTAAAAAATAACTTCACAATAAAAAAATGTTTAATGTATTCCTTTTCTGTAACACTTTTACCTGAATGTTGTTGAATTGTTGATGCCTCATAGATTTTCAACTTACATTCACATAACACAAGGGCCCTATTTTAGCTATCCATAGGTGAGACGTCCATTGAATCCACAGAGAAGCTGGATTTGGGGCATGTCTGCGTGTCTTTGGTATCGTGAGGGCACAAACAATGTCTTGTGCAACTCAAACGGCGCGAAAGGCTTGAACTCTCCTCCGATACATGTGCAGTCAGGCACCACCTTTTTTCCCACTGCTGCTGATACGTCATTGCTGAGTAGCATCACAGTGTGCTCGGAGAAAAGCGCAGCGACTCAGTTCTGATACATCAGCTCACAGACGCCTTGTGCTGACCGACATCACCCTTTGGAGTGATGAGGGGAGAGAAAGCACAATCTGCCCACCCAGAGAGAGCAAGGCTAATTGTGCTCTCTCAGGGCTCCGGTAGCCGATGGCAAGCTACATGAGCAGGATTCGAATGCAATGATTCTCGATTGAATGTAACCTTACACCCTAACCCTAGCCCTATACCCTAACCTTAACCTTTAAGAGTTGGGTTTAGGGTTAGTTATAAGTTTTTGGTTATTGTTAGGGTTACTGTTTTAGGGTTGATTTTAGGTTGGGTTAAACCTTATCATAAGCATTGAGAATCTTGTACATCATGTACATACATGCTATTTTAGTTGCATTTAATAGATATTCAGTTTATGTTATTTGAATGTCAGTTCAAGTGAAGTGATCCAAGACAACCAAAAAAGGTTTTCTTCTTAGCCTTGATTGTAGCTGCAACTAATAAATGTAGCTGCTAGTTAGAATTTTGATACTTACTAAACTGCATGAAATGGCTAAAATGTAAATGTAAAATAAACTAAGCCCATACTGATACATACTAGTACATAAATACACATGTAATATAATGTTGGTTAATGTTAGTTAATTTAAGTTATAGATAATATTAGGCTTGCAGCATTCTGCAAACTGCATGCCTAAAATTGTTTGAACATAATTTCCATGAGGACTTGTCACATGCTCCACGCAAGCCAATCATGAACAGTTTTCCAACTCGTCTTCCCCAAATACTAATACTAAAGGGTTGTTGACACAGTGTAAGGGACAGTTTCTGTGTTTACATTATGTAGTTAACTAAAAAAAATACTTCTTTTTCTTTGGACAGCAATGATATACTATATCATCATACGATACTTTATAAAGTAAAAATCTGATCAAAGCTAATGTTACTTGGTAGCAACATTGCAAAAACATGGTAGATTTTTGCTTTTCAGCTACAACATTTATACATAGGCTGTACAGAAAGGCTTATACGTGCACTAAAACATATTTAAAAAAATCCTGCTCTCTTAATTAAACATATAACTGTGATCACCTCCCTTAAACTCCAGTAGCAAAGTCGTTCCGATAGTGTTGGGTGCAATGCCTGTGTGAGATGAGTAGAGAATGAGGAATAGACAAAGAAGCAGAGAGAAGCAGCAAATCAAGGTAGGAAGCACATGTTGGGAGTTTCAGTGATGGTCCAGGATTTAACACAAAGTCGATAGCACTGCAAAGCGCAATCACAATATGTCTGCAGATTCAGATCAGTGTGATCAATGCTGCAGCCGGCCGCTCGCAGCCGGCCTGATGAAAATGAAATGGTTTATGTGGGGAGAATCCTTGAAGCCATTTTTTCCCCACATCTCCTGCATCGTCAGTGTCACAGAAGTGCACAACTCTCTCTCTCTCTCTCTCTCTCTCTCTCTTTCTCTCGCACACGCACACTCTCTCATATACACACACAAACACAGAATAATTCACCCTCTCTTATTCTCTCCCTCTGTGTCTTGTTTTATTCAAAAGATTGTTTTATGTAAAACAGGGGGGATTTCGTATTTTGCCAGAAGAGCTTTTTTTTATTCATGTTTTTCACTCCAGTTAAACCACGCCTATCGCCTTCATGTGACTAGTCATCTCCTCATGCCTGGCTGGCTGCACTCTGGTCTCTTGAATGACACTGAGATGATGGCCATGGCTCAGATTCCAAAGCCGAGCCCACCCTTTGCTCCAAGGTGACTGCATCAGTTTAGCTTAGACCAGGCGGTGCCCCAAACCAGCCTCTGAAACTGCTCCACAAATGTATTTGCAAAATGTGACTTGTTTTCAAATATGAACCTGTATGTCCTGCTGCTTTCACTGCTAGATCTGGAAGACAGTGAATAAGTGGTGCACATGTTTCTCTCTGTTGACTTGTGTTTTTAAATTGTAAGCAACGTTAAGGATTGTAGGGATTGGGTAATACTGTATTTATTATAAGATTTTAAATGATAACTAAAATATGGATAGATGTAGTCGAATGAGCTGTCTCTTAGGAAGTGACAATAGAATCAACCAATCAATCGGACTTCCAGTGGGCAGAAGCAATTATTAGTATTAGTATGATCAATCTAAGATGCGGATATGGATCACTTTAGGAAGTCAGAGATGCATTATATGTACAAATGTTTGTGGAACACCCCTTCTAATGAATGCATTCAGCTACTTAAAGTCTCATCCATTCTTGATAAAAATGAAAAAAAAAAATAAATGTTGGTCTAAATCCCTGTAGAGAAGAATTATCAATATAACCAAACTCTCTGAAGCAGATCAACTTAGACATAATGGCACCATTGGCATCACTATCTGTGTACATGGGTTTTACTCTGAGCAGGTTTTAATTGTGTTAAAAAGAAGAAAACAGAGATGATATGAGCTCTGTTCCAGGACTGCCAGTGCTATCTGTGGGTCACATGTCTGTATTTAATATGAAATAGACATAAAAAATGCAAATTGATCATGAAATACACTGCCTTTTGCCACCAAAAAAAGTCACACCCTCTGATTTAATATTTACATTCGCTGTGGCATTGTTTCCATAAGCTTCTGCAATGTTACAAGATTTTTTTCAATCCAGTGTTGCATTCATTTTTCACCAAGATTTTGCAGCATTAATGATGGTAGAGTCTGACCACTGCACAAAGTCTTCTCCAGCACATCCCAAAGATTCTTAATGGTCTGGACTCTGTGGTGAACTATCCATGTGTGAAAATGATGATCTCATGCTCCCTGAATCACTCTTTCACAAATCCAGCCCAATGAATCCTGGTATTGTCATCTTGGAATATGCTCGTTCCATCAGGGAGGAAAAAAATCATTGATGGAATAACCTGCTCTATATTCAGTATATTCAGGTAGTCAGCTGACCTCATTCTTTCAGCACATACTGTTGCTGAACCTAGACCTGCAGACCAACTGCAGCATCAACCCCACATCACTTACTTACTTAAATCCAGGTGGCGATTTTTTTTTTGGTCAGGCAGTGTATTACCTCTTGGGAATGCCCGTACCTGCATAAGTTTTGAGGTGTTATCTTATGATTAAAGTTGAACACTTGCCTTATACTATTTATTGGAGATGTTGCGAGGACTGATAATGGGAGCCAGATGGATGGGACATTCTATTTCTGAAGATGTTTGGGCATTTGACTTTCCTCCATTAACAGTGTCACGTGTGTACCAGGATTGTGTCAAAATCAACAGTGTCTGGTGGGGGTGTGTTATATCTTATTGTACACGATAATAATCGCCAAAATTCTTGCCATAAAAAAAACTATATCATATTGTAATATTGTGATATTTGTGAAATCAATCTGTTTGGATTTGCCATTTACTGTACTAACTTGTAAATGTTTGTTTGCAGTTTACGTATACACAATTGAATATGCTGCTTTTTAGTTCTGTGGTAGATGTTTGTGGTTACATTGCTTTATTTTTGTTACAGTATAGTGGTTGGTAAGCTACTGTTGTTGTTTATAGATTGTTTTGTTTCTGCTTAATGTATAAATTAAGCATTTATATTTACAGTCATATGAAAAAGTTTGGGCACCCCTATTAATCTTAAACATGTTTAGTTCTAAATATTTGGGTGTTTGCAACAGCCATTCCAGTTTGATATATCTAATAACTGATGGACACAGTAATATTTCAGGATTGAAACGAGGTTTATTGTACTAACAGAAAATGTGCAATATGCATTAAACCAAAATTTGACTGGTGCAAAAGTATGGGCACCCTTATCATTTTATTGATTTGAATACTCCTAACTACATTTACTGACTTACTGAAGCACAAAATTGGTTTGGTAACCTCATTGAGCTTTGAACTTCATAGCCAGATGTATCCAATCATGAGAAAAGGTATTTAAGGTGGCCAATTGCAAGTTGTTCTCCTATTTGAATCTCCTCTGAAGAGTGGCATCATGGGCTCTTCAAAACAACTCCCAAAAGATAAAAAAACAAAGATTGTTCAACATAGATGTTCAGGGGAAAGATACAAAAAGTTGTCTCAGAGATTTAACCTGTCAGTTTCCACTGTGAGGAACATAGTAAGGAAATGAAAGACCACAGGGACAGTTCTTGTTAAGCCCAGAAGTGGCAGGCCAAGAAAAATATCAGAAAGGCAGAGAAGAAGAATGGTCAGAACAGTCAAGGACAATCCACAGACCACCTCCAAAGAGCTGCAGCATCATCTTCAGCATCACTTTGCACAAGGAGAAGCTGTATGGGACAGTGATGCGAAAGAGGCCATTTCTGCAAGCACGCCACAAACAGAGTCGCCTGAGGTATGCAAAAGCACAAAAGACTGTTTGTGGCACCAAATTTTGGTTTAATGCATATTGAACATTTTCTGTTAGTACAATAAACCTCATTTCAATCCTGAAATATTACTGTGTCCATCAGTTATTAGATATATCAAACTGGAATGGCTGTTGCAAACACCCAAATATTTAGAACTAAAAATGATTAAGATTAGTAGGGGTGCCCAAACTTTTTTCATATGACTGTATATTGTTGATGTAGTACTACTCTAATTCTGCAGTAATACTCTAATTAATGTTTTAAAAATGTATTTAAAATAATTTCAATGTTTTGTTATATCACCAAGGCAATCGTTATTGTTTTAGAGCCATATCGCCCACCTCTAGTATCTGGCTGGAATTGTCTCCTCCTCTCACACATATTCTTCAGGTCACTGGATCATTTATTATATTCTTTGATGGAATATGTCATACTAAAGGGCATATTAGTGCATTTATCTTTCCATGACTCCTCTCCATTCTTCTAGACACTTGTAGACATTCTGCACTGAATCATGGACTCTTTGTCCACTCATATTCTCCAGTTTCACCTATGTGCTTTACACTGACACTAGCTGTCTCTTTGGGAATTGCCAAGTCAAAACCCACATATTTTTTTTTTCAGGATGACCTGAGAAGATCTGACAGTGAAAAAACCTAGCTGGTAAAATAGAAGAATAAAGGGCGTTGTCAGCTTTGCTGTCATGTAGCAGTGCAGGCATAACAGCTTAAGAATTCTGATTTTAAATAGAACTCTTCCACTTTTACCTTTTTTAAACCTTTCTATCCTTAACAGCCACTGCTCTTCATCTCGGCAGCCAAGCAGAAGCTCGTCATCATGTCCTAAAATAAGACTCTCCAGTGTCTCCAACACGCACTAGGCCTTATATAATTACCCATCTTGTCAGTTCAGCCACAGCGAAGAGCGCTGTGCGTAGCTGCATTACTGTTGCATGAGAAATCATTTGGGCTGTTCCTGAACTTCACACAGTCTCCAGATAGGGGCTGCTTCTTCCTGTATATTCTTCTTCTTGAGTGCATTGCATGCCACAGTCATAAATGCTGCATGTGCTGCTATATTTTAGGAAAAGCAGCTCCTGGAGCCTCCATCACAGCGAGCAGGAGATGTATGGGCTCTCCTAGGAGGCAGATACAAACCCTGTGTGTCAGATTTTGTTAGCAATAGCACGCTGTCTCGCAGCATCTATAAACTCTTGCGTCCTGGCTGTTTAAAGGGAATGAAGGAAATAGTTGGTCACTGCAGGAAACTAAGACACATCTCACATTATATGAATAATCACTTCTCAAATTTGGGTTAGGATAAGATGAATAGAAATGCTCCAGTTTGGTTACTTCAAATTCCATTAAACATGTTTTTTAATTATGTTTTTTTTTTTGTCCTCCTGGTTGGCATTTTAGAGAGACGTTTTTTTTTTTTAGAGGTATATTTTTTTTTATAGCAGCTTACATGTTATACATTCTGGAAGGCTGTGTTTCTGAGAACATTTTAACACAAAAAAAAACAGTTATTCTGAACAAACACACATGCATCCCACCTCTCCTGTGATTACCGTGATTCTCCCTCACATCAATTGCATCTCCTTGATGGCAGCAAATCATGAATAATTTTCATGAAATCAGCAGGGTTTGTATGATAATAAAAAAATTTGAGCTACTGAATACGTCAGAAAAACCTGGATCTGATACACATTTTATTGTTAAAGATTGTGTTTCAACATTTTATCTGATTCATTTTAGACCTTCTATTATCAATTTCAATTATAGTTTTAGTTGTTTTTGGTTTTATTGTCTATGTTTGCATGTCTATGCCCCAAGACATCAGGAGGTTGAAGACTAGCATATGCTGCCTCCGATACATGTGAAGTCAGCCACCACTTCTTCTTTTCGAGCTGCAGCTGATGCAGCATTGCCGAGCAGCCAGTGCGCTCGGAGGAAAGCACAGCTGCTTGGTTCCGGTACATCAGCTCACAGACGCCCTGTGCTGCGGACATCACCGTAGGAGTGATATGGGGAGGAGTGCCATCTACCAACCCGGAGGGAGCAGGGCCAATTGTGCTCCCTCTGAGCGCCGGCAGCTTGATGGCAAAGCAGCATGAGCGGGGGTTCGAACCTGCGACCTCCTGCTCATAGTGGCAGCGCTTTAGACCGCTGGACCACTCGATGCCCCCAGTAGAAAGTTTTTGTGAATCTTCTGTTTTTTATAGCGGAAATGAGCCTGCAGGTCTCCAGTAAATAAGGAGCCGGACATGGATGCCCCATAACTCTTCTGGTGAACGATAAACATTGAGATTAAGGGACCTTTGCCAAAGTTTCTGAATAGTCCTTGCCAGGCTAACTCTATCTTTGCATCTGTGAAGCTCTCTTCACATCATACCAGCCTACATCTTACCAAGGCTTAGGTTTAGAGATCCGTCTGCACACAGAACGACATGTAACCCAAACTCAGACCTGTGGCACGAAATAATCCAGCAGCCGTAATCCGCGGTGCCGAGGCCCCTGCACGTGGCTTGAAATTGAGGCAGTGTAAGTGTCAGGGTTGGATATTAAATTCATGCATTATTCATGTGCCAGTTGCTGCTCACAAGGATTTGGCCCCTTCCCGCAGAGCTATGCATGACTCTCCTTCTGAAGCGCTCTCCACCAAAGCTGATTAAAGATGGTGTTTTTTTTTTTGTTTTTTTTGTCGATTCTTAAACAGTGTCACAGGCTCTGGGTGAGTGTGTGCTGTATTTAATGATGCTCTTGTACAAGATTCGGGGACCAACAAATAGAGTATACAGGTTTTTGTGTGCGAGGGATATGTATAATACATGAGTGTTAGTCTTTGGGCTTGCATCAGCAGCTGCTGCTGGGTTAATGGCGCTGTTCGAGCTAACATGCATGGCTGCTTCCCATCGGCCTGTTCACACACAACACTGATTACACTACAAATACCACTGTCACCATGCGACTGTGAACAAGACATTGGGTCTTCCCTCGGTGACCTGGAACCTCTTAGGCGTTTTTATGAAGCCGTGGAAAAGCCTTGCTCAGAGTGGTTTAGCACACACATGTACCGGCATTTGTGATACTGAGTGTTCAGATTTGCATGTCTCTGAGCAAACTGATGACCAACGTGCCACAATTAGAATTACAGCTATGAGGCAGAATGTCAGCTGAACATACAGTATACGCAATATGGACGAATATTATGGGACACCTGCTAATTTAAATAGCTTCTTCTGAAATAAAGTGTATTAATAAATGGTTTATTCTGCTTTTGCTGGAGTAACTGAAAATGTTTTCTACTACATTTTAGATCCGATATTACACATGTATTATTATGTATATATCTGCATATAGAACAGATGATATAACAATAGAATCTACAGAGAGAACAGATACTCTGGTATAAATTTAGAAACAAGTGAACCTTTATTTGTCTTACTTTTAGCTTTTAACTAACTGTATGCAAACAATACAATTAAAACATGTCTGCTGAGATTTTTTTTTTTTTTTTACCTTTTTGGTCAGTGTCTGCCAATTGTATTAGCACAGCCAGTGTCATTTGGTCCTTTTCCAGTATACAATAAATACATCTACAAGTATTTTGAAATATTGGCCAAAAACTTGTATTGATTCAGGTGTTTCTATTCTGTTTCTATTCTGCTATAAACTGGCAAATATCAATTAGTCAGACTGCAATTTGTTTTTTATTTGCTGATGTTTTAGTTGTACTGGAAGGAGTTTTGGTTGCCAGATTCACCCTGGAGGGATAAATGTGTTTACACTGCCATAATGTTGCTCGCATGTGTCTCAGATCACCTCCTGAAGGGATTTGAGTGATTGGATCTGTTTCAATGCCTTGAGTGTGTTTACACCTACATTTTTATAGTGACCTTTACGGGTAGCCTTCATTCACCACAAATATACCAACAGATTAACATTGCTTGAGTAAAATCAAGGATTCCATGATTTTAAAGGGTTACCTGCATCAGATTCAGAACCTTGGCATTGGCCTAGAGAGTCAAAAGTGGTCCAATCTGCCTTTTTTTTCTTTTGTGTAATTATACAGTCTGTGGGCAACACAAAGGCTCTGCCTAGCATTTGTGTAAAAAAACTGCATTAACTGTCACTGGGCTGGTACCCTTAAGGGGATGTCTTCTGTACTTTTAGTTTAGGAACATAATTTACTCCAGGCTTTTTATTGTATTTTCTGCTTTGAAAAGTTGCAACAAATATGCTGCTTTCCTTTGGGACACTAAATGTAATGTTCCTTTGCAGGTACATTTATTTAGTTTGAACCTTGGTGAACAAAACTGTACTTGTACAATACTTCTTTTCTGACAGCCTATGCACATTTTTAGCAGTGTGCTAGTGTAACAAACTCAAAGGCCCAGTTTAGTAAAACATTTTTGGTCTTTATTAGCAGACTCCTGGCGCAGATACCACATCTAGTATCTGCTGTCTGCTGATAATATGCTCTTAATCCTCATATACCTATAATTCCCCATGCACACTGCTAAAGTACAGGGTGACAATAGAAAAACTGCCACCATCTGCATGAACTGATGGTAGCAATCAGTCATATGTATGGGCTGCACGACATATTCTTGCTATTTGCATAATATCTCCTAGCACAGCTGATAGCATGGCTATCAAAACCACTACATGCACAAGGGTTGAATAGCATATCTGCTCTGTAGCCAAAATCATTCATGTAGTCTCCAGACATCATGAGTTTTACAATGATGGTAGAACACAAAGCAATCTCTCTGTGGAATAGACTAGATTGAAATCTGATTGATTCTGGGGAACTCACATGGCAGCAAAATGTCTGAGCAACAGCCCCCATGCTCTTACTGTTCAGAGCCAAAGGACAGAGACGCGTCCCAAAACGACTGTAATTTGAAGCCTGTCTTTATCAGGATCAGTGCTGTCATTAAATATGACTTAAATGCTTCGTTGTTCTACATATGGAGCTGTTTGATATTTGATCTTTACAGTCAATAAGTGCTGTGCTACATGGTGCTCACTTGACACCATAGGCCTTACAGGGAGACTGTAAAAACTTGACAGTAAATAAAAAATGATGGAATGTGAATTAGGTGGGTTTCGGGTGGGCATGGGCTCTGAGTAGGATTGTATATGTGTTGTTACTGGGACCTGTTGGGCTTTCCAAATGGGTCTAATCATTTTTGCCCACCTTAACCACATGTGTCCAGTCTAGGCCACACACTAGCGCTAATAAATGCCTTTATAATGCTGGACTTTACTGGAGTGGCTTTCCAGTTACAGGTCTGTTTTTCAGGCCAATTAAAAAGCCCAAAAGCTGTTATAACATTCTTAACTCATTTAGAAATTTGATTTATTTCTTTATATGTATTGTACACCCAGCTCAACTAGCCACAACCAGAAAAATGTGGAAATAAGTCTAAAAGATTAATAGCTGTAAAAAGTCTAGCAGGTGGGGAAAACAAGTAAAGTTACCTTCAGAAACGAGCAGGGCAAGTTGATGCTAGCTGCATGCTAAGCTAAATGCTAACTCTACCGGAACTAGAACCCTACCAGAACACCCTGTGCTAAATGGGCACCAGGAGGTCTAAAAAAGAACAGCATTTGTATCCAGTTAGACTCTTGAATAATGATAATTAAATTTCTTGTTACACTTTTTTAAAAAGCTATTCTAGGCTTGACTGTGAGCATTCACAGTGATGTAAAGCAGAGCAGCATGTTTAATTCTAGGCAGAAAAATAAAATTGTTAATATCTTTGTTAACCAGTAACAATAAAAGCATTGTTTTGGCATATTTATGATTATTAAGTATAAATGTAGTGTCTGTGGTGTTTACGCTGAGCTAAAAGTTTGGAGTTGGGCTGTCCGTGATTCAGATCATCTCCAGAGAGATCTTTCCATAGCTGGTGGGGGAGCTGACTGATGGACTGTAAATTGAATTACTGCTGGGGAGATGTGTAATATGTAGAAAGAGCTGTACCAATCTCCAAGACATTATAAATGAAAATTGAGGATTAGGGTTTTTTCTCTTTTTTTGTGAATGGAGAGAGGAAATGGGCCTGCCAGTTATATTGATTTCAAGGGTGCACTTTCACGGATATATAACCAATTACAGCCTGAGCCTCCAAGACTTTGGCAAGTCATTGTTACTTCTCAGGCGCATATTATATTCCACAGCCTGCTACCCAAGGGTAAATATTCCAGCAGCAGAAGAGGGGAGAGTCTGAGAACCTTCCTGTCCAATCTAATTTCAGCCCCTGTACTTTCTGACCAATGGGATGTGGTTGATTCTCTATCTTAATTTCCATCTAGGCTGCACAGGCTTTCAGGCTACAGGAATGCTCGTCCAATTTACTCCTCTATTGATTGTTTGTTTGTTTATGCACTTGTTTTAGCTGTGCACCAAAAAAAAAAATTGTTTTTCTAAAGTAGATGTGAATAATCTGTTTAAAATTTAAAGAGACAACCCATACAATGTAAAGGTTTGTTTCTAATGATTATATCATTTTTTAGAACCTTGAATCCATGCCAAGAACCATTTAGGAACTTTTCCTTTTAGTAAACATACTCCTTGGTTATTTCTCCAAGTACACAGACATGCCAAAAGTCATGGCAACTCTATATAAATTGATCATAAAATGTTACCTCAGGGGACAGCTTGGGATACCCATACTCATAT
Source organism: Astyanax mexicanus (assembly GCF_023375975.1). Taxonomy (NCBI): domain Eukaryota; kingdom Metazoa; phylum Chordata; class Actinopteri; order Characiformes; family Acestrorhamphidae; genus Astyanax; species Astyanax mexicanus. The sequence continues at coordinate 47,629,418 of NC_064410.1, read as the reverse complement.
GAGTTGCGAGGTGTTATCTTGTTAATGAGGTTGAATCATGATAAGGTGATGTGAATTGTAGAGTTGGAGTGAGGTCTGATTGCAGGTCCTACATGGATGCCACAGTCCCGTTCTGTTGTGCAAGTATTTAAGAGAGTTTTCACACCAGCTCTATTTGGTCCGGTTAAAACGGACTCTGGTTTGTTTGATTGATCAGGTGTGAAAACAGTAATCGCACTCGAGTGCGGATTAAAACGACCACACCGAAACCAGCTAAAGGAGGTGGTCTTGTTCTGGTCTTAAACAAACTCTGGAGTGGTTTGCTTATGGTGAAAACTTGATCTAGTCTCAATCCGGTCTCTAACCGACCGATATACTCCTTTTGTTTGAGCTAAACTGCTGATAAGGTGCAGTTTAATCTGATGTATTAGCCAGATAACACTAGTTCTGCGTTCACTACTCGCAGCCGGGCAAATCTGTTTACTTTGTGCAGATTTACACTTAATGAACTTGGCTAGAATTGTCTGTGTAAATAGACAAGTAGACAAGTAACTCTTACTGTACTGTACTGTACCAAGACATTTGGCATGTCTCTGATTTCTGCTATACCTTTAATAAGTTTTAATTAACCAATGATTTTGGGAGAGTAATAAGAACAGACATTTGAGCAGTTTGAGGCCAACAGCCAATGGCAAAGATTCCCCAGTCTCTTGGTGACTGTTTGAAGAGAGAGAGAAAGAGAGAGAGAGGGAGAGAGAGAGAGGGAGAGAGAGGGAGGGAGGGCTGGGGAGAAAGCCCACACATATGTGCGTTGTCATGATGGAAGGAAACAATTCAATTTATAGCTACATGCCACATGTCCGTTGTGATATCTTTCATAAGGTGTTTACTTCACCAGTAACCTGGAGACAATCTGCACTTTACACACTCGCTCTCTCTGTTTCAGAAATTGATTTTCTGTTTGACCATGCAAGCAAGATAATCACCTCCTGTCTACCCATGTATGTGCATCTTGATGTCTGTATGAGAAAGTGTGAGAAAATGTGTGTGTGTGTGTGTGTGTGTGTGTGTGATAATCCCTGCACTCCCTGAAGGAAAAAGTGACTCGGAAGAGGAAAAAAAAAGAATAATAATAATGGTTTCTACAGTTCAGCATCTGCTCATTAATCTTTCATACAGAGCGATCTGCCAGCAGCAGGAACACAGTCCGATTTCAGGTTACGCTATCAAATCTCCATTTATAAATAGAGATAGTTATAGAGAGTGTGATGGAACACAATCATTCATCTCCCTTTGGGTGCACTGCTTTCATTTTTTACATCTGTTTAAGGGTCAGTGTTTCCTGTGCTGAGATAACAGGGAATTTGATCAACCTTTTGAAAAACTGCTCAGGTCTAATCAATAGAGCTGCTAAGTAGAATCCTGCATTATCTCAGGAGTTGTGAAATAAGATAGTTAGAGAGTTAATAATTAGAGTTGACTTATGATTTGATTTGACATTGATATGGTGACCCCAAGCCTGCCCCCTCCTCAATTACTACTTCTCTTTAGCTGGAAGCAGGAGGGAGTTTCATTAACTAAAATCTATTGTTTTGACTTTTATGGCATTTTTATGTTATCTTCTTTTGATCTGTTTTATTTAGTTTTGTATTCTTATTAAAATTTAAGTAGCACACTACTAAACGTTGCGTGAAATAAAGTGATATTAAAAGGTTTGGGCAACCCCTGATAATTTTCATGATTTTTCTTTATTAATCATTGGTTGTTGGATCAGCAATTTCAATGACTGACTGAACTGGAGATGTTTTGCAAAGAAGAAGAATTCAAAATACCTTCAACCACAACTCAATTCAGACACTCAGTGGAAGCTATAGGAAGCATTTAGAGGTTGTTATTTCTGCAAAAGAAGGCTCTATTAAAAGCTGATGTCATTTTTCTGTTGGGGTGCCCACATTTATGCACCTGCCTAATTGTGTTTATAGAATTATTGCTCACTTTCTGTGAACTTTCTATAAACTTCAATAAACTTCACTTCTCGAATATCACTGTGTTCATCTGCTATATGATCTATTTAACTGAAATTGCTGATCCTAAAAAAAAAAGATTTATAAAGAAGAATCTTGAAAAGTATCAGGGGTGCCCTTTTTCATACCACTGTACATATTTCTCATAGTTGTCATCATCTACTTGGTCTCCTTCTTCCTGTACTTGACATTGGCCAAAAAAAAAAATGAACAAATTTATTTGGATCCACTATACTGATAATACCACTATACCAGATTTCTATAAAGCTGCTTTGTCATAATCACAGCAGTTGTAAAAATCGCTAAATAAATACATTTGCAACATCAAATTCAAGCATATTTCTAGTGTTAAATTCCAGCTTATTATTATTTATTATTATCATTTTATTATCAGATTATTATTATTATCATCCCCATTTGCTCCTGCTGCATTTTTTTCTTCTTTGCCTGTTCTTTTTCTTCTTCTGTTGTTTAATGAATGTCATTACAGGCAGCCTTCCTGTAATTGTTGTTGTAAAACTGTGGTAGTTCTTAAAAGTTGAATTTTGTCTGTAATTTTGAGAAAGCACTTGTTATATTATTTATGTTATATTTATGCTATAGAGCTATTTAAATGGTTTTGTTTGATGGGTTTATTGAAAAAAAGCTGAAATTTGAAAATCTTGCAAATCATTCACTTTTGTTGAATCTGATTTTTTAATAGATCTTTTTATATGACTTTCTTATATTATGGTCATAATCAAAACTTTGAAATCGAAAACTAGGGTCTTTAAAGAATAACGATATATGAAACATTTGTCTCGTTTGGGAGAAAACAGTTTATACATTTAAAGAAAACTAAAATGTGCTTTATTTAGATTTATTTTTTCATTCATGAAGACATTTAACATAAAAGAACTGATTTCTCTCAAAATGCAGAAATGGATTATATGTGTCAGTTTCCCCAAACAGACTGAAAAGTAAAATTAGGTTCTAAGTTTAATCCAGGTCCCCATATGTTTATTTGTTGGAAGGACTATACATTTTTTTTACCTTGTTAGTTCTCGCAGCTGGTCATATTAAGTAACAATCTTTTAAATGATAATTCTTTTTTATTTTCGTAATCTTTCACCTCAATACAAGGAAATTTACCAACCACTAAACAAAACATTTTTACTAGGAGAGAGAAAATAATATAATCCGATAATATCATATTTCACTTCCCCTTTCCATGTAACACCAAGTTCGCTCAGAGACCCTCCCTGATAATCTCCGTATAGAAGGAAAATGCTTTATGATTTCCACTTCACACTGACTATAGCTTTCCCACCACAGCGTATAAGCTCCCCCACTGAGCTGCATACAGAAAGACATCACAAGAACATAAATTATGCATGCACACTGCAGATTTCAGCAAGCTTTACCACACTGTTTCACTTTTAGCATGCTAGCACTTTCAGTCCGAGCACGTTTCATCAGACCTGCACGCGCTAACCTTCCCAAACTTCTCAATCTCCTGTCTGCAATTCATGAGCGTAAAAGGGAGATCCATTCTCGATCTAAATGCATTTTAATGATATGCAATACCCTTAGTAGTGCAGGAGCAGCATCTGCATCTACAGCGCAGATCAATAAGCTAATGAAAAGAAGCTCCTGAGCACTCTTCCCCTCGTGAAGGAGAAATACCTTCTTCAGCTCCAAGGAAGCGAGGAATGCTGAAGGGCACCTGAGTCATGTGATCGATACTCCAGTGCTGTTTAACCCGGTCATCCACTTTCAGGGCCTCCCTGTTTTCTTTTCTTTAAAAGATAGCATCAGTACCTGCACTGATTGGATTGCAGCTGTTGTAGCTGTTTTAAATATAATTTATTTAATTTTACAGCATTTTCTTCACAGTTTGGAATTTCTCAGTCTGAGTAGCAAATTCTCACAGGTTTTGGAACATGCCTGCAGGTCGCATTCCCTACTAGGAAGGACAGGGAGAGCCTCAAGTTCAAAATCCAAGATGGCTGCAGTTCTGCTTGCTGCACAGTTTAAACACTGACTTCCATATTACCCTAAACTCCTTCATTAACTCGTTCAGTAACGTTAGTAATGTTAATGAAGGAGTTAATGTTAAGGAGTTAATGTTAATGAAGGAGTTATGCACAGTGAGTTATGCACAAACCCCAGCACATGCCTCCTCCGATACACTCAATATACCCAGTTCTAATAAATCAGCTAACAGAGGCCTGTGCTGACAAACGTCACACTAGGAGAGGAGTGGTATGGGGAGAGAGTTCCATCTACCCACACAGAAAGAGCAAGACCAAACAAACCGTGTTCTCTCAGACTCTGGCTGCTGATGGCAAAGCAACGTGGTCAAGGACGAACCAGCAATCTTCAGATCATAATGACCGAGCCTTAGTTCTCCTATTCCAGCTTTATGCTGTAAACTACAGCACCCCTGCTGAACTGGACCACTGAGAGAGAAGCTGAGTATGGGTGGTGGGAGTATTTATGCAGCGCACTGCTTGCAGTGGGTGATTGTGCGTGGCTTTGTATCTCACTGCCTCCTTGTCTTGATGTTGCTGATGTTGCATTACTCTGCAGCCGTGAGAATGCTTACTTAAGACTGCATGTTTCTTTAGACAGCAAGCATGAGGCAGATGGAGACCATCAATATGTAGGCCTAACTGATGGACCAATGGGCTATGGGCTTATTGGCTGAAGTAAAAAATATTCAGCACTTTCTATAACTGTGAATTTATGTAAGCCAGAGTAAAGCAGGGCTATACTGTAAATTAAAAAACTGTCATAAGTAAAACTTAAATCAAACTGGAATTAATAAATATGTCAGTTTTGCGCCTTTGTTTTTAAAAATCACATTATTTGTTATTTGTCCAGCTCTAGGCAGGATTGGAGGTCATATTGTAGAGTTTGTGGAAAGGCAGTAAGACCACATGGATCATGTTGCAAAATATACTCTTAAATTTGGTGATCTTTTCCTAATCGATAAAACTCACACCTTTCCTATTGATACACTATTGGCGTTCTAAACGTATCTTTCTCTTATTATTCACCCTCATTGTGTAGTCATTCCCCCTGGCTATCTTGTTTTCTAGTATGCACACTTTTTTAAGTAAGGTCATCTAATTAGATTTTGTTCTGCTGTGTTGTATAGTCTTCTCTGCAACACTCAAAAATAACCCTCACTGCAGCTGAACCTGTCCTGGGCAGTCAGGGTATATCAGGACAGCTCTTCTCAGCTACCTCATCCTATGGGAGCTGTGAAATACTTGCTTGTGTAATCTACGCCCTTCCCTTAACCTTTAGAAATTTAGCTGATACATTCATTTCTCTGTACTGCAGAATTTATGTATTTAATTACACAGTGAGTTATGCACTTATGAGTTATGAATTACATTTCCATTATATTTGCATTCTAAAACATCTTCAAGTGAAGGTGAAGTCAGTAACATTGATTATACACATATAATACAGCTCTGGGGGAAAAAATAAGAGACCACTTTAGTTTGTGAATTTTGCTATTTATAGGTATATGTTTGAGAAAAATGAACATTGTTGTTTTATTCTATAAACTAAAGACAACATTTCTCCCCAATTCCAAATAAAAATATTATCATTTAGAGCATTTATTTGCAGAAAATGAGAAATGGCTGAAATAACAAAAAAAGATTTAGAAAACAAGTTCATATTCATAAAGTGTTAGGAGTTCTACAATCAATTTTTAATCACAGTTTTCATGCATCTTGGCATGTTCTCCTCCACCAGTCTTACACACTGATTTTGGATAACTTTATGCCACTTCTGGTGCAAAAATTCAAGCAGTTCAGCTTGGTTTGATGGCATGTGATCATCCATCTTCCTTTTGATTATATTCCAGAGGTTTTCAATTCGGTAAAATCAAACAAATTCATAATTTTTAAGGGGCCTCTTATATATTTACAGAACTGTATATTTGGTAACTGTCAAGGGGATGGGAATACTGTACATACACAATATGGTCAAAAGTATTGGGACACCTGCTCATTATTTTTTTCTTCCCAAATTAGAGGTATTTAATAAGTGTTTATTTAATCTAGCAGTTAAAAACACACTCACAATTACAGCAGTAAAGACATATGCATGCATAAGTGGGCAGCCACCCCAGCATCCAGAGAGCAATTAGGAGAAAGACTCCATGCTCAAGGGTAGCTCAGCCACGGATGCCGGTTGTAGGGATCAAACCAGCGACCTTCCTGTCCTGAGTTCACTTCTCTAACCTGTGGGCCAGAGCTGTCCCCAAAGTGGTCAAAGGAAGGACATTCAGCTAAAAGGTGGCAGGGTCATGCCTACCCAAGGCTAATTGATACACGTGGGAAGTGAGAGCTATATTATTGCTGAAAGTGCTGCTGAAACAGTGGCTGTGTCTTTTGGTTTGAATTTTTTTTAATGGCACTAGGAGACGTATGCAATTTTGAGATCATTAGTTTTCATCTTAGTTACTGAAAAGTAAAAGTTATAACTGAAAAATATGTTACCACTGTTATTACTACACTGATTTATTCTAGTTAAATCAGAATCAGGTTTATTTGGAGCAGATGTGCACACTATAAATGTATTTGGAAGTGGCTGAAAACAAACTAAAACCTGTGAGACGAAGTAGTCTCTGTCTGGTTCTAAATGTAGGGATGTGGTTCATTTGAGGAGAGAACATGATCCAACCTTGATCTAACCCAATGATCAGGTGAACTCCACAAGTTCTCTGCTGTTGCTCTCTGTTAAAAAACACAGAAATATTCACCAGTCCAGAACACAAGACCTTCTTCCTGTATTTATTTCCATGCTCCCATGCCCTCACAGAATTGACCAATTGGCGGAGAGAACATTCTCACATGGTTTGTTGTAACTCATTTTGGGGCATCACAAATCAAACAAAGAGCAAATAAAGCATAGGTGCGAAAAGCCATAAAGTTTTAGTTCTTATATTTAAAAAAAACCTACTTCTAGTTTTGAAAAAATGACTACATTACATACAGCTCTGGAAACAATTAAGAGACCACTTCAGTTTCTGTATCAGTTTCTCTGATTTTGCTATTTGTAGGTATATGTTTGAGTAAAATGAACACATTTAAGAGCGAGCAAACTGATGGTTTTTGAAAGTAACCTTTAGACAGAGGCTGGTTTGATCCATGTAGCTTGGAGAAATAAATAAACAAATGTAACAGAACAACCTGTATTCTGAAGGAAGACACAGAAAAAAGCTGTGCCCCCGTGACCCCACTTCATGGAGGAAAATAAAGCCATGAAATGTGGACCTGCTGGTCTAAACAACCTGCCAGGTAAAACATCGTAATTGGGGTTAAATGGCCTCAATTAGCAGCACATTATTGGAAGGAGCCCTGCTGGAGGTGGGTCTGTTCAGCTGCTCTTCTCTGTAAATATGCAGGAACAGATAGATCAGACTGATAAAGAGAGTTTACAGTATAGTGTTTAAGGAAAACAAAACGACAATCTAATAAATATTTATTAATATTTGATCTTCTTTCAAAAATATTTATAGGTAAAGATATTTTAATTGATCTAATTGATAAGTGACTCTGGCAAATCACATCCAAATTTAATAAAGAAGACCCCAAACACGTACTTCACTGATGAGTACAACATTACTTAAGTTCCATGGGACATGACAAAAGTCATGGGACACAATACCAGTTCTTGTCTAGTATTAGCATTTCTTACAGGCTACCGTATTTTCCGCACTATAAGGCACATTTAAAATCCTTTCATTTTCCCCAAAAATCATCTGTGCGCCTTTTAATCCAGTGTGCTTTATGTATGTTTTTTTTTAAACAGGCAGATATTTAGGAGCAGTAAAGCCACTCCACTGAAGTGCAGCGTTATACAGGAGTTTCAGTTTAGTTCCCAGCACCGGAGCTGGAGTAGCATTAGCATAAGCTGCTAACTGCTAGTTCCTGGTTAAAAGTTAATTATTATCAGCTTGTAGCCTGCTCCTAACCCCGGCTCTTTCACCATTCAGAGGTGAGTATATCAGACTGTAGTCTGCATGTGGGACAAACTGCTAGCTAATATCGCCCTTGCTTACTGGAGCACTCAGGGTTCCTCAGTGTAGCGGTTAGCCACTAATGCTAATGCTCCAGCCTTAGTGCTAAAGGAATTCGGGAATCTATGCTTACTGCAAATAAAGGAAAGCACTAGCGCTTTACTCACCCAAATAAACAGTTTTCAGAGACAAATCTGTGTAGATTAACATCCATTTGACTTTAAAAGAAAGTCTTTTTTATTACAGTTTTGTTTACTTTTTGTTTAACTTATTAGCTTTACTTAACTTAGTTAGCTACCCCCCCTCCCACCACCACCCAGCAGTGCGACCTGCTGAATTAGAAGTTCCTTATAGTGTCTCTTAAAATGTGCCTTATAATCTGATGTGTGAAAGTATGTATGAAAATAGACCAGAAAATAGACGTTAATTGATATTGTGCCTTATAATCCATATAAAAAATACGGTAGTTGTTCATGTGGTTAGTTTTAGAGATTCTATCTTGATTTAACTGTCAAAAAGAAGTAAATAGGAATGATCCTTGAAGTAAGTGTGTGTGTGTATATGTGTGTGTATATGTGTGTGTGCGTGTGTGAGTGTTTGTGTGTTTAAATCCGGTGTTCCTCCTGAGCGGTACATCAAGCTGAGCTGTCATGCTGTGTGTCAAATTCCTCTCTTGCATACTGAATGCGCTGCGTCCGCCATGTGGACTTCTCAAACGCTCCAATCTTCAGTATTCGTCATGAACAGCAGCAGCTGCAGTAAAGACACTGTGACAGGGATTTATTCTCCTCACGCGTGTGTTTGTTTGACTGTATTAGCTGTGTTTGAGTGTGTGTGTGTGTGTGTGTGATAGATGTTAAGACTGAAGCGTGCTGTTTGGGGAATTCCTCTGGAATCATTAATCAGCACTGTGACCTCAGGCCAACACGCTAATCATGTATTATCGATGCCCCATAAACCTCTGTTTTCCTACAGCTCCCCTCTGGAGACCCAATTGAATTCCATAACTGTTCAACACAATCCATTGTGTGATGAATATGAGTGTATACACTGTCCCTGATGGGTCAAAACCATTCGATCTTCATGTATTTATTTATGTATTGTGTGTTTTTTTATTTGTGTGAGTGTTTGTATGCTAGCTCCCCTTTACACTGTGTGAAAAATTCATTCCCAACATACACAGTTTCTGTATCTTGCCAGTGTTGCCATTGGGAGGTAAACAAAGTCGTTAAATTAGTATGAAGTGAATTTGTTGAATTTAGAGAAACTAACACCATCTGATTTATTATCAGTGGTAATAAAATATTTCAAGGTTTTCAATGTCTACAAAACAAGACATTCAATATTGATTTCTATAAAATAGTTGTAGTCTAAAACAACTTTCCTTTAGAGACCATTTTTACCGCCTAAATCAGGAGTATTAAAAAAGAGTTTATTCTGCTTGTGTTGGAGTAACTATTTTACTGTCCAGAGTCGACCTTGTACTTGAGTTTAGAGCATTGCTGTGCACATTTGATTGCATTTATCATCAAGAGCATCACCCACAACTCCTACATTCATCCCAAAATGATTGGATTGGAGCACCATCAGTCCTCTAGCCCATACCAATAACTTTATGATTATCTCTTTTAGGTATATATACAGCTCTGAAAAAAAAAAAAAGAGACCACTTCATATTCTGAATCAGTTTACCTGATTCTGCTATTTATAGACCTTAAATAGTGCACAAAAGCAAGTTCAAAGAGTTCAGAAATCAGTATTTGCTGAAATAAACCTGTTTTTTAATCACAGTTTTTATGCATCTTGGTATGTTGTCCTCCATCAGTCTTACACACTGCTTTTGGAAAACTTTATGCCACTCCTGATGCAAAATATTAAGCAGTTCAGCTTGGTTTGATGGCTTAAGATCACCCATGTTCCTCTTGATTATATTCCAGAGGTTTTCAGTTTGGTAATATCAAATAAACTCATCATTATTAAGTGGTCTCCTATTTTTTCCAGAGCTGTATGTATACTGTAGGTACTTTTCAACTGGGACTAGACAAGCTGTGTGTGTGTGTGCATTTGCACATCTAAGTCAGCAAGGGGCGCATTTTAAAAAAAGCTGATTGCATGTCTTAAAAGGGGTGTTTACAAACATTTGGACATCAGAGCATAAACATGGTAGAACTCCCCCTTAAAAATATGACAAAATGCTCAGATTTTCTTTTTATGGTTTTAAAACTGTAAGATAACATAGTAATTATCTCAGGTATACACTGTATTAGGTCAGACAGTGTCAGTGTATCTTATACCTAAGTATGTAGCCACAATGTCAAAGTCTGGCCTCTATTACAAGAACTTCTGATCATATAATATTTCTGGATCAATTATGGTTCAGAGTAGCTCATGTTTAGCTGTGAGAAGGTCTATGTTTAGGTCAGGCAGGAGCAACGCATTGTATAAGTGAGCCTATTAACATGCCCATCCTTGGGTTTAACTGATGCTGGTGCTCAGACTGTGTAAAATTGCTTTGCAGTCTGTTAAAAGGCCAAAGGTCACAAATACATGCCTTCCTCTGAAACACATGGAGGCAGCCACTGCATGTGTTCCAGCCACGGGCCTTACAGCAGTGCTAAGCAGCTGGATGTGCTTGGAGGACTGTGCCAGCTGCCTGACGTGACCAAGCAGACAGCCGATTGGCTGGTGCAGCTCTTGGTGATGGTGTGAGGGAGGCACCATGCTGTTCTTTATGCCCAGGGAGAATAAGTGTGAAACCACAGGCAATGGGAGTAGAGTAAGCAATGAATGGGTTTGGATTTAAAGCTATAGTTAGCGGGTTACACAGAAATCATTCAGAAATGGATTCCCACAATGCAATTAAGGTTTGGGGATGTTTTTGTGCACTACTGTATAATAATGATTAACGTAATTGTTTCATTTTATCTTAAAAATATTTGTATCATTGAAATTTACTGAGAAATCATGAGTGGAGAGTTGTTTTAATGTTTTAATGTTTTAATATCTACTGCACACATTTGAAAGCACTGCATAAAAAACAGATTTTTGGATCTGTGAATGATTCCAACTTCACTATTTCCCAGATAATGACAATGATAAGGTCAGTTTCTGCTCTCTGAACTTTGCGCACGTTTTGTAGAATGACAGTTTTTGCCAGTTTTAAACTGACAGGAACATATAAAAAAAATGCAGTTAGTTGTAAGAGAATCTGGTTAGTCAAAACTGTTGTAAGTCACTCTGGATAAGGGTGTCTGCTAAATATAAATGTAAATGTCAAATGAGAATGAAAAAAAGTAAATGTGAGTGAAGTTTATTAGGTAACCATATTATAAAAATCAGTGTTGTCAACTGTGTGAATAGAAAAAATGAGAACTTGTGATCTCTTCACATTTATGAGCAGGTGATTAGACAGCAGTTCTACTAAAAAAAAAAATGATATAAATCATAAAAATCATACAGTCACGATTATGAGTAAATGTAACTTTATGTTGTTTCTTGCACACAGTTATGTTTTTTTTTGTTTTTTTATTGTTACTTATATTTATTGATATGTTTTAAGAAAATGAACTCTCACTTTCCATATATTTTATATATTTTTTATTCTAATTAAATGCCTAAATGCTATAAATATAAATAGCAGTATTTTTAACCTTCAATTTAACCCTACAAGTTATTAGAAATGTTACAATCATATACAATATTTACAAGAATGGCCTGTCAGTGATGAAATTTGAGATAAAAAAAAAGAGAGGAAAATATTAAAAAGCATATGAAAAACTCCCCTGTCAAGATGCAACCAGTGGTTGGAGGTTTGAAGACTAGTGTGTGCTTCCTCCAAGTCACATGACACCAGCCAGCTATCGGACAGCTTAACAAAACCTGCTGGAACTGCTACATCAGCTAATTGATGCATCCTCTTCATTGGCTAGCACTGTGGATGGGTTGAGACTATCTTACTCACTCAGAGACAGTGAGATAGTGAGGGGTGAAGACTTTGACTTTCTGTGTGAATAGGAGACCAGAACCTTCTATTCCTTCTAGTCTTTAAAAATATCTGGATCCGTGTGGAAGGGGCTTTAGATATGATCGATTTCATACTGAAGGCTAAGAGTTTTGCTTTTTGCATCATTTAGAGAACTTATATCATCCTATTGATTTGAGGAGAGGTGTATAGATGTTTACTGACATGGTAAAGCGGTTATCTTACAGATTGTTCTTCAGTTTTTCTCCAGGAGCTTTCGCACTTTAGAAAAGCGAGTTTAGACAGAGTGTTCTCTAAGCTCATGCTAAGTCGATGTGAGCTGTTGTACGAGGCTGTCGATACTTAATTCTGTGAGGTCTTAGTGTTTGGAATTGGCTGGAGAACTTTAATGAGAATGAAATGCTGTCTATTGACTGAATCAGCCTGAGTGTCAGGAGAGGCTGCTACATTAGACCTCACTCAGTCATGGATCACACAGTGTCTCCTCCTGCTCTGACGCCTTTTTCTATCCCTTGCACCCTTACACACACACACACACACACACACACACTCATGAAGTGAATGTTTTGCACTCTCTCCCTCTTCTTCACCTCTCAAAGTCATTTATTATTTTTCGAAGAATGAAAAAAAAAAAGCCATCTCCTTTATTGGACTTATTAGCGGAGCTGTGTGACCTTCCAGTCCCTTGGCTGTGGAGCTGAGAGGTGTGACAGGCAGTGGCTCCTCTCTCTAGTTTTAATTAACGCCAGCACCGGGAGATTGATGGAAAGGAGACGCAGGTTGTCGGCATGGCGCTACCCCTGGGGGGGTGGGGGGGGTGGCAATTAAAACCCGGGTGAAGCGTGGCAGCACGAGCAGCAGGATGGAGGGACAATGGGGGAGGAAAGGAAAGAGGGATTAGGAGAGGGATGGAGACTCACCTGCTGCTCTTCCTCACTGCTCCACAGCCGCTCATAAAGTATGCAGGACCACGGGCCTGCAGCTGACGGGGGTGTGTGTGTGTGTGTGTGAGAGTGAGAGTGAGAGACAGAGAGAGAGAGAGAGAGAATGTTCTGCTTTTCACAGAATAATGTTTTTTTTTTTAATTCATTCCAATTAAAAAGGATCAATCGTTTTTTTTTTTGTTCGTTTGTTTTTTTTATTGCTGAAGTTACGTTTAGGGTAAGATATTAAACATTTTGTTAGGAGTAGCTATAGTTAGGAACAGAATTAGATCCCAGAAGGATTTTGTCTTGGATTGTCCTTCTGTTCACAGGAAAACAGCATTTATTGCTCACAAAGCATTTCTCTCTTTAAAAATTCCCTTTAAGGTGGAGATTTTAAGAAAATGTGTTTTTAGTGTAGCCGTGAGCACAGGAAAACTTTTGTTCTATGAAAATGCTTATGTCAAAAGACATGCAAGTTTCTGCCTGAATCTCAAATACCTCCTTATTTCCTATATAGTAAACTAACAAAGAAATTCAGATTAAAACAATATATTCATTGTTGTTACATATTAATAATAGTGTAGTTTTCTTATGTTACAATGAATGGCCGGGACAGATATTAACATATTGAGCTAATTTACCAGATAGCATATAAATATATAAAAGTCAAAAGTTTGGTCACATACATTTTCATTCCATTCATTTTCTTTATTTAATTTATTTTCTACATTGTAGGCTAATATTAAAAACATGGAAACAATTAAGGGACACATATGGAATTACGTAGTAAACTAAAAAGATGTTTGTCCTCCACATTAATCCCCTGACCTAAACCTGATCAACTGAGATGGTGATTTGAGGTGATTTGGGATGAGCTGGAGCTTCAAAGCAGCAACTATTGTTCAGCACCTCCAGGAAATCTCCCTCATGAAGACACTGAGATTAAAATACTAAGAGTGTGCAGATCTGTCCCCAAAGATAAATGTGGTATTTAGAAGAATCTAAAGTATAAAACGTATTCTGGTGTGTTTAACACTTGTTTTTTTACAGAATAATTCTGCATTTGTTCCTGTACAACTTTAATACAGTCTTTTTAAATTTACAATGTAGAAAATCATAAAAAGAAAGAATTGCATTGAATGGGATGAGGTGTATCTCATCTTTTGGACTGGTACTGTATAAATATAAATAAGCCCAGACAGATGGTAGATTTAAACTAATTAAAAACTGTTATTTATAGTGTTAACAAGCTTTATCGTTACCTTAAGCTATCATTAGCTTTATTCTGATGTTAAGTGGATGCACATGTGCACCTTTAGATGATGCTTTTTTTTAATATAGGTCTAAAAAGCTTACTATTTATGTTATCTGATATTCAAAACATTGCCTTTACCTAAATAAATGGAAAGCTAGAAATATAGAAGGATATAAATATATTATATATATAATAGGTATAATAGTAGAGTTACATAATGGCAGATACTTGGAAATCTGGCATTTTTCGGTAATGAAAAAGTGGTATCAGTCCATTAAGTTCTGTAAAAGATTTTTTGTGGAACTAAAAGACGTTCTTCTAGAACCATTTGAAACTTCTTTATTTATTTTAAAGTGTAAGTAATTTAGATCCATTTGGTCCATGACAATATATTGCATATTTTACTTTCTTACATTATATAAAAACGTGTGTGTGTGTGTGTGTTTGGGACTGTGTGTACACTGTGATTGATGTGTGTGGTGATAGAGTATGTAGGACGCAGATTTGGATCAGATGTTCTTCACAGTAATGCTACATGATCCCATGACACTTGCATATACAGACCCTGCTTCCTGTTGAGTGCATTTGTGTGTATTTTTCCGCTATATATGCACAAGTGTATTTGCATTTACACATGTGAGAGCGTGCACATGTGCGCTAGACAGACTGTAGAGACTTTTTGAATTGTATGATTGAAACCCAATCCTTATAATGTTATATAAAGCCCTGCCTTGAAAAGACTATAGCTGTAGTCACAGCTACTGGACTCTTTGCTCTTTTAAATAAGATGTTGTAGGCTGCATGTCTGCGGAAAGAGCCAGACTCCTGCTGAGAGAGACTGTGAGAAAGGGGAAGAAGCCTAATTCTGTGTGATAGCTTTCACGCCTCGTCCTCCTATCTGACTGAGTGCTACAGCTCGGCCTGTAAAACTCAGTGGAAGTGAGGTGGGACGGGCTGGCTGGGCTTGGGGATGAGTGTGCACTGCTAAAAAGCTTGTGCTGATGCAATGCAGGTCATTACAGAAGAGTCAGAGAGGACACAGATCTCCTGATTGAATTTAGAGGAATGTTCTGGCCTAGAGAAATGACACAGGGGTGCTGTGAGGCAACGCAAACATGCTGCTCTTTTAGAATACTAGATTTCATATTGCATTTTCAGGATTATTTGTACTTCTATGGAGGAACTGCAGTTCTTTCTTTGTGAACTAGATCAAAAGATAAGACACACTCCAAAAAATTCCTTCAGAAATGCCTTAGAAGATCTGTCTTTGGTTGCATAAAGAAACTTTCCTGATAGCATAAAAAATTGGACACAGATCAGCTGATGTATGACTGCATCAACTGAGACTTGACGAAGCTTAAAAAACTTTGAACAGAGAGCTAGGAATGTCCAAGAAAGTCTGTATTATACATTTTAGAGCATTGCTGTGAGAATTTTATTGCATGCAGTGGCTAGATGAGCATTAGTACATTCAAAAAGCTGAATGGTAATCACCCTACCCCCACCTAATCCACAACTCTCCAACTCATTCAATAGTATTGCATGGAGCACCATCATTCCAGATTACATATACCTCATTTCCACCAACAAAGTCATGGTTTCCACCAACAAAGTCAAACCTTATAAGAACTGGCCTGTGTTTCCAGCGTTTCACTGACAGTGACGTTTACATGCCCCCGCCTTCAGCCACTCACGTCACAGCAAGTTTGTGGTGCCAGAACAAAACCCACTTTTCTGACCAAGATCCTGTAATTTTAAAGAGTGAACTGGAGGAACTGCAGTTCTTTCTTTGTGAACTGGATCAAAATATGAGACTCACTCCAAGAAATTCCTTCAGAAATGCCTTAGAAGATCTGCCTTTGGTTGCATAAAGAAACTTTCCAGACAGCATGAAAAATTGGACACAGGTCAGCTGATGTATGACTGCATCAACTGAGACTTGACAAACTCAGACTTGAGAGACTCAAAGAGAGATATGAATGTCCAAAAAAGTATTTATTCTAGATTTTGAAGCATTGCTGTGAGAATTTTATTCCATGCAGTGGCTAAATTAGCATTAGTAAGGTCAAGATGTTGGATGGTCAGCACCTCACTTCATTAACAACTCTTCAACTCATCCTAAAAGTATTGCATGGACCATCATCATTCCAGATCACACATACCTCTTTTCCACCAACAAAGTGCTGGTGCCGGAGTTTGAGCCAAATGCTGGTACCTTTTAAGAACCGGCCAGTGTTTCAACTGTTTCACTAAAACTGACGCTTGAATGCCCTGCCCTTTGGCAGCTGGCATCACAGGTTTGCTGGTTCCAGACCAGCAAGATTTTGGGGCCAGAACTGCACTGACTTTTCTGACCAAGATCCTGTAATTTTGCAGTAAAGAGCACAGAACCGCTTGGGAACTTGGCACCAGCACTCACACCATGCCTTAGTTTCACTGCTCCAAAGCTCAATGATGTGGTTTAATACCACTGTAGCCCACACTTGATATTAGGCATGGTTCCTACAGGTTCATGTTTGTCAGCTCCAGCAAGATGTGTTTGTGTGTAGCTGAATGCATTCATAGTGTATGACAGAGTGAATGGGAGTGATGGTTAGACAGAGTAATTTTTGGTGTCTTTTTGGTGTTTTGGATTCACTTCAATGGACAAGTCCTTAACAGAAAACTTCACCAATTTCACCAAGCTGTTACACATAGAGTTCAGTGTAATGACTTCACAGTTAATGAACAGCACATTTTTGGGGTAAAAGCTGTTAATGCATCTAGATGTGCTGGATTTGTTGACCCTGAATTCTTTAGCAGAGGGATGTGGGTGGAAGAGGTGATGGTCCTTTAACTTGAACAATAATTTAAACACATTTCCATGTACTTATTAAAAGAACAAAAAAGTGCGATTGGCCACAAAAAGCACTTTACAATGGAACCCTATTTTGTTTTCATTCTAAATTCAGCAAAAAACATTTAAATTATTGAGCATTGTAAATGATTATATGCTACGGATTCTCCCAAAGAACCGTTTACTCCAAAGGTCTTTTGGAAGCCAACACAAGTTTCTTTATGGCATCACTCCAAACCCACCTTGATATTTCAGAGCTTTCTGGGGTCAGTGGGAAGTGAAGCTGGGTCATATCTCAGGCCCCGGTGCAACCCTTATCCCCTGTGTGGGTGTAGGATGTGGCCCCAGCTAAACGAAGATTAAAGTGGCCTCCCAAAGACCCTTTAAAACTCAGCGAGTCTCGTGGGTGGATTTGGATTTAGCACTAGCGGCATGATAACGGCCCTCCTCCACCTTAATTGACAGCGTTAATCCCTGTGTTTGGAACAACAGTCACATTGTTGAGCTGTAATGAGTGATGGGATGGGTGGCAGGGGGCTCTCTGGAGCTCCTCTCAGTGTTGTCTATCATTTCAGACTAGGATTCTTCACAGCGCAGACGGATTACGTACTGATGACGCGTGTAAAACAACATTCATAGCCTCATATTATGAAGATATCAGTGGTGGTTTTAGGCTGGATCAATGGTCTGTAATTCCAAAAAATGATATATAATTATCAAAATGGCCCAGAAACTTTTTTTGGCTGAGAAAATGACTACAAAATGGTCAGTAATAACCCAGAAAAAAAGACCAATTCAATCTTGACTTCTTATTTACATTTTCCATTCCAACTTAACATACTTAAGGTGACTGCAGGGCCATTTAAGGTGGAAAATCTCATTTCCATTAGAAAGAGAGGAGCACATCTCATCTTCTCAGTTTGACAAAATGCATTCCTACCACTGTAAAAAGTACCTTCAAACAGCTTCCCTTTAAAATAATACTTTAAGAAAAGACACAAACTCATGTGAAACAAAATAACATGTGCATTTCCTCAATGTTACTTTCTTAATGAGTAAGTCAACTTGAATACCATATTTTTCAGACTATAAGGCGCACGAAAGATCCTTTAATTTTCCCTAAAATCAACAGTGTGCTTAATAATACAGTGCGCCTTATGATTTAATTCTACTAGTCAGGTTCTAAGGAGCAGTAAAGCCTCTGCGCTAAAGTATCGCTAGCTCATAGCACCTTGGGTTACCAGAACACTCATGGTTTCTCAGTCTGCTTCTATCAGGAGGCATTTACTAGTGCTAACCATGGCTGGCTAGCATTGCTAACTGTGGCTGGCTAGCACTGCCTACTGCAGCTGGCTAGCACTGCTAACCGGGGCTGGCTAAATGCTTGCTAACTGTGGCTAGCGCTCCCCCTTAAAATACTGGAATATCCAAAAGACTGGAATTCTTAGCTTACTGTAAATAAACGAAAGTGCTTTACTTAGCCAAATAATCAGTTTTCAGGAGAAAATCAGTGTAGATTAACATCCAGCACTGATTTGACATTAAAAGAAATGTTTTTTTTTTTTATTACAGTTTTGTTTACTCAGGCCACCCTATTGTCAAGACCTGCTGAATTAAAAGGGAAAATGGCGACACCCTTGTTCACTTTAAATATGCATTCTTACTAGTGTTGCTTAATGTGCCATATAATCCGGTGCTCCATATATGTATAAAAAAAGACTTTCATTGATAGTGCGCCTTATAATCCGGTGAACTTTATAGTCTGAAAAATATGGTAAGTATAGAACCAAAAGCATTTCCACTTTGTTTTAGAGAACACTTGATATTTATCATATTAAATTGATCCCCAACCCGCTCTGCTGAAACTCAGCCTACATGACTGTATAAAACTGTAGTGTGTGATTCTGAGATAAGGATTACAAGGCCATATGTTTTAAAAATGAAATTACATAGAGGTCACTTCTGGGTCTTCACATAAGAGGGCTGTTTGAGTCATATTGATGATTAATAGACGGCAGATTTGTCATTAAGATAGCTACATATTTTGCTCTTCTGCTCGTATGCGTTTTAGGTCTTTTAATTTTAGGATAATCTTCACTTTAGAGATGTGCTACTTGTAAAATAGAATTAAAAACTCTTGAGACTTTGAAGTGGGAATGTTGTCTGGAGAGTGGGGGCCACTGGCTGCCACAGCGCTAACATGCTGCTGACTCCTGCTAATCATTGTCATTATCAGCAATCATGATAAAATTACTGTCTTATCTCTGGTAGCACAGCAATTAACCCACTGTTGTTTAACATCAATAAAGTTCCTAGACGACACAAAATCATTATATTAGATCTTCTGGGTTTCTCCATGCTGTGTGAATAACGCCTGTCTCTAAAACATCAGATTTTGACAGGATTGGAGGAAAATGTCCAGACTTTCCATTGTTTTCTTAGTTATAAAGAACTGATGAGCTATTATTTTAGCTGCTAGAACTTTTAATGATTTAAACAGCTTAACAAGAACTTTTGGGTTTCGGGGTGAAAAAAGTTAAACTGTCAAAAATGTAAATTTTATGCAGGTTGTCTACAGTTGCGGAAACGACTGACATAAATATAGCGCTCTCCCACCTTTTCTGCTGCAGCAGCTGGTCTGTCTCAGTCTGTACCTCAGCATCAACTTTACGGGAGACTTTATTACCAACACAGTTGAAGTGTAATTGAATTTGTCTAAACTGTCTAAATATTTTTAGCCAAGGTTCATGACACAGTTTAACACAGAATGCAGAATGTAAAAGTGTTTCTTTTTGCACTTTCTCTGGCTGTCAGAGAGTGTGGACATGCGTGGAACTTTATGATCTGTGAAAAGGGCCTAGACTAACACCTTTTTCCTGATTTTTCCAGCAACAATCAGCCCACAACTTCTTCCAGGGAGTTTTGATGATAATGAAGCCAATTCTGAAATCAGTCTCATGGGCTCTTCCTATGATGTTTTGCGCTCAGCATGTGTGATTGTGTGCATCAATCATAGTGAGAATAGCAAGGGAACGGTGTGAGAGCGACACTGTCAAGTAACGAGAGACTTGAGAAGACAGCTGACTAGATGTGAAGGCTAAGGTGATGGATATTTTAAGGAACGTCACCATCTGAATGTTCTCCAACCTGAGAAAAGACAACGAGAGTGAGATGAAAGCTTTTTGTCATTAAGTGCTGTTGTGGTGTTAAATCAGGCCTAAAAAAAAGAACGCACAGTAAAAAAGGATCAGGTGGTGTGTGCCGTCACTCAGGAGGCCAGACCTACCCACAATTCCCACTTCATTCCCGGCCAGAACGTGCGCGGAGATACACAGAGGACGGCGCGGGCCGAGGAGCTTCGATTATATCACCACTTCCTCCTGTCAAATGAGGCAGAAATTAGAGCAGATGAGGCACATTTCCCATGTCTCTCTTCATGTCAGCGAGGTCACAGCTATAACATACATCAGGGCCAAAGGTCAACTCCATTTCAGCCCAATTCCACTCACACACGAGGAAGTCATTTAACTTAGACCTGATTTGATTTTGAGCAATGGCACTTTTTCAATTCCTGATCCACTTTTCTTTACTTTCCTCACTTTTTTCCTCTCAAGTCCTGTGATTGGGAGGACCTGAACAGAGCTAACTGCAGCTTCACTGGCTTCACTTTTCTGGAAAATCCTGTCTTTGCATCCAAGCAGTTAAGGAGACTGTTAAAGTTGGTGACTAATCTTGGAAACATGCTTTAGGGGCATAAAACAACATTGATACATTTAGGGCAGTTTCAAGGCATTTGGGGCCAAACATAATAGACCCCACCACATACTATTACAATCACCTGATGCTCATTCTTACTCGTTCTTTCTCTCACATCAAGCAAGTGCAGTTTTGGAAACAAAAAATGAAAGAGAAATATACACTTTGACTGAACATAAATTTATGATATGCGCCTCGTCTCTTTCTCAGTGTGTGGAACTGAGTTCAGACAGAGCATGGCTACAAATATAACCATATAAAACTTATCTTAAGTTAAAATAAACTTAAGATGAGTAAGTACATGGAAAAGTAATCAATTATTGTCAAAAATGAAGGATATGTTGAGGTTTTGGTGTGTTGTTTCCATGATTTGAAAGTAAAACTAATGTCAGTAGCTTTAGTTATTCAGTAGTTTTATCCATTCTAGTGTTACATCTGGAGTGGATGGATACTGCTGAACATGTTCCAGTCTGGTTTTATGCTACTGTCAGCAACTATTAGGAATGCCCTCTTGAGGGGGAGTTTGATAACAGTGTTGTTGTTTCTATAGACATATAGTACATACCTATATCATTACATAGAGCAAGACTTACCCCATGAGTCAGTCACCTTCTTCTAATTAACTCGGTTCATGTCACCATGGTCTCTGTGTCTCCACGAGTGTTCAAACAGAACAGATGACATGTTTGGTCGTTAAATATATTAGCACATTCCAAATTAAAATGTCTTCTAAACAAAACAGTAATGTCTGGCATGTGTGTCTGTCTCCTACAAATAATTGTATTTATCTTTTTTATAGATACTCTTAACATGGTGGCAAATAGGGGCAAATTAGGGTTTATTGTTTAAGCCCTAACCATGCATGCAGATCCCACTGTTCTGATTAGATAAAAAGTCAACCTATCTCATGCATAGTTTATCTATATGATGGTGTACTTTTATATTATAACAGTTTTTATGCCAGTCAAAAGTTTGGGCACACCTCTTCTAGTTCAATGTGTTTTCTTTCTATGTATGATTTTTAACATTGTGAATTTAATATAAAGGATAATTATAGCTATACAGGAACAAATGTTGAATTATTTTCTAAATGAAAAGTGTTAAACAAAACCACATTTAGCTTTGAGGACAGATCTGTACGCTCTTGGTATTTTAATCTCACCTGGAATAGTTTTCTCTTGTGTCTTGAAGGAGTTCCTGGAGGTGCTGAACAATAGTTGCTGCTTCTCCTTCACTCTAAACTCTTGCTTATCCCAAATTTGGGTTTAAGTGAGAGGATTTTGAAGGCCAAACTAGGTATATGCTTACTACATAATCCTGTATGTTTCCTTTAATTTGTTTATGTCTGAAATGTTAATCTACAGCATATAAATTATTTAAATAAGGAAATAAGGTGCAATATTGTAAGGTTCTTGCCAGTACTTTGCATATACATACTCAAATGGATAAAATATTTGCTAACTGAATATAAAAATTTGAATAATTTCCTCACAGTTCCATTTTTACTGGAATAAAATTGCCTCCGATTTGCTTTTCAGTTACAGCCTTCATTCACCATGGTTGACACAGTAATAAACATTCTGTTGAACTGGGCTGTGCAGCACTGCAACTGCGTGACTGCTCTTGACTGTAAGCAAAAAGGAATGTTCTCCTTTAACATCTATGGAGCTGCTTTGGTATTTCAACTCAAAGCATTTCCATATGTTAATCTCTGAGAGCCTAACAACCTTCAGGCTGTATTATAGCCTGAGGAACATGTGTTAATCTACTAAGTGAAGGCTGTCATAAACAGCACACCGTGAAGAGTTCTGCTCTGTTTTGGCTTTAGTTAGAGCTGAAAATACACGGAGAAGTGTTTGAACAGATGAAAGAGATGGTAAGTTTGTCGTCTCTTTTTTAAGTTGTACTGTACATGTGCATTTGAAAACTCTGTAGCTCTGCAGCTACAAATTGATTTTGACCTGCTTACAGTGCAATATTTTTACAGGCAATGGGACATCTAGTTAAAAGGAGCTTCAATTAATTTGTAGATTCAGTGCACTTCTCTTTAATTCTATTTTCCAGGAGGAAAAGTCCTGAATCGACCTTTATCCCTGCACGGGAATGAGGAATTAGAGAGGGAGCGTGCACTTTTAAGCCTTCAGTTAGGCCGTGTTTGCATTCTCATACATGCAAATACAGAAACAACACACACACACACACACACATACACACTGAGGGCAGACAGCTGACGTTGTCTGTCAATGGTGCAAATGTTCGCAGCTGCTGTCACCATGGGTGCCCTCAGAAGGTGTGAGCTCTGTCTTTTTATAGAGATGTGTGAGTGTGTTGATTTGCTCACACCTGCACCCTGGACTCTCAGTGTCCACACACACAAGATTTGACCTGGATCATCACTCTCCACCCAGCATGAAAAGGCCAAACACTGAGCTGATGGACACCGACAAGATCATCAGAATACAAGCTCTCCTTTTTGCTCTGTAATTATATCAAGATGATATCAGTGTTATCTAGCACAAAGCTCATCTCCTCCATCCCCTATTCATACCAGCATGTGCAGCTCATTTAGGATATTTATATTAAAGGTGCATTATTTGAGTCTATCCAACCAATAACTACATAGCGACCATTTCTCGTTTGGGGGGGAGAAATCAGTTATTCTTTTTTCTTCTAATTTGACAACTTTACATTTTTACATAAAAAAAAATAAAATGTGCTTTAATTAGTCACATATTGCTTAAGTTATAAAAGCCCTTAAAATAACTTACAACTAAAATTGGAAATAAATAAATAAATAAAATTTCCCTCAATATTACTACAATACAAAGTTTATCCATATGATGGTGTACTTTTATATTATAACAGTTTTATGCCAGTCAAAAATTTGGACACACCTCTTATAATTCAATGGGTTTCCTTTCTTTGAGTTTCTACATTGTACATTTAATATTAAGGATATTAAAACTATATAGGAACACATGTTGAATTATTTTCTAAACAAAAGTGTTAAACAAACCAGAATGAAGTACCACATTTAGCTTTGCATTTTGCATATTTGAAATACATGAATGCATCCTGTTTAAGACGTGTACATTTTTATATGAGTGGCTTTTTCCCTGTTTGAATGTGACATTTGTTTTGAACTTTATTGCATAAATTAAATACTAAATAAACTGATTCATTAAAAAAGAATGGATTATTTTTGTGATTTTGATTTCACAAGATTTAACTGTCAATGTGGAGTGTGAGCAACAGATGGGCCAAAACTGACACAAAAATAGAGCATATAGATAAATGACAACCTACATATCAGTGTCTATAGGTACAGTCATCTTTACAGATGAAAATTATTGCAGGAAATTCAAAATTGACATGTTTTACTGTTACCCTGTAAGTGTGGTGCCTAATATATAGCTAGTTTTGTTGCTCAATTTAAATCAATTAGACATACAGTTTCTGCATTGCACTGTTTCTTATGGGTTCTATTCTCATATAAAAGTAGTAAAAAACGTCTAATGTCAAATGATTTGTGCAGCCTTTAATGTGAAAAAGATCTAAAAACACTAGCAACATCAAACTAATTACATGGGATGCAAAAGCAGCCACTTAACAACACCTGAGCAACCACCTGATACACTCTAGAAACCATAGCAACTGCCTTCCAATCACCTAGCAATAGCTTAGCAACCACATACTGTATCCACATAGCAACCACATTTTACGAACTACCTGCTTGCTGCAGCCATTCTCTGTTCCTTCTGAAAAATATATAGATATTTTTTTTAGTGGGTTGACTCTGAGCTGGAATTAATATGGAGTATAAAAGGAAGTTATATTCCAGCTATATTTGCTAATCCTTGCACTAAAACATATTTCCTCTTGTTGTCTCTCTGTTTTCAGCTGTCGTTTGCAGCAACAACGCCTGTCCTGGCAGACAAGAAAAAATACCCCAACTTCTTCAGAACGGTTCCTTCAGACAACGCAGTGAATCCAGCTGTGGTGAAATTCCTCAACCACTACAACTGGAGCAGAGTGGGCACGCTGACCCAGGACGTCCAGAGGTTTTCAGAGGTAAGTCTAAAGAGCAGAGTTCAGTGAAACAAGCAGTATAGAAGGCTGGTTTGCTTAGCTCGGACAGAAATCCATTAAATTAAAGCTTTCCTTATTTACGGAGGACAGAGAGAGCCAAGGGAGGCTGCCTCGTTTGTCTGGTGCATAATTAGCTGTATATTTTAAGTGCAGGGCACCTTTGTTAGTGTTTTGTTCTTTTGTTTAGTGTCTTGTTTTATGAATGATTAGGAATTATCTGTGAATTTTGGATTTAGGAGTGCATATCATTGCTGTCAAATAAAAAAAAACAGTATCCCCATTTTTGTTATTTTTTAATTTTTCACACATAATTTTAACAGACAAACTGAATAATAAATGAACCTATAGTAATTCTCTTACCTGAAGTAAACTCTCTTTTTACATTGATTTTTATTGAAAGCTACAACGGTTTTATCTCCTGTAATGTCGCTGTTTTGGAGATACCTGTTTTTCATTGGATATCAGAAAACATGCCCTTTCCCTTTGATATAGTTGTAAAGCTAATAGTGTATGTTAAGGCTACCCATTTGACCCATTTAGGCACGGCTGTGTGTTAAAAAAAAAAAAAAGCAAAAAAAAAAAAAACAAATAGTAAGCTTATGATGTCCCAGGACTGTTTTTTTTATATATAAATCTACCCACATCACAGATGTACACAGAAGCTATGGGACAGCGTTTACTGCAGATATATGTTTCCTGCTTTTCCTGTTTGTCCCGGTGGTTTTTGCTTTTTTTCCTAATTTATTCATTTGTGAAATCCATCTGCTGCCTGATTAAGGGCTCTCTCTTTTGGGAAATGAAATGTCCAGGAGTGACGCATTCAGCATATCACTCAACACAAATGGTTGGGAAAGTGATTCTCAGAAATACTGGCCACGTTTCGATCACATTAAAACAGTGCGAGGGTGTTCTGCGTTTGTGTTTTGGTTTGTGCCTCTGTTCTGTTGCTGGCAGTGTGATCAGTGATGTACAGTATTGTGAAGATAGGTGAACTTACCACAAGCTTGTTGATTTAAAACAAATTTAGAAAAGGTCAATCCCACAAAGGGTCAAAGTCACGTCAGGTCAAGAGCAGGAAGGACAAAATCTTACAGAACACAGGATCAGACAAGAGTCAGAACTCAGATAGATGGACAAATAGATAATGGTTATATATATATAAATACTAAATAAACAATGGCTGCACTTTGCAGAGAATGATTCAATCAGAGCAGTTTATATGGTAATGGATAGTTGCTAATTAGTGAACTGAGAACAGATCACATGTCCAAGTGTTCGTGGATACCCTTTTAATGAATGCAGTAAGTTACTTAAAACTCCTCCCATTGGTCACATTCCTTTTTTAGATATTCTTTATTAGAATAATCTTCAGATAGTTAAAAGAGAAACTTGATTCATTACAAAATTGCTAACAAAACATACTAAATCATTAATCACAAATGTGTCATTAATATTATATTCATTATTATTAATTTAACTACTAATTATTAATTCACAAAGAATACTGGTCAAGCTGTTTTCACTGTTTTCATCATCATCTTCTAATACAATTTAAGTACGTTAAGTACACATTAAAAGTCTCAAGTGCCCAGATTATTCTTACAAGACAAGCTCTGTGCTCACCAATTACAAACATTCACAGTTTTGTAGTCTCAGAATATAATTAAATTGTTTAAAATATGTATATATTTGAGTATATTTTAGTATGTTGCTCATATATGTAAAATATGCTATAATATGCTATACAGTTGTGGTCAAAAGTTTACATACACTTGTAAAAAACATAATGTTATGGCTGTCTTGAGTTTTCAATAAGTTCTACAACTCTTATTTTTCTGTGATAGAGTGATCGGAACACATACATGTTTGTCACAAAAAACAGTCATAAAATTTGGTTCTTTCATAAATTTATTATGGGTCTGCTGAAAATGTCACCAAATCTGCTGGGTCAAAAATATACATACAGCAACATTAGTATTTGGTTACATGTCCCTTGGCCATTTTCACGGCAACTAGGCGCTTTTGGTAGCCATCCACAAGCTCCTGGCAAGCTTCAGGTCGAATGTTTGACCACTCTTCTTGACAGAATTGGTGCAGTTCAGCTAAATGTGATGGTTTTCTTGCATGAACCCGTTTCTTTAGCACTGTCCACATGTTCTCAATGGGGTTTAAGTCAGGACTTTGGGAAGGCCATTCTAAAACCTTAATTCTAGCCTGGTTTAGCCATTCCTTTACCACTTTTGATGTGTGTTTTGGGTCATTGTCTTGTTGGAACACCCAACTGCGCCCAAGACCCAACCTTCGGGCTGATGGTTTTAAGTTTTCCTGCAGAATTTGGAGGTAATCCTCCTTCTTCATTATCCCATTTACTTTCTGCAAAGAACCAGTTCCACTGGCAGCAAAACATCCCCAGAGCATAATACTACCACCACCATGCTTGACAGTAGGCATGGTGTTCCTGGGATTAAAGGCCTCACCTTTTCTCCTCCAAACATATTGCTGGGTGTTGTGGCCAAACAGCTAAATTTTTGTTTCGTCTGACCAGAGAACTTTCCTCCAGAAGGTTTTATCTTTGTCCATGTGATCAGCAGCAAACTTCAGCCGAGTCTTAAGGTGCCTTTTCTGGAGCAAGGGCTTCTTTCTTGCACGGCAGCCTCTCAGTCCATGGCGATGTAAAACACGCTTGACTGTGGAGACTGACACCTGTGTTCCATCAGCTTCCAAATCCTTGCAGACCTGCTTCTTGGTGATTCTTGGTTGACTCTTGACCATCCTGACCAATCTCCTCTCGGCAGCATGTGATAGCTTGCGTTTTCTTCCTGATCGTGGCAGTGACACAACTGTTCCATGCACTTTATACTTGCGTATAATTGTCTGCACAGTTGCTCTTGGGACCTGTAGCTGCTTTGAAATGGCTCCAAGTGACTTCCCTGACTTGTTCAAGTCAATAATTCGCTTTTTCAGATCCACACTGAGTTCCTTTGACTTTCCCATTGTAGCTTTTGTAGCTGAGTCTAATCACTGGGTCAAATGAGCC
The DNA here is from genome assembly GCF_023375975.1 of Astyanax mexicanus. Lineage (NCBI taxonomy): Eukaryota > Metazoa > Chordata > Actinopteri > Characiformes > Acestrorhamphidae > Astyanax > Astyanax mexicanus. Next base: position 47,601,509 of record NC_064410.1, on the reverse strand, counting down.
CTATTTAAATGGGCTCATGAGAAGTCAACAGCTGTAGTCAATCAGAATCACTTACAAGAAGTGAAGAGGCCATGACATGAAGCTAATTTGATTGACACAACTCGCTACATCACCAAAATTGACAAATTTTGTTGCTGTATGTATATTTTTGACCCAGCAGATTTGGTGACATTTTCAGCAGACCCATAATAAATTTATGAAAGAACCAAATTTTATGACTGTTTTTTGTGACAAACATGTATGTGTTCCGATCACTCTATCACAGAAAAATAAGAGTTGTAGAACTTATTGAAAACTCAAGACAGCCATAACATTATGTTTTTTTACAAGTGTATGTAAACTTTTGACCACAACTGTATATAAGTATAGTAAAGGTCATATACTTTATACAATTTAAAAGTATTATAATTTGTAGTAATTTATATAGTTACTGTTTTGCAAATATGTATGCAAACATTATGGAGCACCATTCAATACATTCAGGATGAGTTTGGGATGTGCTGGGGTGGTGATCAATGATCAAGTCACTGAATTCAATCATATCCTCATAGCAATGCTTCAACATTTAGTAGAAAGCTTTCCTGTTCTGAAAAGAGCACAGAGTCTGTGAGATAATTGTACATTTTGAGGATGAAAATAAAATGAGTTAAAACTGCTACATACCAGTGTTAGAATTTGAGAAATGTCCTGCTTTTTAGCTCAGATTAGGTTATGTTGGATGTTCTTTTCTATAAGAGACAGGGATTTTGGCATATTTTTGAAAACTATAAATATCATTGAGAGAATATGAGGATGTCTCGAGAGCTTGCTAGTTGAACACAGTCTTCTGGCTGAGGGGAAGAAGAAGAAGAAGAAGTCTCTGTGAGAGAAGCGGAAAGGGTAAATCCCTTTATCTTACTCACCATGATGGAGTTGCAGGGCTTAAACAGAGAGAAGGGAAGGGCCCGATCCCATCAACCCAGCAGAGGAGAGCTCCACAAGCCTGATTAGTATGTTATACTGGTGCCACACTGCCATCATCAGCTGTGCACCAGAGCAGGGTGGACGGTCGCTCAGAAAAATGTGATATTTCAGTGCAGAATAGAAGAGGCAGAAGAGACAGGGGATTTGGGTTTGTACTAAATACTGTACAATGTAACCAAAATTATTATTATTACTATTATAATAACTATTATAATGTTATTTAGCCTCCACGAGACATGGCAAAAGTCATAAGATACAATTTAAGTTTCTGTTCTCTTGTATGTGATGTGTTTAAAAAATACATGCTGTTTGGAATCAACTATTTAACTTTTCTCAAACTGAAGATGTTTGGCTGTTTATCTGTAAGGTTTTAGACTGACTGCCTTTCTGGGTGTAAGTTTTAAATCTCACATACTACAGATTTCTGCTGCCGACTTTTGGGTTTAATTCAGGTTTGGACCTACAGACCCCACATACGACTCCCTCTATGTAATGTGGAACATGTATAGAGATGAGAAACAAAATGGACTTCAAACCATCACTGCCCATCAGCAAATTTAGCATTTCATTTGAATATCAAGGAAGCAGAGTCTGTAGAGACACACAGAAGAGTGTAGAGACACACAGTCCAGGCTGCTTGAGGTCTAGTGGTTCCACAATCAGTGATGGTTTGGAGAGACATGTCATCTGCTGGTGTTGATCCACTGTGTTCTATCAAGTCCAAGGTCAGTGCAGTGTTTTCCCAGAAAATCTTACAGCACTTTATACTTCCCTCTGCTGACAACTTTTATGGAGATGCGGATTTCATTTTTCAGCAGACTTGGCACATTCTAATTTTCTAGGACACTGATTTTTGGGCTTTCAATGGCTGTAAGCCTTAATAATTACAATAAAAGAAATAAACGCTTAAATTAGATCATTCTGTGTGTAATACATCTATATAATATAAGTTTCACATTTTTAACTGAATTACTGAAATAAAGTAACCTTTCAATTATATTCTCGTTTTGTAGATGCATATATATACATATAGGAAGTAAAAAATTAGGATGCTGAGGATATCTCCTTCAGTGGGAATTACATTCTACAGGTTCCGTTTTTGATTCTGCTTGATTGACTAATTGACTAATTCTGAATAGGACATAATAAAAAGTACAGTAAGTTATAAAACTTTTTGCCTTTTGTACTCGGGATGAATAGGAAGCCACTGGGGAATCTGCTATAGTGCAAAATAGTATATTAGCATATAGGCAAGCCACCTGTATCATTAGGTAGACAGAGCAAAAACTTTATTATTTATTAAAACCTTTATTAATTATTACAACCTCAACAGGCATTGACACCCTGATATCCAAATAAATGGTGTATTCTCCTGCATTAATTAAGCATTGTTCAGCTGCTGTACCACTGTATTGGTATGGAGGGTCTTTCCTGGCTCTATCTAATACTCTAACATTAGCAGTTTACCTCTCTGGGTTGTTGTTATTGCTGAGGGGTAGGTGTATTTGTGTATTTGTGTGTATGGCCAGTGGGCTCTAAAGTGTGTGTGCTCCGGTATTCAGCATGCTGTTTGTTTGTCTAGGGTTGTCTCTGTTGAGTTTAGATGAGGTGGCAGAAGCGACAGTGCAGCACATGTGCTGGGCCAGTGCTTTAATTCTGTTTCTCTGTTTTTCGCTCTCTCAGCGGCCCACACAAATAGCAACCCGCCGGGAACTGTCTGGCTCTTCTGGATGGCCGGTCCATCCTGGGCTTAATTTAAGGCGGTAATGGGAAATGCTGAGTTGCTCTGTGACACTGAGAGGAACTGTGTTGAAACTGTGTTGATAGTTGCTGAGCGGGGGTGTGTAGTGCAGAAGGAGGATGACAGTGACATTGTTTGCACCTTCATTAAAATCAATGGTCTTGAGTTTTTGGGTGCTGTGCAGCACAAACACTGTGTGGTGGTTTTAAACTTCTACATGTGAAGTGTAGTTCTGGTAGTCAGGTTTAGGATTAGGCCACAGATGCCCCTAGAAAAAGTTCAGGGAAGCTTGTTTGGCACCATAACTTTCTAAACTAGTGGTATGTGGGTAGAAAGGTAAGTAGGTAGGTAGGTAGGTAGGTAGGTAGGTAGGTAGGTAGGTAGGTAGGTAGGTAGGTAGATAGATAGGTAGGTAGGTAGGTAGGTAGGTAGGTAGGTAGGTAGGTAGGTAGGTAGGTAGGTGGGTGGGTAAATAGGTAGGTGGGTACTTTATTAATCCCAAAGGAAATTTAGCAGCCAATAGCAGTTACACAACACAGTAGAAACAAACAACAATAATAGGGGTAATACAGTAAGAGAGCACAGTAAGAAATATTAGACTATAGAAGATTCTAAAACTGAGATATGAAATATTAACTATACCTTATATAATATAAATAAAATAAAAATGCTAAAAAAAAATATATATATATATATATATATATATATACATAAATATGTATAAACACAAATACTACACTGTGTGGAAGTAACCAGTCGTTGATATGAGGTAGTGCAGTAAAACAAAATAAATGAAGTATAAGAGATTGTAAATTGTAAATTGTATTTAAATTAAGTGAGTAATGTAGTGCCCAGGAGTGGTGTAATGTATTGCAGATAATCGCCAGTCCAACCATGGATTGATTACCAAAGTTTAACCATGTGGAATAGATATAAACAATTCTATCAATCTGGATGCAGAGCTGCAGTAAAAAAAAAAACAACAAAAAAAACATAAAGACATGAACACAATGTGTAGATAAACTCAGTCTGGTAAAGGTGCTTATTCCTGATCCTGAGATGCGCCACCCTACAGTTTTCAAAAATGACAGAACTGAGTCTAGAAAGTTCACATGTCCCTAAAAACCTTAATTACCTGGATCATGAGGTTCGTTCCTTATCTGCATGACCAGCAGTGAACTCCCTGTGTTATGGTCTATAAACATTGAGCCACAAGGGCCATAAAGCAACACATCAAGCACACAGCCATTGCAGCTCTGCTGTGTGAGTGGAGACCAGAGTAATATTAATGTGAGGTGAGTGAGATGGATGACAATAAGTAAACCTTAGAACAATGGTCTCTGATATTTACTTCATATAGTCCATGTAATGGAATTAAAAAAATAAAAATATGTGAGAGAGACAATCACCCCATGCAACCGCTATATCACAAACAGGACATGTCAAAATAAAAGTCACTAATGAGCAAATGAGCAAACAGGTCATGTCAAACTAGGAATCACTATCACAAACAAACAAACCAGGCCGTTATTGTAAATAAGAACTTGTTCTTAATGACTAGCCTGGTGAAATAAAGGTGAAATAAAAAATAAATAAATAAACAATAAGACAAACAAAAATGAATTAATCCAAATAAAGAAACTACTCAAAATAGTCAATAATAGTCATTAACACAAACACATTTTGTTGTAAAAAAATCACTCATACAAATGATGCAGTAATACAATATACTTTTAAACTAAAAAATACATTACAGTCTCTCATTTTTCTCCCTTTATTAATTTTTAATATGTGATCTGATCCAAAAGTGTTTTTTTTTTTATCTTACACCACAGTTCAATATCTAGAACCAGCATCTACATCTAAGGTGTCCTTAAGCAAGACACCTAGCCACCGATTGCTCCCCAGATGCCAAGTTGGCTTCACACTGCTTTGGGTGTGCCCTGATCACCATGAGTTAGTGTTCACTGCTATACAGTTGTGGTCAAAAGTTTACATACACTTGTAAAAAAACATAATGTTATGGCTGTCTTGAGTTTTCAATAAGTTCTACAACTCTTATTTTTCTGTGATAGAGTGATCGGAACACATACATGTTTGTCACAAAAAACAGTCATAAAATTTGGTTCTTTCATAAATTTATTATGGGTCTACTGAAAATGTCACCAAATCTGCTGGGTCAAAAATATACATACAGCAACATTAGTATTTGGTTACATGTCCCTTGGCCATTTTCACGGCAACTAGGCGCTTTTGGTAGCCATCCACAAGCTCCTGGCAAGCTTCAGGTCGAATGTTTGACCACTCTTCTTGACAGAATTGGTGCAGTTCAGCTAAATGTGATGGTTTTCTTGCATGAACCCGTTTCTTTAGCACTGTCCACATGTTCTCAATGGGGTTTAAGTCAGGACTTTGGGAAGGCCATTCTAAAACCTTAATTCTAGCCTGGTTTAGCCATTCCTTTACCACTTTTGATGTGTGTTTTGGGTCATTGTCTTGTTGGAACACCCAACTGCGCCCAAGACCCAACCTTCGGGCTGATGGTTTTAAGTTTTCCTGCAGAATTTGGAGGTAATCCTTCTGTCCTTCTTCATTATCCCATTTCATTATCCCATTTACTTTCTGCAAAGAACCAGTTCCACTGGCAGCAAAACATCCCCAGAGCATAATACTACCACCACCATGCTTGACAGTAGGCATGGTGTTCCTGGGATTAAAGGCCTCACCTTTTCTCCTCCAAACATATTGCTGGGTGTTGTGGCCAAACAGCTCAATTTTTGTTTCGTCTGACCAGAGAACTTTCCTCCAGAAGGTTTTATCTTTGTCCATGTGATCAGCAGCAAACTTCAGCCGAGTCTTAAGGTGCCTTTTCTGGAGCAAGGGCTTCTTTCTTGCACGGCAGCCTCTCAGTCCATGGCGATGTAAAACACGCTTGACTGTGGAGACTGACACCTGTGTTCCATCAGCTTCCAAATCCTTGCAGACCTGCTTCTTGGTGATTCTTGGTTGACTCTTGACCATCCTGACCAATCTCCTCTCGGCAGCATGTGATAGCTTGCGTTTTCTTCCTGATCGTGGCAGTGACACAACTGTTCCATGCACTTTATACTTGCGTATAATTGTCTGCACAGTTGCTCTTGGGACCTGTAGCTGCTTTGAAATGGCTCCAAGTGACTTCCCTGACTTGTTCAAGTCAATAATTCGCTTTTTCAGATCCACACTGAGTTCCTTTGACTTTCCCATTGTAGCTTTTGTAGCTGAGTCTAATCACTGGGTCAAATGAGCCCTATTTAAATGGGCTCATGAGAAGTCAACAGCTGTAGTCAATCAGAATCACTTACAAGAAGTGAAGAGGCCATGACATGAAGCTAATTTGATTGACACAGCTCGCTACATCACCAAAATTGACAAATTTTGTTGCTGTATGTATATTTTTGACCCAGCAGATTTGGTGACATTTTCAGCAGACCCATAATAAATTTATGAAAGAACCAAATTTTATGACTGTTTTTTGTGACAAACATGTATGTGTTCCAATCACTCTATCACAGAAAAATAAGAGTTGTAGAACTTATTGAAAACTCAAGACAGCCATAACATTATGTTTTTTTACAAGTGTATGTAAACTTTTGACCACAACTGTATATGGGAAAAAGATGCTGTGCACTAGCGATTAAGCTGCTTAATCTTATAATAGAAGAATCTACAAAGTACACTTGTGGTATATCAACTAAAAACATATTAGATATTAGCTGAAGATCTTTAATTTTTTTTAGGTGATAAAATATCAAGGTGATAAACCAGTACAGACATTTTCTTTAATGTGATTTTTGCTCATGTGTTCCATAGGTGGCAGTAATTCTTAGGAGCACTAGACGTGACTAGATGTGTATGTATATATATATATATATATATTTATGTGTATAAACGTGTGTGCATATGGGAGCGTACTGTAGTGAAAACGGTTTCTTTTATGCTGTAATTCCAGTTCCTCCTGTGAAGTGATTTCCGTCCTGTCCTGCCTTGCGTTTGATATCTGACACATTGCAGGAGGCTGTCAGCGGTGTTGTGCCTGAGTGTCTATCAATAAGTGGATTAAGGGCTGTTTTGAATCACACTCCAGCATGCTGTCTTACAGATTAAGCCCCAATCCGCCTTTTTATGTGGCGAAAGATTAGATGACTAGGGCCTCAATGTGGAATTAAATCTATTTGTCAGGCTTTGCACATCATGTAGGATTGTGTGTTTTTCTGTGTGAGTGTGCAGATATGTGTGTGTGTGTGTGTGTGTGTGTGTGTTGAGGGGTGTGGGGGGAATTGTTACAGCACCTTACCAACCCCTGGCAGTGCCGAGAGGACCAGGGCCAGTCACAGGATGTAAATGTGCACCCAATCTGACCTGTTTTATTCTGTAAACCTGACATTCATTTCTCTCTCTGTGCTTCTTTTTCTTCCTCTCTATCTCTGCTCATTTTATTCTCTCCATCTATCTCACCTCTATGTTTTTATCAGGGTTCGTACGGTCTCAAAAAACCTAGAAAAGTAATGGAAGTTGAAAATAGCAATTTCCAGGCCTGGATAAGTTTTGGAAAAATAAAAGCACCCAGAAGGTTTTGGAAAAGTCATGGAAATTTGGTCTACAATCCTTTGTGTTTCAGTTTATCGCTGTGAAAATCTATTTTGAGCTACAAATACATCAGCTTAGAGTTAATTCAGTAATTTAGCCCTAAACAATGGAGCTCTCAGGATCTGACACACATTTTATTATTAAAGATTGTGTGTCAACATTTTATCTGGTACATTTTAGACCTAGTAAAATCAATTTTAATTATAGTTTTAGTTGATTTTTGGTTTTATTGTCCATATTTGCAGATGTTTCAAAATTGTATGGTTATGAAAACTTGCCTTGAAGACATGGAAAAGTCATGACAAAATCTCCCTCTCTCCATTGTTCTCCATCCATTCATCCATCCATCCATCCATCCATCCATCCATCCATCTCTCTCTCTCTCTCTCTCTCTCTCTCTCTCTCTCACACTCTCCCACTCTCTCTCTCTATCTCTCTCTCTCTCTCTCTCTCTTTCTGTCTGACCCTCATCCCTCCCCACTTACAGTCACAGCTGGCTATTTTTACACAGGGTCACTTGTTACTGAGTTAGTCGCCCCTGTGTTATCACTGAGGATGTTGATAATACACAATGATGAAATTTGCAGTCTGAGTGTGTGAGTGTGTGTGTGTGTGAGTGTGTGAGAGAGAGAGAGAGAGAGAGAGAGAGAGAGAAAGAAAGAGAGAGACCCCCACCTGTTCTTTTTTGCATTACTCAAATTAGAAAGCCTAAACACAGCCAGGCTGACGTAGCTGTGATTATATTTCACCGGTTGAGAAAGTGTCTGTTGTTACTGCACACCTGCTTATTAAAAAAATATTCCTGTAAATTTGCAGTAAAAAAAAAGTACAGTAACAAATCTTAACGTCTGAAGAGCAGAACTTCTTTATATTATGGAGCATTGTAGTTTCACATTAGCGCTTTTTACTTTATTAAAAATACACTCTGCAGCATACGTACATATATATTGTATGACTGGTGCTGTAATGCCTTGGATTAGTGCAAATCTGAGGTCTGCATTGTTAGCATCAGCATTTTGTTGCTGTCATTTAACTCGCAACTCTATATTTTTTCATCATGTAATTTAAAAGATTATGCTTATGTCTGTTAGCATTTTTTTAAGTGGTTTCTTATTTTTTATCCAAAGCTGTTTGCCATAAAAGGCATTACTGCCCACAGTGGACAGTGCAGTGGGTGCTAATGCTGAAGGCTGACCACTTCTGGCTAGAGTTGTCCATGCAAACAGACAGCAAGCACTTGCAGTATATTCATCCTAATTCATTCTAGGAGGAAACTTTGTAATAGATATAGTAGATAGTTGGACAAAATTAGCTTAATCAGTTTATCAGTAATAATTATATTTCCATCCCAACATAAAAATAACATATGGACAAAAGTGTTGGGACAAATGCTCATTTGTTGCTTCTTCCAAAATGAATATTAAATATAAAAGATTATGCTAATGTCTGTTAGCCTGGTATATATAAATATGGATATTTGTGTGTCATTTTTAAGCATCTAAGCATTTAAGTTAATGATTTCAATAAATATTCCATCTCAAAGTCTGCCTCTGATTATTACTGAATCCTGTAAGTTTAGCTAAATGCCTTTAAACTTATTTTAGTCCTCAATATGATCCAGTTTACCTGTGCAAATGCTCAACGCTCCTGTGGCCATGTCTTCTAACTAATTCAATCTCTTTTGGACTGAAGTCTCCTATAAAGATAAGATTTTTTTCAGATGTATAAATGTGATAATACATAAACTTTCTATGGCTGGGGAATTAATCAAAATTGAAATAAAAACGAAATTTAATCTCTAACTGAATGTCAGTCCTGTCGCTGACTATCTGCCTGTTTTGGACTCTAGTTCTCGCTGTAAAGACTGCATCTCCCAGAATGCACCTGTGTCCAACTTCCTGGACATGCTGGATCATGTGACGCTTCGTTGTTCCGGCTTACCTGACTTTTCTGATTGCTATTTCCTGTTTCCCCTTGTATAAACCCCCCCTTGTTTCTGTTCCCATTTGCTGAGTATTTTACCTTATTTTTTAGCTCTTCTACTCTGTGTTTCTTTTATATTTTTGCTACTTTGTTACCTTTTTTCCCTCTTTTGCCCTTTTTTTCATTTTTGGATCTTTTTGCCTGTTCTCTTTGGTACATTGTATCTTATTGCCCTATTTGGTTATTTACCATGCCTGTCCCATGTAACTCTAGTAAACTTGGTCATTTGATTAATAAACTTTATGTAAAGGATCTGTCTAAAAAGTGTCTAACTCTCGTCTGGCCTGTGTGACAGTAAAGTAAATCTTGCCTTTTTCTAATTCTGTTCATACTTTTTCCCCAATGTTGGTGTTTAGGCAAGGCCCTAACATATAGAAGCCAATCCAACAGAACAATTTGAGCAGCTTGTACTAAAGAAAACAGCTGTGATTGTCATTCATTAAAACTATCAGTCATTAATTTGTAATCGAGTAAAATCAGTAAATCACAATATCGATCTGAGGTCATATCGCATACCTGTAAAACTACTAAAATCTACTTTTTGAGATTTGGTACAAAGTTTGATTATGGCTGTAATACAATTGTATATGGCTACTGATATATAAAATTATACATTATATGTTACATTGACCTTACATTACCACAGCTCAGTGCACATGCAGGAACATGCACTGACACACACAGACCCATGCATGCATGCATACACTCCATAAGTGACCATGCTGGAATGAATAGGTTATATGTGTGGAGGGGGCAGTTCAGCATTTGCTTCCTCTACTGTGTGTTCTCTTTCACACCAAGGTGCTCCATTAGTGACCTATATGATTCACTCCAGTACTTCCAGTAATGGCTCTCTATTTTGGTGTGTGTGAGTGTGTGAGTGTGTGTGTGTGTGTGTGTGTGTGTGCATCGAAGTTTCTGCTTGTTTGATCACTGATTAAACATTCCAGCAACACAAGCACAACAGCCCGGCTTACCAGAGCTAATTGCATTCCCTGAGGAGATGACCGAAGCAAAAGTCATACATCTCTTCCTGCTTTGATGGGAGCTTATGGGCTGTCGTCATATTTCTGTGTGTGTTTGTGTGTGTGTGTGTGTGTGTGTGTGTATTGTGTACCTCTGTCTTTGTGCTCATCTGTGACAGTTGCAGTGGGATGGGCTCATTAAAAATCAGCTCTAAAAATAGAAGCTTATTGCTCTAACATGCCCTTCACTTCAGTGATGCATAAAGCATGTTGAACAGCAACCCCCCCCCCCTCTAAAAAAAAACAACAAAAAAACTATACACCCCCCGCTGTTAGTGTGTGTTTAAGCCAGCCTGAGTGTGAAAGCTTTCTGTGTAGATTAGAGGGCGTGTGTTTGCTGCTCTGAGAGAACGGGGGAATCCCAGCGCTGTCAGACAGGCCAGTACACATCGGGACAACATTTTAAACCTTTTTGTCTTATGGGATAGCAGTATGTAAATTGATCATGAAGTGTTACCTCATGGGACAGCTTGGGACAGAATGTGTGTGTACAATATCTATATACAGCTCTGGAAACAATTAAGAGACCACTTCAGATTCTGACTTAGTTTCTCTGATTTTTCTATTTATAGGTAGATGTTTAAGTAAAATAAACATTGTTGTTTTATTCAATAAACCACGGACAACATTTCTCCCAAATTCTAAATAAAAATATTGTCATTTAGAGAATTTATTTGCAGACAATGAGAAATGGCTGAAATAACAAAAAAGTTGCAGAGCTTTCAGACCTCAAATAATGCAAATAAAACAAGTTCATGTTCATAAAGTTCATAAAGAGTTCAGAAATCAATATTTAACCCTGTTTTTTAATCACAGTTTTCATGCATGTTCATGGCTTGATCTCCTCCACCAGTCTTACACACTGCTTTTGGATAACTTTATGCCACTCCTGGTGCAGAAATTCAAGCAGTTCAGCTTGGTTTGATGGGTTAGGATCATTCAGTTTCCTCTTGATTATATTCCAGATGTTTTCAATTTGGTAAAATTTAAAGAAACTCATACTTTTTAAGTGATCTGTTTTTTCCAGAGCTGTATGTATTTGTCATAGAAGGCATTACTGCCCACAGTGGACAGTGCAGTGGGTGGTAATGATGAAGACAGATGACTTCTGAGTTCTAGAGTTGTCCATGCAAACAGACAGCAATCGACTCTTGCAGCCCCACACGCATGTCCTGTAGGTCAGTACCTTTGTTCTTTAGTGTCAATGAGACATGGCATAAGTCATGAGACACAATGCTAGTTCCTGTCCCATGACATATGGCAGTTTAGTGTATCCTCAGATCAGTCAAACTTTGTTATATATATAGTAGATAGTTGGACAAAGTGAGCTTCATTAGTTTATCAGTAAAAACATTATTTTACATCCCAACATAAAAATCACATATGGACAAAAGTTATGAGACAAATTTAAGTGTATTTAAAAAGAATGTAAAATGCTTTTGCTGGGGTAACTGTCTCTTCTGTCCCTAGAAGGCTTTCTACTAGATGTCGGAGCATCTCTGTGATGATTTAATTGCATTTATCGATTAATAACATACATTAATATCAGAATGTTGGATGATCACCACACCAACTTATACTACCCAACTACACAATCCATCCCAAAGGTAATGGATGGAGCAGTGACATTCATTTCTCTCTCTGTGCTTCTTTTTCTTCCTCTCTACCTAGGTTCATTTTTCTCTCTCCATCTGTCTCACTTTGGGGTTTTTTATGTATGCATCCATTACTCTCTTCGCCTCCCTCTCTCCATTGTTCTCCATTTCTTTCTCTCTCTCTCTCTCTCTCACTCTCTCTCTCTCTCCTCCTGTCCATCCATCCATCCATCAATCTGTCTGTCTGTCTCTCTCTCTCCCCCTGTCCATCCAGCCATCCTTCTGTCTATCTGTCTCTCTCTCTGTCTAACTCTTGTCCCTCCCCACTCAGCATTACAGTCACATCTGGCTATTTTTAGACAGGGTCACTTGTTACTGAGTTAGTACCCACTGTTCTAATGTAATAATACACAATGATGACATTTTTAGTCTGAGAGTCATTATTAGACCATGTCAGGCATTAGCACCACCCAACACCAACAGGTGCAACTTAAAGTAACTCAAATGCATTAATTTATTAGAAGGGGAGTCCACAGTTGTAAATTTAGTGGTAATAATCAATAAATCAAACCTTTAGCCGGCTCTAGTACACACTCAATCATACCCACTCTGAGCAGGCCTCCATGTAAAGCTCAGCGTGTTATTCCTGTGGGAGCAGTGCAACACAAATCAAACGCAAATAAAGGTCACACAGTTGTCCTTCTCTTTCTCAGCCCGGCCAAACAAGCAGTCCGATAGCTGTTGGGCCTCTTGTCTTGTTTGATTGCTTTCAGCATAGTGCTCTTATCTGCTGAGACAGGAAACTGTAACGTCTTGTCCAGATCTGAGTGGTTATGCTTTCTGAAGAGCAAAAGCGAGTTCTATTGATCTGGCTTGTCTGCACAGTTGTTTACGTTGTTTCCTCTGCCTCTAAGTGGTGGGTAGTGGGTTTCAGTACCTTGGTGTGTGTTCCTATGTATGTTTGTGTGTGTGTATGTGTGTTTCTGTGTGTATGGGTGCATGTGTATGCCCTCGTATAGGTGGATCTTCTGCAAGGCTGGCAGAGGATGTGCGTAGAATAAAAATGAGGCTAGAATTGATACTGAGCAAATGTTAGCCATTTCGCCATTGCTGGGAGTCTTAATTAAGGATTTCAGCATGCTCCCTCACGGCCTAGTTGCAACACGCTAATACAATCATGAACTAGTCCAAGGAATTTCTTTCAAGGTCACAGAGATGAATAGTGGATGGATCGTTAGGGAGATATTTCAACGCAGTGTCACAGCAAAAAATCTCAACCTCTCAGGAAGCACAATTGCCATTGTCTGTGGAAACACACATAAATCACCATCAGAAAGACGGTTCAAAGGCCACAGGATGAATCTTGTCTTTCAGTGATCTCCCTGCGCTGTGAATCGCTAAGAGCAGGCTATTGTAAAGAAGAGTCCTCATAGTAATGATAATAAATCTTATTCAGGCACTACTTTTTTTCATTTTAGACAAAACACTGCCAAAAATCAAATATAAAGAGTCTACGAATATAGACTTTTATGCCTCCCATCTGAAAGCAGTACAAATTATCATAAAAACCTTCTCAAACAAAACATTATAAATTCTTTTTGCTACATTTTGTTTTATTTCTAAAAGAACCCTGAGGAGAATTTTCTAAAGTAGACATTCCTCAAGAGTAGTATTGTTACTGTTTTATAAAATGTGGAATTTATTCTTAACTTGTGATAAATTTTTCTGATAAATGGCGCAATATAATTATCCAAAATATATAAAAACATTTTATATATAAATTAATTTACATTTACAAGATGTGAAGTTTTTTTTAGCATTGTTGCATACCTGCTACAATGCTGAATAAATAGCAGAATCATTACCATCACCAAGCTGGTTAACCAGCATGACCAAGACCAAGTAATTAAATGCAGCATATACTATGCTGATCAGGAGCTGATTAACCAGCTAGTTTACCAGTAAAAAAAAAAGCCACTTTCAGTTTTTTTGCGACTTTAACCATCAAACTGCAGCTTAAACCTGGATTTTTTAACATTGATAAACTAAAGTCCAGCAAAATGCAGCTAACGTGACTGTAGCTACATACAGGTGAGCTCTCTGGTTTATTGTGTCTTCAGGAGCTGCACTGTAATCCTTTTTGTGTTGGATCAAGGACCAGCGTAATTAGGTAGTAATAAAGGAATAATCCAATCACATTTTAATTATCAGTGGCTGAGACCATTTTCACGACTCCTGTGTTCCTTCTGGAAGTCCTAGATAAGTCACTACCTCTGAATACCGAATATTAGTATTGGCAATAAGGTTAGTCAGGTGATAGGGGTGGAAACAGCAGTAGGGACTGTGTGCAAGTATTTTTTTTATTTTTTATCTGAGAGTATTATCAATATCCCTTTCAGACCCTGCATCCATTACAATGGACATTATGTATTTTCTATAATTTTTTCAAATGTGTTGTTGCCCATAATACTAAATGAAAGCTGTTTTTAATCAGAATAGACTATAAATTAGCCAAAGAAAAAGTTTCTAAGCCAGTGAAACAATAGCTTAGCCCCGCCCACTGCACTGAAAAAAAAAAACATCACTAGAGCCAAAGAGGCAAATTTAAAGAGCTATTTTTTTTTATAATTGGTTGTGACTTAAAACACATTTTTAATGTTTATTTTAGTGTTTAGGGATGGTTTGTAAACAAAAAGGTCAATATCAAATCTGAAAATGTTAAGTACAGATTTCTAATCCAATAGACATAAAAAACAGTTTAATATATATATATATATATATATATATATATATATATATATATATATATATATATAGATAATAGATAATATATATAGATACTATAGATTTTATATTATAATATTAGTCTTCCATTGTGTGCATTGCAGACAGAAAAAATATTATTATTATTATTAAAATTATTATTATTGGTAGAAGTATTAGTAGGAGAAGTAGTATTTCAACACTGGCACATAATTCAGGACTGAAAGTAATATAGAACCAACAAAGACAAGGTATAATGTGTATTTTAAAAAATGATACGCACCATATTAACCAGCCTTATCCTGAGAGAGTACAAACTGCTTTGCTCTCTCCTGGTAGAATCTGTGCTCTCTGTCTCTTCATCACTCTGTAGACTTTCAAGTAATAGGGGCTGTCCTAATGAGTGGGTGGGTTTATTGGCTGAGGCAAAAAAAAGAGAAAGAGTAAAAAACACATGTTCTCTGGTCCTTTCTTCTGATATGTGTGTGTGATTTCAGCGGGTATACATTGCAGGATTTGCAGTGTGTTTATGTGGCAGAGCTGACATTTGTCGGAGGCGTGCCGCGTTAGTGACCGCTGTCCTCTGTCTGCCCTCATAGCCCCATCAGGCTGAGAGAGCAGATCCTGCCTGGCACACACACACACCTTCTGATGTCTCAACATTCTCTGTGCATGAGTCTCACGGGACAGAGCTCAGATCAGCTGGAGGCAACACAGGCCAGGCTATGGGGGGTAGAGAGCTGGAGGACACTTGATGATGAACTGCTGTGCATTTTTAAAAGGGTGGAAAAAACTACAAGCTAAAACAACAATGCAGCACCACAGCATGACCTGCCATCTATTATGTAGCTGAGCAATCAGTGGAGCTGCGGAGAGATAATCAAGCTTATTTGATTTTCTGCTAAATGGGGTCTTCTTCTTCAGCAGTGATGGCAGGTATCTAGTAACGATAACTCATCAAATGTTCTTAAAGCAATGTTATATAGCATTATTACCTTTAGAAAACTTGGCATCCTGGTCCATGCACTGTTAGTGTAATTTGTGTAAAATCCTCTAGTACCTCCTCAGTCCACATTCTTCTTTCACTTTTAGTGATGGTTCTGTATCTTTCAGCTTGTCCAGAAATGCATGTGTAAAGCACACCCTTTAGAAGTGTATCACCTTTTATTGATTGTGGCTTACAGCCAATGAAAACCCAAAAATCAGTGTCTCAGAAAATTAGAACATTATATAAGATCAATTGGTACTTTTGGCAGCAAGGACAGTGTGCCATGTCCTGCTGGAAAATGAAATTTGCATATCCATAAAAGTTGTCAGCAGAGGGAAGCATGAAGTGCTGTAAGATTTTGACTTCGGACTTCACATAACACTTGATATGCAGATTTTATTTTCCAGCAGGACTTTGCACACTGCCTACACTGCCAAAAGTATGAGTAGGTCTTATATAATATTCAAATTTTCTGAGACACTCATTTTTGAGTTTTCATTGGCTGTAAGCCATAATCATGAACAATAACAGATATAAACGCTTAAAATAGATTACTCTGTGTTTAATACATCTATATAATTTAAGATTTTCACATTTTGAACTGAATTACTGAAATAAAGTAACTTTTCAATGATATTTTAATTTGTTTAGATGCGCTATGTAAGAGCAGTGCACTGTAATTGGGTACTAACGCCTGGTAAAACATGTAACAATGTGTCTGCTGGTCTAATTGAGTGTAAGAGATGAATAGTAAATTAGACCAAAGTAGCTGGTGGTAAATTAGCCCACAGCAGTAGCTGACACCCAGCTCTCTGCTCCACTTCCCTTTTCCTGAATCACTCTGCTTCCTGTTTACTCGATTTAGGCCGGGTTCACCTGACAGGTCACTGCATAAATGCACTATGTGTTTCATCACTTCACACTCATCTCTCCCCAGCTTTACACCAGCATCCAAATCCCATAATCCTTTGGAGCTCCTTTACCGCTTTGCGTTCACCTGACAGCCGCTCCTCGCACCTCCTTGATTGGAGCTAACCGCTACAGAGCCCCAGGGTCCGGGCCGCCGTAGCACCGCACACAAGGGCTATTGTTTGTGTATGCAGTCACACACGTCCACATGCCAACACATGCCCACAAACACGCACACGTACTCACGCTGGCACCCACGCGCTCACCTAGACAGGGATTATCTGGATCTCCA
This sequence comes from Astyanax mexicanus, assembly GCF_023375975.1. NCBI lineage: Eukaryota > Metazoa > Chordata > Actinopteri > Characiformes > Acestrorhamphidae > Astyanax > Astyanax mexicanus. Next base: position 47,584,624 of record NC_064410.1, on the reverse strand, counting down.
TTAAGCTGCAAATGTGTTCGGCACATTAGTAATCAAAACAATGTGGAGCGGCTCGGCTCGTCTGGCAGACAGTTCACACTGCTGCGGGAAAGAGGCCACGTTATTCATTCTCCACTCTTACAGTCAGAGTCATGGGACTGCAGATTTCAGAATGTGTCCCAGTGCTGAGGTGAGCACCGGAAATGTGTGGTAGAAAGAATCCCACAACATCATTATTTTCATCAAAGCACATATTTCTCTATGCTGTAGTTACTGTGGCATTAGTTTGAACTATTAATGAAGTGAAAATACAGCTAGCCAGTTAAAAAAAATACAAAACCATACCTAAATATAAAATATACTATTTTCAGAAAACTGTATTTAGCACTTACAGCCCTGCTCCTAAGACTAAGAAACAAAAAACAACCTGACAAATACACAGCAAGGTAGCACACAAATGACTCCACAAGGAACACTGAAACAGAGGGGCTTAAATAGACAAGGAGAGTGAGGAACACCTGGGCCAGGATATGGAGGGGGCGGGGTTACAAACAAGACACAAGGTGAGAACACTGATGGCTAGGGCGGGGCTAGGGTGGAGACAGGGACCAAAACACAACAGAAGCACATGGCTGGGAACATGACAGGAGCACAAGGGAACAAATGAGGAGAAAAACACAGGACAGACACAGGCTAAGGTGTGACATCTGTCTTCTATAGTTTTTTTTTTGTGACCCTTTTCCAACTTTTCTTTATTTCTGTATCAAATCTGTATCTAGGCAGAGACACTCACTCTTAAAATGAGTGGGTCTAAAATGGCTATAGCCTAAATGCTGTATTTTTTCACACTATACAGTACATTTCAAATCCTTAATTTTTTCCCAAAATTAACAGTGCACCTTATAATCTGGTCTGCCTTATGTATGAATTCTATTAGTCAAGTTGTAAGGAACAGTAATGCCACTCCGCTGAAGTCATTATAAAGCATTATAAACTAGTTTCAGGAAAGTTTCAGCACTAGGTGCAGCAATATTAGCATCAGCATTGGCCGCATTAGAATTAGCCGCTAACTGCAGGGTTCAGAGGTAGGCTAAGTATTATCTACCTGTAGCCTGTGTGTTTACTGTGTTTAAACCATTAGACTGGAAAAATGGTGACACTCTTGTTCCTTACTATTGTCACTTAAAATACGCCTTATAATCCAGTGCGCCTTATGTATGAAAATAGACCAGAAAATACACATACTTTGATAGTACGCCTTATAATACGGTGTATCTTATAGTCTGTTTAATACAGTAGGTGGGTGTACTTCAAAAAGAAGAACAGGAAACTATACATACAGTACATAGACTGGCATGCTATCACTCATGTTTATATGAATCCTATTGTATTGCAGTACTTCTCTAAAAGCACTAAACAGGCTGTGTGTTTGTGTTTGTGTTTGTGTGTGTGTGTGTGTGTGTGTGTGTGTGTGTGTACTTAGCAATACTGTAGAAACCTCCTTGTATAACATAGCATCCACCTTATAGAGAGAGTTTTGCCCATATGAGCATTAATCAACAGCCTAGCAACTCCATGGAAATAGGAACAACTTAACTATTTGCCCTTTTCTAATGTACTTACAAGTTGAATTAAAAAGTTAAGCTTTTATTTACACCTGATTCACATCTAATTGCGACTACTTTGAGTCTGATGTTTGGATTTGTTCTGTTTGTTTCAGTGGCAGGTGCCAGATGTGGCAAAAACGCAATGTTATTTGGCCTTTCTGCAAAATTAGACACAGCAAAGCTTTTTATCAGATTCAGATTGTAATAAATATTTGTTTTCAGCTTATGAATACAAATTGTCTACTGAGTGAAAGGTTAGAATTTTCACTTCCTGTCTAATGAGTCTGCTTCATTCAGTAAGCCATGAGTGAAAAATAATTAATATTAAACTATTCCATTCATTATTTTTGTTATTTCCAGTGATAACTGTTAAATCTGGTACAGTTTAAACCCTTAACCTCTGGTTTGAACTAAGTTTGAACTCAGTGTGCTTGTGAATTTCTTGTCCCCAGTTCACCCGGTGTGACCCCCCTGTGTAAAAGAGTGCTGATCACTGAGGCATGTATCTGTCTGACAGTGCACAAGTCGATCTAATGTGATTGCTGCCTCCGATTCTCAAGGCCTTTTACCCAGAGCGTGAGAAAGGGGACTTTACACAGTCCATCTCTCACGTTAGCATGCTTTTACTCCAACTTCTCTATCTAATAAGTCCTGAAAGCCCTGTGAAGCCACTAAAAGTTGTGGCTGGAGTCCAGTGCAGGAGAGAGAGAGAGAGCGAGACCCAGTGATCGATCCTGATTCAATCTCCCACTGTGTCTGATGTCCAGAGTGAACTTGCCTATTAGGCCAATATTTGTGATCCATTTGTCTTGTGGATGTCTGTTGTTGTGGGATTCTGTCGGGGGGGTGGGGGGTGGATTGATGCCTATAAAGGAAAGATCTCTTCACTGATGCTTGTTGAACTCCACTTGAACGCTCAAGTAGTGTAAGGTTGTGATTTTATACAGTATACTACATTGTAAGGATGAACAATACTATAACAAAACGACATTTTGATATTCTTTATTTTGAGATCTGGAACAAAAAAGAGACCACTTAAAAATAATGAGTTTCTTTGATTTCTCCAAATTGATAACCTCTGGAATATAATCAAGAGGAAGATGGATGATCACAAGCCATCAAAACAAGCTGAACTGCTTATATTTTTGCACCAGGAGTGACATAAAGGTATCCAAAAGCAGTGTGTAAGACTGGTGGAGGAGAACATGCCAAGATGCATGAAAGCTGTGATTAAAAACCAGAGTTATTCCACCAAATATTGATTTCTGAACTTAAAACTGTATGAATACAAACTTGTTTTCTTTGCATTATTTGAGGTCTGAAAGCTCTGCATCTTTTTTTTATTTCAGCCATTTTTCATTTCCTGCAAATAAATGCTCTAAATGACAATGATAATTGGAATTTGGGAGAAATGTTGTCTATAGTTTATAAAATAAAACAACAATGGTACTTTTACTCAAACATATACCTATAAAGAGCAAAATCAGAAAAACTGATTAAGAAACTGAAGTGTTGATTTTTTTTCTAGAGCTGTTTATATATATATATATATATATATATATATATATATATATATATATATATATATATATATATATATATACACATATATATATATGAGTGGTTCTTGAATACAATTTTTATTATTTTAGAATTTTATAACAATTATCATATATTTCTAGGATAGTAATAGTTCTCTATCATTAGTTATACCCTCATCCTTAGACAGGGAAAGTTTAGCACATGCCTCCTTTGATAATGTAAAGGCAGCCTTCACCTTTTTTCCAAGTGCTGCTGATCCAGACTCACCAGTGTGTTTGGTGTAATGTGCTGGACCCCCAACTCTGATACATCAGCTGACAGATGCCTGTGCTGACCAACATATGACTGGGAGTGATGGGGGCAGAGAGCACCATCTTTCCACACCTAAGAGGGCAAGGCCAGTTATGCTCTCTCAGACTCCAGCTGCTGATGGCAAGCAGTATGATCCGGGATTCAAGGATCCTCAGATCATAGTGGCAGCGCCACTTTGTTTTTTATTTCTAGATGTGCCAGAATTGTAATAAACAGTACCATTTAGAGCTATCAAGCATTCAAACTATTATGTGATTACATGTATTTACTTTTATATTGAACAAGGCACAAAAATAACCTCCTTATATGTCAGTTAAGGAAAAGTGCAAAAATAAAAAATTACTGCCACATAAAAAATGTTTTTTTAGCTTTGCGGTGGCTCGGGTGGTCCAGCGGATTAAGGCACTGCCACAATGATCAGGAGACTGCTAGTTCGAATCCTGCTCATGCAGCTTGCCATCAGCTGCCAGAGCCCCAAACGAGCACAACTGGCCTTGCTTTCTCTGGGTGGGTAGATGGCGCTCTCTCTCCACATCACTCCAAAGGGTGATGTCGCTCAGCATGAGGCGTCTGTGAGCTGGTTTATTGAAACTGCGCTTACCTCTGAGTACATTGTGATGCTACTCTGCAATCCTGCATCAGCAGCAGTTTGAAAACAGTTGCTGACTTTACATGTATCCTCCTGGAGTTGGGGCATCACTAGTGATGGGGGAGTGCAGCTGGGTGGATGAAATGCCCTCTGTAAATATGTACAATTTTGATTATCCGATTTCAATAATACAATAGCACAGCTGTATAGGTATTGTTTGATTTCACAGACCTTAATGGTCAAGCATGAATGACGGTATTGGGAGGCAGTGCTGACTGAGTTCTATCTACATCCTGTGGGAGAGCCTACAGACTGCTGCAGATGTGAACACAGAGTCTTTGGAGTCAGATCCACCAGAGATTACAGCGAATTGAGACATAAATCAGACAGATTGTTTTTGGCAGCCTCACCATCCACCATCTCTATTATTCTAACATTCTCTTCTTCTGTCTTTCTCTCGCTCTCTCTTTTGAACAGGTGCGCAATGATTTGACCAGTGAGCTCGAGAAGGCAGATATCCAGATAGCAGACACAGAGAGCTTCTCCAACGACCCCTGCGGTAATGTGCAGAAACTGAAGGTAAGCCAGCCAGACAGTATTCATTACTGATGCATGTATGAGAATATGTTGAACGATGAGCGAACCTACAGAAATGCTTCAAAACCTCATTACATTAAAGGAACAATCAGTAATAAATACAAACAAGTGTGGGATGCCAGATTGACACACAGTGACAAGCGACGATGAGTCTTACTCTGTAGCTGATCAGTGAATCAGAGTCCAAAATGCCCTCTAAATGTCCCTGCTATGCTAGAGGTGGGTGTTAAATGTGATTAATTACCTACAGTAGCTATGGTCAGCAACCATACTGAAGCTCAGTGATTATCTGTTCAACAGAAGAATAGCTAGCTTGACCATTTCCATGGCTGCAGCACACCTGGCAACCCGGGGTGTGGAAATTAGACTGGGGGAATGGCAGTGTGTATATTGAGAGGCTAAAACCCACACAGATGTAATTTGTTCTTTGACGTATTCATGGTACACACATGACTCTGTGGATCATACCTGCAAAACTCTAGAAATGAAACATCCCATCCATGTGGCACCAACTGTCAGGCCTCATTCAACTCAGATAATTCATGTCACCTTGCAATAAGCACACTTTCCAATGCTCACCTTCACTCACAAGATAGCACCTCACAATTAATACAAGTGTGGGCATTCTCAAGCCATCTCCTGACGTAACAATTCATGATTTCCCATGGCTTTGGCATGTGAGGGTGTATGTGTATTACTGTATAGATCCCATTATATATAATATATATATTATAATATCCCTACAAAGAGAAACTAGATATTATTAAACACACTTTTAATACTTATATTAATCTGTCTATGAACTAGTCTTGACAGCCAGTTTGATTAAATTCTACTTGCAGTAGTTAGATGCAAAAAAAGTGAAATAGCATTTATAAGAATTATATAATACAATCCAGTCATTGACTGATACTGTCCAAGGTGCTGAAATACACTGCTTTAGTTTCGTGTATTCATTCATCCATCCATCCATCCATACATACATACATCCATCCATCCATCCATCCATCCATCCATCCATCCATCCATCCATCCATCCAACCATAGGTGCCTTAGCAATGCAGTAAATGGAGCATGGAAAGAGCTACCATATGCTTTTGCCCTCCTCCTCCTCCTTCCTACCACACACACTTTTTATACAACGTAAAACAAATTCCTCCATCCTGTTAAATCTAGAACATACATTAAAGCACATACTGTGAATTTATCACATTACTCAGAAAGCCCATCTCTAGCCTATCCATGTTTTTCTGCCAACAGCATCAAGTAATCATTAAATTAATGTGTCTAATATAATAAAGTATAGATTGTTTTTTGCAGGTTCAGACATAGTTCCTTAATACTTTACCTGAATATGTTCAACTTATATTTTCCCCGCCATATTCCTTGTAAAACATACATTTAGTTGAACCCCTTATCATGCCTTGTCCTGTATACAAGCAACAGGTATAGGTGATACAAAACCCTTTTTTTCTACAAAAACAAAAAAACAAAAGTATTTACCTTCTGAAAATGTGAGGGTTTTGAAATCTCCTACAGGAAACTGTAACTCTCTACTCCACTTAATAATTCCAGATCAGTAACAGGAATCTGTAGATGTAAAAACTAGACAAACATAACAAAATTAAGGATTGGAGGACATGTTTGATTTGTATTCAGGAAAATATTGATTTTAAAATGAAGTTCAGAAAAGAGCCAATTTTTTTATTTTATTCATTATATATTGACATTAGCAGATTTACTTAAATATTTTGTTATAATTTCTAGTACAGTTACAATTCTGCTTTTTAGTTATGTTCCTTATCAAACATAAAAGCTTTTTATGTAATGCTTGAATAAAAATCCTCAAGATTTAATGATGTAGTATCAGGCAGACAATTGACAAAAATCCTGGCCTGAGATTCCTGAGTTTTTACCTTGTGGCCCCAAGCTAGAGGTTTGTGCCTTCCCCCTTCTGCAGCTGAACACCACTGATTGTTTCAATATTGTCATGTGACTGTGACAGGGATTAAGCCTAGTTTTGAAGTACAAACATTTTCAAAGACGATTTTTTTTCTATTAAAAATAAAGTATAGTTTAAGACTAGGCTTAATCCCTATCCACTACTGAACACTCTCTGGTTAATAATATATACGATCTTCTGCTAACATAAATTCACCATCGGCTATTTATTTCCAACAAACACAAGTTTATTTTTGGTAGGCTGGACACAGCTGTGACCTTCTGAACATTTCTTGACTATCTAGCCTGCGCCTGCAGGTCTGAATCACACACTTCTGCGCCACACGTTATACCCCACACCAATGTTTCTCATCTCTGTTTCTTGGAGGCATCCTGCCCTGCATATTTTATTGAGTTCCCTGCTTTGATACACCCCCTGCCCCTTAAGAGACCTTTCTAATGGGCTGATTAGTTGAATTGGGAGTATAGGAGTGGAGAAAGCAGGGTGTCTCCAGATCCAGGGTTGAGAAATACTGCTCTGCATTAATAAATACACTTTGAATGTTGGGCTAATATTAGCAGTGACGCAGGCTGTGGTTTGGGGTGCATCCTGTAAGAATGCAAAAAATACTGGTAGATTGTGTAGTTTTTTTCCTAGGTAGAGTTAAGGTCTGCTTCATTTCTGAACATAAAATCTGTCCGTCAGTCCATCAGTCCGTCTGTCCCTTTGTCCATATCATAATCGTAACCATGTTGTAGCATTGCACCTGAATGTGCTTTGCCAATGAATCACAATGTAGTTCCAGAAAGAAGAGATCAGTTTCCCTTTTTTATGTCATAGAAATATTGCAATTAAAGGTATAAGCACAACAACTTTAAATAACAGAAGAAAATATCAATATTGTATCATTATATTCTGCAATTTCCTATCAATTTTCAAAAACAGTATTGATTTTTGAATATTTGTTTAAATATAAAGGTTGATGGCAGACAGTTGTTACATTTTGCTTGGTTTGAACCCCACCCACTAAATAACAGTGTATAAAATGTTTCTTTTACTCAGATTTAATAAAAAAATATAGTATGTTTTATATAATTACTATTTTTTTTCTAAAATTTGATTTAAACAATAACAATATATCACCTTTCTTAGAGTATCACAATATCACATGCTATATTGAATCGTAACCCCTTTATCGTAATATCATCATATCATCAAGTATGTGCTATAACACAGCCCAGCTTTTAAATATAGATCATGCTGTTTAGTTGGTGTTAAAATTATATGCTGATATTTTGACATTATACATTTTCATTGTTTTCATCATATCGCATATCATATCTTTGCTGTCCAATGATAAACAAGCATCTCCAAAACAGCAACTTTACATTAGAGTGATAAAACCTTCTTAACTTTCAATGGAAGTCAATGTAAGAACAGTTTATTTCAGGTGTCTTTAAAGAAATTCTGTTGGTCCATTTAACAAGAAATTTTAAATCAGTGAAAGGGACAGTTGTTTTGCTGTAATCACGTATGTAGTAATCTAAAAATTGACAAAAATCAAGCTACTTGTTTTTCATTGGCCAGCAAAAGAATCATATATCATATCATATCTCACCATTTTTTAAGCCTATCGAGATAGAAATCTATTTTCCTTTAGTTTTCACCCACTGAAGAAGTACAGCTTAAATGGCCTCCTCTCCAGCAGTTATTACTGCTCCTCTACTCTGCAATACATCTTCTTCTTTTTCTTTTTCCTGCAGCGTGTCCTCGCCATTTTTGCAGAGTCGTTTTGCCCCAGCATGTTTTACTCTCTGAAGCCATTATAACTCCAATTACTGAATTGACATACTACCTTTGTGGAAAAATTCCCCAAAGAGGGGGGGAACTGGAGCAGAAATGGTTCTCCAAATTCTGCAGGCCCTGATTTTCCACCCTTTGCCATCCTCTCTCAGTTAGGCATCATTCATTCTTTTGCCATCATGCTTGCATTAGGATGCACATTTAAGGCTTTTTTTCTAAAATCAAAACAAAAACATTTCAGACTGCAGAGGAAAAGTAGAAAAATGCAATATACTTTATTTTAGTAATTCAGTTTAAAATGTTAAAACTCATATATTATATACTTGCATTTCACACAGAGTGATCTATTTCAAGCATTTATTTCTTTTATTGTTGATGATTATGGCTTACAGCCAATGAAAACCCAAAAATCAGTGTCTCAGAAAATAAGAATATTATATAAGACCAACTGGTACTTTTGGCAGTGTGGGCAGTGTGCCAAGTCCTGTGGGAAGAATGAAATGCTGTAATTTTCATTGACTTTGGACTTGATATAACACAGTGGATCAACACCAGCAGATGACATGTCTTTCCAAACCATCACTGATTGGGGAAACTTCACACTAGACCTCAAGCAGTTTGGACTGCAGTTTGGACTCCTCCTTCAGACTCTGGCCCCATGATTTCCAAATAAAATTTACAATTTACTGATGATCAGTGATGGTTTGGAGAGACATGTCATCTGTTGGTGTTGATCCACTGTGTTATATTATCAAGTCTAAAGTCAGTGCAGTGTTTTCCTGCAAAATCTTACTTCAGCTCTTATGGAGAAGTAGATTTCATTTTCCAGCAAGACTTGGCACACTGCCCACACTGCCAAAAGTACCAATTAGTTTTATATAATATTACCCGCTAATTTTCTGAGACACTGATTTTTGAGTTTTTATTGGCTGTATGCTATAATCAACAACAATAAAAGAAATACATGCTTAAAATAGATAATTCTGTGTGTAATACATCTATATAATAAGTTTAGTTTTACGTTTTGAACTGAATTACTGAAATAAAGTTACTTTTCTTTTGTTACATACAACATCATTGTATCTTAAAGTGATGTTAATGCCCTGATTACGAAAATAGACAAATAGATCCCAATTTAGACCTAATTTTAACTCAAAACCTAATCGGAACTCTTACCCTGACCCAAAACCATCACTTTAAACTCTACAGATATAGATTTTAACTCTATAAATATAAAGCAACAAAGAACAGAATTCAGCAGATTCTAAATCTATTTCATTCTCTAACTTGGTTAAACGTCACCTGATCATCTACCAAACAAATTCTGATGCTTCAGCTGCAGTCTTTGATATGTTGTTGATACTGTATATCACTGAGAGTCTGTTTAGTTTACTGCATCCAAAAAGCATCTAAGTAGGAAAAATGTGGGATATGCTCTCTTAAACAGAGAACTAATCATCCTAAACTTTCCAACTGACTTTCAGCCTGAACTAAACCGATAAATCAAAACGCAGACAAACACATGCCACTGTGAGCTACAGTAATGTATGCATGTGGGAAAATCTCACAACAATGGAGTCAGTGAAAGTAAAAAGGTGTAAACAGTTTGGTGCACCAGCATGAATTCAGCTTTTATGCGACTGGATGTGAAGCAGAGACTCGTTGCCAGAACTCCAGGATGGCTGGAAGCATTCGCACAGCTGGAGCGATTCAGGTTAAGTGCCTGCACCAGAGGGGCCGGCGCAGGGGTTTCCAGCGACTGGGGTTTGGGAGGCCAGCAGAAGGCCCTGAAAGAGGAAGCAGGAGTGTTCCACACAAAAGCTCCAATCTCCCAGCATGCTCTCTGGCTCCAGTGTGGCGCTGTGGAGGTATTGTGGTGAGCGAGGCCCTTTTGACGGCACTCTCCGAGGTGCTGGGAGGAAGCTGAACGAGACTGTTAGGCCACACACCATGCGCAGCTCAATGCTGAATTTACTGTATTGTGCTGGTTGTTTGTGCTGGCAGGGAAATAGCTGCGGCCCAGACTTTATTCTGAGGCTAATTGAAGCTGCTCATTAGTGCATGTTTGTGATACGATTAGCTGGTTCTATTATAGTTATGAGTGATTAGATGAAAGCTGGTCTAATGCGAATGGCTCACCTTTGGGGTCTTTATTTTCAGGTATGTAAGAATACTTAGTAAATTTTGGGTGGTTTAATATTGTATTTGTTTATGTCATCAATCACATCACATTATTGTTACACAATGTACCATAGTGTGTTACTATAACCAAGTGAATAAAGTGGTGTATTTCTCTAACTTTCATGAACGATTGCAGTTTCAAGCTTCATATAATCATCAGAATGGGGGTAAATGGGGTCTCAGCGATTTTGAGCATGGCAGGATGGTTGGTGCCAGACAGGCTTGTGTGAGGATTCCTAGAACTCCTGATCTTGTGGGATTTTCAGCACAATTAGAGATTACCCAGAATGATGTAAGAATAAAAACATACCCAGCGAGCGGTAGTTCTAAAGAACTAAAGAAATGTTTTGTTGGTAAAAGAAATCAATGGAGAATGGCCAGACTGGTTAGAGCTCACAGAAAGGCTAAAAACCATGGTGTACCACAATTGTAGTGAGCAGAAAAGCTTCTGAAAATGCACAACACTTCCAACAGCCTTGATATGGATGGGCTTCAACAGCAGAAGACCATGTCTGCTTTAATTTCTTTCAGCCAAGAACAAAAACCTGAGGTTGCCAAACTGGACAGGTGAAGACGTGTAAGCATAGTCAGCTCTGAGGTTCACAGATTGAGAAGCCAATGGATCTTACCTGCCTTTGTTTACAGCCCAGGCTGGTGGAGACAGTTTGGTGAACATTTTGGAGCCATGATTACCAGTCAAGCATCACTTGATTACCATCACTTGATTATTTGAGTATAGTTGCTGTTGCTATTGTTACAAGTTCCAGCATTACGATGCACCACGTCACAAAGCAAAGGTCATCACCAAACTGTTTCATTGATCATGATTGTGAGTTCAGTTAGAGAGTTCATTAGTGGTGTTCCCAGTCAGCAGATGTGAATTCAATAGAACATCTTGAGGATGTGGGACAAACGGAGATACGAGCATGAAGGTGCTTCTAAGAATCTGCAGGAATTGAGTAATGCAGTCATGTTACCATAGACCAGAATCTCAAGGAATGTATCTGTTATCTTGAGGAATCCATGCCATGAAGAATTTAAGCTGGTTTGAGAGTAAAAAAGATCTAACCAATGGCTAAAGACTCATTTATGCTCAATGTCAAATATGAATATAGATATGTATGAAACCGTCAGTCAGAATTCTCTGTCCTTTTTTCCCTAATTGTGGATGTTCTTTGGAAACTCATATATAGAGATGGAAAGGAGAAGTACCAATGGAAATAGTATAGTAATTACATTATAATGGCCTTCATATAGCTTCTCCAAACTTAAGTAGATTTAAGTATGTGTTTTTTTAAACATCATTTTAAATACACTTAAAGTATATTTTAAATGTACTACTTTGCATATTGATGCACATATTGTGTATACCTTAATGCTACTGGAAGAAAAGCTACACTAAAAAGCAGTTAAAGCAGTATTTAATAATAAGACATTTATATTTTTATCGTTATAACTTTTAATTTAAAATACATTTTATGAAAATATAGAAAAATATTATTTTATGTGTATTTTCATAAAGTATATTAAATTGAAAATATACTTTTTGTATTCTTTACCTAATTTAAACATACTTTAAATGCTCTTAGGAATACTTCATTTTCACAGGGGAAGGCCTTCTCTGATAGCTTTAAAAGCCATTAGGGATTCCTCTGCATGGCTGCATAAGTGCATAAAGCTGAGTTTCATCCTGTTTTATCTCCTGTTTTATCTGTTATATCGTTTAGTGAAATTTATGTTCTTGTTAGTAGGTAAAATGCACTGCATTATTATGTACTGCCCTGATAAACTGCTTTTATTGAAATCTACATAAATAAACACATCTATCAGTCAGCACCAGCCCCTCCTCTTCCTCAGTACTTTGTGACAGATCTAAGAAAGGATACTTTTAAAATAATCAGGTTTGTTTACATGTAAGAAGCACTGAGACACGCCCATGCAGTTTCAGTGGGCCAACACACCATCTGTGGCTGCGGATATCCTGAACCTGAAAGTCCTGTAGCTTATGCTTGTTTGTAATCTGCTGGTGTGTGAGTGTCTGAAAAGTGTCTGCAGTGCTGGAGCGGACCGAGCTGCTGCTGATAGATTGATCTTCTGTGGTGCGAAACCAGACGAGGTGGAAACACAATGCTGGAGAGCGGGCTGAATTATTTACTGACTCAATCATGCAGCATGAGGTCGGGTGCTGATGGAGAGCTCTCCTCTGGCCCTTTTGGATATCAAACAATTCTCACTACTGACACTAATGTCTGCCCTGTAACGGATGGAGTCCCTCAGCATAATATAGCCCTGCCCAGCCGAGCTAAACAGCCTCCAAGTTTTAGAAAGTGTGCACACCACTGTTCCCAGCACTGTCAGAGACCAGAGCGTCTTATACTGTGGGGATACAGCTTCTTTGATGGCTGAGATTTTTACTAACATATAGAGTTTTACCCAAATCCAACCCAAAGAGTTTATCAATTAATCACTCTTTATTTCCACTCGGTAATACATTGAGGGTAATTTCCAAAATTAAAGGGACTAAAAAATAAGTTTAAAATATGAAAACATACAAACAATATAAGATTTAATTAAGAAGAAATAAAAGAATTCAGAATATAAGGATATGCAGACAGGCTAAAATGTAGAGCAAAAAAACAAAGAGATAAACAATTAGAATAATAAAATATAAACAAAATTAAATAAATAGAGGACTAAAATAACACCACAATTATAAAAAATTAAATACTGAAACTAAAATACATAATAATAATAATAATAATAATAATAATAATAATAATAATAATAATAATAATAAAAAGTTTAAAATGTATAAAAGTTTAAAAAAATAAAAGGATGAAATAAATTAAATAAAAAGGTAAATGGACAAAAGTAAAACCAGTAATAAAATAAATAAGAGGATGAAATGAATAAAATAAATAAAATAAAAGAGCTAAAAAAGCATAAGATATGATCAATAAAAAGACGAAATAATTAAAATAAATAAAAGGTAAAAGAAAAGCTAAAACAGTTACAGGCTGTCTGAAAGTGGTTAGATATTATAAGTTTAAGTGCATGATTTTACTGAACAAAAATATATACATACTATATTTTATGGACTATGAGGTGCAGTGTATTATAAGGCAAACCATTAATGAACATCTGTTTTCTGGTCTATTGTCATACAAATGGCGCTCCGGATAATAAAACACATATGCCGCGGTTAGTTACAGTATATGCCACAGTTAGCAGCAATGCTAGCCACGATTTGCAGCGCTAGTAAATGCCACCCGACAGCACCCTGAGTGTTCTAGTTACCCAGGTTGCTATCAGCTAGCAGTTTTTCCCACGCCGATTCAGAATTCAGAAGGCTGGCCCATTGGGTTCTCCAGCGTCCTGCTTCTGTCCATCTGCTCATTGTTCAGCTACTACTGCCTGCCTCAGACTAGTCATCATTACTTTCAATATATTCCCATCACTATTATGACTGTGACAGCACACCTGATCAAAACAACAGACATTAGTTGTCATACATGCTATATGCATAAAATTAATATGATTTGATTAGTGACAATGTCTTGTCATGGCTCAGTGGTAGAGAACCTCTTGGTTTTGAAGTTGTGAGTTTAAGTGCCAGCGGTTTTCCTCCAGAATTTTCCATATGCAGGTCTGTCTAACATAATAAAGACACATAAGCCAAAGTTTGCTTATTTCTCTTGTCTGCAGGAAATTGTTCATGTGTATTTTTTATGCCAGTTTTATTATGTTGTATTGGCTTTATTGCAATGCACACAAAAAGCTAAAATCACTCTTTCTTTTCTTTTTTTTTTTACTGTGTTTATAGGATAATGATGTTCGGATCATTATTGGCCAGTTTGACGAGAACCTGGCCTCTAAAGTCTTCTGTTGTGTAAGTATCTTATTCTTCTGAAGCTTCTGGTTCTCTGGAGAGTGACTATGTTTTATTAGTACTATTTGACACACCTTATGGTCAGCATGCACTGGACCTTTAACCAGTATAAAAGAGGCTCGTACAGTTTTAGCGAGCACTTGTGTTAGCATTAGAAAGATCAGAAAGTCAATACATCTGGTTCTGAAGCTCAGCTAGAGGATGAAGCAAGTGTTTATCGAATCCCTGCAACAAATCCCTCCTGTACCTCTGTGCTGTCTAGGCCTATAACAAGAACATGTATGGCAGCAAGTATCAGTGGATCATCCCAGGCTGGTACCAAGGCAACTGGTGGGAGCAGGCTAACTCCACCAACTGCACCACCAAGAAGCTGCTGACAGCCATGGAGGGATACATCAGTGTGGACTTTGAACCTCTGAGCGCCAAGAGGACCCAGGGAATCTCTGGACGGGTGAGCATGTGTGCTGTTTTCTATCATATCTGTATTCTAGATAAGATCAGATTCTCCCAATCAGCCCTTGTGTCTTTTCTTTCTGTCTATTATATCAAATGTAGTTCTTTTGGTTCTCTGCAACCTTCAATGGTCAGGGGTCCACAGGGCCACCATAGAACAGGTATTATTTGGGTAATGGGTCAGAACACTCTTCTCATCACAGAAGTGATACTGACATGGTGGTGGCTTGTTGTTAGCATGTGTGGTACTGCTGCTGGAGTTTTTAAACACCGCTGAACTGAGAATACTCCACCAATCAATGAAAATTCATACTATTGATGACAGACAGCAGGATGACCAATACAAACTGTGCAGCAACAGATTCAGAGCTTCTGTCTTTGACTTTACAGCCACACAATAGAGCATTTATAGAGGGAGTGAGCATTGGACATTAAGACAGTGAGTGGACACAATGTTTAAAAACTCCAGCAGCACTGCTGTGTCTGATCCACTCACTGCCGTATGCTGAGAATAATGACCCACTACACAATAGATATCTGCTCTGTGGTGGTCCTGTAGGGTTCTGACTATTAAAGAACAGGGTGAAAGAACATGGTAATTTGACATACACTCTATGACCCTAAACACAGCCAGCAAAACATACATATGTGCCTTTATTATGATATGATTTTTTAATGTGTTGCTTCTTTACATATTCAGACTCCCCAGGAGTATGAGCTTGAGTACACCAGGGAACGGGAGCAGAAAGGAGTAGAGGCCAGCAAATTTCACGGCTTTGCCTACGACGGCATCTGGGTGATCGCTAGAACGCTGAGCCGAGTCATGGAGCTGCTTAAGCAGAAGCAGCGGCAGGACGTCTACCACAACCAAACGGTGGACGACCGGGAGGTGGGCAAAATGGTGCTGGACGTGATGAACGAGACCAACTTCTTTGGAGTGACGGTAAGATCCTCTCACTTCTTCTGTCAGGCTTTTCTGCGTGAGAGAGAGAGGAATGTAGGTTGTCAGCTGGGTCCCTAATGAACTGTGATGTTCCTCAGGACGCCTCATCTAAATTCATGAAAACAGGGAAATGTGCTTAGGGAAAACAACAGCGATCTCCAATGAGACTTGAAGAACATGCCTTCTGCAGAGAAAGGCTTTAGATTCTATACGTTACATTACACCCATCCTTTTGAAGACACTTTTTCCCCCCCTTTATATGTACCCCAGGGGACATGCAGCTGTCTGAAGAGTCACAGTTTCCAGTTCTTGGCATCCCTGCAAGCTACTCGCACTAAAAAGCACTCACTTTTACGAGCAGCTAGCGAGATCTGTGTGTGCAGTTCTGCAGCGGGATGTCGAGCGACATTTCCTCAGGCGCAAATATTATAAAGGCCATTCGATGATTGGCGAGCGAGAGCTGAGGCAGTGTCCACAGGGATAGGCGTAATATTAGTAGTGTAGACGGGGCTGAGGAGGAGAGGGGAGGGGTTGGATCACTACCTGGAATGGCAGGCCAGGAGAACAAACACACAATCTAATAGAATAAACAGAGGGAATGTGAGAGAGTGTGTAAGAGAGAGCGAGAGAGGTGGACAGTAGAGAGATGAGAGCCCAGAAGAGAGCAACAGAACCCTGGACGCATTTGGTATGCAGGATGTGTCCCGCCTGCAGACATGCCTTGTATGTGTGTGTGTATGTATCCGTGAGACACTGGAAGAAAGAGATGCTCCCTGAGACAGAGACTCCAGATAAGAAAAACAGAAAAGAAGCCGATCTTCAAAGCTCGACGCAGCAAACGTAAAAAAGCTGCGACAAGAACAGTGACTGATGATACAAGAGCTAATGTAGCGACAATTCAGATCATTTACATAGAAGACAAGATGTGTCATCTCTAGGGGGGATTATGGGTACAAATCGTCCTATAGCTGACCCTCTTCAGTTCTTAGCCAGAGGTGATATCTCATAAGTCCTCCGACTGACTCCCTCGTGGACTGTATCTTAGACGCTCGGCCTGCCAGCGCTACTCACCACGGGCCCCGCACGATCACTGCCATCCCTCCCTCCACGCCACTGCAGGCCTAATGGAGGGGAAATCACAGCAGCAAAACAAACAGCTCTCAGGGCAGAAAAAGAGCAACAACAGCAGCAGCAGCAGCAGAAAGGCAAAATACAAGTTTAGAGGAAAAGCTGGATATGGTTGGCGGGCCTGTGATTTGTCTTTTTGTTATCTCACTAATAATGTATATTCTTGCTCATCAGATGCTCGATACACTGTTTCTTGTTTAAATTGCTGTAATTGCCAACATGTTATCTATTCTTAATTCATTAAAAAAGCGCGTTAGTCAAGACTACACAGCAGGACTGGAACTGGAATTGTACTGCATTTTACTCTTTGTATCTGCCTGTATCTTATCGATACAAAGCACACCATCAAAATCTCTTTCAGAGAAATTGGTTTGTTTAATTGCCTTCCTTTATTACTCTACAAATGGGTTTTGGTTTGACATTAAGCTAGAGTGTATATTAAACACCTGTGTCTGGGGAGCATGATGGTGTAGGCATTTTACCCTTACGTGTGGCGTTGCTTACTACGACATGTATCTTCTTTGTAGTAAAAACATCATCCTAAAAACAAATCCTAATGATTTGCCTCATTAGTGTATTACCTGTCTGATAGTTCTTTGTAATGAGCTTCTATGAGATTTTTCAGTCACTACCTGTGTTAGACCTTTATTACTACCTGTGTTAGACCTTTGTCACTACCTGTGTTAAGGAGCTTTAGGTACAGTAAGAGGGTGTTGAAGTAACTGGCTGCTTGGGAGATGGAAGCAGAGTAATGGAATGTTAAGGAAATGGATTTGAAGTAATGAGATATTGAGAACATGCCAAGATACATGAAAACTGTGATTAAAAACCACCAAATATGAATTTCTAATCACCTAGAACTTTATGAATATAAACTTGTTTCCATTGCCTTATTTGGGGTATGAAAGCTCTGTATCTTTTTTGTTATTTCAGCCATTTCTCTTTTTTTGCAAATAAATGCTCTAAATGACAATATTTCTATTCAGAATTTGGGAGAAATGTTTTTCATAGTGTATAGAATAAAAAAAAACAATTCATTTTACTCAAACATATACCTATAAATAGCAAAATCAGAGAAACTGATTCAGAAACTGAAGTGGTCTCTTACATTTTTCCAAAGCTGTATATGTCCTACATATTTCAGTTTTTTAATTTAGCAATATAAGAGAGACAAACATCAACTTATGCACCGTTAGAATCATTGTTATAGTAAAGGTC
The DNA here is from genome assembly GCF_023375975.1 of Astyanax mexicanus. NCBI lineage: Eukaryota > Metazoa > Chordata > Actinopteri > Characiformes > Acestrorhamphidae > Astyanax > Astyanax mexicanus. Next base: position 47,566,441 of record NC_064410.1, on the reverse strand, counting down.
CTCCATTTTCCCACCCCCCTGGATATGCTTAAACATATCCTGCTCATGTGTAAACTCGTCCTCCTCGCCTCTCTTACTCTCTTTCTCTGTGTCAGACTCTGAAACCGCCAAGCTGGTCTATTGATCGAGTGGCAGCACGCTTCAGGAAGTAAAACATTAGCTTAGCAAAGCCTCTGGGGAGGCCGGATCACTCTGAATGAGAGGTGGAGGGGTGCACCACTGCTGAGCTTTTGACTGGAGCCGAGCCAGCCAGTTTTTACTGCTCTGAAGCTGAGCCTCAATCTCATTCATTTACTATTCTCTTAATAATAGCAGAGCTACAGTTCTGAATGACAAAAATTAATGGGCAGTTCTAAGGAACACTGTGCACTCTTTAGGAAAAAAGGTGCTGTTAAGTGCTTTTGTATTCTTTGTTCTCTTTGTTTAAAACCGCAGAAGAAGTACTTTTGGCTTCCTTGAGAACTATGTTTGAGGAGAGATTTTGAGAAAGTTTGAGAACAACCTTCACGTAATCATTCACTACATTGTGCAGCAGTTCTTTAAACTTTAGAACAATTGTGAGACATTAGCATAAATTGTGCTGTATATCAACATATATTAAGAAAATATTTAAGCCTAGTTATAAATTATAGTTTCCTTTCTTTTTTATATAAACATATTTATCGATATGTGGATATAAAGTGTTTAATTCTGATATAAACTACTTTTTAAATCTACCTTATCAACTATTTACCCCATATTTGGTGGGCCATAATAAAATATGACATAAGTTTATGTGTTATTGTGTCTGGTATTGTGTGTCCCATGCAACCTAAAGAATTCTGCACTGTCCTGCATCTCCTGCACTGAATGCGAATTTAATTGCCGACAGAATTGTTTGACTATATTAATGTGCAATTTAAGCCAGATGCTGCTGGTCACAATCATTCCCACCTGCTGCACTGTCCACCATGAGTGAAAAAACGCCTCCTTTGACATATTCCTGGTTCAAACAGGAATCTGTGGACCAAATAATGATATGACCACCAATTTGGGTCCTACTTAAACTCACGTCCACGTTGTCTCGCTAAGAACAAGCTGTCCAGTGTTCAAACAAGATTACACCTCATGACTTATAAAATTATGGGCATTCTCAAGGCATGTCCCCTGAGGTAACATTTCATGATCAGTATACATACTTTATACACTTAATGCAGTTTTTCAGCGTTATGAACTCAACATGATGTAAATCGCTACTCTCTACAGTGCTGTGACCCAGAAGGAACCAGTTAAAAAGGCATTAACTTTATATAAGGTCAGCTAAGAAGGTGCAAATGGGCTTTAGCACTTATGTTGGGTTTTGCCTTTGATTAGCTGAGAGTTTCCTAATTACAGTAACTAAATAAAATGGCAACGGATTCAAGGAGATTAGCTGGTCACTGTGTTTTTTTACTTAATAAACTCTTAATGAACGTCAGGGTAAAATAAGATTTTATTCCAAGTAAATGAACAGTCAGCTTTTAAAATCAATGTCTTAACCTTCTAAGACCTGAACTCTTGATATTTGCGCTAATTGGCACCTGATTTAGTGTAAAAACAAAGAATGATCTTTTAAAATGATGTAGTTTCCGAGAAAAATTATGTCCACATATGTGGACTTTAGTTTTATATTTTGATAGAACACAATGAAGTTGTAATTAGTAATGATGTGCAAAACATTTATTGTTTAGTACCTGAACACAGCAGCTTTTTTTTTTGATAAGTGCAAAACAAAAGTAGAAACAACAATATGGCTCATTTGAAGGTCTGTATCTACTGTTCATTTAAATTTCTAAAAACACAAAATCGTAACTGAAACATGTTAAACTCTTCTGCCACCACTAGGTGACAGTATAATGGCCTCATAAGAGGACATCAGGCCTTTGTAGAGCAAAATTTTGTGTTGTGGTCTAGACAACCCAAAATGTGATGTCCACACATGTGGACGTCAGGTTCTAGGAGGTTAGAGCAGAACATACTGTGTGGGCAAGCAGAAGAATTTGAGCCACTTTGACACAAACCAGATTATAATAGCTAGATTTTTTCTGTATTCAGTACCTATCAAAACTTCTGCAAGGTGTGACTGGAAAACCATCTACAGGGTCATGGGCATATTGATTTGATTTAAAAAAAAAAGCACAGGGGCACCAATATATATCAGTATTAGGCAGGTGGTGCTTCTGTTATGACTGATCGATTTATAATACGTTTGTCAGTATATGCTTGTCAGTTCTACAGTATAGACAAATTTGGGGAGTGCACATTTTTTAATGTGCTGCTAGTAAAAGAAAGAATGCATTTTGACTGGAAAAGCATGCATTTGTTGTATGAAACTGGAGTATGAGCTAAAATGTGCAGTTTATGCGGTGCGTGCATTACACACCCTCATCCATATGCAAAGCACTATACATGGAAATGGGTAGAGATATTAAAAGTGTGGCTGATTAAATATGCTGGTCAATTTGCTAAAGTGTTGGGGGCTGTTTTGCATGAATTTTCTCTGCCTCTTAGAAATAAGGTGTAAATCAGCTGTGATGTCTAAAAGGGATGTTCTAGAGAGACGTCCATCAACTGTGGCTGCACATATATAGTGACAATATGTTAGAACAGGCCTTGAAGACATGCTAAATGAATATTGTTCTATTTTTCAGTAGAATATAGTAGAACTGAGCAGAATTTACATTTACAGTTCCTGCAACTTCTCAAATTTGCTTTCGAATTCTACTCCGAGACTTATTGTAGTTCTACTCAGCATACTCAGTTCTACAGTGGAGTTTACGTGAATAGATCAGACGTATCAAACTGAAAGTGCATTTCAGATGTAGTGTGAGTCCATATCATGACTCAAGGCCTATTTTGAGTGAGGCGGGTGCTGAGAGACCACACTCACAGATGCATCATCGCTGAGCGCAAAGTGCTTGAGCCCCTCCGGCCTCACAGCACACCTGAGAGAGAGAGAGAGAGAGAGAGAGAGTAGAGCCGATTAGACTTTCACACTTTGCCCAGGGTTCACATACCCCCTACCATCACCCTGCTCTCCACACACTCACACACACAAACACACTCATCATCAGGCCTGCCTGGCTTTCAGAGCTGATGCCTGTAGGCCTGCAGACAGTAGAGTGCGTTCGCTGAAAGCAGGAATGGTAGAGGTCTGCGTCTCTATTGCAGTCAGTAATGACCTCCATCTACAGACAGCCGAGGGCAAATATGCCCAGCTAATAGAGAACCTTTTAAGAACGTTTAGCAACAGTTTGAAAAGGTTGCAGGAAGGTTAGCTTGTAAGGTTACAGAAATACTGTTCCAGAAACGTTCTGAAAATGTGTGACATAATAAAGGTGTGCTTCACAACGTAAAACAAACAAAGAAAACTTAAAAACATTCTGAGAACATGATCTGTAATTCTCTAAGAATGTTATCTGTAAATTACTACTAATAAAAAATTGTAAGCTGGGTATTTGACAGGTGGGGATACAGTATCCTAAAGCTAAACTCAAGTGAAAGTGTTGATCCTTTTGTAAAATTAAAGTAAAACAATAGTAGTTAAGTAGTAGAAGCTCAAAAAACTGTTAGTGGGTGTGGTTTGCACACTACGCCACTGATCAGTGAAATGAGGTGAAAACTGATTAGAAGCCATGCATAATTTTATGTTGCCTTCCAAAATGAATGGCCGTAGGAAACAAGCAATACATGTTGTTTATGTGCTCGTTTGAATGGAACCACACATAAAAATAGGAATGCCATTACATTTTCATTTTCATTTCATTTATTTTTCTTGTAGTTTTCTTGCTTATATATATATACATATATATATATATATATAACTCCATCTTTTTTGTTGCACACTTACGCAAAACATGATTTTTGTCAAGAAAAAAAAAGAATTGAAACATCAACTAAAACAAATCTTTGGTGCTAAGTTGGTAAAATTGGAAACTCTTCCCAAAAACAAGGTTATTCTTTGAAAAAAAAAGAATCTCCAAAAAAAAAGAAAAACTAAAGCAACCTCTTAATTTCTCACTGTTTTATCATATAAATACATATACAGTGAATATGTGTAAAAATAAGCAGTTACCCCTCACCTCCGGTATTGTGTAGAAAGGTGAGAATGAAATCCTGAGATCTCTCTATTGTGTGGGGATTAAGTGATTATACAGCAGCTGTACAGTCAGGATAAAAAGGCTGTATAGAAGTTGGAGACACAAGGGTTTGGCTTTACAGCTGAAGACAGTCTGCGTCAGAGCACACACTGAGATTTGGCACAATAAGAAGACAAATATATGTATATACACACACAGTGTGCTAAAAATAATCATACCACAGGCTGGTGTGAAAGGCCTGGGCTGTCATGGTGCTCAAATATATATGTGATTCTGCCCATGAATTTTAGTTTCCCACTGATTAATATGAAATGTGGTGCACAAGTGTAAAGGATGAGCATATCATTATCACTTGTGTAAGCACAATTTATACAGTGTAATGTAACCTGTGTATTTGACCTGGTAATTTAACCACAGACCTTTAGGCCACACCTTTTTCCCAAATCACCAATATGAAAAGAAGTTTACTGTTCAAATCCAATTAGAGATTGTGCACATAGTAGTACTAAAATGCGCAATTTAAAACATTGTATAAAGTGAGAAGTATTAAAATACAATATGCTTTTGTTGATGTGATTCACAGCACCTTCTAAGAGTTCAAACATTTTATGTGACTGACTAGCAGTGTAGCTGTGGAGCAGCTTAGTGGTTAGATTGGATAGATTTTGATTGAGTTTTAAAGGCCTGAGGGCCAACTTGAAGATTAGTTTCAAATTAGTGATTTTAATAAGCCATAAAATTAATTATTAGCAGTTTTCTGTTTTTATTAGCGCAATTGTTAACTGATTACTCATTTTTAATTCATTATTTCACATTATTCATTGGATAATGAGTCTAGCATAAGTTTAAGTAGTTAACATGGTACATTGAGCGAGCCTCTATGTGAATACACAGCATTTACACACACACACAGAAATACTGTATGCATGAATGACAGTGTAACGTCTTTAACCACAGTGAGCGTTTATCCAGAGCGTATCCACATCAGAGCATCTAAAAACAAAGCTGGGGCTGATAAAGGGCCTCCAGCTCGCTCTGCACTTCAAAGCAGGACGCCTTTAGAGATGAGATGGGCTCTCAGTCCCCTCCTAGGGTACTAATGGGCTTCTAATCATTGCCATGGAAATGCTGTATGCCTCTCACCTGTTATTTTGCCGGAGCGAGTGATCCCCAATCCTGCTAAACGGCTCATTAGCCAGCTCAGTGGGCAGACGGATAGCACGCGGCCTTTGCTCAACACTTAGATAATGAGCACATGAGACAATGTTTTGACAAAACGATGGGGTTTTATAGATGCTCGCTAGTTACTGTACCTGTTTTTCATTTATTTGATCGGCCATCCACAGTGACCTGTCAAACATCCATTAATTCATTATGTTTGATGGGTTTTGTAGCATATTTTGCATGCACACATTATAACAGAGCTAATAATCCAGGGCCAGGCCCCGTTATTTGGACCACTTTGGCACCCACCCTGTTACAGCAAGCTGCATAACACCATGGACAATGACTAAGTGGAGAATTTGATTGAACGCTTGGTGTAAATGTGGTTGACCTAGAGTTGTAAACATAGTGAATTGCTCATGAAACAAAATTGTTGAAATATTATTAATTGTTAAACACGCAGTATGATGATTATAATGTCACTGATATGAAAGTTTCCTCTTTTTTTTTTTAAGGGGCAGAGCTTCTTTCTCAAAATTTAACATATAATATATTACAAATAATTTTCTAAAAAAAAATATATATATATATATATATATATATATATATATATATATATATATATATATATATATATATATATATATATATATATGCAGAGCTTTCAGACCTCAAACAATGCAAAGAAAACACGTTCATATTAATAAAGTTTTAAGAGTTCAGAAATCAATATTTGGTGGAATAACCCTGATTTTAATCACAGTTTTTAGGCATCTTGGCATGTTCTCCTCCACCAGTCTTACACACTGCTTTTGGATAACTGTATGCCCCTCCAGGTGAAAAAAAAGAAAAGTTCAGCTTGGTTTGATGCTTGTGATCATCCATCTTCCTCTTGATTATATTCCAGAGGTTTTCAATTTGGTAAAATCAAAGAAATTCATCATTTTTCAGTGTTTTTTTTTTTCAGAGCTGTATATGTTAATCAATTCAATTAAAGAAAGCTGTTCAAAAAAGTACTTCACACTGAAGTACTTAACATACCTCTAAATGTGTAAAATTGTGTTCATTTCAAATATGTTTTACACACAATAGGCCACAATAGGCATGTTCTATTGATACTGACCTGAAAACGACTTTGATTGCATACTGTATTTGACTTGTTTATGCCACTTGGGACTGGATCTCATGAGCCAGTTCTGTATAACCTCCTTTGGGACCTCTGTGTGTTCTCTTTATATTTATCCAATTAATTTAGCTCTTATTAATTATGCTTGCCTCGATAAAGAGATCAATTTAACGACTGCTAATTTAATAAGTGGGTCTAGGAGCATGGACCATGGCAGATCTGTAGGTACACACTTCAGTTTGTCACTGTGCCAGGAGTCAAAGATGCAGTATTGGACCAAAGCATTACTTAAATCATGTACATATATCTTATATGTCTAAGCATAATGTGCTGGAATTACTTAGCGCTGAAATCACTGCTAATGCATGCAGCCCGTGTCTTACTGTGTGTGACGTGAATCTGAAATGATGTTGTATGTGTTTCTGCAGGGTCAGGTGATGTTCAGAAATGGAGAGCGCATGGGGACCATTAAATTCACACAGTTTCAGGGTAAGTGAATTTACAGTGCAGTCTACAGCTCATTCTCTACAAATCAAGAGACATTTGATAGCATTATTCCTTCAACTGTGTAAAATAATATTTGTTGTTCTTTTATTTGTTTTTTTACTCTGCTAAGTTTTGTTTTATGGTAGCTGCTGTTTTCAGACTGTTCAGGCTGTAAATGTAATTTTACAGTACATTAATAAAGTATGGATGGCTGTGGAATAACTGGGGATCTAACTGGTGATGTCCCAATGAGTGGGCCAGTATTAAGAGGACTGCTTTATGTTAAGGTGTCCACTTTTGGTGTTTGTGATGAGTCGTGTGCCAGAAACAGTCCTGATATGATGTGATGTGATTTACTATAACAGAAAACATTATCATGTTGCCCAACATCCAGGTTTAGTCATTTTTCTTGTTAAGACCTTTTTTTTTAAATTTCAAATAAAAAAAAATTATTAGAGACAAGACAATGATTATATGTAAATATAGATTGCAAGATGGGTGTGCATTACAAAATAAAACAACCATATAATTCAGCTGTATAAATTATAGGATAAATAGTAAAATATTTTGGTACCACTTTAAAATAAGACTACCTTTATAAAGGGTTTATAAATGGTTTACGATTCGTTTATTAATGGTTTCTAATTAGGTTGTAAATGTCTTAAAACGCATTAATAATCAGCAATAACACATATGTAGAAAGGGCAACAATGACCTGTTGTTTGCAAAATAGTGAACCCACAGCCATGCATATTGTTGCCCTTTCTATGTATGTGTTATAACTGATTATGAATGATTTTTAAGGCATTTACAACCTAATTAGTAACCATTAATACATTAATTGTAAACCATTTATAAACCCTTTATAAAGGTAGTCTTATTTTAAAGTGGTACCAATATTTTACCTGCGTCCATTGTCAGTTTTCATGTATTAATTTAAACATTAATTGTATTAAAGGTTTTTAGTTTCTACTTTTTAATTTACATACTACAGTAAACTAAAGTTTTTCAATTTTCTGTGATACTCGTCCTACAGTGTAATATACAGCAGCACCACTAAATCAAATCACTCTTCTTCAGTTACTATATATATATATATATATATATATATATATATATATATATATATATATATATATATATATATATAAAATATATAGTAAATATAAATATATATATAAAACTATATAACCATGGCTATACAGTACAGGCCAAAAGTTTGGACACACCTTCTCTTTTTTAGTGCTTTTTTTTATATTTTCATGACTATTTACATTGTAGATTCTCACTGAAGGCATCAAAACTATGAATGAGCACACGTGGAGTTTTATGTACTTAACAAAAAACGTGAAATAACTTAAAAAAAAATGATATTCTAATCAGAATCAGAATCAGAATCAGAATCGGGCTTTATTGGCCAAGTATGCTCACACATACAAGGAATTTGTGTTTGGTTTCAGTAGCTCACAGTGCACAATAATTGACAATAACATTACAGAAGTAAAACATTAACTCACATAAACACACGCACACACATACAAACATACCTGTAACCTAACTTTACGTGTGCAGAGTTGTATATTTACAGTAAAGTGCTGAGTGCAGCAGTAAGGACACTGGTGCAGTCTGAATAAATAATTAAGTTAAACTGAGTTAAATAAGGCATATAAATATGAGAACAGAAGAATTACTTGCAGAGACAGTACAGTGTGTTGTAGCCACTATCACCAGATTAATAAAGTGCAGTACAGAGGGTGAAACAGAGTGAGAGGGATGACATGGATATGGATGTATGTAACAGTCTTGTGTGGATGTAACAGACTGTATCCTGGATGTTATGTTGTAGTGTTCAGCTATTCATGAGAGTGATGGCGTGTGGGAAGAAGCTTCTCTGTAGTCTGGTGGTCTTGATCTTCAGTTGGCTAAAACGCTGTCCTGAGGGGAGACGCTGGAACAGGTGGTGTCCAGGGTGTGATGCATCAGAGACAATGTTCTCTGCTCTTTTCCTGGTTCTGGAGGTGTGTAGATCTGGCAGGGTGGGTAGCTTCACACCGATGGTCCTCTCTGCAGACCTGATGATGCGCTGCAGTCGGTGGATATCATGTTTGGAAGCTGAGCTGCCCCACACTGTGATGGATGTGGTGAGGACAGACTCAATGGTGGCGGTGTAGAACTGCACCATCAACTCCTGGGGCAGGTTGAACTTCCTCAGCAGACGCAGGAAGTACAGTCTCTGCTGGGCTTTCTTGATGATGGTGCTGATGTTGCAGTCCCATTTCAGGTCCTTGGAGATTGTTGTACCAAGGAACTTGTAGGAATCCACAGCCATCACAGTACTGTTGAGGATGGTGAGTGCTGGAAGGGTTGGGGGGCTTCTCCTGAAGTCCACTCTCATCTCCACTGTTTTTGCTGTGTTCAGCTCCAGGTTGTTGTAGTTGCTCCAGAGCACCACCTGCTCAACAACCCGTCTGTAAGCAGACTCGTCACTGTCCCGGATCAGACCAATGACTGTCAAATCGTCTGCAAACTTCAGGATTTTGACTGAGGGGTCTGTGGAGGTACACTCGTTTGTGTAGAGTGAGAAGAGCAGAGGGGAGAGAACACAACCTTGTGGAGCTCCTGTGCTGATGGTCCTGGTTCCTGAGGTGATCTTTCCCAGCCTCACCTGCTGCTCTCTGCCAGTGAGGAAGCTGGTAATCCACTGGCAGGTGGAGGCTGGCACGCTGAGTCGGGTCAGTTTGGTGTGTAGATGTCCAGGGATGATCGTATTGAAGGCAGAGCTGAAGTCCAAGAACAGAACTCTTGCGTATGTGCTAGGACGGTCGAGGTGCTGGAGGATGTGATGAAGACCCATGTTCACTGCATCGTCCACCGACCTGTTGGCTCGATAAGCAAACTGCTGGGGGTCTAGCTGGGGGTTGGTGATCTCCTTCAAGTGAGTGAGTACCAGCCTCTCGAAGGATTTCATGACCACAGAGGTCAGTGCGACGGGTCTGTAGTCGTTCAGTCCTGTGATGTGAAGCTTTTTGGGGATGGGTATTATTGTGGAGCGTTTGAAGCACGACGGTACGACACACAGCTCCAGTGATTTATTGAAGATCTTTGTGAAGACAGGAGCAAGCTGGTCTGCACAGTTCCTCAGACAGGAGGGTGACACTCCGTCTGGGCCTGGTGCCTTCCTCACTCTTTGTTTTTTGAAGAGTCGGTGCACGTCTTCTTCACAGATCTTCAGGGCAGGCTGGATGGGTGGCTGAGAGACAGAAGGGTGTGAATGGGTGCTATCAGGTTGGGTGGGGGTGGGCTTTTCAAACCTACAGTAGAAGCTGTTAAGGTCTTCAGCCAGTTGACGACCCCCCATTGTCTGGTGGGGGGTACTTTTGTAGCCTGAGAGACTGTGCAGGCATCTCCAGACGGCTGATGGCTCGTTTGTGGACATCAGTCTGCTCAGCTTGGTGGAGTAGCTATTTTGAATTTCTTCAAAATAGCCACCGTTTGCTCTGATTACTGTTTGGCATCATTTTCTCAATGAGCTTTAAGAGGTGGTCACCTAAAATGGTTTTCCAACAGTCTTGAAGGAAGGAGTTCCCAGAGGTGTTTATTAGCACTTGTTGCCCCTTTGCCTTCACTCTGCGGTCCAGCTCACCCCAGATCATCTCGATCGGGTTCAGGTCAGGTGACTGTGGAGGCCAGGTCATTTTTTGTTCAGTACATAATACTCCACATGTGTTCATTCATAGCTTTGATGCCTTCAGTGAGAATCTACAATGTAAATAGTCATGAAAATAAAGAAAACGCATTGAAAAAGAGAAGCTGTGTCCAAACGTTTGGCCTGTACTGTATGTATAATGTATATATTAGTGCAGTTGTATGTGCAGTGATGTTAAGGTGTTTTGTTTGGGCTGTGTGTGCATGTGTGTGTGTGTGATCTATATCACAAGTATCCTGCTGCTGTGTTTAGTTTAATGGGGTCAGGCTTGGCTGTTCTCAGGCCTGTGCTGTTATTAATCCACTGTGCTCCAGGAAGGCCGAGTGGGGTTCGGTTAGATGAGATTAAATCTTGGTGTAGGATTTAATCTCTGAACAGGGGATTCCCCCCACTCTCTTTCTCTCTCTCTCTCTCTCTCTCTCTCTCTCTCTTACACACACACACATACACACAAACCCCACAGCAACCACAACAAGCCACAACGCTGCCCACTCTACTCAGTCTTATCTACCTCTGTGCAGAGGTATCCCCCATAGCCTGTTACGTCATTGTGCAGGGCAGTGTGTGTATATGTGTGTGTGTGTGTGTGTGTGTGTGTGTGTATAAAGCCCCAGGACAGGGAGTCCTGTTAAGCTGTGGGGTGATTGAACTGGCTGTCTATTGGAAGGGAACTGGCAGTCAGGGGATAAGTGATGAAAAAAAATGTTATCAACAGTGCAGTGGAGAGGACTTGCTACTGCTTCACCAGAACAATCACAAGAGAGGCTCACAGGCCCAAGGCACTGTCCTCTCTCTCTCTCTCTCTCTCTCTCTCAGAATCACCGAATACACACACAGACAAAACACACACATACAGCATCCCCAACCAAAACTATATTTTAACCCTCCTGTCGTGTTCACCTCCTGCCCCTTACTTTAGTGTTCCCGGTCAAATTTGACCGGTCAGTTTTAACTGCTCTTAAATTAGCCCAGAAACCATTTTTTACCACCAAATTTTTATACAACATTTTTTTAGCTGTAAACAATGTCTCAAAGCAGTTTAACCTGAATTTATAGAATTATAAATAAGATAACTGCAGTGAAAGTACAAATAGGCACTGAAAATGTATTACAAAATAAACGTTATAAATAATAAATTGAAAACCAAAGACAAAACTCAACATGAAGGTGTGTGTGTGCATGTGTGTCTGCATGGGAATTCATGTACATGAGTAGCATGTGACACTCAGGTCAGAGTGGAACTTGCAAACATAGGCATCACATTTGCAGCACCCCAGGCTTGTTTTGTTGTCTCTAGGGGCACAGAGCTCACATGGGTTTTCCCATGTATACCTGCATATTCCAGGCATAGCTGCTCCTGGCATCACTTGCTGCCCAGATCTTTATTCCATATTTCCCAGTTTTTCCCTTTTTGTAGCCTCATTGTATGGGAGATATACTCCTGCTAAAATCAACAGACCTATGTAGGCTTGGAGGTCTACCAGGTCGATCTACTTCAGGTGTCCCCAAACACACGCTTCCTGTTTGTCATCTCCAGTATAATTCCCTCAATGAACTCTGGTGAAAAGAGTTGGAAGCTGAACTTGATGTCATCCACATGAGATGAGTGTGTGAGTGAGTGAGTGTGAGTTGGGGTGGAGTGTATGGGGATATTTTCTCTCTGATGAAAGAATATTTTCTGGATACCCATTCATTTCCTATGCCGGTCACTTTTGACCGGGAACACCACAGGTGTAACAAGGTTGAATAAAACCCTCAAAATTTAATGAAACAGGTGATCATCACTTTTATGTGTATAAGTGCATAGTGTGGAGGATATCATAAGGCCTTGAGGCAATCAGATGTAAAACACTATATTTATGAGTGTTTTAAGTTGTAAATCGGTCAGATTTGACCCGAACACGACAGGAGGGTTAAAGACTCTCTTGATCTAACCCCTTACTAATTTCTTTGGATCCTGCTTGTTCTGGAACTAGGTTTTTAGACCATAGGCAGACAAATATAAAGATTTATAAAGATTTTTTATTATTTTACATCCGTTTAATACTTTGTACACATTTGGTCAAGTTAGTTTTACGCTGCAATTAAGTAAACAGCTTTAAAGAGTTTGCTATATCCTGTCATAATATCTTACTGTATGTGTGCTGTGTCTCCTTATGTGATGCAAGATGTGTGTACACATTAAGGAAAGTCATATTTCAACACAACACTGGTTATTTTTCTATTGTTTAATAGGTGATGATAGCCTGCCTGAACTTCTTATATTATTCAAAGGCCTGACTACTAGCTGTTTTGGTCAGACCACCTTTCACACCAGAGAACAAACTGAAAATGCCCAAAGGTACAAACCAAAAAGTAGGTGTGCAAACATCCAAAGATAGATTTGAGGATAAAAATCTTATGCTCATATACAGTGGTGTAAAAAAGTGTTTGCCCCCTTCATGATTTCTTTTTTTTTTAGCTTGTTTGTCACTCTTAAAAGTTTTAGATCATCAAACAAATTTAAATAGTAGTCAAAGACAACACACGTAAACACAAAATGCAGTTTAATAATTGAAGGTTTTTATTATCATTGAGAGAGAAAACAATCCTAATCTGCATGACCCTGTGTGAAAAAGTGTTTGCCTCCCAGTTAAAACATGACTTATCTGTGGTTTATCACACCTAAATTTAGCCTGATTATCTCAGATCTGTTCTGACTCAAGAAATCACTTAAATAGGACCTGCCCGACAAAGTGAAGTAGTTTATGACTCCGAATGGCCTGCATGGCAGAGTGCCAAGACAAAAACCAATGCTGCACAAAAAGAACATTAAGGTTTGTCTTCATTTTGACAGAAAACATCCCGATGATCCTCAAGACTTTTGGAAAAATACTTTGTGAGACACAAGTTTAACTTCTGGAAGGTGTGTGGCACATTACATCTGGAGTAAAAGCAACATCGCCTTTCAGAAAAAGTCTGTATTTGTTGATTTTGTGGTAATAAACGAAGAAGAACAGGCCGGGCTACTTATTTAAATTGATACTAAAAATCTCTCCTCATTCCCTCCATATACCTTCTCTAGCAGGCCTAACACCCTCCGTCCTCCATCCTCCTCTTATACTGTATCTCTCATGGTCAGCTCCATCTGGGCGAAGCGGTGGGAGATGGGGCTGTTGATAAATTAGATATAGCGATCATGACCTCTTGATTAAGTCGAGCATATGTTTCCTCCAAACTGTTTCAGGCTCTGAAGTGCTGTCTGATACTGAACTGACCTGAAACAGAGCTGGCAAGGAGTCATTCTGCATTCATAGTTGATGCCAAAATGCTTAAATTAAAAATGAACTAATGCAGTCAGCCATTTAAAGCAGGTTTGGTGTCTGAAATGTGCTTCCTGAGTTTGCACTGAAGTTACACGTCTACTGTAAATAAAATAAGTAATAGGAGCTAATGCTGCATCAATTAGCATCTTGCAGAAACTTGCCTGAAACCATGTGAAGTTGTAAAGCAGCATCAAGGCTTGTTAATGTGGGTTCCTGGCACTTTATGTATGGCATACTGTTATTTATTAACATTAAAACACAATATAACATTACACACTGACATGCCACATGTCATAGGACTAGTATGGTGTCCCATGATTTTTGCCATTTTCCATGGAAGCTAAAGAACTCTGCACTGACCTGCAGAACTTGTGTTTGGGGCCTTCTATATTAAATGTGGATGTGATTCCCCTGCTAGATTCTCTTGTCTGTTCATATGGACAATGCTGCAAGTCATGATCATTACCACCAGTTTCGCTGTCCACTGTGGGTGGTAATGTCTTCTCTCTCCCACTGCTTTCTACCAGCTGAAACTGACCATGAGACGTACAGTATAATAGAGGAATGGATGGTGTTATGCCTGATAGAGAAGATGGATGGAAGAAATGAGGGGAGCGCAATGTCTCTTTAAATATATAGATCTGCCTTCATTCATTAGACACAGTGTAGAGTCGCTTATAATTGACATGGACAGTTCTAACCAGATGTTGCTGGTCCCAATCATTATTGGCCATTGCACTGTCACTGTGGGTGGTACTAGACCTCACTCCAACTCACTTCATGTTGCCTTGCCATGAGCATGTTGGCCACGGTTTAACCTCACTCACCCAACCGCATTCCTTTAGAGACGATGGGGTACAGACCTGTGTGCTGAGCACCAAAAAAAAATACATTAAAAATCTTTATTTTTTTATACATTATTATTAACCTCACTCACAAAATTAAAGCTCACCACTTATAAATGTGTGCACATTCCCAAACAGTCCCCCAAGGTCACACTTCTGATAAATTAGCATACTGCTGACCCTTGACGTTTGGCATGTATAGTAGCAACCTTTAAAACTGAATTTGGATGCTATTTTGACAAACATATTGGTACATCTGCTCATTTTTCCATTTGCTTTTTTTTTTTTTTTTATGAAATAATGGATTTAAAAGAGTTTACCCTGCTTTGGTTGGAGTAAGCCTATTTACTGTCTAAGGAAGTTCTTAGGCTTTTTTATTACATTTTGAACCGTTACTCTGTTATAGTGAGGTCAAGATGGAAGGTTACCACCACACCTCATCATTCCCAACTCCCCAGCTCATCCCAAAGGTATTGGATGGAGCACCATCATTCAAGGGAACACAGTTCCTCCACTGCTCTGCAGCTCAATGCTGGGGGGTTTTACACCCCTCCATCCCAAGCATGGCATTAGGCATTATGAAGCCAATCTGTTCAGATATTCATATTATTTTGGCAATATTTTTCTACAGGGTAATACAAACCACGTGTTTGTTGTGTGCATTTGCACATCTGTGTCAGCAATGGGTACAACTTACACAACAACTATCTAAATGCATTCATGATAAGCAGTGTCCACAAACACCGAATGTCAACATTCAGTATTATTCAAAACGTGTTTTAATATGAGCTTTCACAAACTAAAAGGTCCTGATTTATTGAGTAATTCATCATTCTGAAAGATCAGGCACGCTATCATGAACTGTGACAAGCAGTAATCACAAGCGTATTTGACACATGCTCAGAACATCCATCTCTGTATAATAAATGACGTGATAATATGATGGCTGAAGGCGGATGCTCAGTGGCTGCAGGCAATAGCTTTCCTCACCTGATAAGAGCAGAGTGTCCTGGAGAAGCCATTAAGAGCTGCACGCATGCATGAACCCATCAGGCCATGTTTTGCCACTGAAGCGCTCGTGCTGTGTAAACACCCTGCATGAAAAGCCATTCTAAAAGCGAGGTTAAGGGTGCGGGAGGGTTTAAAGGAGACACTCGGCACGCTGACTGCTAATGGCTGCTGTGTGTCTGTGTGAGAAAGAATGAGAAACGGAGAGGTTGAGGATGCCAGGCCACAGGAGCTTGCAGTTAGCAGTGCTCTCGAGGCCTTTAATGGTATATCGGGGGCTGAGTTGAGAGAGGGCTGACCTGCATGGCTGAACGTTCAGTGGTCCATAACCAGCACAGACAGCTGGACAGCCTGGGCCACCTCTGCTTTTCTGGACCAGGGTGGAAAATAGGAAAAAGAGGAAGAGCTGAAGGGAAAATAGAAAAAGGGAAAAGTCTACCCTTCTGCAAGTTTCTAAGGAGATTATCCTACATTGGATAAATTGAGAATTTATTTATTGGTAATTTGTGTTTTCAGTTTGTTTGTTTGTTTGTTTAGATGACCTATTAAGGAATTGGAAACAGAAGTTAGTCAGTTGGGTGACTTGCCTGTTTAGAGTAATTCTAGTCATGAACTCACCAGTCACTGCAAAACAATACAACTCTATTACATATCCATATATTTAATGGTTATTCTTTCAGTTACAGCCTCAGATATAAAATAGAATGCAGATATATACTATCTAGGTGTCTGTGGCAGAACTAATGAGATTAACTAACTCATATAATTTTATGCAATAAGTAAATTACTTTAAATGTATCTAAACACATACAGCTCTGTAAGAAAATAAGAGATTGCTTAAAAATTATGAGTTTCTTTGATTTTACCAAATTGAAAACCTCTGGAATATAATCAAGAGGAAGATAGATGATCACACTGGGCTAAACTGCTTGAATTGTTGCACCAGTAGTGGCATAAAGTTATCCAAAAGCAGTGTGTAAGACTGGTGGAGGAGAACATGCCAAGATGCATGAAAACTGTGATTAAAACCAGGGTTATTCCACCAAATATTGATTTCTGATCTCTTAAAACTTGAACTTTTTTTGCATTATTTGAGAAAGCTCTGCATCTTTTTTGTTGTTTCAGGCATTTCTCATTTTCTGCAAATAATGCTCTAAATGACAACGGTGTCCATAGTTTATAGAATAAAACAACAATGTTTATTTTACTCAAACATATACCTATAAATAGCAAAATCAGAGACACTGACATAGAAACTGAAATGACCTCTTATTTTTTTTCCAGAGCTGTACAATTAATTTCAGCAAAACTATTTATTGGGGAGTTACAAATGCTACATTTTATTGTCATGTTTCTGCCATTGAACAGAAATATAATTAAAAGGGATGAATTATTTGGCTAGTTTAAAGTCTAAGGAGCCCTGTATTTTTTTTTCTGGATTCTGAAAATGATATACTTTTAAAACATTGCCAACCAGTAGATATAATCATTATTACACACTCTATTCAATGAGGTGAGTAAGATCAAAAGCCAAAGGTGTGGTGACAATGCTTGCTAAAGAGTTAAAGGAATAAAAGGGCAGATTTGGACACTAATCTCTGAGTTTATTACAATACAATAAAATACTGTCATAATGCCCACCCCTTATATGGATGGATTTCCCTTTATATACACAACAACTACTATTGTCAAAAATAGTAAACACTGTGATAATATCACAAGTGTTTACTGTACTTAAGCAAAACTGGTGTTGGTGTATTCCTTCCTCATATGCAGTATCATTACAGGATACTGCTAAGAGTATTGGCGTTCTGTTCTACAAAAACTAGTTTGATCTGTTTCTCCCTCCCAGACTTGTCTCACATGTTCATGTTCAGCAGCCAACTACAAAGCTTTTTTAATAAAGGCTTCTAATTGGTATTTTGCAGAGATCCGTAAACATAAGAGCTGGGTTGACTTTTAAATCCCTCGTTCTTAATCTCTAAAGTGAATTTGGGAGGCACAGGATGGTCTTTTTGCGAGTGTCAGTCAATATATAGCCAGGATTAAAGCTCACGTGGGACAAATACTAACTACTAATATGGCTATTTGATAGTGCTTCTGGTTCGATTTGGGATTTGCTGTCACTGAAACTCATTTTTATGGTACCTGCAGACTCATAACCTCAAAGTTTATCTAGTTACAAGGGCTAATGTGCAGTGGGGCCCTTGTTTTATTGTTTCATTATATTTTAACATCTTTTCGAAATTTCCTTCATATGTTTTCATGACAGCGAGTTCCTAACAGCTTCCATTGCTGGTGCTTTGTGGAGTGGTTGGCCATAAGCTGTGTAAATTATGCTTCAGTTTTGCAATTATAGGCTATATTTTGTCTCTCAAATTGTTTTCTTGGGACATCGAGCATTTGGAGGCATTTGTTACGGATTCTATCCAACACAAAGAAGAGTTTTTAATGCGAAGAAGGCTTCTGAAAAACCGAGACGTTAGCAATAATATGAAGCATCTGCAAGAAGAATGAGGATTTTGGCAGCAGCAGAGATGGTCTGGGACAAGATTCAGGAAAGACCAGGACTCTTTCATTAGGAAAGGTTTGTCCTGTAACATAAAACAGAATTCTGGACCACCAAGAAGGGTTCTTCCATAACAAGAAGGATTCTGGCAGAGAGAGAGAGAGAGATAATCTGGAACAACATAAAATATTCTGGAAAATAACTAAAAGTTCTACGAGAACACAAAGAGATTCTGGAACACCAAGAAGGCTTTTATAGGAGCCTGAAAGCTTCTGAATCACCCAGAATAATTTGGCTACCCATTCAGATTCTGCCACACCAAGAAGAATTCTGCCATGCCATACACTCTGCTGCAGAACCAACCTTGTATTTTGGTCAAGTTCTGGGATTTGAAGTACAGCACAAGTTAAGTTAAGGACTTCCTACTTGAATACACCTGGTCACTTAATGTGACTAGTATCTGGATAGTGTTTTAATAATAAAGTTATAAACTACTTTAACCATGTACACTGCCTGGCCCAAAATAATATTATCTCATTTAAATCTAATATTTCGTTATACCTCCTTTAGCTTTGATTTTGGCACGCATTCACTGTGGCATTGTTTCTATAAGCTTCCCCAATGTCACAAGATTTATTTCAATCCAGTGTTGCATTCATTTTTCACCAAGATCTTGCAGCAGCATTGATGATGGTAGAGTCTGAACGCTGTACAAAGCCTCCTCCATCCAGCACATCCCAAAGATTCTCAATGAGGTTAAGGTCTGGACTCTGTGGTGAACTCTCTCTCAAAAAATGTGAAAATAATGATCTCATGCTCCCTGAACCACTCTTTCACTATTCCAGCCCCATGAATCCTGACATTGTCATCTTGGAATATGCTCGTGATATCAGAGAAGAAAAAAATCCATTGATGGAGTAACCTGGTCTATATTCAGTATATTCAGGTAGTCAGCTGACCTCATTCTTTCAGCACATACTGTTGCTGAACCTAAACCTGCAGACCAACTGCAGCATCAACCCCACATCACTTACTTACTTAAATCCACTTGGTAGTCAGATGTTTCTGGGTTGGAAATTCAATTATTTTTAGTGGTATGAGTGTACTGGTAAGAGTTTTGGTTGTATTGTAGGAGCTTGAGTTATATTATAACATGTGTCTTAAATGTGTCTCGGACCTCCTGAGGTGATTTAAGTTTGAGTGATAGAAATTGTATCTGTTTATGTAATGTAAAATGCATCTTGGTTGCATTTTCACTTAAATATGTATGTGGCTTGGCTTTATCCAGATATAATCCAGTTATAAACTCAATATCCATGCAGTGAGCAGGTGTAATAGGTGTCTACAGCAGTTCACTGTTTAAAGAGAGTAGAGTACATTGCTGTCTTTGCCTGATGTGTAAAGGCTGATGTGAAAGACTGCTGAACAAAGTGTTTGACTAACTCTCTGTTCTAGAGCAATTCTGGGTACATTGACCATCCATTAACTTCCCCAGTCTTGTTTCTATCCTGGACTAAAGTAAGGAATCAGACTGTGGCTCTTATCAGAGCTGTCCTCTTCTCTGCTGTCTCTTACAGAGGGCCAGGAGGTGAAGGTGGGCGAGTACAACGCTATCGCAGACATACTGGACGTTATCAACAACACCATCAGGTTCCAAGGTAAGAAAAGCCCACTGCAGTGTGTGTGTGTGTGTGTGAGTTGTGTGTTTGCCTGTGTTTGTATTTGCTTGTGTGGGCACATGGGAGAAGCACATATCCCTCCCCTTTTCTGTTGCAAGTTTGACCTAATGAATAATTCACAAGGCCTTTTTTCCTATAATGCTAATTTGCTGTGACATTCTTTGTCGTTTGTTTGATCCCTGGAGTTTTCCAGCGTTTTTTTCAGACCCTCCCATCAACACTCACACAAACACACTCACACACACAAACTCATGCACACTCATATACACACACACACAGTGGTTTCAAGGAAAACAGTCAGTTTTACGTCAGGTACTTCCTCAAATAGAACTTTGTAAGACAAGCCTTAGGAATCGATTGGAACACTGACAAAAGCAAGCAAAGGAGAAAAAGAGTGACAAAGCGCTGCGGTCACTGACCACAAACACTGAATTAAGGGACATTTACAGAGTCCTCTTAAATAAATAGAGTCCAGATCATTTGCCTTTGAATGGTGTTTGAGGCCATTGTGTTATAGTAAGCCGTCTGTTTCTCAGGACCTTCAGGCTTCAGGCTGTTTAGACCCTCACAGCCCCCACTGCTGCTCATATGTCACCTTTAAAAAGTTTTTTTTTTTTATGGCTTAACAAAACCCTGTATAAATCCCACAGGATCTGTACTGTAGACCCCTGCTATTGCAGTTTTTGTCACACAACATTTTTCCAATTATGTCCCATCCATTTGTTTTCTGCTTTAGAATGGCATTATACTGACTTGCTGAGTATATTGAGTATTGAGTATTGAGAGTTATTTCTCATGTGTGTTGATGTGCATTCTGTTTTATCAGGGGTCGAGCCTCCAAAGGATCGGACGTTTGTGCGTCTGCAGCTGCGGCACATCAACGTGCCTCTCTACAGCATCCTGTCCACCATCACCATACTGGGCATGCTCATGGCTGGGGCCTTCCTCTTTTTTAACATCAAAAACCGTAACCACAGGTCAGAGAGGACTTTTACCCAAAATCAATCTTTATGCTGACAGTTAACGCATTTAAATGTTTGGAATTCTCGTGAAGAAAAATATGAATCCATATTTAGAAGTTTTGAATTTTCATTCATATGTTGTTCCTTATTTAGAATCTCTAATCCACATTTTTGACATCCAAATTCAAACATGAATGAAAAATATTTAGAATTAATATTTTAAAGTAATGGGGTGTCAGATTAAAGATTAATAACTTTAATACCATAATTTAATTATACCTTAATACCATCTTCGCTTTTTCCCAATTTTGCTTTCAAGCTAACTTTCATGGTGTTAGTCTGTATGAACCATACACCGTTTTGTAGTTAAGTTTCAGTTCTGTTACAGTTGTGGTGGAACTACTTTTTGGCGGAATGCACAGTCCATATTAAAGCATGTTCAAACTGAATTTCTTAAAGTTCTTTGATTTATTTTCTTTATTAATTTTGTAAAAATAAACTGTAGAACTGGTGTTCTATTGCTTAATTATAAACTTGTGTACAGTAGCCTGTGCTGTAGGTAATAACAAAGAATATTGTGTGTAATCTCAGTGTATTTTTGTTCTCTGTGCAGGCTGATCAAAATGTCCAGTCCTTACATGAACAACCTGATCATTCTGGGTGGGATGCTCTCTTACGCCTCCATCTTCCTGTTCGGTCTGGACGGCACCTTCGTATCAGAAAAAGTGTTTGAGACCTTGTGCACTGTAAGTAGTGTTCTCAGTCCAGGTGCAGTTTAGGCAGCAATGCAAAGATGTACAGAAAAACATACTGTATCATTCATATAACAGTTCTTTCATTCAATAGTGTTTTTAGAAAAAAATAAGTCAATTTTCACCTAAATTGACCAATAGATATGCTTCAAAAATGTTGTTTCTACTGACTTCCATTAACAAACATTTTTTTGCAATCACTGAATACATAAATGTGACTGGAGTATCTACAGTATTTATGCAGAAGTGGAATATATATCATCATTTAGATTCCAGTTGTGGACAAATGATTAGATAACTTGATACATTTTTGGTCACATTTCAGCAAGAGATTGTGTGTGCCTAATTCAGTGACACATCTGCAGTTCTAGATTGAGAATTGAGATTAGATCCTGAGTTACATAATGTCTGTTGATCCAGTCAGACATAGATTTGTACCTCGAACCTCTATAGTTATGGTCCTGGACTGTGGGAGTAACAGTGTTGTGGAGGTGGCTGAGGGAGTATGCAGAAAAGAGGCCAGAAAAGTAGACTGCTGTTAGAGATTGGAAAAATTGTTACTCAACAGCTCAGTCAATTAATGCCAGATAAATACCAATCTCCGGAAAAGAAATGGTGGATGTGTTTATATGCTTACTGTGGCGTGAGGAGGCGGGGGAGTTGTGGGTCCGCCCCACGCCAGAGCGCAAAGCCATGCCTGTCTCAGCTGGCCCACATGAGGGCTGATTGAGCCGCCAGTTGAGACAGGCATATATACTCAGCCTCCGCCATCATTTGAGAGGACTTTGACTGGGGAGCTGAGGGCTGAGGCTGCACGGACTCGTATTTAGCCTTTAAAGTAAAACTAAGTAATTCTACAGACTCTAGAGCCCCAAGTTATGTTTTGAGTTGTTTTGGGTGTGGTGGAGGGCATTTAAAATAAAAGGTATGATTTGAGTTCATTTACTCCCCGTGTCTGTGTATCTCTGTGAGCTTCCTCCTTCCAGGTCACAGTGGTCACGCCCCTAACCCCAGGGGCCTACCACAGTGGTGGAGAATGCAGGCACCGCCCCTTTTGGGCGGGGTCCAGTGACCTGGCTGGAAGGAAGCCGCGGAGTGGAGCACGACACGGGGCTGTGGTGGACTCAAATCGTGCCTTTTTTTGGCTGCCCGAAGCCACACCTCAGTTTCGTTTTGCCTTTTTTTTTCTAAAAAAAAAAAAAAAAAAAAATGCCTCGCGGGAGGAAAAAGGGGAGGCCCGCCCCCGGCTACTCACCGCCTCTCTGGTGTGACGCCGGGGAATTCCCCTTCGCCGCCCTACTGCGCGAGCCAGAGCCCGCCCCCAGCTTCTCTCCACCGCTCTGCAGCGGTGACGCTGAGGATTTCCCCTTCTCCTCTCTCCTGCCGGAGTGGCTCCGTCAGCGGTGGGAGGACGCCAGCGAGAGGCGGCTGCAGCAGCAGTGGACGCCTCACCCCGAGCTCGGCTGGTGCGAGTGGTGTCCGGAGCCCAGACACCGCGAGGCGGACTGCGCTCACACCGGCCCGGACTTCTGCTGCTGCTGCGTCTTCCCGGAGGAGGAGGACGAGTTCTGCGCCTCTCTGCCCGGGCTAAAGTCTGACTCCGCCCTGCCTCTCCCGCGAAACTCTTCGGCGGCCGAGTCGGAGTCGTGGAGGGGGGAGAACGGCCCTGACAAGAGCGAGGCCGATCCAGCCCCGGCGCTACCGAGAGCCGCCGCTCCACAAGCCCCGGCGCTACCGAGAGCCGCCGCTCCACAAGCCCCGGCGCTACCGAGAGCCGCCGCTCCACAAGCCCCGGCGCTACCGAGAGCCGCCGCTCTACAAGCCCCGGCGCTACCGAGAGCCGCCGCTCCACAAGCCCCGGCGCTACCGAGAGCCGCCGCTCCACAAGCCCCGGCGCTACCGAGAGCCGCCGCTCCACCTGTCCCGGTGCCGAGAGCAGCCGCTCCACCTGTCCCGGGGCCGAGAGCAGCCGCTCCACCTGTCCCGGTGCCGAGAGCAGCCGCTCCACCTGTCCCGGTGCCGAGAGCAGCCGCTCCACCTGTCCCGGTGCCAAGAGCAGCCGCTCCACCTGTCCCGGTGCCCCGAGCAGCCGCTCCACCTGTCCCGGTGCCCCGAGCAGCCGCTCCACCTGTCGCGGTGCTGCCGAGAGCCGCCGCACTTCCTGCCACGGCGCTGCCGAGAGCCGCCGCACCTCCCGCCACGGCGCTGCCGAGAGCCGCCACACCTCCCGCCACGGCGCTGCCGAGAGCCGCCATGGCGCTACCGAGAGCCGCCGCTGCGCGAGGCTGGGGGACGGAGGCTGGGAGGTGGGCTGCCATCTCCACGGGTCTCTCTCTGGAGGGGAGGGCCCAAGCGAACGAACTGCATCCCCCGCTCTCCTCACCCCGCCTCTCTTCGTTCGCTCCAGTCACCAGGTCACGCCTCACCTTCGACCCTGGTGGCTGGAAGCTTAGGGGGAGGGACTGTGGCGTGAGGAGGCGGGGGAGTTGTGGGTCCGCCCCACGCCAGAGCGCAAAGCCATGCCTGTCTCAGCTGGCCCGCATGAGGGCTGATTGAGCCGCCAGTTGAGACAGGTATATATACTCAGCCTCCGCCATCATTTGAGAGGACTTTGACTGGGGAGCTGAGGGCTGAGGCTGCACGGACTCGTATTTAGCCTTTAAAGTAAAACTAAGTAATTCTACAGACTCTAGAGCCCCATTGGGCTGAGTTATGTTTTGAGTTGTTTTGGGTGTGGTGGAGGGCATTTAAAATAAAAGGTATGATTTGAGTTCATTTACTCCCCGTGTCTGTGTATCTCTGTGAGCTTCCTCCTTCCGGGTCACAGTGGTCACGCCCCTAACCCCAGGGGCCTACCACATTACATAAACAATAACCAGATAAGCAAACATTTTCGGGTGGTTTATGATGTTTATTAGGGATGCAACGGTACAGTGTTGCCATGGTTCGGTTGGTATCGCGGTTCTTGGGCCACGGTATCGGTTCGGTTTCGATATATCAATAATTAGAGCTTAGATTCTCTGTCCGAGCCGACCGACCTGAGACCCGGGTCGGGCCCCAGAAAATAGTCTGTGACATAGGCATCTGTTTTTTAATGCTATTTTTATTTTATATAAAACTCTGGCGTGATAATTACAATATAGCCAAGTAACTAAGTATTATCATTAACGAAAATGAACAAAGATGTGATGTGTAAAAACTAATAAGAACTAGCAAACCCACTCTAAAAACAAATTAAAACTAACTGAATTGAAGGAGAAAAAGTGAAAACAAAATAAAATAAACTATAATGAAACGTTCAGAACTATTATAACCTTAAGAACAAATCAAACTGTTTAAAAAAATTCACCAGTTAGAATATTATAATCACGCAGCTGTGGGCGCACATGCAAGCTTCTCCACTTGTCCCGGTTTGACTTGCAGCACTGTGTTTAGCTGTTCTTACATATTTTTATTAAATAATAGGTGTAAGAAAGAATAGGAGGAGCACTCACTGCAACCACCAACCACGGCCACCCCAACAGCATGGGCTCAGCAGCCCCTCCCCCTGGCCATTCAGTACCAGAGTGTTCGTTCACTCTGTTAGTGCGCGCACCGAAACACCGTGGTCCATCCGAGTGTATTGAACCGAACAAGCCGAACCGAACGGTTCGATAACATACAGAGAACCGTTGCATCCCTAATGTTTATAATGGCTTGGTTTTCATTTGTGATAGAAAATCAAAATACAATGTATACTGTTATTAAATTACATCAATTACATTTGATTATAACATTTCAAGATCATTACAGCCAAATTGCTACTAATACATTTTTTTACATTTGTAATTAAAGAGCATTGCACCTTTTCATCAGCTGGATCTCTTACTATATCCCAAAAATGTGCAGTAGCAGTAGCTACTCTAAACCGGCGAAGCTAATACTTGCATTGCAGCTGCCGTGATGATGGAGGATAATCAAGCAATCAATATGGCTGCAGACAGTGATGAAGTGATCCCGTATTGTTTCTGTCTTACTTAAGCTCTTTAAATCTCCTCTTTTCCAGTGTAGTGGCTGCTTGACGGCAGTGCTGTTTATGTAAATAGAGGTTAAACAGTAGAGGATGGGAGAGAAGCTGTTTATGCCTGAAGAGATGTTTTCTCAAAGTTAATAAGATTAGAAAAATAAGATTCTTTTTTATTTTTTTTTGAAGATTATGTTGTGTTCTATTGAAGATTCCGGTGCGTTCGACTCTATTCTTAGGGCTTGGCTGCGCAAGAGCCAAATCCCTCTTTGTTGGAATTCTTTTATTCTCTTTAAGTGCAAATCATACCTACATAAAAACGCAGTAATCAGAGTCAGTTATTGCCAGTAGTATTCCGTAAGAAAACACGCAGGCAGAAACCTGCATTAGATGGTATATTTGTGTAGATGTAAATAAATCAGGTGGGTTCTCTTATATTTCTTATTTTGTTGGAGCTAGCTCAGTAATTGATTTTTATCCACATAAAATTTAGTAGGAAGATTTTTGTGGTTTTCTGTAGCTACGTTTTACACTCATCATCATCAAATAAATAGTTGCAAAAATACTTGCACCCAAAAAGAAGTGTATGTTTGTAATGCCAAGAAAGACAAATATTATCAAGAACAATAAATTATTAAAATTTAGATTACCGTATTTTTCGGACTATAAGGCGCACTTAAAAACTTTTAATTTTCACAAAAATTGACAGTGCGTCTTATAATACAGTGCGCCTTTTGTATGGATTTTACTCGTCAGGTTGTAAGGAGCAGTAAACACACACTCCGTGCAGCGTTATAGAGAGTTTCAGTGCTATACAGAGTCCAGAGCCGTGCAGCTCCGAGGCTGAGCAGCAATAGCATTAGCTAGATGCTAACCGCTAAGCTAGCTAGCTTATTCACTGAGATCAATATTATCTAAATTTTACTCGTCAGGTTGTAAGGAGCAGTAAACACACACTCGGTGCAGCGTTATACAGAGTTTCAGTGCTATACAGAGTCCAGAGCCGTGCAGCTCCGAGGCTGGAGCAGCAAATAGCATTAGCTAGCTTATTCACTGTTCAGAGATCAGTATTATCTAAATTTTACCCGTCAGGTGTAAGGAGCAGTAAACACACACTCCGTGCAGAGCCGTGCCGCTCCGAGGCTGGAGCAGCAATAAATAGCATTAGCTAGATGCTAACCGCTTAGCTAGCTAGCTTTTTCACTGTTCAGAGATCAGTATTTTCTAAATTTAGCACTTTTAATACTGCTGGAGCAG
Source organism: Astyanax mexicanus (assembly GCF_023375975.1). NCBI lineage: Eukaryota > Metazoa > Chordata > Actinopteri > Characiformes > Acestrorhamphidae > Astyanax > Astyanax mexicanus. The sequence goes on along the minus strand of NC_064410.1, from coordinate 47,539,521 downwards.
TATTATTAGAGTTAGATGCTAATCGCTAAGCGTTCACCGTTCAGAGGTGAGTTATCGGCCTGTAAGTCTGTGCTGCTTTGCCTGGCTAGCATTAGCTAGATGCTAAGCGCTAACTCTCTCAGAGGTGAGTTTTATCAGCCTGTAATCTGCTTGTTTACCGTGTTAAAACAAGCTACGGGGGACGAATCGCTAGCTAATATCTCACTGTCTTACCAGAACACGCAGGATTACTCAGTGTAACGCTGTCGTTTAAGTTTGGGTTAACTTTACTAGTTTAGGTGACTAGCTAGCGTGCTAGCGGATAGCTATGCTAACGCTGGTGCAGCAAGCCTTAGTGGACATCTGGAAATCTAAGCTTACTGTAAATAAACTGAAGCACGTTACTCACCCAAATAAACAGTTTTCAGGAGAGGAATCTGTGTAGATTAATATCCAGCACTCGTTTGACTTTGAAAGAGCTATATTTTGTATACTGAGACGCTCCACCGGCAAGCGACCACCCCCGGTGGGGGAAGGGAAACATGGCGCCACCCCTGTTCACTTTGATATAGGCACCCTTTCTAGTGTCACTTAACGCGCCTTATAATGCGATGCGCCCTATGTATGGAAAAATAGCAGAAAATAGGCGTTCTTTGATAGTGCGTCTTATAATACGGTGCGCCTTATAGTCCGAAAAATACGGTAATATGAACATTTTTGGTCACATTTTTAAACTACACAAACAGAAGTTATATAGTGCATGTGTAATGCAATGTACCCAATGCCTCACGTCTCAGCATTGATTTTTAGAGGTTTGTAATAGTGTCCTGTGATAATCCATCCCATGCAGCTTTAATATTCCTTCCGTTCCTGCAGATTTTGTGACTCATGACTCTCTGGAATCTCTGGAGTCCCGCTTCTGTGGGCCTAAACTGCCAGAACTGCCATTCTGGATCACTTAGTGACAATCTGGCACAGCTACCCACCAAGTTTCACACCTGCCAGCAGTGTTGTGCCAGTTCACAGCTTTTCTGAACTAGTTCAAGTTCAGTTCATACATGCAAGGTTGTCTGTCTCCGTGCCATCACTTCCACTAGCCATTTTTTTTTTAATTGCAGCGCTTTCTCTCACTCCCACCATTGGTCTCTCTCTCTCTCTCTGTCTCTCTCTCTCTCTCTCTCTCTCTCGCGCTCCACGCTCTCCGCGTCGCTGCCAGTATGTTATTAACTAGACAACGTTAATTTACAGGGATGTCTGCCGTTCATGATCCTGTGAACTAATTCACGTTCAAGTTCTTTATTAAAAAATGTGTTGCGTTCAGTTCAACGTTCACGAAAAAATGAGCGTGTTCAATGAACGCGTTCTTTTAAACTCGTTCACGCACAACACTGCCTGCCAGTTGATTCCATTTGGTTGAAACGATGAGTGAAAAGCAATAGAAATAAGTAAAGAGACTGTCAGATATTTATTTTATGACAGTACTGGTCTTTCAGTGATTTTTGGTCTTTCAGTGATGAACCGTTCTTTTTTTTTTGCATTAGGATGAGTGTATAACATCATCTATAATAGAAAAACAATTTACTGTGCAAGTTATATGTGTTGTATATTTGTAAACATAACTACAGCTTCCTAAATTAACAATTCAGTGGTGCCCTAGGTTCCAAAATAACTATGTAGTCCATATTGTTTTGTATAAATGTTGAATTTTGCTTTACATTTGTTGTCATTGCTCTGTATAAATAGTTTGTCATTTTCATCATGGTTACAGTGATGTGTCTTCTGCTCAGGTTCGCACGTGGATCCTGATTGTGGGTTATACAACAGCGTTTGGAGCCATGTTTGCCAAGACCTGGAGAGTACATGCCATTTTCAAGAATGTGAAGATGAAGAAGAAGGTGAGCTGTCCAGCAAACTATTATTACTGGCAGAAGGAAACAGCTGTAATTTACACTGTGATACTCCACATAATTAATAAACCAATAGAAATAGTCCAAAACAATAAAAAAGTCAAATGAGATTAAACATAGGTTGATCAAATTGTGGATTTACATTAACAGTAAAGTGGATTAAGTGTTTATTTGAAGTCTTCAGAAAAAAAAATCATTTTTTTCCTTTTCTTCTTCTATGAAGTTTTAATTTTGGACATACAAGGCAGCGACGTGCAGTTTATTCTTGTGTACTCTCCAAAACACCCAGATGCCAAAATTTAGACTTAATAAAGCCTTTCATTCATTTCATTTCTATTAGATCTAATTTGATGCAGACGCTTCAGCAGAATCCCTGCAGTGACCAGAAGTAGCAGCAGCTTTCGCTTGAAGTTTCCAAATGTGCTCAAGCACACACAAACGCACACACACACACACACACACACACACACACACACACACACACACACACACAGTAATTGCTGGCCTTGAAAGCAGCTGGGAGTCAGTGTTGCGGAGGTCAGTGTTTAGAGAGGTCTGTGCTGTTTTCGGGAGCATTTTATCTGCAGGTTTGCTGGGGTCACTGGAACTGAACATAGAGGTAGATCATAATTAACCATCAGCTCTACCAGTACAGCTCCCATTCTCCCAGTTCAACAACCACCTCCTGTCTGGAGCTCTTATCACATTTACTACTGCAGCTTCAGCAAAAGGAAATAAATAAATAAAGAAAGAAAGAAAGAAAGAAAGAAAGAAAGAAAGAAAGAAAGAAAGAAAAATGTGGTGGAAAGTGGAGAATGAAAAAAGAGGAAGCAAAATACAACAATGATAGAGGGAAAGAAGAGCCTGAAAAGATAATAAGACAGGAAAAGAGAAGTAATTCAGAGGGAAAGACAGAGAGAAATGAATGGAAAAGGAGACAAAAAAGCAAACAGAATTCTAAATAGGAAAGAAATGACTAGAATGACAGAAAAGAAGAAATAGAATAGAGAAAAAGAAGAAAATATATTATGTCTAGAACAGAAAGAATTGACGAAATGTAGAGGAGAACAAGAAAGAGAATTAAGAGACAGAAAGAGGGTAGAAAAAGGGTGAATATAAAAAAAGCAGAAAGAACGAGGGACAAGAGATGAAGCCAGAATAAAAGACAATGGGATAGAGACAGAATATATATAGAGAGAGGGAAAGAAAGAAGTGAAGAGAATATGGAATGGTAGAATAGTTGAGGAGGGAGAAAGAAAGAAGAAAAGAAAATTAGAGAGACAAAGTCAGCAAATAAATAATTTAGAAAGAGACAGAATGAGGGAGAGAGAGAGAGAGAGAGAGAGAGAGAGAGGTGAATTGTGTGGGCTGGACACAGTAACGTCAATAAGGTCAGATCATTCATCAGTTATCTGTGACTGTTACTCTGGGTTAAAGAGCACCGTCTATAACCCACTGTTCACACACACACACACACACACAGGCATCGAGACCACAGGATGCTGATGTTGCGTCCAGCGCGGCCCATAAAGAATGAATCACTGCATGTGAACAGACTGAACTGCCACCACCAGACATTTACGCTCTTTATCAGTGTGTGTGCGTGTTCTCTGTTTGTGTGTGTGTGTGTGTGTGTGCACATTCTCCCAGTCATTATCTGTTTACTCTTTCTGTAGCCAAGGGAAAAGATGGGACTGTCCTAATGTCCCAATAGCATCACACACACACACTTAGGCACATCCCATGCAGCTTACACACTCTCTCTCTCTCTCTCACACACACACACACTGCATTACATTACAGGGCAAATCTGAATCCAGCACTGCATCCTCATATACCCACTGACCTCTATTCTGCCGCGTTTCTATTTCCGATCATTCTGAGTTTTAGATGTAAAATAAGAATGCTTGTGTGAGTGAGGAGCGAGGCAGATGACACTGTGTGTCTTTGTTGTTCGAGTGATTATGTAAAAGATTGCTATCCCTTAGCTGCACTGCTCTGCTGGCCTGCTTTATTTATAGAGCACACACTCACACACACACACACACACACACACACACACACAAACTCTCACACACACACAGCCCTCTGCTGCCGCTACTGCTGCTCTTCCAGTGAGGGGGCTGCACACGCACACTGATGAGGGCGGAAGAGTGGGCGAGCTGGTGGAGAGAGAGAGAGAGAGAGAGATAGGCTGTCACATGCCTGGGGAAAAGGGAACATAACATTCATTCAGAGAAAGAAAAAGTGTAAAGAATGGAGAAGGACTAAGAGCAGTGAACACACACACACACACTCAGAATAGTGTCAATTACACACAGACAGATGCATTACCCTGTTTTATTGGGTGTGTTTAGACCACAGAGCACATCGTCATATCTCACAGTTGATACCCCAGGCTATCCATTAAGATGCAGCAGATAAAAATAAAAGCACGCTGAGGGGATCACCTAATTAACTACAGTCAAAACTAGTGTGAAAACACACACCGTCCACACAGTAACCTAAGCACGCTGACGGTCTTACTGTGGTGGCAAAGCAAAAACTGGAATATTAAAAAATGCCTTTATCAGCGTCCAGTATATTATTATTTTTCATTATTAATAAATAAATTGCTGTCATTATTTTGTTTCTTATTTCATTGAGTTACTCTCTATAATCTCAATATTTTAATATTTTTTAATATTTTTTCATTACTTATGATTACTTAATATTTTAAGATGCTGCAATATGTATTTAAATAATTGTATTATTCAATATTTTTATTGAATTGTTTTGATACCTTTTTATTGAAATATTATATTATAAAAATATTACATGTACAAATATATAAATATCTATCTTTTATTATGAGATAATTTCCCAATCATTTTGAGATAAAAATATTTCTTAAGATTTTAAAATTAATTAAAAATATATATATTTTTTATTATTTCTAGACATTTTGGAATTAAGTATTATGCAGTATTATTAGCTGATTTTTCATTATTTCTAAACCTGTTCTCGTTTTTTTATTCTTGATATTTTGAGATGCTCATTTTTTGAAAAACCTTTGTAATATTTTCATTTATGATTTGGGAATATGGTTCCATAATCAGTCTGCATTTCAAACAGTATGCATATGTAAAATACAGTATTTGTGCACCTCTGTGAATTCAAAGCAAGATAAATATAAGATTCCTTTAATGTTTTTTGTTTGTTTGTTTGTTTGTTTTTTTTTACACAAAAAAACAAGATAAAGAAGCTTTAGGAGTCACAAAAAAAGAAGTGAAAAGGTTGATTTGCTCTGGTATTGTTGATGCATATGTTGAATGGCATAGTTTTCCCTACTTCCAGATCAGTTTTTTTTCCTTCTTCTACTCACCTGAGTATTTACAGCAGCTGATATTTTGACCAGGTGTCCAAACATTCCAAAACCTTGTTCCATTGTACATAATAACCTGATTCATCATTAACTACCACAGTAGTTTGTAGTTTGCTGTGTTGATATAAGGGGTGATTTGCATCATTGCATCCTGAATGAAAGACTCTCTCTCTCTCTTAATTAGCGCTACTTAATCCTTCCCACTCCATCAGTGCAGAGACTAATGCTGTGGTTAGCAGAGGCCAGTCAGGGTCCTGGCTTAGCTCTTTAATCTAAAGACTGATTCCCCCTCTGCTCCAGCGTGCAGGACCCTGCCACTGACTCCTGCTATACACACTGATACACTGCTGGGACTGTGGCAGGCTCGAATGATGACTGCTGTCAGGACTGTGTCGGTCTGTGAGTGTGTGTGTACATTGGGATATATATATATATTTAAGGTATATATATATATATATATATATATAAAGAAAATTAGAGACCACTTAAAAATGATGAGTGTTTTTGATTTTACTAAATTAAAAATATAATCAAGAGGAAGATGGATGATCACAAGCCATCAAACCAAGCAGAAGTGCTTAAATTTTTGCACTAGGAGTGGCATAAAGTTATTCAAAAGCAGTGTGCAAGACTGGTGGAGGAGAACATGCCAAGATGCATGAAAACTGTGATTGTGAATATAAATTTGTTTTATTTGCATTATTGGAATTTGGGAGAAATGTTGTCTGTAGTTTATAGAATAAAACAACAATGTTCATTTTACTCAAACATACACCTATAAATAGCAAAATCAGAGAAACTGATTTAGAAACGTAAGTGGTCTCTTAATTTTTTCCAGAGCTGTATGTTTTATGGCTCACACATGTTTGCCTACTTCCATGAATCCAGATATGGTGCAGAGCCCACCGTGTGTGTCCTATTTTCATAATCACGCACACACACACAAGCACCAAAAAAAAAAGCAGATTACGGCCTCATTGATGAATCAGCGGTAACACTGCTACTAGGCCGTGATGATTGTTTTATTTCTGAAAAACGGTTACTGTGTCTTTATAATTGTGCCTAAAAACATCTTTCGTCTATATTTTAGGCTAATTTGAGTTTTCAGACGGAACAAATGACTGTATTAACTTTCTAGGAAAAAGGAGGAAGCCCTTTTCCTTTACTTCCTTTCCCTCCACCTCCACCTCCTGCCACCACAGAGATTTGAACAGGAAACCACTCCAATCCTAAGCCCTGTTCTCTAACCACACAGACACAGCTGCACAGTTTAGTACAAACTTAACTATAGAAATATAGGAGTCCTATAGTAGTCAGGATTTGTTGATCAGTTAATACCACATGAAATGTCATGATCCTCGACAATTACAAATGTTTGAGTGTTTACTTGAACTGTTCACCTCAGTCTAATTGAGGATAAAAGTAATTTATCCGGGCAGACGGTCTGCACATTTTCCACGACCTTCGCCGGCTGGCCGAGCTTAAGCCAGGTTTGTTATGATTGGACCTTTATTTGTGGGTGTTTTGGGACCTCTTGCCCTTGAGATGTGTGCCCACTCACTGTGTCTTTGTAGCCTAATGCATTGCAATATTTCCAATGACACGAAAGGTTTTGGCCCGTCTTTGTTTGGCCAATTCCAAAGCCATCAGAAGCCCACGGATCAAAACCAACTGAAGATTCTATTCTGAGCTTATGAGCCGGGGCGCCTGAAAGGAATCATTGCATTTCTCCTGTGTGATTCCTCTAAAGTACGCCCGGTGCCTCCTCTCCATGACCTTTTCTTTGATTCGGTTCGGGTCAAACGCTGTTAAATAAAAAGAAAAGATCAAACAGGTCCAGTGCTTTCATCTCCAAAGTTCAGCATTTGAGAGAAGACTCCCTTTTGAATCGGGGGAGCGGTGGCCAGCAGCCGCCCGTGTCACTCTCTGTCTCGTCCTCCATTCAACCCTGACCATCCCTTTCTTCTCTTTTCCTCCAGATTATCAAGGACCAGAAGCTGCTGATCATCGTCGGAGGGATGCTGCTGATTGATCTCTGCATTCTCATATGCTGGCAGATTGTGGATCCCCTCAAGAGGACAGTAGAAGAGTACAGCTTGGAGGTAGGCTTATGGCTTTAACAGCATTTCCTGGGATTTGTTGCCATATTTACAATGTTTTTCCTGTAACCTGCGAGCAATCCATGAGCACAAGACTGATATGAAAAGTACATCACATTCACAAATCTGTATAGAAATATTAGCATTTGCTGTCTGCTTTTTTACATAGATAAAGATTTTTAATGGGATTTTGTCCAATAGGAATGAATGACAGGCCAAGATTTGTGCACCTTCTTTTGCCACAATGCTACAAATACACTTGTAACACAAATCCAACCACATGGGGTGCCAAAGCAATCACTTGGCCATACCCTAACAACCACCTGGGACACCATAGCAACCTCTTGTCAACACTGTAGTTCCCATCTGGCAGCCATCTAGCAGTAACACATCACCCATGATACCAGAGCAATCATGTTTCAGAGCCATAGCAGCCACCCTGGATTCAACATCATACCAACCAGCCTTTTTATTACATAGCAACACCTTAGCAACCACTTATCAACAATTTACTGTTAAAAAGCTAAGGCAACTGCCTGTGTTATTAATACACCATTTTAGTATCACGGCAACCACCTTACAATATAACGTGTACTAATTATGTTGCTGTGGCTTCAGCAATAAAACTAAAGGACCAACATTTTGGAACTATAAATGGTGATCAGCTGTAGTGGCCATATCTTGTGGTGAGTTTTCTCGGTTCTGGTGTTATATTTGGTGCAGGAAATGAGCCGTTCAGCCCCTCCCCTCCTGTCCTTGGTGGAGATATGCCAGTAGGGACGCGGCATTTTGGCACAGGGCGTCGGAAAAGAGACGCTTGGACGAGTCTCACCTCTCACTGTAGGGGGCGATGTGCAGAAAAGGGAATTAAGCGGGCTTCCAGAACTGCCTGGACATTTTGGAGCTTTGTTTACTTTAGTCATGTGCCAGACACTGTCACCACTGATTAGATCCATTTAACTGAGCACACGCCACAGACAGATAATGATGTCAGCCGCCAATTGTTATGCTGTTATATCATACTTTGTGGCATTCTGGGTGTTTGTTTTTAGAGCTATGTTGGAAGAGATCACTATAAACAGCTCTAGTCTCTGATTTTGCTATTTATAGGTATATGTTTAAGTGAAATGAACATTGTTGTTTTATTCTGTAAACTACTGACAAAATTTCTCCCAAATTCGAAATAGAAATATGGTCATTTTGAGCATTTATTTGCAGAAAATGAGAAATGACTGAAATAACAAAAAAGATGCAGAGCTTTCAGACCACAAATAATTTAAAGAAAACAAGTTAATATTCATAAAGTTTTAAGAGTTCAGAAATCAATATTTGGTGGAATAACCCTGGTTAAATGCATTTTTGCATGTTCTCCTCCACCAGTCTTACACACTGCTTTTGATAACTTTATTCCACTTCTGGTGCACAAATTCAAGCAGTTCAGCTTTTGATTTAATGGTTTATGATCATCCATCTTTCTCTTAATAATATTCCAGACGTTTTCAATTTGGTAAAATCAAAGAAACTCATCATTTTTAAGTCGTCTCTATTTTTTTTTTCAGAGCTGTATATTCAAAAACTTTGATACTTTATTTTAAGAGTACACGTATATTGTGACCCACATAATTAAGTGGAGCGGCAAATGGGTATAAAGATATTTTGGAGTATCTAGATCACTGTAAAAGTTTTTAATTCTTGTATCTTAGTTCCAGTAAGACCTCGATCCTCAATGGGGCTTGGCCTACTGCCACTGGCTAGCAGCTTCTTCCTACTTAAATTAGCCCAGGACATGATTCACTTCAGTCCACAGAAGTCTTTAGGGTTTCTTCAGAGACCTAGATGGGAGATTTGAAAGTTCTTAGACTTAGAGTGACAGTACCTGGCCTCCTTTTGGCCTCTGAGTGGACTTTTTAGTAGGGCACATTCAATGACCAGCCAAATGTCATGAGACATGAACTGGTATCATATTCCATTTCTAAAGGAGTCCAGTGTGGTGCGTCTGTTGCATTGCATGTGGATGTGATTTCTGATAGAGCTGCTTGTCGGTTAGTAGCTAGCAGATTTGTACCACCTGTTGTCATGGAAGGATTAAATACCCTAACTCATTGATAGCTCCTGCGCTGCTGGCAAAGATGAAACTGAAACTTCACATGAAGCATTGCTCTTTTTTGTGTATTCACATAGTGCACAAACTGTTTAGATCAAGGTCAGATATGGGTCATATTTCAAGGATAGTGTGAACAGCCTAAAATATACATCAGATTTGGTGAGAAAATCAAATCGGGCCACTTTTACCTGCTGTGTGAACATAGCCTACGTGAATCCTCACACTTTTACAGAAACTAGGACACTGCAACCAACACCACAGCAAAGTCTTACGCAGCATTGTTGGGGCGGCGGCTCCTGCTTCCTTTTTACACATTTATGTTACTTTAAACAACTTAAGGCCCTTTGCGTCACAACCACTAAAGTGTGTGAAGTTAATGGTTTTCTCTCAAAGTGTAGACACTGGCGTCTACACCACTAGGGGACCTGTATTAATAGGCTACAGTACTATTGGATAAGATTCGTCCAATGTCCAATCCCCTCTCAGCATCCTCCCTGAAGCACAGAGGACTATGGCTCCCCAGAGCAGGACAGACAGAAACAGAGAAAGGAGGGAATTAGTGGTCCGGCAAAAGCAGGCATTATGGGCTGTGCCGTCAGGCCAGTAGAATCATAGCTACCCCCTCCCAGGAGAAGTCTAGGCAGAGAGATTAGCACTGATTTATTGATGCTAGGAAAAAGCCCATTCATTCCATCCTTGCTTCAGGGTACTTATAGAAGCCCCCCCCCTCCTGTCCTATTTCCAGTGCTTTATGTGACGTGCTATAGAGGCACTGTAAAGACGACATTCTGAGCACTGACCTTGCCTCATGGGGCACCTGTACTTGAGAAGACAGTGGTCTTGTATCTTTAGGTGTTGCATCAATCAGTTCAGTTGATTGCAGAGGTTTTGCAGGCGTAGCCATGGCTGCAGCCTTATACACTGATCATACAATATGAAAACATTTCTGGATTTATTTTTATGTGCTTGTTCATTGACAAAAAAGGATGTCAGGGATCAGTGTGTGCAGAAAGAGAATATGCAGGAAAAGACACTCGCCAGAGAGTAACCCAAATAAGAAACAAAATCCTTTCCCTACAGTCCACAGACATCCATATGTGTCAGTTAAAATACAGTTGTCTTAATGTTAAAATGTGTACTTTTTACGTATTAGAACTTCTTGTGCATGAACAGATCGTGGAATATAGATTGCAACCACAGCAACAATAAACATACAAAATGAGAAGTAGCTGGAAAAATAATAGAATTTTGTTCAAACAGTCTTTTGAACGCAGCACAAAAAGATCAGAGAGTTGTGGGGCACCATATAACTAATATCCACTAATATCTTCCAAACAAGAAGACCTGCGCCTATGGTAAATGGGCTAGCTCTTCTCTTAACATTTGATTAGGAGGATACCAACACCAGAACATCCTTACCCAGAGAAATGCCTTGCTTATAAAGCTGTGGTAAAGTGCATGTGTCAGGTGCTTGGGAGGTCCCTTGGTTAGCTCTTAGGCTAATATTTGCTTCATTGGAGACTATAAACAGGTATTTTCTTCAAAGGACGATAAGAGTAGATGTATGGAAGTTTGGATGGATGTTTAAAATGTATAGCTTTCAGGCTGAGGTCCTCTTCTTCTTCTGTCATTAATATTATGTGGTGCCCCACAACATTTGTGTTTGTTAAAAAAAAAAATAAATAAATAAAATTGGTATTGTGTTCAAAAAGTTAGTTGTGTATGCTCAAAGTAGATCTATAACACATGAAATACTTGGAGAAAAATAATTGCTACAAGCTTGGCTGATGTTTCCTATTTTATACTCCATGTGGTTTGGGCCAATTTCCGTATTAGCCCAGAAGTGAGCAAACTTTAGGGAAAGAATCAGCCTAGATTTAAACCCAGAACTTTCTTCCATCTCATATAGTATTTAGAGATATAAGGTCTTTGTGTGAAAGCACCCACAAAAACATTTTTTCAGCAGTTTTGACACTCAGCACTGCAGATTGGAACGACAAGATTTCAATAGTGTTGGAATCCCATCTCTAAACAGACACATTTAGAGGCACTACAGGCTTTTCAGTAGTCTAGTTGAATAGCCTATCAGATCAGAATGATAGTGAATGTTTTTTTTGTGTGTGTGCTGAGTGTGTTGAGTGAATGCTGGCCCAGCAGTTCTGAGCCCCTTGCTCCCTCACTGCTCCACTGAAAGTTTCTCAGTAAGGTCTAGAGCAAAGTCAAGCTGCTCCACTTGGGTGTGTGCTGGTCCAGATCCAGCCAAACGAACAGGAGGGGAGCAAGCTGGGAGGAAATTGGGCCAGCTTTGGTGCATAGACTCGCGGCATTACTGTCAGAAGGCTCTGAGAGAGGCTGGAGGGCTTTTATAGTGTGACACCTCCTCCAGGGACGGACGGTGGTATGATTCTGTCAGCTGAGGTTAGATGAAGGTATCTAAATGTGCAAGTCATGACTTATATGCTAGGTTCTCTGCCTTAGTAGATTTTTACAGTATAGGCTGACGTTGGAAAAAAAGGTTACGTGGGAAAAGATGTGGATGTAAATGTGTATGACGCAGAGAGAGAGAGAAAGAGAGAGAGAGACATAGAATGAGAGAGAGAGACAGGGAGAGAGGGATGCATACTGATATATAGGATCCTATAGAACCCAACTACCTGTGACATTGCGAGTGCGAGTGTGTGTGTATGTATATATATATGTGTGTGTGAGCTACGTGATGAAGGACAAAGAGCTGATTAGCATTCTACAGGGTTCTCCACGACGCTCGCCGTGCCCGCTGCTCCCGTTCCCGTGCCGCCGCTGCAGCAAGCGCACTCTGCCTGCACACAATATTGCAGGGAGCTATTGCCATGGCAACGGCCATGGTTTCTGACACCCATAAACCAGCATCGCCATCCCTGATCCGCAGACACCGCGGGAAAAACAACAGCAACAACAACAACAGAAGCAGTGCACCGTCCGACACGTACCAAAACAAGGAGACACTTCACATTATTATCGGACAAATTAGTGTGTTAGTCACATTCCAACACACACACACACACACAAATGGAAGGTGTAGGATGTTCTCATAAAGTATGCGCTGATCTTAAACAAGCACAGAACTGACTGTGGCTCATTATAAGAGTATAGAGCATGTTGAGACCAAAGAAATCTTGGCCCATAGCTAAAGGCACACACACACACATGCACACACACAAATTTAGACAACTGAATCACAGATACAAACACAGAAATATCCACTTTCACAGGTTTATGCAAAAGCAAATATACATAGGATTTTTTTCTTGCCTTCCTGAGTCATAAACAGACACACACACACTCACACACAATCTTTCTCTCAGATAAAAAAAAAGGTGTAACAAGTTCAATTTTGCCAAAGCATTAAAACAGCAGTAACACAAACAAGTACACACACACACACACACACACACACTGTGGCATCCACGTGTTTTTCACTCTCACACCATTAATTACTGCTCTCTTGCTTTCACTGCTCTCCTTACCTGAATATGAGTGTGTTGTCTGTCAAATTGTCTGAAGTGCTCACATCTCAATACTCTCTTTCTCTCTCTCTTTGTCTTGCTCGATATGCGTCTCTCTCTTTTGGTATATGTCTCTTTCTCTCCTTCTGTCATTTTACCTGTTTCTCTGTCTTTCTCTCTGTCTATTTGCCAAGTTCAATTTTGTCTATTTGTCGATGTCAGCTTTGTTTAGAAAAGTTTTTTTGTTATTATTTTCTTTATGTTTTATTTGTTTAAATTGTCATTTTATATCAGTGTTTATTTTATCTTTATATCAGTAGGGCAAAATGGTTGTAAAAATTACCATAACAGTTGTTTATTGCAATTAGTATTGCAACTATAATTTTTACTGTGATAGACCTACTTTTTCTTTGTCTCTTTCTGCATGTTCCTATTTTATGTATAGCTCTCTCTCTCCTCCTATACTCCTATACTCCGCTCTCTTTTTATATGTCTCTACTGCTCTCTCACTTATGCACAGCCTGCCTCCCCTCCTTTCACTCCATTCCTTTTTCCATCCCACTCTTACCCACCACCTTCAATTTCTCTCTCTCTCTCTCTCTCTCTCTCTCTCTCTCTCTCTCTCTCTCTCTCTCTCTCTCTCTCTCTCTCTCTCTCTCTCTCTATGGGCAGGCAGGCAGGCAGGGCATGAGTCACCAGTATTTTTGATGTGCAAATGCACTTTCTGAGATGGATCTTTAATACAGGCAGTAATTGGTCTGAACATGCAAGCGCTCATTATCGGCTGCTGGAGACGCCAGATCCGGTCTGGACTCCAGAGTGTGGCCCAGTTCATTGTGGAGGCTGATGAGAGGACTCAGAACGTTCCAGAGCTGTCTTACACACACGTACAGGAGCATTATTCACAAACACACACACACACACACACACACGAAAAGTCTCATGGGATAGGAGCGCGATGGGGAATGGAAATCAACATGTCAGCCTTTGGGGTGTTCACTCACTTACACTCGCAACATCCACTGCTTTCTCTCCACTCTTTTGAAGAAGCTCAGTGCAGACCCTGCTGGAGACCACTTCAAAGAAAGTGGGGGGCTGAATAATGGAGAGGGGTGTGGGCTTGTTTTTTTTGTTTTTGTGTGGGTGTGTGTATGGGTGTCACTTACAGTACACAAACACACATACACAAATATTCTGTACTCACACATAAACCAGCATTTTACACACAGACACAAACACACACACACACACACACATACACACCTTGTAATCTCATCCACGCTCAATGGGCTCCTGTCAATGACACATGAAGGGCACATCTGTGTCTGACAATATGCTAATGTGTGTTAGATTTTTCTTTCTGCTGCTAATAGATCATTTTATACTGTGGAACATGTCGAGCATATAAATAAAATATTAATTATCAATTTGACAATATCATCAGTGCATGTGCATTAGGTGCCCGAAGAAAACTTGTTAAAATTAAATAATTGGGTCTCAGAGTGGTCCAGCGGACTAAGGCACTGCCACTATGATCAGATCGCTGGTTCAAATCCTGTTCATGTAGCTTGCCTTCAGCTACCGGAGCCCTGAGAAAGCACAATTAATTAGCTTTGCTCTCTCTGTGTGGGTAGATGGCATTCTCTCCCCACATCACTCCAAAGTGTGATGTTGCTCAGCACAAGGCGTCTGTGAGCTGATGTATCGAAACCGAGTCGCTGCGCTTTCCTCCGAGAGCGCTGTGATTTTACTCGGCTGTGCTACATCAGCAGCAGCTCGAAAAGAGTTGGTGGCTGACTTCACATGTATCTGAGGAGGCATGTGCTAGTCTTCACCCTCCTGGTGATGGGGCATTATTAGTGAAAGGGGGAGTCCTAATGAGTGGCTTGGGTAATTTGCCATGTAAACTGGGAGAAAATAAGATAAAAATTAGAAATAATATTATAAAAAAGTATATAAAAAAGACTGGACTCTGGCCTCCTCAGTACCCTATTAATTCAACCCCATCTCTGTCTGTTCAGCTAAACACACATAGTAAAGGTTAGTTCTCTATAAAGTTATGCTGCCCAAACACTTCATGACAAGAAACTAAAACAGTGAGGAAACTGAAGAAGATGTGTCCATCGTTTCTTAACCACTAGAAGTATCTTTATGAATAATTTAAATAGGGGGAAAATATTTTTTTCAGATATTTGAAGTTCCTACACATTGTGAAAAGCTTAGCATTCCTATAGCATTAGCAATTCATGTTGTACCTCTTGGCAATCATACAAGGCAAGAAACCTCCAGTATCCATGTATTTAAAGAGTGCAGCCAGTGGCTGACTCACAGGTAAATTAATTATTATACTTAATATCACTTACTAAAGTGAAAGTGCTTCTTTACTATGAGCATGTATACACACGTGGGTTTAAGTGTCCGTGTCTCAAAACCTGAAGGACTTTTGGTGGCACTCAATATTAAACGGCTTCAGTGGTTGAGTGAATCAATGGTTCTACAAAGCAAAGTGAGTCGTTTAGGGCTAAAACGGCGCCCTCCTCTGGTCCGAATCGATCAGGAAGAGAGGCGGAGGAGGGGGAAGCACATTGCTATTAGCTGCTGTACGTGACATGAATGGTTTTAACTCAGGTTTACCTCATCTGCCCTAACTATAATGAGCGCTACAGCTGGACTGGAGGAAGACGTTTGATCTGATTAGGATCTACCACATGGTCTAGAGAAAGGAAGCCTTACACTTCACCGTGACTGGAATCAGAATTTATCTCATGTCCTGAAGGACGTCCTTTCATATGCTGTAACTTTTACCAATTCACTGAAACATTTATGTACAGACAGTACAAATGTTATTATAATAAAAGCTACAGACTGATAACAGTCAGCAAGATCACTGAGAGGAAGTGCAGGAAAGGAGCTAGTATTGTGTCCCATGACTTTTGCAGACCCTCATGATATGGCTAATGAACACATATTGTGTGTTGGGTTGTGGTGCCTCTTAAATTGAATGTGTACCAAGTCATTGTACCAGAATCACTTCTCTGTTTGCATGGAGGGAAGTCTTCTATGACTTATTTCCGATCATTCACATCACCTTGCCATGAGCACACTGGCAGTGTTCAGCCTCATTCACAAGATAACAGCTCACAACTTGAGTATATGTATGAGGATGTTCCCAAACCCTTCCCTAAGGTAGCAACCACCTAGGATATCTTAGCGATTGCCTAGCAATGACCCATAAACCACTAAGCAACACCATATCAACCATGTTATATAATACAGAGTAAGTCGAGAGTCAAAAGTTGCAAGATACCTTTTTATTTCCGAAATAAAACATTACTTGATGAGGTATTTAGATGTTATTTTTCCCTTTGTTTGCCTTCTTTTCTGAAATAAAAGTGTCCTGTGTTTTTTTTACAGTTAGCATGACCAAAGCAGCCATCTGGAATACAATCGCAACCACCTAGTAACCACTTAGTCAAACAATAGCAGCTATTTAGCAACCAGCTAGCACCACTACAGAATGCAGCTTAAATTCATTAAAAACAGCAACATAGAAACACCATACCAACCTTGTCTACTTTTTTGCAAAAACAAAAGATTTACCCTACTGACCATTAATAAAAGCCTGACTACTGCCTGAAAGAGCAAACAGATATTCTACATTTCCTTCACAAGAACACTTTTCTAGTTTTTACTGAAATGACTGGAAAGAGGTGATTTTTGATGGTTACAAAAATGTCCAAGCAATTTTTTTTCTTTTTTCTTTTTCTGAGGAAATGATTTGCAGACTTGTTGGATTTCGAGGTCCAGTGAGGTCTGGAGATTCACTCTGTCTGAAATCATGCAGCTTTGTTTCAGTCATACAGCCAAAATAGCTGTTGCCAGTGATGCTGATGACTACTTGTCTGTTTCTCTCTCTTTCTCTCTCTCTCTCTCTCTCTCTCTCTCTCTCAGTCTCTCTCACTCATGCTCATGTAGTTCTGTCTCTGCCCACTGTTGCTAGGCGACCACTGATTGAGCATGAGGGTGATGCAATTTACCAATTAGAGGCGTTCCAAATGAAAAGTGGTGTCAAGGGTTTCCTGTAGTTAGGCGAGAGTATTGTCCGTCCGCCAGTACGCTCTGAGGTCCTGATTGACAGGGCTGTGTTTTCAGAAAGAGGAAACGGGGGAGGGCACACAGCTGAAAGTGGGCGGTGGCTAACCTACACAACCTCGGTTTACGAGCTTTCAGCAGGGTTCACCATGCCCAGTCCAGCATCAGGAGAGAGGTTCTGCAGTTTGTGCTGCTTAATGCTGTGCAATTTATGACTTAAAATGCTGGGTCATTTTTGTAATGCAAGTGTGTGTGTGTGTGTGTGTGTGTGTGTGTGTGTTTGTGTCTGAAGTGAGTGCTGCTGGAGCAGAAAACATTTTTGTTCAACAAAATAAGCAGATCCAAGTAATATTTTTTGCATAATTGCTTCCAAAAACAGACTTTATTCTGTCTTGCTGAACAGCCATTTATTCCCAGGAGAGAGAACACACACACACACACACACACTTCTGTCCATTTTCCTCTTCCTCATTCTGTTCCTCTTCCACTTCTTCCTTCTGTTCTTCCCCTTCATTCTCTTCTTAATTCTGCTTTCTACCCCTTCCTACTTTTTCCTCTTTTCTTTCTGCCCCTCATCTTATTTTTTCCTTCCTTATCCTCCATCTGTCCTTCTGCTTCTTTTTTTTCCTCTTATTTTCCCATTTTTCTCTTCTCTTTTTCCCATTATTTTTATTTACATTATTTTTCTCTCTACTGTACATCTTTTCTTCCTTTTTTGTCTTTACTTTGTTCATCCTCTTTTTCCTTATTTTTTATTTTGTTCTTAATCATAATTGTCCTTAATTGTCCTTTCTTTCTCATATTCCTTCTTTCTGTCTTCTTTTGTTTCTTTCTTTCTCTCTTCTTTTTATTCTTCTCCTCAGACAGAGTCAGTCAGAGCTCTAGACACATTCATTATAACTCTGAAGATCACCACAAAAAGAAAATCCATCAGTGTGCTGAGTGAGTGTGTGCGTGTGTGTGTGTGTGTGTGTGCTAGAGAAAGAATCAGGTGCTATTACATCAGCAGTGTTCATCCTCTGTTCTGGACCTGGTAGATCCAATATGTTCATGCAGGTACAAGACAGTGCGTCTGTGTGCGTGTGTGTGTGTGTGTGTGTATGTGTGTGCGTGTGCTTGTGTGTGTGTGTGTGAGACAGCTCCGTGCAGGCAGTAGCAGTGAGGCTCTCTAACAGGTGTGCTCATTAAGTCAGCGGAGGCCCGGGGCAGGGTGCAGTAATGCGCGGGGCAGTGTGTGTGAGCCTGAGGCGCTGTGGATGGGGATTTACTGGTGGGCCGTGAGTGGGCAGACTAAACGCACCAGCACTCTCTCTCTCTCTCCAGCACCACTGTAAAGGTGGGTGTTTGAAGGAGAATCACAAGGACATGGAGATACACACACACACACTGCTCATACTGAACCTGTGTGTGTGAGGGAGCGAGTGTATCTTTGTGTGTGTGTGTTTATATCCGTATGTGTACATAGAGGATCAGTAATTACCTTAGTATATACACACCCGGATGTACACAGATACACACACACACATACGCTTCATTAGTGTGTGGCAGAGCAAGGACAGCCATGTGTGTGTGTGTGTGTGTGTGTTGTGTTGTGCCTGCCTGCCTGCAGAGCTGTCCTGCTGCATCAGCAGAGTGGTGGCAGGGTGCATACAGATGCCAGCAGCAGCAGCAGTACAGGAGAACACAGAGAGAGCAGGGAAAAGGGAGGAAGGGAAGGATGGAGGGAGGGAGGGAGGGATGGAAAGGCTAGGCTGCCTCCTACACACCTCCAGCACACACTTCATTCCTGCACACAGGCTGGATATGTAAACTAAGATTAAAATACCAATATTATCCACAATATTTCAAAATACCAACAATATTACATAGTAATCAAGTGCAACTTAAAAAAAAGCGTTTATTGAGTATTTTAATTTTATTGAGTAACCGGTAATACACAATTTTTCTCATTTCTTTTCTCCTTAAATATGTCTTTCCATTTTCAGTGTCTAATTCCAACAGTTACATTTTCCTGTGCTGATATTGCTACATTTTTTACATGTTTTTCTGCTACTGGCAGATTTTATTTAAAGCTGATGTCCGTAAGTTTTGTGATTTAGGGCCATCTCTGGTGAGAATGGGTAATTGCACCAAGCATGTGAATCATTTTAAACTGGGCGGGTGTGATGTGGTCTTCTTTCAGAGCGAGTAAATCCGATTCCAGGTTATGTTCAGTGAGAGAGGGACAGAGAGAAGTCACACTCAGTCAGAAACTTCAGTTTAACTATGCACTTTTTACTATGTTTTTACTATGGGTGAATAAGCTACTGAGCTCTGAGTTTCCCCTTCTGAAGTCTCCATTGCTCCACCAGCTGCTCACATTCAGTAAAACCGATTGGGATCCTCTTTCAGAGGCTGTACATTTGAGGAATTGATGCTTGTTGCCATTCAAATTGTGCCCTTCTATAGAAAATGAATGGTAGAGATTATGAGATACTGAGATTCCAGCAGCACTGCTATATCTTGTCCAGTCATACCAGCACAACAAACACTAACACGCCACCACTGTGTACGTGTCACTACAGTGCTGAGAATGACCCACCACCTAAATAATACCTGCTCTGTGGTGGTGCTGACCACTAAAGAACTGGGTGAATGAAGAATAATAACATATGCAGAGTAACAGATAAATCATAGAACTACATTATATAAATTATAGAACTACAGAGTGCTCGTATATGCTCAGATGGACACTGACTGATTTGAATGCCAATGAATATGAATGAATATGACTTAATAGAACTATTAAAACTGTTGCTAAGTATTTTTATATTCCAGTAATTGTAAAAACTACATGACAGCTATAATGATAATAATAACAAAAGTTACCTTCTTTTAATGTATTTTTTAATCATAAAAGCTGCTCATAGAGTATGTAAATGGATGCTGGTGTGTAATTTAGTCATTGTTTAAACTCATAAACTATGAAAATAAGCTGATTTTAAAATCCTGAACATCCTCCCAGTTTTTGGAACCAGTTGTTCATGTTCTTTCCCTTTTGTTTGTTCTTACCTCTTTGCTCTTTCTCAATCCCATTTTGCGCTTTGCAGCTGCTCTCTATAATGGTATTTCACAGTTTGCTGTAGCTAACAAAGCCAGCTTGTTATTCTACTTTTGCTCATTTTGCCGCTCTGCTCATGCATAAATTAGTTTTATGTGTTTTGAGTGAAAAAGGAAGCCTGCTCCCGTATGGCTTCATGAGTACAGGTTAAATGTGTCCTGAGAGCAGGACACATTTCATTATTGTGCGCTGTGTGGTAAAGGTTATAACATGGGCATATCACAGTAGCATTCAGGTTTATACTGGGGTGTCTCTCATCTCCACTGCTTGTGTGGGTGTTCGACTTCTCGACTTCTCCTCACTTGTCATGTCTTCTCAGATGGGGAGCACCTCTATTTTACAGTTATGTGAAGTCACTTTGTCCAGACTGACACCCATCATCATCCCTGCCCAGAGGGATCTGGGGCTCCTTAGCCCTGAGGCTAGGCTAATTAAACTCTCAGCAGCCGGGCAGCAGTGCACGCTCCAGAGTACCTGGACTGAATGATGCAGACAGCTGGTGACACGGAGCAGAGGGCAGCGGTTGGCCCCTCAGCCCATCGCCTCTGAGCGTCTCTGACTCACGGAAGGTCTTATGAAAAAGCCCTCTCTCTCAGTACGGCCTTCACTCCGTCACTGCTGCAGCACTGCGAGGGGCTTATTTATTCACTCATTCATCATTTTTTTTTTCCTTTTTCCGAGGGCACTGATTTATTTGGGTGCCCGTCTGGGTGATGGATGGAGCAGGATGGGGTGCTGTGATGATTTGTGAGCTCTCCAGGTCTAAGCCCTCCGAGCTCTGATTAAGTTTGCTCAGGGTTTGAAAACTCTCCAAAGAGTGGCCCCTGGCTCCGGGGTGAAAAAGACATTTTTTTGAGGGGACAACGTTCCTCCCGGGGGTTTTTGACATTTGGCTTTCTGAGTTTTAAAACTTTAGAACTCTATTACATTGCTGGCATTGGTTACATACACAGAAAACAAAAAAAGTTTTGACTGGTTTATTCTGCTGAAATAGAACAGCATGGGCAGCTCAAGCTGGCATACTGGTTTAGCTGGTTGACCAGCTTAGTTCCTGACCACTACTGGGTATGTTATTGTTTGAGCTTAATAGTTAGCTGGTTAAGTTGATCTACAAGCATGAACAACCTAAAGCCAATCAACTGATATAACCAAGTTTGACCAATCTGCGCCCCCAACATTATAACCATGACCAGAATCTAATTAAACATCATTCAAGAACTGGTTCATCAGCTAGTGTAGATTATAGGATATTAAAACATGGATGACTGATTTTTCAACCATCTTGACCATCAAAGTCTATCTTAGACCATCTGAAAGTTACCAGCAAAAGCTAAATTAGTTTGAATTAATTTTACTTTACAGAGTTCGTTTTGTTTAATATGTATATTTATTTGCTTATATAATGAGAGTTCTTTGTAGCTTAATGTGCAGCAGCATTGCTAGCATATTACCAGATCACATTTGGCCTACTAATATACTGGATAACTAAACTTTATTAAACTATAATTCTAAATTCTGTGACATATTGGGAATAATT
The DNA here is from genome assembly GCF_023375975.1 of Astyanax mexicanus. NCBI lineage: Eukaryota > Metazoa > Chordata > Actinopteri > Characiformes > Acestrorhamphidae > Astyanax > Astyanax mexicanus. The sequence continues at coordinate 47,517,854 of NC_064410.1, read as the reverse complement.
ACAGACCTTGTTTTATCAGGCCCTATAGTAACTATTACACAAAAATGTTGTGTCTCTAAAATGAAATACCATCAATCATTTTGTATGATTTCTATCGATTTAATTATCATGAAGTTTGACAAAATTATTGAAACCAACCAGATTCTAATTATTTCCAATGATAACAATTTGACCCAGTATGATACCCAACAGACAAACTTGTTAAGGCAGCACTAATAACCTAAAACAGAGCTAATGTGGTGATAACTATACTATACTAATGCGAACTAGTTCCAACAAGCTCATTTTAAGAGGTCAGATTCAGGCTAGCACAGGCTACCTCTAGCTGACAGGTTTAAATCAGACTAACACAGATTACCTACTGCTAGCTAAGGTTTAATAGGGTTGCTAACACAAGCTAACTCTGTTTTTAGTGTTTTAGAAGTATTTCCTTGCGATTTAATTAATTTTTACATTTGCTATCATTCAGAATACAATATTAGGGATTATGCAGATTGAGCATTGACAGGGTCTAGTTTGGTTTAGTATCTATTGATTGGCAACTATCATTCTGCATGGAGATCTGAGCATGTACTGTTCAAATTGAGCAGGCAATGCATGTTCATTATCCAAACATTTTTTTACCACAAAAAGCCACGTTTTGAAGTTGTGAATGAATTTCTCGGCCAGAAATGTTAAGCATAACTGTGGGCAATCATGTTAAAGCATGGTATAAGGCAACTGGGTCTAGTGTGATTACACCTTAATTCAGGCTAATACTAGGTAACCTTAGCTAAGAGGTTTAATTCAGGCTTACACTGGCTAACGTTAGCTAATAGTATAGTAGTTAACCTTGTTGCAGAGTAGCCAAAAGAGAGATTGAGCTTCAGACCGGCACGGTCTGTTTCCGGAAGTAGAGAGAGGGATGAAAGGATGGCGGGAGGGGATGAAAGAGGGCCAGAGGAAGAACAATGGCCTGAGGGTCGATCCCTACGTGAGCATCAGAGGAAGAGCGTGGTGTGAGCCGGGCTGTAAAGCATATGGTGCTATTAAACCCTGCGGCAGTCACCCAGAGCACAGGGCCGTGGGAGCTGTGCAGCCCTGTCCCTAATCAACGGTGCCTCGGCTGCCCCTCTGCCCTGGCCTACTCCGCTCCGCTGTTCTCTCTGAGGTGTTTAGAATGAGATTTCATGCCTCCGTGAGCTGCACAGCAGGAGCCCCGCTAAAACATATTTAACCCCACAGCACTTCCCAGGTACAGCCGTCCCGGATGCTGAGCGGAGAAGCATTAACGATGCACGTGAGATCCCTTTGTGCTGTCTCTCGTTAAGAAAGCTGTGAAATCGAGTGAATGGTGGGATTTGAGCACATGCACACCCTCACACACCCCCGTAGTGAAGCCCTGCAAGCTCTCGCTGCATGAGTCCTGGCTTGCTGGGGATGAGCGAGAGGAGCGATGGAGAGAGGTGCTAAATGTATGGAATATGTGGAGGAGAGGTGTAGAGAATTGAGGGACTGAGGGATGAGAGAGAGAGAGAGAGAGTAAAAGAGAGAAAGAGAGAGAGAGCAGGAAAGGTGTCTCAGATGAGTGTGTGCTCAGAGACAGACCCCAGGACCAGCTCTCCCTCCTGTCCACCATCTGCACACTCATTAACCCGCATGCCACAACAATCTGCCAGGAGAGGTTGGGCCATGCATGCTTTTTCATGGTCATGTGTATATGTGCATTTCCTGAGACACACTGATTTTCATAATACAGGAAGAATTATTGATGTACAATTGGTGAATAAAGAAAAGATGAAGCTCATTAAAAAAAAAAATAACTGTGTCACATATATAAGAAGTATTTTGTTAAAGCAGCGGTAAGCAACAGTTAGTACAGCTTTGGAAAAAAAATAGAGACCACGTAATGATGATGTTTTTCCTTGATTTTACCAAATTGAAAACCCCTGGAATATAATCAAGAAGAAGATGGATGATCACAAGCCATCAAACCAAACTGAACTGCTTGGATTTTTGCACCAGGAGTGACATAAAATTATCCAAAAGCAGTGTGTAAGACTGGTGGAGGTAAACATACCAAGATGCATGAAAACTGTGATTAAAAAACAGGGTTATTCCACCAAATATTGATTTCTGAACTCTTAAAACTTTATGAATATGAACTTGTTTTCTTTACATTATTTGAGGTCTGAAAGCTCTGCATCTTTTTTGTTATTTCAGCCATTTCTCATTTTCTGCAAATAAATGCTCTAAATGACAACAATATTTTATTTGGAATTTGGGAGAAATGTTGAGAATAAAACAACAGTGTTCATTTTACTCAAATATATACCTATATATTTTAGCCTTACCCACACTATGTACTCTGGGTTTGACCTTTTTTAAGTCTTTGCTTCTGGTCTGTGTTTAGATCCAATTTGGTGGTCTGCTGGAGATTGTAACTGTTTGGCAACTGCTTTGATTTTATACTATATGGACAAAATATTGGGACACCGGTTTCTTCAAAAACCAAGGGTATTTCGGGAGATCGCTGGTTCGAATCCTGTTCAGGGGAGTCCTAATGAGACGGTTAGGTAATTAGCCTTGTAAATTAGGGAGAAAATGGGATAAAAAAATGGAAATAAATGTAAAAAAAAAAAATTAAATCAAGGGTATTAAAAATAATTTATCCTGCATGTATTTGCACATATGTGTCAGCACCTATCTGAATGCTACATTCATTAGCTGGGGTGTCCACAAATCATCAAATGTATCATAGTGTTTTGTGTAATGGCAGCACATACAGTAGCCTGTTAACTGTGTGACTCACTGTAAGTAAAGTGTTGGCATTAGCATGTCTGAGGTCATGTTCAGGCTAGTGTGCTCTATTATATTAGAGTAGATGACTGGAGCAGACTTCACTGTAACGTGGCGTCTGCACGAGCACTCCTAATGATCCATCATTACTTTCTGATCTGACTGTTTAATTCAGCCAGAATGAAGAGGAACCGTTCCAGTTCCTTCCTAATAAGTTCTCGTGGGAGTTGAGTGCGTTTGTGAGGTTATGCTGTGAATTGCCTGTACAGTATTGCAGCATGTGCGTGCGTGCGTGAGTGAGTGTGTGTATGTGTGTGTGTGATCAGTGAAAGTACACTTTAGATGGGTCTGTGGCCTACTAGCCCTCACGTGATGAGCTCTGCTGCTCCAGACCAGGGTCACATCAAAGAGCTTCAAAGGCCCTGTGAAGCCAACACCAATTAATACACCATTATCAGCCTGGATACATAGAATAGGGTAATGGTGAAGAAAAAAAAGTGTGCATTAATTCTCTTTCATAGATATGCACGCATATTGTCAATGGTGGATGTAGCCTGGCTAAGATACAGTATGTGGACAAAAGTATTGGAACACATCCTTCGTTGTTTCTCTAAATTAAGTGTATCAAAATGGAATTTACCTTGCTTTCTCTAGAGGGGAAGCTTTCTATTAGATTTTAGAGCATTGCTGTGAGGATTTGGTGCACTAAGTGACAAGAGCAATAAGTGAGGTCAGAATGTTGAATCATCACCTCAACTCATCATCAACTCATCCCAAAAGTTCTGGACAGAGCACCACCATTCCAGAGATACAGTTCTAATACTCCACCACTTAATGCTAGACACCTCATAGCCCTCTAGCACACATGTTGTATTAGGCATGGTGCCAATAGGTTCATGTTTATATTCTTTAGAAAGTCCTATTTTATTGGCAATACTTGTTTTCTCTACAGGGACTAGGAAAGCTGTGTGTGTGGGTGCACAACTGTGTCAGCAATGTGTGCAATTTAAAGTATCTAAATGCTGCACAAACATTTGGACATACAGTATAGTGTGCTTCGACAGAGTTTAAAAAGAAAAACAAAGCTAGCTAATTCTAGCTATATATTCTATGAAATTTGTGATTAAAATCTATAGCAATTTGAGCATTTCAATTACAGTAAAGGTTCATGTTAGCATTAGCTTTAGCATTATCCACCTGAATTGCTGATCTACATTCATAACCCTTTGAACCCCAGCCTATTTTGGTGTGTTTTTTCTCAGTTTTTGTCAGTTCCCCTTTCACTTTTTATAACACATTTATGTTAGGAGACAGCCACATGCTATTATTTTTCTTTATTCCAGAAGACATTGAGCTGTTCAAAAATGTCATCATTTAAGATGCAAATGCTTCCAGAATTTGTAAATCTTCATGGAATTGATCATGTTTTGATCAAAATTTATTTTTTCTTATTTTTGAATGTTCAGAATACAAATCAATTCACACAAGAGTTTTCTTTTTAGTAATAGTTAGAAATAAAGTGTATATTAGTTGAAAGTATAAGTAATTTGATGATAGTTCATTACATGGCTTATTACTGTGACAGTATACATGAGCTGCACCAGGCGGATTTATTATTCTTAATATTCTCACCTCTAGAATGCAGATTGCTAAAACCTTGACAGTCATAGCAGGCTAACAGTTTGAGTAATTTTGGACAATATGGCCAATAATCCTACCTAATGAAAATACTTTAGTTCACTGGATATTTACTATCAGCTGCTTATGATGAAAGAATAAAGCATGGAAATATGAAGGTAAGCCTATTCTTTAGATGTGTTTAACAATAGATTTCTCGAAAACACTTCAGTTCAGTGCAAGGTCATTGCTATCTTTAGAAACAGTATGGTTTCCTATTTGTCACAATCTATGAATCATATTAGTATGTTGACGCATTCCTGCGTAATTAAGCTGTATAATCAATGTGCGATTTTGACGCACTTTGCGTCAATGGGTGTTCTAAGGGTTAAATAAAATAGGTGCTTCAAAAAGTTCTTTAAGCAATGCCTTAGAGGATCCACTTTTGGTTCCATAAATAACCAGGTTTATGAATGAGATGACTGTATGTACGTTTCAATTGTATTAAAAGCTTCTCTTGGTTATAAACACTGTTGTATATAGAACCAAAAGTGGCTCTTCTATAGTACCACTTGGAGAACCTGTTAAAGGACCTTTCTATTTTATAGTGTACTGCAGATCCTTCTTGTAAGTAATGAAAATGTCCCAGGGTTTTGGCACCAGTGAAAACTAACTGGGAGTGCACTGGGAGATAAATATAGCTGTTGAGTGTCATTCATCTCAGGCTGGCCATCTGCTGGTGGGGCTGCACAGTTTATGATGAGGGCTGCATCTCGGCCCCTGTGGGCAAGGCAAGTGCGTTGGTTGCTGACCTACAAGCTCCTTGCCCCCCTTACAGGAATAGTTCTTTAAAACTTGCACAGTTTTACTCACATCCCAAATAGACTCCATTAACTAGGACATATGTGCTTAAGTCTGAAGTTTGGGTCTTTTAGATTTGCACAGGAGCTACAACACTAATATACTGCAGCTAACATACAGCTCTGGAAAAAACTAAGAGAACACTTCAGTTTCTTAATCAGTTTATATGATTTTGCTATTTATAGGTTTATGTTGGAGTAAAATGAACATTTTTGTTTCATTCTAAAAACTAAATTTCTCCCAAATTCCAAATTAAAATATATTCATTTAGCGCATTCATTTGCAGAAAATGAGAAATGGCTGCAATAACAAAAAAGATGCAGAGCTTTCAGTTTTAAGAGTTTTAAGTTTTAAGAGTTCAGAAATCAAGATTTGGTGGAATAACCCTGGTTTGTTTTTATTCACAGTTTTCATGCATCTTGGCATGTTCTCCTGCACCAGTCTTACACTCTGCTTTTGGATAACTTTATGCCACTCCTGGTGCAAAAAATCAAGCAGTTCAGCTTGGTTTGATGGCTTGTGATCATCCATTTTCCTCTTGATTATATTCCAGAGGTTTTCAATATGGTAAAATCAAAGAAACTCATTATTTTTAAGTGGTCTCATTTTTTTCTAGAGCTGTATGTTGTGAGTGTTTAGCCTAATTTACCAATTAGCATCTTCCAACTGAGTACTTATCACACACTCACCTCCAACTCCTGGACTGCATTTACACTTGGTCACTTTCTGTGGCCAATATATGGATTGGAATCTTTCACTTACACTTGGTAGTCAAAAGCATCTCTCAGGATGAAATCTAGTCCAAATCCTACAGAATATGCAAATTCACTCATTATAAAGCAGCCAGTTTATCCGTTCAGCCTACTTTGCTACAGACTGTTGCTGCCTCAAAATTCTCAATTTCACATGCTGTCGTGCATTTCTTCAAACTTACAGGACAGCAAAAGCTTCAGCAGTCGATGCTGTTGGGAAAATAAACTGTTTAGACTGATTAACGTAGGAATGGCACACTGCATGCAGAGCAGTATGAACAGAATGCAGTATGAACTTTCTGTACATATTAGCTAAATTTTCTAAATTAAATTGAAGCTCCAGTAAAGACTCATGGAAGAAAACGAATTTGGCTGGTTGGCTACATTTTGTTCCATTAAAAAGGAAGGAACCTCATATAAAGGGAGAATTAGTGCAGTGGAGCTTCATTTTCACTCAGGGCACCTGAAGGTCATGCATTGCTGAAAGGTCTTTCCTCCTTTCCAGCTAATTTCTGACTCTGTTTTATAATAGCGAGAGTAGCAGTTATCTCCTGAACTGAGCTGAGTTTAGCTGAATGAAGAAGACCATTCCAGTCTAAAGAGCAGCCTGTACTCAGGGCTTTATTCATGGCATCAGTGTTCTAGAATCTTCAAGTAAGATATTCTCACTGAGTCGTATTCCTCGGAGAGTGCTAACTCGTCTCCTTATCACACTTATGCAATCGCACAGACGGTCTGCGGCCCCAGCCGTCCCGTCAGCCAGAGGAGCTGGACGGACTGGGCCTGGAGACAGGCCAGGAATAATGAATTTATGCCCTGCTTTCACTCACTCTGCTCCAGATCTGATAGGGAACACTGTCTGCTTCCTGTCTGCTTCCTGTCTGCTTCCTGTCCAACCTTTGGTCTTCCTGACAGTCAGGGCTTTTACAGATTAAGGGCTGGTGTTGAATACCATCACCTGGTTACCTTAATGTCTATGTACTACATACAGTAGCATGCCATATACTGTATAACTAAGCTATTTGCTTAAATGTTGTCTGTTCATGCGTTAATTTGTAGCAGATTTGAGGTAATCATGGCAGTCTGGTTTGGACCCAAATCCTCGTACATCACAAAATAAAGTAGCCTATTTTCTGTGCTTGTACTTTCGCATGTGTGTACATATGGTATAAGCAGGGTATTTAAGGCATGTAGGATGTAATAAGAATGTTTTCATGGTACAGTGGTGTAATAAGATGCCACAACTGTAAATATATAACAGTTTTAGAAAAAAAAACTAAAAACTGAGTAATTATTCTGCCTTTAACATGCCTGTAAAACATAATTTACTAAATTAATCATCTGCTCAAAATGGGTTAAAGGATTTTGATTTTGATGGAATAGCTGTAATGCTAACTAGCCAGCATACCTGCTGTACAAACTACAGACTAACCAATTATTTACAATTCTTGTCAATTTAAACGTAACATTTAATGATTATAGTACATCAGTACATGCAGAACAGCCCCACCCCTTTTTATTATGTTCATATGATTTTCTCATCATTTTTTTTTCTTGGTAGCACTGTTGACCAAATTATTTTTTTTTTATCTTTAATCCAGTGTACAAATGTTTGCAGTAAACTGGCAGAACCAAATTTTTGTATTGTAAAAATATATTGTAAAACATTAAATTAAAGAGTGGGTGATGTTTATCAAACAATTCACTTGTTAACAGCTTTCAGCTTGACAAATCTAACCAATGTAAAATTTCAAAGCCTTTCAAAGCCTTTGCTGAACTGGATTTATTTAAAGAAAAACTTCCAAAGGTCTCCAACCATCTCTCATGTCCACAATACACAATACAATATACAGTGTAAATTCATATTTCAGGATTTTATTTTACAGTATATATCGCTGTGTTGGTGCATCAGCACACCTGTAAACATGGGTCGATGGGTCTGGAAGTACTCGGAGCCTCCTGAGTCGGATAGCTTACACCGTAGCTCTTCATTATTCTCATAAGGCCTGTATCTGGGAGAAAATGAAATGTGTCGTTTGGCCAAAATGAGAGGCCAGCTCGTCAGCGTGAACCGCAGAAACCAGATCAATGTGACGGGCAGCAGGTGCTCTGCCACTACCATGGGACTCGCGATGAGGTGAGAAATTGGAGTGTCAAAGAAAGAGACACAGTCCGATAATTCACGCAATACCAATTTAGCCTGCGAAATGAGCTTTCGGCTTTAATGCGGGATGCTGTGTTTTGTGGCTCCGGAATGAGAGTTAGTATGATTGGCTGGGTGATTGATTATGATGGCATCTTCTCTGCAGGACACACATGGCCCCTCTGTGGTGTAATATAGGGCACATTATAGCATGTTATGGCACACTGGTGGCACATTCTTGGGTTGTGCCAATGGATGCTGTTCCACCTCTCTGGTGCCCCCTTCTGGCGTGCCAGCGGAGCAGGCGTGCATGGCACCCGTCTCTGTTTCCAGACTGTGCAGCTGAGGTCTGATAACAAACCAGCTCTGACCATCTGACAACAAGACTGCCTGCCTTCCAGCCAGCCTGCCAGCCTGACGCTTCTGAGCACCCCCCCTCCCCTGCGCTGCACCCATCCCTGACACTCTGCCAGCCCACAGACAGACACGTCCAGCCCAGAGCTTCTCTTCCAGCTGGGCATCAGTGTCCCCTACCCCACATCACCACACTCACACACATACACTGCACTGTTACACACACACGCACACACAGTACTGACCACTGTGGAAACCTTGAATAAAGCTTTTATGAAAAGCAGTAAAGTCAAAATGTGAGCAAATTGAAAGTAGGAAAAAAAAACATATACCTTATATCCAGGATGTCAAACATAAAACATGAATGACAGATTAGTTCCTTATTACAATTCAGTGTAATTTGTTGTAAGTAGTGAAGTTAAGAAAAGGCCAGTTATCTTCATAGAACAGGATGTTCCAACAGGACTGTAGGCATTGAAATGGGCTAATAGACTTCCATTGTGTTAATCATTAGCGCATTTGTAATTCTCATTCTTCCTTTGTCATTCTCGCTTTCTTTGTCTTTCTCTCTCCTCTTATAAATGTATATATACACACTTATCAAATAATGCATAATGTCTGATGTTCAAAGGCGTTTCTGTAAAGAGGAATGAATAGAGATGTCTTTATGCTTTCAATATGCTGATTGTTTCGTGACCAAATTTAAGTGCATGTGTTTGATGCTATAGTCTTCTGCACTGAAGTTGTTTATACTGGGATGAAGGCTTCAGATTTTTTTTAAGGTGACAGTTACGTGACAGTTACGTGATGAAACGTTGACTAATCGCTGATGACGTTCAATACACAACATATTGTGTTCACATTGAAAATCTATCATGAAACGATGTGGCTTGGGAAGTTTCACAGATGTGTGGAGGTAATTTTATCTTGTGAGTGAGTGATGTGAATTAAGCTACAGTTTGAACAAGGCCTTATATATTGGGTGTCATATGTACTGAGACATATATCATAGAAGGTTTTACCACCCACAGAAGACAGGTCATTGTGTGGTTAATGATTGTGACTAGCATTGTCTGGTCAATTCAGTGCAGCACACTTGAGCTTTTATAAGACATGGCAAAAGTCATGGGACACATGGGCTAGTTCTTGAGAAAAATTCTTTGGTTATTCATTGTCTTTTATCTTATGTTGAATTTGGTTTGATAATCTGAACCGTTTCAAAGTAAGAACTACGCAAAACTAGAAGAATTTGTATATGTGTAAAATGTGTTTTTGGCTACTGTAGCATCCTGCCATAGCAATCAATATAGATATTTATATTTACCCACCTACAAAACACACATTTCTTCATCTCAGCTTCAGAGCGTCTTCTCAGCCTGTGCATTTCTGTCCTTGGCATCTACTACTGCAACCTGCAGTGCGTTCAATACGTCAATGTGGCGGTAAGACAGCCCTTCCAAAAGCCATTCACTTCTGCGCTCCTTCTCTGCTAAAGAGACAGATTGTTGGCATGCTGCACTCACTCTGCTTTCCCTGCACACATGAAGTGGGCTGGTGGAGGGGGAGAATGGCTGCTGAGCAGGAAAACAGGAGCACGCAGTTACTATCATTGTGTTATAACAGATACAGTTGGGCAGAAGTCAAACACTGCAATTGTTGGTGGTCAGGATAAGGTTGAATGCTGCACTTTATTGGTGTTGTCAGCTTTGGGCCTTTTCAGTTAGAAATATCTATTGTTTAATTTTATTTTTCCCAAAAGCAAGCATATTTTAAGAGAATGGAACTAGAATTGCACATTCTGCTGCTTTACGGTCTATTGTTGAGGATATTTTTACTCAGCTGTCCTTTGGCATTGCACATGGTAACCTTATGTTATTTTTACAACCTCAACCTACAAGCCTTAATAATGAATTCAGATGCTTTGCTTAGATCGGTTTTGGCTATGTTGTCGTTTCACATTCAAGAATGTAAGTGACCTGTGTCTGTTTATAATGTGGACATGCTACTTTCTGTCTCTGAAGTGGCAAGCACATGCACATTTATACATTGTACATCATGTTTTCTCATGCAGAAACATTATAAATGAGGAGATCAGTCATTGGTTGAACTATGAAGAGAGTTCTCGTTACACTCCACAAGACGTTTGTGTGTGGATAAACAAACCATAAATAAAGCCATTCAGCTTGCCGGGAATGCTGTGAGGGGAGGAGCATCAACATGATAGTGGGAAGCTCCCCTTTTAATGTGGAGATCTGCGCAAGTGCAGTAGCCAGATATTCACATGTTAATGGTGCATTATTGAGTCAAATGCTACCAACTATTTATAATAGATTTTGCTTTGTTTCATTATGTAATTTGACCTTCTGGTTCTTGTTTAACTGGAAATAACTTTTTGCAATGGCATCATTTAAAGCACTTAGTTTATGCATACAGGCAAACAGATTTATTAAATCGTTCACATTTATTTTGCATTCCAACGAATGGGATATGAAATTAAAATTTTAAATGACTCAAATCTGATTTAAAAAGTCCACATCTGTGTGAAAAAATCAGGTCTGTGTCATATTAAAGCAATAGTTTATTTTGTCTAATTCCGCCTGGTAATGTTATTGTAGCTTGAGGCTGCTTAGAACCATGCAATTTTGCTGGAAGTGCTTTTAAATAAAGATTACAATGGTTCATTTTGCACATTTTCACACCTTTTTCAGTAAATGTTGTGAAATTTCTCTTGCGTTAGGAATCATCACGAAACGGGCCTCGTCCACAGGAAAACTGAACGCTTCTTCTTGATGTTTACATTGTCTGACAAGAGGCGAGAGTGGGTGAAGGTTGGTCTACTGACAAAGGCTCTCCTCTCATCGGCATGCATGTCAGGTCAGGGTGAAAGAGCTAAAGAGAGAGAGAGCGAGAGAGAGAGAGCATATGGGAGCACTCAGACATCATAAGGCATGATGCTCCCATCTCAGTGGTGCAGGGCCAGCATGGCTGCACTCTCCCACTGAGCTACAACATGTGTCACTGAGCCTAAAAGCATTTAGGACAAGACAGAGGCCAGTGCGGTTTTCTTCTATAGGTACCCAAACTGCCACTTTTGCATATTTAGAGATGATTTAGAGATTTTATGATGCAGGTAAAGCATGCAGAACAGAAATAGAGCTTTTCAACTCAATGGAAAGCTATGGAGTCTTTTGGGCTGTTTCTCTGTTTGAACGTGTGCAGCTAGTACAATTTAAAGACAGCTCCTATGGATTTCTTGTTAAGGGCTGTTTTGTTCAGCCTTTGATCATTCTCTAAGTCTGTTAAGCCGTCTTGGATCACTGATGTCCCTTCTGTTATTACTCTGCAGTTCTACTTACACTTCAGCAAACCCTTGAGGTTAGCCAGTGGATTTCAGCGCAGCTGAAGCCCCCTGCAGCACTAATTCCAATTAGACTTTTGGAAGTATTTCGTCTGCAGATCTGAAGAAGAACAAATTCTTTTGGAAAGTTTAGTGTTGTCATCTGTCAGTTTGGTGACTGGCGGTAATGATCAGAGATTTACACTGGCATAGAAAATGTCATGGCACATGCGACTAGTATATCCTATCTATCCCATTATATCCTATGTATCTAAAGAATGCTCCACTAACCTGTGTGATTAATGCTTCTCTTTTCACATAAACAATTCTAGCCAGACACCCCTGGTCATGATAATTACCACCCACTGTGCCCGCCGTTGAAATTAGTTAATTCACATCACCTTGTCATGAACATTTGGAGGCAATTGTGCTTTGTGTTGTCATTACGTTTACATTTCATCCACATCTTTTCGGCTAGGCCAGCTTCCTAACCTTCTACACACATTATGAGCCTTTTAACAGTCAGCACTAACATGGATCATTTCTAGATCATTTCTGGATCCACTCCAGCCAGATTCTGTTTACACATTTTTAAAAAATGCAACCCAGACGTGTCCAGACGAGACCCAATTTTACTTTTCTTGTTCTGAATGGATTAGAAGAATAATGGGTGTTCCAAATTTCAAAGGAAATGACACTATAATACTGCCAGCTATAGTCAATCATCTACACAAACAATTACTTATGCATACACGAAACACACCAACACACAGAAGAAGAAAAATCGAGAGAGCAGGAGGTAGAAATAATGAGTGAGAAACCAGCATCTATAGAAAAGAAAAAAATACTTCTCTTTACATTTTTGAATAGATGAGTTTTCATTTGTCTAACTGAATTTTGGTTAAGTGCTATAATTGGTATCCAGTCCCAATGTTTGATTGTTCTAAGTTTAACAGAAATCAGTGCAAAATCTAAATTATTATCATAAAGAAATGGCAACTTATAACTTATATACTTTATCAGAGAATCATTTAAAAGCATTAGTAAATTATAATAATAATAATCATTTTAGTAAATACGCAATATAATTTAATTGGGTACTTGTTTCAATGTCTGTTCTTTAGACTTTGTGTATCTGGCAATGCACTGAGTCTACTGCTGCAACTACACCATTAATCATATCTGCAGTGTCACACACAGAGTCATGTGACCTTTACAGAGCAGTGTTTGTGTACTTCTGAGGTTTGGACAGGTATACTGGTTTTGAAGGCACTATGGAGACTATGGACTGCCCTGTTGACTCCTTTATTATAAGCAGAGAGAGAGAGAGAGAGAGAGAGAGAGAGAGAGAGAGCTTCTCAGTCTTTCTAATGAGACAACATTCAGCTGTGAGTATGACCTGTGTGTGAGGTGGTTGCGCTCTAGGCTCTGTGCATATATGATTTGTGTAGCGTTTGTGTATCGAGATCCCTCAATTAAAAAAAAATAAAATTAAAACAGCACATCAGATATTCAGTACACTGGGAGGATGGTCTTTATTCAGATGCGCACCCTTCAGTCAGAAATCATCACATTGGCTGTGCTCATGAGTGGTGATCAACTGCATGCCAATAATAAGCAGCCCTGTCCTCTTCACATTCAAGTGTAAAACAGATTCTTAACCAGCTACCGCTAACACTGGCCCTACAGTAACTACAGCCCCCTAGGACTCAATTACAGAGAGAGAAAGAGAGAGAGAAAGAGAGGGGAAGAACAGACAGAGAGAGGTAAAGGCAGGGTGTTTGTGGCTTAACTGTTCTTCTGCTATAAGAGATGTGTTTTTTACCAAAAAACGACAGTACATTTTCTGTAAATTTAATGAACATGTTAATGGGTTTAATGCTAAAGAATAGTATATGTGCTAAGAATACACATTAAATGTTGTAAGTTAGCATGTTTTTCTTTCAAAAGTCTTACTATGGCTTTAAGCTTACTATAACATAAAATTTACAATATGTACAAAATGTACCATAACATGCAATGTATGCATTTTTTTACAGTACACTCTAACACATTATATAATTAAAGTCCTTCAGCTTAATGATTTCTTGTTTTATTTAGTGTAAACGTATAACTGTGCTCTAGATTAACTAGCTTGATTAACTAGCTTGCTAACTATCATTTACAGGACCTGGCTATTAATTTTATATCTATATACATCAGTTTTATCAGTGTTAGCTCATGCTAACATAGTGTAAGTTTGTTTTCTCCAAAGATAAAAAAGTAAAAAACAAAACAGATTAATCTCAAATTGCTAATAAATGTCATAAACTAGCTAGCTAACTTTTCAGTTAACTTTACAGCTATTTTTGTAATACTATGTACCTGCTAAATATTAGTATTTATTATTAACTAGGTGAACTTTTATTCTAAAACGTTGCAATACATGTATATGTGCATTTTTTACATTGTTTGTAATAATTACCTTAAAGGTGCAAAGGTTAATCTGCACTTGAACTCTAAGGTATAGTTTATTTATTCAATATGCACATGCATGAAAATACAAAAAAAAAAAAAAAATACAATGGACTGAATGAACTGATTAATTTTGATGGAATTCTTTGAAGACTTTACTGTAAACAGTAGGATTTTTTTTATTGAACTTCAGCACAGAATTTATTTAGAGGCATAAAATGAATTCATTAAATCCTTTATTCCGTACATTAACTCTGTATTAGGTTTTACAGTAGAGACAATCTCACATGGTGTTAGATGATAAAGACTTGAGCAGGTCATGATAACAGTGCGTGTGTGTAATCAGGCTGTTTGATTGTATTATGATCTGGAACGTTTAGTATCTGGAACCAAATTAACATTGTGGAAAGATATCACACCCGCTCCTTTCTTTGGCAAACAGAATCCTGTTCAATTAATGTTAACACGGGGCTAATTTCCGCCGAGCCTGAGAGAGAGCGTGTACCTGCTGAATCAACACAGGCTAGGTAAACCGCGGGAGCGGGAAAATATGAGGTCAAGCTGATGCCGAGGAGAAGCTTCGCGAAGGCACGGCGGAATGTTTAGCAGATATTAGATCAGGCGGAGTGTTTGAAGTTCACGCGCACGCGTCTGATGCAAGGTGGCACGCGGGGTGGATTCGTAATGCAGAGGTAATAGATTGCGCTTTTCAGGAATTTATTAGCCTTTAATTTGTTATTAAGCAGTTCCAAACTATAAACTGAGGTGATCTGTACTTTAGATTAACATACACTCTCAACAATAAAGGGCCTATAAAGAGTCCTTTAAGTGATGCCATAGAATTTAGAACCATTTTAGGCTTTGTAAAAAAGAAGCATTTTTTAAAGGAGATGTGAGTATGAAGAATCTTTATATTGTTAAATAGCTCAAATATATATCAGTATAAAATATAGCAATAATAAGTAGAACCATGCGTCCAAGCCAAGAACCATTTAGCATTTAGCTTTATTACATATGATGAATAACACTGAGGGTTCCTGCAGCATTAAATGTGTGTGAGTGCACTATGGCCAGCAGGCAGAGTGTGATGGAGAGCAGTACCGCCCCATCCCTCACAGCTTGGAGTGTGTGTCCGGTGCACAGAAGCGAGCGAGGGAAGGGGCGCCGGTACTAATTAGGTGTCATGGCTGATGGCTTTATCATATGTGGGACCTCTGTATGTCCTTGGCTCAACAAGGATGTGTGGACAGCCTACCAGTAACAAATCTTGTTTGCTCTGTGGCAAGAAAACAAGCTGGACAGATTGGGCAAGGGGGTCCGTGTGTAAAATCAGAACCAGAATTACTTCAGTGAGACATTAGGGATTGTCTGGTGTGGTCAGAATTCTGATATTGGGATCATATGTGCTCTTTTGATAATGATGCACCTTAAATTGCATTCACAACACTGTAGCACTTTACTAAATGGTCAAATAACCTACGGTATTTTACAGAGTATAAGGCACACAGGATTATAAGGCACATTTTAAGTGATAATAGTAAGGTAAAGTGGGTGTTGTCATGTTTACCTTCTAATTCAGCAGGTAAACAAAACTATATTTCTTAAAAAAACATTTTCTATTAAAATCAAACAAGTGCTGGATGTTAATCTACACAGATTTCTCTCCTGAAACCTGTTTTTTGGGTGAGTAAAACACTTATGTTTATTTACAGTAAGCTTAGATTTCCAGTATTTTAGCACGGTTAGCAGCAGCACCAGCCACAGTTAGCGGCGCTTAGCGCCAGTAAACGCCACCCAGCAGTGCTACACTGAGGAACCCTAAGTGTTTTGGCAACCCAGAGAGCTATCAGCTATCTGTTCATTCATGTAGCTTGTTTTAACAAGGTAAACACATAGACTACAGTCTTATATACTCACCTCTGGACAGCGAAAGAGTTAGTGCTGTGGTTAGCGGCTAATGCTAATACTGCTTCAGCCTCGATGCTGGAGAAAGTTCACTAAAACTCTTTTATAATGCTGTACTTAGGCAGAGTGGTTTTCCTGCTCCTTACAACCTGACCGGTAGAATTCATACATAAGGCGCACTGGATTATAAGATGATAACACTAACTGAGGTTAAATTCTATTAAAATTAAACAAAGCAGCTGAAGCAGATAACCTTCAGTCATTATGACTAATGCCATGCCTGGGCTGAAGGGGTGTAAAAACTTCAAACATTGAGCTGTGGAGCAGTTGGGGTGGTGATCATCCAACATGATCACCAACATCTTGACCCCACTAAAGCTTTGTCGTGAAATGATACTGATTAGATGCTCCCAGCTCCAATGCTCCAAAATCCAGTAGAAAGTACAGCTGATTTCAGGGCAAAAAAAAAATAAATTATATTAATTAATTTTACGTTTTTTTTTATTAAACTTAGAGTATTCAGAGGTGAAATGAAATGAGTTTTATCTTTTTTCTTTTTGGAAGACCCTGCCTCTGCTTTCCTGCCTATGTTTTTTTTTTTTATTTGACAAAAATTAACAGTAACTATATCACAAGAAATTGCACAACATCAAAAACATTTCATATAATATTACAATAATTATTAATATTGCCTCCGCCATGATCTGCTTTCTCTCACTCTCTTAACAAATCCCGTCCGGGAGGGGGGAAAAACACTGCCTGCCCACACTAAAAACTGATTGGCTGTCTCACAGACTCTTTGCAGAGAACAGAACAATCAGAACCCTCTCTGTTTTCTCTCTCTCCTTCCCACGCGATTAGAGAAAAAAGTCTGTCGCCTGTGTGCGCGTTTGTGGGGCACTCGTTCTGAATTCCGGGAGATTATATGTGACTCGCGGACATCAGGGAGCCGCTACCGAAATGCGGGAGACTCCCGCAGCTTCAGGGAGACTTGGTTTGTCTGAAAGTAGATTGTCTTATCTATAGAGCAGAGACAGTTTCTCCAGCAAAGCAAGATAAACTCTTTTTAATACCCTCGATTTTGGAAGAAGCAATAAATGATCAGCAGGTGTACCAATACTTTTGTCCATATAGTGAAAATGGTTATATAGGTTTATACCAATTGTCATTAAAAACCTAAGGAGGAATCATACGGATTGATAAATTTTTCTATATTTCTGTAGCAGTTAAAAATGTTGTGTAGTTTTACTCCATCTAGTTCTGAAATCTTCTTAAGTTCTACAGCTTTTTGAGGAATATCCACTTTTCTGTGAGGTCAAGGGACTGTGTGAGCAATGCCGAATCTTTCAGTTTGTATCTATTCTGGCAGTCCGTGGTGGAAACTGAGGTATGTTTTGAATCTTTATCTTGTAGGAGAAGTTCACCCTTCGTGTTTTCACAGATGGTTTGACATTTGCATCCAGGATTTGCTGGTATTTTGTGAAATATATTCTCCTTACACCAGTGCAGTGTTGCCAACATCTCTGGCGAAAACACAACCACCCCCATGCTTTACAACGGGCAAGGTGTTCTTTTTAAAAAATTCTATTCCCTTTTTTCTACAAAAGTATCTTTGCTGTTTGTGGTCAAATATGTTTTTGACTCTGCCACAGTACACAACACTTGTTTACAGAAATCCAGCTTCAGATGTCTTTTCAGAGATTTGTGATGAGGTCTCAGAATAGGTTTGTTTTTTGGATTGATCCACCAAGACTCAGCAAGAGTTTTCTTGCACTTCCAGATATCATTTTGACTCACATAGTTCCTGAACCTAATAGCAGTTCTCAAAAGGTAGAAATCTTTTTGTAGCCTTTGTCTGCATTCAGATTTTTAAACATTTACTTAGAAAAGTCCTGCCACTGTGAGCAAGAGGTTGCAGGTTCGAACCTCTGCTTATGCAGCTTTGCCATCAAGCTGCCGGTACTCAGAGGGAGCAAAATTGGCCCTGCTCCCTCCAGGTGGGTAGATGGTGCTCTCTCCCCACATCACTAAATGGTGATGTCCGCAGCACAGGATGTCTGTGAGCTGATGTATCGCAATCGAGTCGCTGCGCTTTCCTCTGAGTGTGCTGTGATGCTACTTGATTGAACTTACTGAATCATTTAACTGACAACCTTTACAACTCTTGGGGTCTGTTTACATGTACTCAGCAAAGACTACAGAATTGTAGCTGTATAAAAATACAAAAAGATTTCTACGAAAAAAACTGATATCTGATCAGTAACCCAATTAACACTTTTCATGCGCTTGTCCCTCTCATCCATTACTCACTGGAGTATACAGATATTCCCTATTTTGTTTCATTTCTGTTTCATTTCTAAAATAAAAGAGTGGCCAGCGACTTTTGACTCACTCTGTATATTGTGTAGATAAAAATACATGTTTTGCTTGTTTGTTTTTGTTTTTACAATTGTCTGTCAGTTCTGGTTAAGTTAAAAAAAAAATTATAAAATAAAACTGAAAGAAATCAAATAAGTATGTACGCGTGTTGAGAAATCGGATTATAAAATAAATATAATATATTATATTAAATATAATAAATATTTATTTAAGATATTTTCAGCTCAGATTTCTAGGCTATAATCCAAATAATCTAAGAAAGTGGAGTATTTACATGACCATTTAAATGATCAGATAGTTTAGATTTCTTATTTATATGCTATAAAAGTCAGAGACTGTACATTATACATTTCTGAAAATATTGTGCTTTATGTTTATTTTCTACCTCCCATGAAAATCTGACCAGGGTTCCATAGTTTCAGAATAAGACTGTATATATGTACTATGTATCCACAGTATGAGCTAAAGTAAAGGACTAGGAGAATATTAAAATCACTGTGGCAGCCACATTCACTGTTTAGTCATCTGTCCACAAATTCAAATGCAGGAGCCCAATTAGTTGTGTGTGTGTGTCTCTCTCTCTCTCTCTCTCTCTCTCTCTCTCTCTCTCTCTCTCTCTCTCTCTCTCTCTCTCCCTCTCTCTTTGTGTGTGGGAGGTGCAGAGAAGGTAATTATGCGAATAAGGATACTCCTGGCGGTCATGTGACAGCAGCCTTGTGAAAGTCATCTGTGCCCGAGCTTCACAGAGAGAGAGAGCAGATGGGAGTTGGGATTAAACCTGGGTTATGACGGAGCGTTAGATTAAAGAATGGCAGCAATAAAAAGTGCTTTTCCGGCTCCCATAACAAAGGGTGCGGTCTGAAATCTAGCGTGGCACGTGTGCCATTTGCATATTTAAATGTGCGTGATGTTCAGGGTTAGATGCGCGGTTTAATGATGCAGTTAGCTCCTAATAAATCAGTTCTGGCAGCTCCCGGGTGCCGCCGCCAGCGCTGCAGCAGGGCCACTTTGAAGTCCCAGCGTTTGAAGTGGAGTTTAGAGCAGTGGACCCAAAAAAAGCAGCAGCAGCAGCGGTGAGGTAGAGGGCTTTCCGTGGAGACCCAGCTCCCCTGCAGCAGGCCTGACAGCAGGCAGAGGCAGGTAGACCTCATTTGAAGCTCTGCTGGGGAAAAGAGGCCACAGCGGCCTTCACCGCTCAGACTCAGCGAGATGGGTCACTCAGCCACAGGCTGTGAACTGCTAAGAGTTCCTGTCAGAGTGTCTTTTTAGTGAGGCTGAGACACAGAAGTTGTTGGGCATGTGTGTTTTTTGTATTTAATAGCCATTATTGGACTTCCTGAGTTTGACCAAACTTATCTAGTTTGTTAAATGATTTGAATACTATGAAGTATGTGAGTTCTTTTTTATATAAATTTTATTGAAGTTTTTCAAAGCATTTTACAGACAAATATACATACAAAGTTTACAGTCATGTTTCTCCACTACATACTTTTGGTTACCTACATTAAAATGAACGGACATGTTACATTTAAATAAACAATTCACATGCAGAGTTAAAACATTTAAAATAAAACAGATATATTACCAATATCTTTAAGATATATTTCATAGTCTTTACTTCTTTTTTTAACAGCAGCAAGAGCTTGTTTAAAAACCCAATGGCCTGAAACAGTGCAGTTATCCATTGCAATTTCACAACTTGTTTTCCATATTTTGTTTTTAATTATACATATTCATAGCCACACAAATTCCATTTGAGATTTCGAGATGTTTTCTTTAAAAATCCCAAATTGAATTGTTTTTTTTTTTTAATTTAAAGTTATTTTAGAATTAAAAATGTTTACAGATACATCCCAGATTTTTTTGGTATTTTTTGTATAATATGTGAGTTATAATGTAATTTTAAGCACCCCATGTCACTTTCTCGTCCGGTTTTGTTCTCTCTGGTCTGTCCCTGTGTTTGTTTTGTCTCTGCATGTGCCCTGTATGTATCCCATATCTCCCATATGTGCCCCTGTCTTCTGTGTGCTTACCTGTTCATTTGTAGCCCCGCCCCCTTGTTACCTGGTCCCAGGTGTTTCCCGTTTCCTGTCCTTGTCTGTGTGTATAAATAGTTCTCCTTGTTCCTGTGTTCCTCTTCTGTGGTTGTACATAGCAATGTCAGTTCAGGTTGTGTGTGGTGTTCTGTTGGTACCTAGAGCTCTAGGTACCCTGATTCCCTGCCTTAAATGTGACACCCCAATTCAAAATAAGCCCCTTAGGTCATATACAAAAAATATTTATTTATTAATCTAAAGACATAGATGTGGAAAAATTTGGACACACAAGAAAGCCCTCTCGGAGCCATGACGGATTTTACAGCTTACTGCTTCAAGTAATTTCTTTTAGTTTTATTTGTTCCATATGTTTAAATATTAAATATTAGTCCAGGTTTATCTGAGCTGGCTGACACATGATTCGGATCCAAATTTGACTTTTTTAAATTTTGTTCTTCGATTATAAGGGTGATATATATCTCAGACTAGGAGTTAATTATCACCTAAATCTTTTTTGACATGCTCCCACACTCCTCTGAACCTGGTGAACCCACATGGAGGCTTTGCTTAAGGTCATGCAGATTTGTCGCTGTGCTTTAGAGCTCAGTTTGACTCACTGTAACCAATGAAATTGAGCTCAAGTGTAGCTGAACATAGATGCTCTGCCAAATCCTACGCCCTTTTCATGCACTGGCAGAGAATGTGTGAGACCTGCTGATATTCAGGATGGATTTACTTTAACTTGACACATTTACATCTACTTTTACTGAATTTAGCAGACACACTTATACAGATAGTCCTACAAAAGTGCTTAGTCATTCACTTAGAACATCCAAAGATGATAGAAATGTAGTAGCTACCACGTGAAATAGCATAAAACAACACAATAGCATGTCTTTCAGGAAATTCACTTGTTAGTTTCCATTCCTTTGCAAAGTTCATGCAAGCACAGTGGAGCTGGACTCTAAAAGCAGACCAGAATACATTGTATCAGTTTTTTCTGGATATCTATTTACTATAGTGCTTGTCAGCAACATACTGTAAACCACATGGCATAATTTAAACACCAGACATGACAGGAAACATATTACACTGATATTACCATGAACCATTCCTGCGAGTAACTGCTGTAACCTCTTGAGACTCCTCATAATGTTTGAAAGTACAGTCGGCACATCCTCAGAGCATTTAATTATGGTTACAGCTGGATTTCTGTCTCATTCATGAGTGAGCGTGGCTTCCCTGAGCAGCTGCAGAGTCTCAGAGTGGGATTTTGTTTTACTACCATCTTGCAGAACTCTTTTACTCAGATTTTTAGCTTTTCTTTACTCTAATTAATATAGAGAAGACTTTTGATACTGACTCACATGTGCATGTGAAGTCAGCAAGCTGGTGCCAGTGCAGCATCACTAGGAAGCGAAATGTGGTCAGAGAAAAGCACTGAATCCCCAGCTCTGATACATCATCTAACAGATGCCTGTGCCACATTGCAATGGAAGTGTAACCAGAGTAAGCAAGTCCAGTTGTGCTCTCTCAGGCTGTGACTGCTAATGACAAGGCAGCATGACCCAAGATTTTAACTTGCAATCCTTAGGCCAATAGTGTCAGTGACATTGGGTGTTTTTACACCGACACTTTTTAATTCTGTTAACTTGGTGAGATTAGCTTTGGCTGGTGTAAAGACAGTAATCGCACTGAAAGGCAGACCAAAACAACATCATAACCTGCAAGAGTTGGTGGTCTAGGAATGGTCTAGGGTGGTTAGTTTGTGGTGAGAGGTCTCAGTTCAATCCAACTATCATCAGTCTTGTAGATGTAGTTTAATCTAGCATATCACATCAACAAATCCCATCTCTGTCATTTGCTCCATGTTTAATTACATTGAAATATTTGCTAGTCCAGAACACAGAACCTTCTTCCTTTACTTACCCCAGACAAGTCTGACCAATAAGCAAAAACACATTCTCCCATGGTTTGTTTGGTGCACTTTGTTTGTTGTTTTTTTCTCTGTATGGAAATAAACCAAACCAAACGAGAACAAGGGAAAAAAACTCCTAAGCTTTTGGTCTGCTGAATCGCTTGGAGCCCATATATTCTCCAGAATATAGACTCCAGAACGGTTTCCATTTCAGGTCTTCAACACTTCAGCACTTCAGCGCTTCAGCGAGACACTGTTAGCTGAACGTTCATTATAGGTGAAATAATTCAACCCACAGGACCCTTCCTGCAGAACCCATCAAACTTCACACGTTACTACTCTGCTCCAAGTGGGTGCAGTTTTCACTATGCTGGAGTGTCAGCTGGTTGTCAGAAGCAGAGTTCAATGTTCTGCAAGGTTTGGGGAATGTTCCCCCTGATATTACAACTGGGCTTGATGAAAAGCTGTTGTCAGCTGGGCTGATGACTCTCTCTCTCTCTGTCTCTCTCTCTCTGTCTCTCTCTCTCTGTCTCTCTCTCTCTCTGTGTCTCTGTCTCTCTCTCTCTTTCCTCTCCTCTCTCACTAAGCCACTCTCCTCACATGAGGCTGTTTCAGTTGACAGTGAGTGAACACTCCATTTCCTCTGCTAAGTCTCCATCAGTCTGTTCCTTCAACTGTTCCAACTCTCATAAGTAAACACTCTCTCTCTTTTTCTCCCGCTGTCTGAATCTCTCTCTCTCTCTCTCTCTCTCTCTCTCTCTCTTTCTGAGGGAGTCTATGCTCGGCTGCCTGTGTCCCCCTGTCTCTCTCTCTCTCTCTCTCTCTCTCTCTCTCTCTCTCTCTCTCTGCAGACACCCTGTCACCCTTTCCAGTCTCTGATGAACAATTACATTAGAGGCCTAATGCGCTGATAAATGACAGCAGCGACCAATGAGCAGCGGTGCTGCTCGACCGTTGGTAGTTGCCTGGCAACCGTCTCCGAGCTTGTCCGTCTAAAGCAAAGGATTGACATGATGAGGGCTGGGCGGTGTTTTGGTTTTGTTATTCCCTGATTTCACTAAGTGAATATTTTTGGTGAGCAGAATTCAGTTCAAATTTTCAGTGTTTCTCATATTAGCTGCAGAGCTTGGGTAGAATAGATGGATGGAGATGTATGTGTATGTGTTTGTGTATGTGGGGGATGCAGATATGCTGTGTGAGGGGTGTGCCATAAATCATAATTCAGATTTTTGCTCAAAAGTTTGTCTTCCTGACAAACCTTTGCCCTGAGCCCTGAAGTTACTCCTAACTAATGACATCACAGGGATTTGTTTGAAGTCTCTGGATGTTCTGTCAGATGTTGATTTTTAAGATAAGGTCATATGACTTTTCTTATTTTTTATGACTTTGCACAGTAGAGTTGCACCATTCCTGAGTCGGAAGGTTGGCAGGTATATTGAGGTTTTGATTTGCCTTTCTTTTCAGCATATGAGAAGTTCTCTCTGGTCTCTAAATCTTACTCTGATTATCACAATTCCCCTGACTTGCTACAGTATTTATTAATGCTGGTACACATTACACCTCACACTTTATATTAAGTCTCTACAAAAATACTCATTATTCCTGAGCATACACACAAACACAGGACAGAAAAAATATCCAATATTAAAATATGTAACACATTACTTATTTCTAGTTAGGTCTCCTATATCTTTCTCTGTCCTGTTATGTCAGTTGGAGATATGTGTTTCACAGAGCTAAACAGTTAGGTGTTTGCTCTTTGCACAGTTTTTCAACTAGATTTCTGTTGGCTCAAGTCACAGATGATAAGGACTGACTCATTGCTGTTCTCACACTACCAGATTATCCACAGAGTGTTATTTTTATGATGACAAACATCTTGGAAAGACAAAATCAGGATTAAAATCGTCCCAAAAAAAGTGCTCCAGGCTTTATTACAGTTTCACACTGTAAAAACTCCTGTTTACCTTATTATAGTCTTTTCATGTATCTTTTGACAGTTGCTTAGAGGAACTCAATGTTACTGATTGCTAGCACAAGGTTTAAAGAGTTAGAGACATAATAAAGCTTGGTAATTTGATTGAGCTGACAGTTCCTAATTACATTGGTTGATGTGCCTCAGGCCTGATTTGCTAATCGAGGTCTGACTCCTTATCAAAAGGAATATCATGCCATTCTTAGGGAGCAGAAACAATGGAAATATATGCTACTTCTACCTGATAGCTTGAACATTTTAGAAAAGCTACACTCACATCATGCACTGATTTTTTTCTGATTTTGCACATCTTATCAAGATTAGACAATAAACAACAGAACAGACTTCAACCGTTATTTTTTCTTTGGTGGTTTATCCCTTTCATGAAGCTTGTGCACCCCTGCTATTTTGCACACTCGCACAGGAACAGCCTCATATATAAATAGTGCTGCTTGTGTTGACTGCCCTACTTCCCTTTCTCAGCCTCTTTGCAAAGTCAACTTCTAAACACTTGGAGTGCGGGATGGAAACCCTCTATCGCTCAGATGTGCTTAGACAAGGGGTAGATGAAAGGCTAGCGTCTGCACACCATGGCTAAACCGGGAAGAATCTGCCGAGCTGAAGGGCTTCACTGTGTGTTTACGACTTGGTGCATCTTTGAGGATGGGCTGTACCCATGGCATGCTGAAGGTTCTCAAAGTGGGACAGTTTAAAGTAGGTTAGAGCCTGGCTACTTTTACGGCCTGTGTACAGAGGTAAACCCAGTTCAGTTTCTAGTCAGAATATTATGACCAGTTGTTCACGTGTCTGGACTACACAGGACCACCACAGATCACAGGGTTCAACAAATTAAAAAAAATAAATAAAAAAAATAGGATTTGATTTCCAATACAATACATTATTTTCTACCAAAGAAATGATAACTACATTTCTGGCCCTGAAATTTTATTTATTGAGGTCTTAAAAAGGTCTTGAAAATCATTGAATTTGACTTTTAAAATGGTGCAAGAACCCTGGATATCTAATTCTGATCTATTTGGATAGTGGGCCAATCTAAGCACTGCAGTGACAGTGACATGGTGCTGGTCTGTTGGGTGGGGTGTGTATTGGTCTGGTATCAGTATCGTAAGTGGATCAGACAGAGCAGTGCTGCTGGAGTTTTTAAACACTTCATCTCCACTCTGCTTCATCTTGTAGATGTAAAGTCTGGCACAGAAGCTCATATGTTGCTACATAGTTGTGTTGGTTATCTTCTAGACTGTTGTCAGAGCCCAAAACTATTGCCTGGATATTTCTGATTGGTGAACTCTTCTCATTCCAGCAGTGACACAGAGGTGTTTAAAAACTTCAGCAGCACTGCTGTGTCGGATCACCTTTTACCAGCACAACACACACTACTAACACTCCACCACCATGTGAGTGTCACTGCAGTGCTGAGAATATTAAACCCACCACTCAAATAATAGCTGCTCTCTGGTGGTGTTTTTGGCTTCTGACCCTTAACAATAGGGTGAAAAAAGGATAATAAAGTTTGCAGAGAAAGTGAATCTTTAAAAAATTGGACAGTAAGTGTAGAGAGGACCAAGGAAGTGGTCATAATATTCTGACTAGCACTATTCTACCTGCACTTTGCTATACTGACCTATTTAACTGGGCAGGCTGGCTCGTTTGCATTGCTTGGCTGTAAATATGTCAAGCAGTCAATGTCTGACCCATAAAGTCTTATTGTTTATCAGCGTTACTCCTCTGGCATCCTGCAGAGGTAATTGGCTTATTAGTGCGGCCTTTCGGAAAGCCCAGCAAGCGGTGTCTCTCTGGTGAGCCTCACGTGACCCATTTCCATAGCCGTCTGAGCTACCTGAGGTTCTTCACTATCCTCACAATCACCTGTGAATCCGGGGTGGGAGATGAGCGGATTGGAGATCATGCCTAATGAAAGCTCATCATGTGTGGCCATGCATTCCACAGGCACAGTCCTGATAAATCACGCCACTTTCATGCAGGTCTGATTTAAAAAAAAAAAAAAGTGACTTTTACTGAATTTCATTTACTATTTGTGTGTTAATGGCAACATCTCCATAGATCCAAATGATTCTGTTAGTGTTGTTATTTTGTTTGCACAGTATGTATGCATGTATACACATGGAGTCTCATTCAAAAGTTTGGGCACCCCAGTTCAAATGACATGTTATTTTTTATTGTCTTTGCATAAATAAGGTCACTATCCTCAAGAGAGAATACAGCCAAAGCTAGGAGACCAATGGGAAATCTTGCATGGTATAGCACACAGACAGGAAACTGCTCGGTATGCAACAACAAATGTGTTGGCAATACTTCGCTAAGTGACTAAGGAACAATGTGGTGTACTAAGGAACACAGTGATTAGTATTCAGGTGATTGAGAATTTAGGAATTTTGTCTCTGTGATTGGGTGGATCTTATGAAAGTAAGGGTACCTGGAATCAGCAGAGACAGAAAGTAGGCCTGAAAGTGTGACAGACAATGTATTTTAATTTAATTTTAAGGTAGAACATTTACGTAGTGTGTCTAATAAAATGTTACTGTAAATAAATCGTATTCACTCATAACAAAAAAAAAGCATGACTTATAAAAACATGACTGGAATGTGTTTTGTATTTATGGTAACAGTTTGGGAACCCCAGTTGCTCTGTTCTCCAACGAAATAGATTTTTATGGTGTGGAAGAGATTGAAAGTGACCGACAGCCCATGGCTTCTGCCCATGAAATGCCAGTATCCTGTGGCTGTTGTTGTTGTTGTTTGTGATGGTGATTTTTGTGAGTGTTATCTCCCCTCACTGTGCCCGTCTCCCCGCTGTGTCTCCACAGGCAGACCCTCAGGGCCAAGACATCGCTATCCGGCCCTTCCTGGAGCACTGTGAGAACACACACATGACCATTTGGCTGGGGATTGTGTATGCCTACAAAGGCCTCCTTATGGTAAGTGAGAACATTTCGGGCCACAGCATCTCTGAACATGAACATTTCCTCAGGATTGAGGTCAGACTGCAGTATTATTTATTTTGAAGGGGGGTTATCTCAGTTTTAAACCCATCTACTACTATTTCTACAGTTTTTCCATTAACCTGTCAAATCCATATTTTTAAGAATGCTTTGGAAGAATGGGGGTGCATGTACAGTACCAGTCAAAAGTTTGGACACACCTTAAATTCACTGTTTTTTTTTTTATTATTTAATTTTTTATGCATTGCATATGAATACTAAAGTCATTCAAACTATGAAGAAAAACATATGAAATTATTCAGTAAACAAAAAAGTGTTAACCAAACCAGACTATATTGTATGTTTAAGATTCTTCAAAGTAGGCACCTTTTGTCTATATGACACATCTTGGCACATGACTCATGACTCATTAGATAACGGTCAGATTTCAGTGGAATGGCTTTCAATTAACAAGTGTGCCTTGTCAAGAGCTAACTACTTAAATTTCTATGAAATTGCTATACTGACTCATGTGGTTGCTATGAAAACTCAATGGCAACTGTTAAGCAGCACCATAACAACCATTTAGTTTTACTATACTTCATATCAGCTGTGTTGGATGCAAAAGCAAGGATCTGGGATGATAACATCTGTATACCTACAAATCCTAACAACTACAAAGCATCACCATAGCAACACTAGGGAAAACACTATTGCATCCACCACTTACTAACACCATATCGACCACCTGGGATACTATAGTGTACTGCTAAGCAATAACCTGTGGAAAACTGAGTAACACCATAACAGCAACCATACTAATCACCAGGTGACACCATAGCAACCACAACAACAGCACCATATCAGACTATTAGCAACACCATCGCAACCATCAAGCAAAATGATTTAATGGTTTAAGTTTTTAAAATGACTTGAAGTGTGGACTTTTCCTCAGAAAATACACTTTTCTACTTTGTATGTATGTATAATTTTATATTTGCATACAGTTTTCTCAGATATCAAACACACTTTTATACAGCAACACAATGAGCTTAGAATTTTAAGTAAAATGATTTTGGTTGTACTTTATTAAACAGGATGTTTAATACATTTTTATTTTTTGGTATTTGTTAAGTAACTAAATAGTAATCAGGTGATGAAAAAAACACATAATTAATTTAGAATTCTTATAAATATTTGAAGCAAAAAAAAATGTATGAGTGCATATTGTACAGGATTCTCCTCCTCTTAGGGCACTCTTTCATATGAACCTTTTCATATCACAGCAGCACGGTGCAGCAGGACCCAGTGGGTTAATTGCCTGCAGCATTGCTTATTATTTTTGAGGCAGTGGTGGCAGTATCATGGAATAAAAGGCAATAAAGTCTGGCCTTTGTCTGGCCCTGTGGCCTGCTGAAATGAATCAGCCTTTTATTCCTGCTGCTGTAATGGTGCCGCGCGTCTCAGTGGGCTGACAGGTCTTTACCCTCTGCCCCTCACTGCCCTACTGTACACAAGCAGCAGCGGTGGGGGTCAGCTTACACTCTCTCATCAGCCCTTGCTGTTCATCTGCAGGAGATGCTCTGTGATTGGCCTTCTCCCACACTCACACACACACACACACGTGCACACACACACACACAAACAATCACACTCATCACTGTGAGTGACAAGCACTGTCATGCAATTCCCAGCTGCTTGAATGTGATGTGACACACCTGAAAACCTGAAAACCTGAAAACATCAGTCTTTATCTTATCTCTGTGTGTGTGAGTTTAAAAAACCCAGTTTAACAGTGTGGTCAGTGAATTATTCAGTGCTGACATGTAACTGTGGACTGAAAAAAGGGCAGAGGGAGAGAGAAAGAGAGAGAGAGAGAAAGAGAGAGAGAGAGAGAGAGAGGGGGGGAGGGAAAAGGAGACAGAAAGAGAGGAAGTGAAAGAGGAAGACAAAGAGAGGGAGAGAGAGATGGAGAGAGAGAGTGAAAGAGAGGGAGAGAGAAAAAGAGGGAGATGAAGAGAGGGGAGAGAGAGAGAGAGAAAGAGGGAGAGTGAGAGAGGGAGACAGAGAGAGAGAAAAAGAGGGAAAGAGGGAGAGAGAGAAAGAAAGAGAGGGGGGGGGCAGAGCTATATTGCACTACATATGCTGGTTGTGTTTGAATTTAATAGTAAAAGTAATTGCAGAGTACTTGTTGCAATATTACTAATAATATCAGTACTTTTACTACTGCTAGTAGTAATAGTACTAATTGTAGTATTAATGGTACTAATTGTAGTAAAATAATAGTGGTATTAATAGTAGTACTACTAATATTAGTAGAAGTAACAGCAATAGTATATGTTTGATTAAGACCTTATTCAAATTCAAACTCAACAAACACCAATAAATTAGTTGTGTTCTGGTAATTTTGGTATTTTGGATTTTTCTGGTCTAGCGATAAAACATGGCCTCTTCATTTTCATTTCATTTTTCTTTGGACTTTGAAAATTCTAAGGTTTATTCACTGAATATAATATTGTATGTTGCATGGATACAGTGTAGTATTAGAAAAAGTAACAGTAGTTGTAGTGTTATTAAAAGAACCAATATCACTAACAGTAATAATAGCACTAGTATTAAGTAGGGGTGTGCCATATTGTATCATACTCGATAATATCGCCAAAATTTTTCAATATCTGCACCCTATTATACCCTGAAATATCGTACCATATCACCCACCCCTAATTATCACATCAGGGTACTACTTTTTTCCGTTTTCAGCAAAAGAAAAATTCACACTGTTCTCATTTCCCATTATATATCTACTAGAGACAGATTATATCTGTCCAGTATCATTTTTTTTTTACTTTAATCCTGGATATATTGAGATATTTGGAGTGCATTATTATTAGTATTATGAAAATCTGATAAATTTCTTGTATTTTATTTTGTGTTTTAATATCTCAGCTAAGGGTGTGCCATATCATACTGTATGCAATAAGAAAATTTGATACTAATTTTGGTGCAGTAGTGTATTCTTAAAATCATTTTTTAAATTCAGTATTTTGTCATATCGCCAAGAGTATCGTAATCTCGAAAATACCACGAAATATCGTGATATTATTTTAGGGCCATATCGCCCAAGTACACAAATGGTTGTAGGTATAAAACTAATAGTTAGAAGTATTATTAGTAATGCCACTTGTTGTTGTAGTAATGTTAGTATTTGTATTAATTACAAAGTGCAAACTGTGTGTACGTTTAAAAGGATAATTCTGCCTCAGTAGAATCTAAATAACTTAAACTTCACATCTCATAAACTCAGTATAACATTATCATACCCAGAATACACTGATTCATGACAATTAATTTAATAGTGTTGTCTAAATCATCCACATAATGTCTTAATGTTTGCAATATATACAATAATTAAGCAAAAGCATATTGTAGAATATTTAACATTAAACATAAGTATTTTTTTATTATTAAGCATTAAGCATAAGTAATCATAGCTTAAAATGTACAGATGTGTGTTCTTTGAAGATAAACTTATAAGTAAATAATAAAAAAAAATCAAACACTGATAATTTGACCAAAGGTGCCCAAACCTTTGCATAAGACTGTATGTCTGAGATGAAAAGACTCCTGCAGAGGGATTGTAGAATCTGATGGCTCTGAGTGTCAGTGAGTTGACTCATATTTCCCACAATGCTCTGGCAGATTTGTAGGTGTGTTAATGACAGATTTCTTTGAAAAGCTGAACAGGTGTCATTAGCTGCCTTTAATGTTAAGTAGGTCTGCCTACATTTGGCCTTCAGGTTGAACTATGATTCATCATCCTGTCTGCAGCAGATACACACCTCATACACATGTAAGCTTAGCTTTAAAGGGCCAGATTCAAAAACACACCACCAGATTCACTGTGGAGCAAATCAGTAACAGATCTGTTTCATGGTAAAATTGCCAGTAAGAAGCTGGTTTGCACCAAATATTTAGGTCAAATTACATCGAAAAGCCTTTTTTGGCTTTTTTCTTGCAAATAACTTGCACCAAACAATAATATTTTTGATGATGTTGTCAAATCCCAACTTACATTTTTTTATTGTAGTTTTGTGATAGCTTTTTCTTTATTTTTTTCTATATTGTCAAAAGTTTTTGCTCACCCATCCAAATCATTGAACATGGTGTATAAAACCAAGTCTCTACTCATGCTTCTAAAAACATTAGTGAAAGAATGGGTCACTCTCAGAAGCTCAGAGAGTTCCAGTGTGGTATTATGGTAGGATGCAGCACCTGTGCAACAAGTCCTGTCGTGAAAATTCCTCACTACTAAATATTTCACAGTCAACTCTCAGTGCCTTTATAACACAGTGTACGTGATTGGGATTGAAACAACTCACTCTACTAATGTGAAATGACAGTGCAGTTATAGTTCAAGT
Organism: Astyanax mexicanus; assembly: GCF_023375975.1. NCBI lineage: Eukaryota > Metazoa > Chordata > Actinopteri > Characiformes > Acestrorhamphidae > Astyanax > Astyanax mexicanus. The sequence continues at coordinate 47,485,967 of NC_064410.1, read as the reverse complement.
TCAAGTTCAAGTAGTTTTATTGTCAATGCTGCATATGTACAGGACATACATAGAATTGAAATTACGTTACTCTCCTTCCCAATTTTACAGCAAGTACAGATAATGGATAATAAAGAAAAATAAAGAAAAAGGGGAGACACTATGTGTACAATACAGCAGCAGGGACACAGACATACATGAGACAGAACAAGGTGCAGTAGTGGTGGGGGTGAAATAGATATATAAATAGAAATAAAAAGAGATAAATATATAATCTAAATCTAAATGAGTGGGAGACACTATATGTACAATACAACAAAAACACAATAGACATTTGTGAGACAGAAGATAATAGTGCAATATTAATGGTGATTAAGATCAAGTGACAATATAAATAGAACCCGTATAACAGTAGTGCAATGTTGTATCTAGCTTAAGGCTGGTAAAGTTCTTAAAGTTCCCAGTTCTTGGGGAATTAAAGTGTGTATGACAGTGCAGCGTAACAGTAGTGCAGGTATTGGGTGTGTAGTGCAGGTCCTTTTACAAAAGTTACAGTACTTTGTGTGTTCTAGTGCAGAGTTTCAGTACTGTGTTGGTGGGAGGATGTGGGGTCAGGATGATGAGAGTGTGTGTGCTGTGGGCAGGATTGGGATGGGGGGTAGTGCGGGAAGAGAGTTCAGCATCCTCACAGCCTGATGGATGGGGCTGTCTCGCAGTCTGCTGGTCCTAGACCCGAGACTCCGCAGTCTTCTCCCTGATGGCAGCAGGCTGAAGAAGCTGTGTAGTGGGTGGGAGGGATCTCCTGCCAGACGGAGGGCTTTCCGCGTGAGGCGGGAGCTGTACAGGTCCTGAAGGGAGGGGAGAGAGGTGCCAACGATCTTCTCAGCTGCTCTCACGATGCGCTGGAGGGTCCTGCGGCAGGATGCTGTGCAGGCCCCGTACCACACGGTGAAACAGCTGGTCAGGATGCTCTCGATGGCCCCTCTGTAGAAAGTGGTCATGATGGGGGTGGGGGTTCCAGCTCTTCTCAGCTTGCGGAGAAAGTAGAGACGCTGGTTTGCCTTCCTGGCCAGTGATGCTGAGTTGGTGCTCCAGGAGAGGTCCTCTGTGACGTGCACACCCAGGAACTTGGTGCTGCTCACCCTCTCCACAGCAGTTCCGTTGATAGACAGAGGAGTGTGCAGTGTGTGAGTTCTCCTGAAGTCCACAACAATCTCCTTAGTCTTCTCTGTGTTCAGAGAGAGATTGTTGTGTTTGCACCAGGAGGCCAGGCGGCTCACCTCGCTCCTGTAGTGTGACTCATCGTTGTTGCTGATGAGACCCACCACCGTCGTGTCATCCGCAAACTTGACGAAGAGGTTGGAGGTGTGTTCTGGTGTGCAGTCGTGGGTCAGCAGAGTGAACAGGAGGGGGCTCAGTACACATCCTTGGGGAGCCCCTGTGTTCAGTGTGGTGATGCTGGATGTGTTGCTGCCAACCCGCACTGCCTGTGGTCTACCAGTCAGGAAGTCCAACAGCCAGTTGCACAGGGAAGTGCTCAGCCCCAGACTGTCCAGTTTGTGTATGAGCTGTTGGGGGATGATTGTGTTGAATGCTGAACTGAAGTCAACAAACAGCATTCTGACGTAGGTGTCTTTCTTGTCCAGGTGTGTGAGGGCTGAGTGGAGAACAGTGGAGATGGCATCATCGGTCGAGCGATTTGACCGATATGCAAACTGGTAGGGGTCCAGGGAGGAGGGGAGTGAAGACTTGATATGGTGCATGACTAGTCGTTCGAAGCACTTCATGAGGATGGGGGTGAGTGCAACCGGACGATAGTCGTTGAGACAGGATGGCGATGCCTTCTTAGGGACAGGGATGATGGTGGTGGCTTTGAAGCATGTGGGAACCACCGCCTGACTCAGAGAGGTGTTGTAGATGTCCGTATAAACCTCTGCGAGTTCCCAGGCACAGTCCTTCAGCACACGACCAGGAATGTTGTCAGGTCCAGGAGATTTTCGAGCATTGATCCTGCTGAATGCTCTCCTCACACTGTCTTGGGAGAGCGTTAGCACCTGGTCACCAGGAGGAGGGATGGATTTCTGGGCGGGTGTGTTGTTGAGTGGCTCGAACCTTGCGAAGAATCCATTCAGGTCGTTCAGCAGAGATGTGTCGCTGTTGCAGGTCTGTGGATGGGGTTTGTAGCCTGTGATAGACTGAATCCCTTGCCACAGGTTCCGTGTGTCTCTGCTGTCGCTGAAGCGTTGGGATATCTTCTTGGAGTACTGCCTCTTAGCTTTCCTGATGCCGCGGGACAGGTTGGCCCTGGCTGTCCTCAGGCCTGCCTGGTCTCCAGCTGTGAAGGCTGCATTTCTAGCCTTCAGGAGCTTGTGGACCTCTCCTGTCAGCCATGGCTTCTGATTAGCCCGAACAGTGATGGTCTTGAGGTCGGTTACATCATCAATGCACTTGGTGATGTAGGCAGAGACAGTTTCTGTGTACTCCTGAATGTCCGTGGAGTTGTTGTGGGTGGCAGCCTCTCTAAACATGTTCCAGTCTGTTGTGCTGAAACAGTCCTGAAGTGCCTCTGAGGAACCCTCTGGCCACACTCGTACCTGCTTCAGAACTGGTTTGGTGACTTTAACCAGTGGTCTGTAAGCTGGCATTAGCATAATGGTGAGGTGATCAGAGGCTCCCAGGTGGGGGAGGGGGGAGGCTCGGTAGGCTCCTCTGTGTGTAGTAAAGACCTGGTCCAAAGTGTTGTTTCCCCTGGTTGGAAAGTCTATGTGTTTAAAAAGTCCAGAAAACACGCTCTTTGGGTCTGCATGGTTGAAATCTCCAGCCAGAATGAGAAAAGCATCTGGGTGCGCTGTCTGCTGCTCACTGATGTACTGGTACAGTTCATTCAGTGCTTCACTCCTCACGCTGTTGTTGGAGGTCGGAGGGATGTAAACAGCAGCGATCAGCACGGTGGAGAAATCTCTCGGTAGATAGAACGGACGGCATTTGATAATCATCAGTTCCACTACCGGTGAGCAGTGTTTACAGACCACAACAACGTTCCGACACCAAGCATCGCTGATGTAAACACAGAGTCCGCCGCCGCGGCTCTTACCTCCGTCAGTTAGCGCGCGGTCCGCCCGATAGCATGTTAGCCTCTCCAGCTGAACGGCATGGTCCGGGACGCTGTTGTTGAGCCAAGTTTCCGTGAAAATATAAACACAACAGTCTCTCACGGTCTTCTGAGTTGACTGAAGTAAGCGGATGTAGTCCAGTTTATTGTCCAGCGATCTTACATTCGCCAAAAGCATGGTGGGGATAGCTGGCTTGTGTGGGCTAGCTGCTAGCCTCGCTCGGATACCTCCCCGCTTACCGCGCTTCTGCCGTCTCTCCCGCCGCCTGTGGCGCTTCCATTATTTTACTTATGTAAGTGTGAAAATGAAAAAAAAAAAAAAACTCATTCAGCATTAACCAATGTTTATTTCGTTTGGTTTCAGGTGAAAAATCATTTTGGTTCATTGCCGGTACCAAACACTGGTCATTTATTTGCATTAGCTCGCTAATATGTCAATTTCCATAAGATTTTATTAAGCATGTGCAAAAATACTGCAGGGTGACAGATTGGTCACTACCAATGTAATGGTATGACAGTACATGCAATAGTGTATTGGACACTAAACTGATACATTCAGTAAACTGCTGTCAATAATCATAAAGTTCATAAAGCATCACAGCTCTCTGACCCTCAACCCCTTATAGACCCCTCAAAGCCATGTCTATTGATCGAAACAAGCTGATTATTTTACTCCTCAGATCTCACATGTCCATTTAACCTCTCTCTTTCTTCTCCTCCTCAGTTGTTCGGTTGTTTTCTGGCCTGGGAGACGAGGAACGTCAGCATTCCCGCGCTGAACGACAGCAAGTACATCGGCATGAGTGTGTACAACGTCGGCATCATGTGCATCATCGGGGCGGCCGTATCCTTCCTGACTCGAGATCAGCCGAACGTGCAGTTTTGCATTGTGGCCCTGGTCATCATTTTCTGCAGCACCATCACACTGTGCCTGGTGTTTGTGCCAAAGGTGAGGACCTTGTAGCACTCAGCTATTCCCTTATTTACAGAAAAAAAAAAATTACCTGTTACTCATATTTATTGCGAGGGACAAATAACATTTGGGCCACAAAATCCACAGTGAGGGATTTGAGAACAACAGTGGCAGCAGTGGCACTGATTTCTCAAATATGGGAGGAAAGGGCTGGAGGAGATTGGTTTCTTTAGATTTGCACGCCCTGTAAACAGCAGAGTAAGAACTGCAATTGTTTTGCCTTAAAGCAGAGCAGGGCAGCTGTGCAGGGAAATAAAATGACTTCAGTCCCTTTTTGCAGAAAAGTCATATCTTTGCATGTCAAATCTTAAATCTCGTTTATAATTCTGAGATTATTTAACTCTGTTTTTTACACTAAACAAATGATCTGTCATGTAAATCCCCATGTCCCACAGAAGCTAAAGAACACTGCAGGAACCAGTAGTATATGTATGTGGGGCATGCTGTGCAATGCATGTGATAGTTATTTTTTTCCAGAGTCTAATATCTGGTTCTATTGACAATTCTAGCTAGATGCTGCCGGTCACAATCATGACCACCTACTGCACTGTCTACTGTGGGTGGTAATGCCTTTTATAACATATTCCTGGTACACATTGTGACATTGAGGAATGTTAATCTTCATACACTTTAGAAATAAAATATCTGGGATCCACTATCAGACCTCACTCAAACTTTTGCTTTTAAAATTTCACATCACTTTGGTATGAGTACAAGTATGCTGGCAATTATTCAACCTCTCTACTCAGATATACAGATGTGGGTGTTAGTTTTTTTTCCAAGCCATGCCCTGAGGTTACAATTCATGAACAATTTATGTACTGCTATCCCATGACCTTTGGCATGTGTAGATTGATCATCTTGATAAAAATGAGAAATAGGACTGTCTGAGTATCCGAATAATTATTAGACTTTCTGATAATAATACAGCCTTTCCATGCATGATTCAATTAACAATACTAAGTTTACTCTTCAGGACTCTTTTCAGGGCTATTTTATACTTTGAGCACAATCTGATTGCATAATCGTTCTGCTGTTGTTGCATAATCTACTAATTAGTCTGAAGCTGGGTGGCAGTAAGAATGTAGTACATGACATAAATGTGCTGGAGTGAGAAACTGGATGATGCTAGAGGTCTGCCACCTTTGGTGTCTGATGCAATTTCATTACATTTTTATAATTACAGAATTCTGTTAATATAATAGTCAGTGTGTTATTTTTGCTGCGTGTAGAGCCCTATATAATCCTGCACATCTGCTCTGTTCTGCTCTGAGGCAAAACAACAGCACTGTGCACATTTCCAAGTCTAATTATGTATCGTACACTGCAGGTGTAAAGTAACCTCAGACAGACCTGTGGTTTCTGGCACTGTCTGATAATAATGCTCCTTGTTTAATAATCCAGAGTAGTTAAAAGTTCTCTATAGACATTATCTGTAACTTGTAAAAATAATTATGATCAATATTTGATATAATCAAAAGTTGTCACCCCTTTATATTTTCTGTGATTTTAAACGTTGATTGAAAAGGTAAAATGTTTAATGTGTAATTAAAAAACAGATATTACTATTAGATACACTATGGCATTATGGAATATACAATGACTAGTTTATATATATTCACTTAAATATTATATATTTACATTTTGTGGCGTTTTGTCATACAGTGTGATCTGATCTTCATTCAAGTCAAGGTTATTGACAAATAGAATGTGTCTAAATAATAACACAATAGTATATAAAGTAAATGTATCCTTGCTTTAATGACCTCAAAAGCTAATTAGGGTCGAGTGTTAGCATACCTAGAGTCTGAATAAACCACTCAAACTTCCCATACCTTGCCAAAAAGAGCTTTCGGGGGGACTTTATTCTTTTCATACTTTTTCTTGCCACTGTATGTGTATAATTATCTATCTGGATGGAAGATGTAATACTATAATAATTATAACAGACACAAAATTAAAATGCTGTAAAATTGAAGGTGCTGAAAATAATGCCATCAAAACCACCTTCCTTTACTTAATTACTTAACTGTTGAATGCCTGTTTAAAAAAAAAAAGAAAGAAAAAAAACATCTTTGGGTATAAGTTGTGTGACTTTTCACTTGCTTAAGGAACCGTAACCTAATACAGAGGCTTTATGAATAACTCTTTTGTTTCTATGGCATTATGGAATATACAGTGAGTTGTTTATATATATTCACTTAAATATTTTATATTTACATTTTGTGGCATTTGGCTGAGTGACTTGCTTTACAGTTGAATCATGTTACCTAGGTTACCTAGGTTGGAGTTTGCTGTGCGTTCCTAGTCAAGAAAATCAAACCTATAGATAACTATTGTTCACACAAATTTGACTTAATAAGATGTGCAAACATAATATATAAACTACAGAAATGTTTAGGGTTCTTTCTACAATTTTCCACCAGCTTATCACAATGAGGACAAACCCAGATGCAGCCACTCAGAACCGCCGGTTGAAGTTCACACAGAACCAGAAGAAGGACGACTCAAAGACCTCCACCTCTGTGACCAGCGTGAACCAGACCAACACCTCCCGCCTGGACACCCTGCAGGCGGACAACCACAGCCTCCGCATGAGGATCACAGAGGTAGGACATCCAGCCAATGTCCCAGCCAACATTACCATGAGGGGCTCATACGGGTGGGATGTGGGCTGGGTGGGTTCCAGGTGGGCATGATTCTTAGTGGGTTCGTACCTGTGTTGTTACTGGGGATGCGGTTGGGCTTCCCAAATGGGTCAAATTATAACAGCCTATGTTAAGAGTTCTCTCATCTATGCTCCATGTGCAGTGTACAGTGTACAGCCCCGATAAAGGCCATGTTTAATCTTTCCTGGTGCCATTACTGACTTTTATGGGGCCTATTATTGGCATACTTGCGGGATCAACATAAAACCAGTGGACAAAACTTTCTGGGTCGCAGTTGGGGTGACCAAACATCTATTATCTGAATTCCATCCTGATAATATTCTAGATACATGCATTTACACTTGGTACCCAGTTGAGTTTCTGCTTAGTCAGACTCAAATCACATTACTGCAAATTTGCTGCAATTATTACTGGTGTTTCTGTCATTGTTTCTTTGGTTACATTACATTACATTACATTACATTACATTTGGCAGACACTTTTGTTCAAAGCAACTTATAGCAACAATAGTGAAGTACATAGAGTAATAGAAGTTAAAGGTAAAAAATATATATATATAATATAAAAGGCAGAGGAGCTCATTCAGCGGCAGACTACTGTCCCAGTCCTGCTCCACAGACAGACTCCGAAAGTCTTTTGTCCCTCAGGCCATAAGACTTTTTAACTCATCTCAGCACAGCAAACTAAAGACTCTGTGACACTTTTTCACTCTGGCAACTCTGGCCACACCATGGCCACACCCTCAGCTATGGACACACTCTCAGACTTGCTGATGCCTATAACACTATTTTTATAGTTCCACCCTATTTTGCACTAGTAGTTTATTCACTAGTTCATCCATCTACCGTTTACGTATCTTTTGCACTGCTGAATTTAAATCATTATATAACTGTGTATTTGCACTTTCTGTATGGCTGACATCAGTTATCCTTACTTTATCAACTGGTGTTCACTGTCTATTGTTCAACTGCACAACCTCCATTCTACATTACACACACACACTAAAGACTGTATTTTCACATTTTATATTCTATTTTTTTATTTGATTGTATTTATATGTATCTTTATCTTTATATTTTATATATTTTATTTTGTAACTTTGTGTATTCAATTTGTAACTTTGTGTATTATACCTGCTGCTGGATGTCTAGAATTTCCCCTCGGGGATCAATAAAGTATCTATCTATCTATCTATCTATCTATCTATCTATCTATCTATCTATCTATCTATCTATCCAAAAAAATATTTTTAGATAAGGTCTAAAGGAGGTCAAAGGGAAATAATGGAATAGAGTTAGGTTAGAATTAGTTATTTTGTTAGAGGTGTTAGGAGAGTAAGTGCTCTTTGAAGAGCTCTGTCTTCAGGAGTTTCTTAAAGATAGCGAGAGATTCTCCTGGTCTGGTAGTGGAAGGAAGTTTGTTCCACCATTGGGGAACTCTGTATGAACTCTGCTGAATGCATCTTGTTGATACAGATGCTTTCACACTGCTTTTATTTGCCTCAAATGCATATTATTCTAACCCCTGAGATAATTTGAGTGATCTGATTTGTTTAAATTGTTTTAAATACATCTTGGCCTTGTAACACTTGCATTTATATGCAGATGGGTTTTACCCAGATAGAATCTCAATACTCAAAATACATAAAGTGACCCCCCCTCCCCATGCACGTGCAGGTGTTTAAGTTCTGCTATTGTTAAATCTGTTATCACTGACTGATTCGGGATCTGAAATGTAATTGTGTGTTTGCTCAGATGGATAAAGAGTTGGAGGAAGTGACCATGCAGCTGCAGGACACCCCGGAGAAGACGCCGTATATAAAGCAGAATCACTACCAGGACGTCAACAACATCCTGAGCATACGCAACTTTACAGACGGAAAAGGTGCGTGGAGCTCATCTAACACCGCGCATTACTCATCTGTCTGTCACTGTTACTTTGATCAGCGCGTGTGAATGGCATCAGCGTGAGCTGTGGGTTTTTTTAGGTGTAAGAGAGGAGACAACGCCTGAGTTGTCAGGTGCAGCACAAATAAAGCACCTTGAGTACCTGACAGTTCTCTGTCACCGAAGTTTCACTCTCTGACAGATATTGTATTTTCCCTGAAATACACTCTTAAAAACAGAGGTGCTAGAATGGGTTATTTGAGGACATTTCTTAGAAGAGCTGCTGCTGCTTCCCTGAAGATTCTTTCAAAAAGCAGAAAGAACATTTTAAGATTTAACCAGTAGAAGGAAAAGTACCTTTTGCAATTTTAGGATTTTCGGAATAAATTTGTCATACAGTGTGATCTGATCTTCATTCAAGTCATTGACAAATAGAATGTTTCTAAAATAATAACACAACTTAGTTGAATACATTCATTCAGAGTGTTAGCATACCTAAAGTCTGAATAAACCACTCAAACTTCCCATACCTTGCCAAAAAGAGCTTTTGGAGGAACTTTATTCTTTTCATACATTTTCTTGCCACTGTATGTGTATAATTATCTATCTGGATGGAAGATGTAATACTATAACTATTATAAACGACACAAAATTAAAATGCTATAAAATTAAAGGTGCTGAAAATGATGCCATAGAACAACTTAAAACATGTCTTTACTTAATTACGTAACTATTGAATGCATGTTTCTTTAGAAAAAAAAACATGTTTGGGTATAAGTTGTGTGACTTTTCACTTACTTAAAGAACCGTAACCTAATACAGAGGCTTTATGAATAACTCTTAATACAATTTTTGATGATACGTTTCATTAAGATGTCAGTTTCTCTATATATTGTAATGTTTACAGATAGACTTAAGCATTTTAATAGAATTAAACATCCATACCAGGATCTTTACTCATTGACAAAAAATTATACTCCAGATTGGTGTAAAATTAGGCACGCAGTTATGTTAATAATGTTAATGATTACAGTGTGTGTTGTGATAAGACAGTGGGTCTTGCCACTGTGGTAACTAACAAGTCATTTCAGAGTTGCAGGAGGGAATATTAAAGCAAGGAATTCACTAAAATGTGCAGAGCAGGGTGTCTCCAAGATCAGGGTTGAAAAAAAAACCATGGAGTTACAGAACTGAAGGGTGGGCCCTCATATAAGGCATACAGTTTAAAATCTAAATATGGGGATTTGATACGTTTTTAAATCAATGGCATCATTACAAGCATTGCAACAACACTGCAATTTGTGTCTTATTGTGTTTGTACATTTGTTTATTGTTTATTGTAGACGGTGAAAAATCTGTTCTGAAAAATCACCTGGAGCAAAAACCCCAAGCACAGTGGGGATCTATGGATCCCTCTAGAATAAACAGAGGCCCGCTAGAGGACATCAACTCGCCAGAACAGTGAGTGTTTTATCTGCTTCATTCACTCAGACACATGGTTATGCTCCAGTATAATAAGTGCACTTAGGCATGTTTCTCTGTATGATCAGAGAGGGATGAAAGTTTTTATATGCAGAGATTAACCCAGAGAATGAAGGAGTGAGAGAGAGAGAGAGCGAGAGACATGCACAGAGAAGGGCGTTACATAACCAGTGATTTACAGCAGGCAATGGAGGCAGTGATGCCTGAAAATAGACAGGAGAGCAGGAGAGGAATACTAGAGTTATTCCCAATGCCCATTGAATGCTTGATCACATGGGGGAGGGAGTGTGCAGTGTGCTCACCTTTTCATCAGCACGCCTTGCACACCCCTCAGCCCCCGTACTTACAGATTCACACTGTTCTCAGGGGTGTGTGTTTAGAAAGATATCTGAGGGTGTTCTATGTAGTGCTGAATTGGTAACACGCAAATGCTGTATTTTAACCCACGGGCAGACCTGCTGACATCAAATCTCGTCACAGCTCACGGATCAAACACTCTGGAGCTTTTTTGTGTGACTAGAGTGCAGGTGTCAAGACTTCAAGGTCACTTGTAATCTATTCCAAGGCACCTAACGGAAATCTGTGCCTTTTTTCGAACTAAAGGGTGAAGAGAACAGGATCTTTCCCCTAAAGAAATTAATCACCAATAGAGCTTAAAATCTGTGCCTGATTCTGACCGTGCCGAGATTTCCCACCATTTTCCTTGGGCTGGATCGGGTCAGAAAAAAAAAAGGTCTGTGATGTAGGCATCTGTTTTTTAATGCTATATCTTTTTGATATAATAACATGATAATAACAATATAGCTGAGTAACAAATCAAACTGTTTTTAAATGAAAGTTGCACAAGTTAGAATGTTATAATCACGCATCTCTCGCTCTCCACTTGTCCACATTTGATTGCAGTGCTGTGTGAAGCTGTTTAAAAAAAGAAAATAAATTCTTAAATAATAGGTCTATGCTTCTTCAGTGTTGCAATGTTAATTAACATCATTCTGAACAGATTTCGCTCGTTCAAATATCCCAAAAATATTTTTAAAAAGCTCAGTTTTAAAGCTCTGCTTACAAAAAAATGTGGGGTTTAAATCAGGCCCGATCTAAGCTCTAATTCCCAACCAACTACATAAAGAACCAAAGCACCACTTGGGAGACCATATGAATTGTAAATGTGTTGCAACTACCTAGTAACACTTTTTTGTTGTGTCTTTTTTGTGATAACTTACTAGTGACCACCACTCTGCAAGTATCGACAACCACCTTAACAACTCATTCTGCTGTTTCTCCAGGAAATGCACTTCTCTAGTTTTATATCATCAAACCTACTAAACACATAAAAATGGGGAAATATTGGAAATCTTAAGATTCAGTCTAATGCATTTTGGTCCACATTTGTCTCATGTCAACCATGTTTACACTATATTAAGAAGCATTGCGTAGTTTATAGTGACCTCAACATCACTTTTGAGATCATTTTACAATTTGGACACTAGCTAGATAAATTAAAAATTCATAAAATATGAATTCATCTAAAAGTCAAAATGGAGTCACAAAGCTCAAGAGAGTCTCTAATATAAGCTTCATCTTTCATTCTTTCATTCCATCCAATGCATCACAAGCTCCAAAAGATAAAACAATACATATCAGAACCAATTCAAATGGGAATGTTTGGACTGGCTGCCGAGAGGGGAAACATCACAGCTACATCCCAACAAGAATCAATCTCCGGAGTTAGCAGCATCTCTCCTGACCGCTGGGACATGCTGAGCCCTGAACAGAGATGTAGAACAGTGTAGAACAAGAGAAGCACAGATACATGTTCTAGTTTATATCTAGTGGCATTAAATTAACAGTGCATGAAAAAGTTGAGTTTAAATAATGTATGAATCAGAAACTTCTTAAAATCCCAGGAATATGTACCCCACAGCTTCTCTAAAATAGAGCACTATTAAATAGTCAAGGATAAATTGTCAATCAAATAGACAGGAAGTAGCCTGTGAGAGTAAAATCTGGCCTACTTTCTCTCAGCCTCTCCTGGTTTTCTCAGAATTTTGCCCAAGTGATTGTTTGTGCATAAAGAGGGGCAACCCATCTTAGTCAGGCCGCATCTCCTACATAGTGGGGGTGTAAATACCTAATTCAATCAACTATATTCTGGAAATGTCAGAGTAAAAGTCCACCGGAGGAAATGTGTGTGTTAGTTCTTTTATGTAACTGGCATTTAGATTACGTAATTGACTTGAAAGCGTGTCACTCTGTCGGGGTGCAGGGTGAGGACCGGCACTAGGTGCAGGCATGAAATGTACTTTGTCAGTGGATGCAAAGAGGCAGCAGCATGGTGGATTAGGGGGCTGTGCTGCAGAGGGCTGCTTATGCCTACACGCAGTGTGTGTGTGTGCGTTTACATGTTTGTGTGAATGTTTGTGTGTGTGTGAAAAGCTTACTTAAGACCACAGTCACATATATTACATCCAGAACATCGCTGCTGCTTGACTTTTAAAACCTGTAATTTGTCACCCTCCTGTGCAACCACAGGCTCACATTTATGTAAATAGAAACGAACATGCAGCGTTTTGATCCAGGACAGGAAGGAGAATGGGGGAAGAATCTAACTTTCTTTTAAATACTTTCAGATTTAGCTTGGAATAGTTCTTGAAAAGTGATTTTGCATTTACCCTATTACAACACGAGGATGGTAACTAATCTGAACTGACTTTTTAATCAACTGCTCAATCGCTTCATATGAAGTTCACATAGGTCTATCCATCGAGTCATTGACCATGGTTTCCCCAAGTTGCAAGTTGCAGTTGTCTCTTTGCTGTGGTCTTTGGCTGTAATTATAAATCCCTGCCCCCAAATTGAATACAATATTTGAATCCATGCTCTTTAGGGCTTCCCTAACTTGGGGTTCATAAGTCACGTAATGCCAGTTACACTGCAGGAGATGCCACAGCCATCCATAGACAGAAGTCTTTATGATGTAGGTGTAGCTTAAAAGTACAAATGCAAAAACGGATTTAAAAATGGATTTAAAAATGGAAAAACACTAAATGGAGTCATGTAAAGACATAAAGCTTTATAAAAATGTCACCACAAAAATCTAAAAAGAAGAAAAAGTATAATTTTAGATCATAAGAAAAAGACACGTCCAAAAAAAAAAAAAAAAAGAGTCTGTATTGTCAAAACTGAACAGATGATGACTGCTATATCTCGTTTGAGGCCTGTACTGTAATGCAGTTTACACAGTTTTAGATAAACTCTCAATGATTGTATATTTATAGCTAGCTCCACAACTCATCTTCTACACAAATATACAGTATTTTAATTAATCGACTGCATTTGAGATTATGTTGAATTTGTCAGATTTTTTAGGAATATTTACAAACCCAATATTTGTCTCAGATTTATTTACCTTTGCTTTATTTAACATCATGTCCTCCTCCTCTAATTCCTGTGTATTCCTGTATTTTGTTTCCACAGCATACAGCGCAGGCTATCTTTGCAGCTGCCCATCCTGCACCACGCCTATTTACCCTCCATAGGGGGGGTGGATGCCAGCTGCAGCCCCACCAGCAGCCCAGCGTCCAGCCCCCGGCACAGACAGCACATGCCTCCCTCCTACAGGGTCATGGTGTCCGGCCTGTGAGTGCTGCCCCGGCCCCGCGCTCCGAGGAAGAGAGTCTCCGTTTTCTACTCAACAGACTGAGCCACGTCAGCGATTAACGGAAGCGTGCGAGTGACACAGGGGGTCCGACTTTTCATACATTCATGACCCCCACACCCTCCATCCACGTCTATGTCAAAGCAGAACTGATCTTCCAGGCTGCAAGGGGGGGAGGGGGGGGGGAGGCAACGACTGGATATCCTCACACACTCACAGTGCCCACCAACACTTGCATCCTCCCCCCTAAAGTCACTCCCCCAGTCCCTAATGACCAGAGAGCAGCACCAGAGGACGCCAGCTGTGCTGTAGCCTTATCTGCTTCAAAGGGGTTTTCTCCAAAACGCCCTTTTTCTGTTGTCAAATATGTGGACCCACTGTCTGCTTGTCGACGTGTCAGACATTCGTAGCACACTGCTGGCGTTCGGCGGTGGAGATCCAGACGTGACCTAGGAACTCATCCTGTTGACCGTGCTTACAGTCATGTAAATACCATCATCCACATCAAAGCAAGCTCTCTCAGTACGCTGTGAAATGAAGCACTCGGCTCGGTGGAGTCAGATAAGGCTGGGCTCTCCGAAAAATGGCCTCTGAAAAACTTTCGAAACGGACTGTTGACTAAACAGAAAAGGCATTATTATATTATGAGCCGGTCAGTGCAATTCAAATGGCTACTGGTTAAGTGTACACTCATGCTATGGGGAAAAATGAGTCTGTTAAAAGTGAGAGATGTAATTGCCGCTAAACACAGCAAACAAACCTCACACAGCGCCAGGGGCCGTCTCTTAGTCATGAGGAGAAGTACACTGCTGATATTTGTCACAATGCTAGATTTGCACTGTATGTTTTCCTTAAAAAAATGATACCTGTTCTGGGTAACTGGTCATTAAACTGCTATACTGACTTTTGGTTGAAACACACAAATGCGTAAGGCAGACAGAGAGCAGGGCAAGACACTGTTTAGAGCAACTGAGAGATGCTCCTTTCTGAAAACCAAGTGCAAAGGAGCAAATATGGTAGTGAGTGCACAAGCCTTATGGTCAGGTGAGATTTCTGGGGCAGTCCAGAGGGCCAGTCTTCCATTTCAGCTGTGTGTGGGCCTTCTCTCATAGAGATTATAGTCAATTATAGTCGATAAACAGCAGCGAGCGTCAGGACGCCTTCGGCGTGCAATCAGTGTGCAATCAGCATCATCGCTTGATGTGAAGGCCTAGAAATAGCTCCACACAGGGGCTATAAATACACATGATGATACTGAAACACAGAAAGACAACTGGTTAAAGCAGGGTGATCCATATTTTCGGTGGAAAGATGAGAAACTGTACATTACGACTGAGGAACTGCAGCACTCTGCAGCACAAGTTAGCAGCGCTCTGCAGCACAATAATGGACCCACCCTAAACTGCTCACATGAGCAGATCCTCACTATGGCTCTTCAGTGCAGTTTTTTATTTACATTTTTCGTGTTCACAGAAAAAAAAACATGCGATTCTTCTTGTAGCTGTGAGCCGAAATGGACGGATGGCTCGGTCGGAGAGCGTGCCGTTTCGCCAGCCGCATGTCATTGGCTCACACACTCACTGCGGACTAAATCACAGCCCCGAGGAGATCCATCCGCTCCCCTCCCCCGAGCGGCATTGGAAATATATCACCTGGCACTTAGCAACAGTGAACATACCTCATAGTTGCTATAGAAATGTAACTCTGTGCTGTGAACTTTGCACAAACGTCTCACAGATATAGGGAGCATAGGCGTATAGCTGTTGTCATACTATTTTTTGTAAAGCTATATCAAGACAACAAAGGAACTGTATTTAAAAATGCAAAGCATTGGAATAAGCTAAGTATCATCCCTCTAGAGAACAACGTTTCCTTTTCTGCAGATCTCTCACCGTCGGTGTCTTGGATTTAGTTTTTGTCGCGTTCGTCGAATGCCGTGCCTGTGGTCTTGTACTCGGAGCCTGAAGGACAATGTTGAATTGAAGCTGATCTGATCAGGCAAAGAAATACATCTGTAAACATTCGATAGAGTGAAATGCATCGTGGGTTTTTGTTTCACAGCTTTGGCTTTCTGCATTTTGGTGTGCAAGGGTTGAAATAACTTGCTGTTTTTTTATTATATGTTTGTTTATTTGTTTCATTGCAAGTTGATATTGAAGAGGTCCAAATGGCGACGGTTTTGGCTGTTAGTGCACCTCACCTTCAGCAACACTGAAAAAAAGACCTTTAAAATCACAAGAACAGAATCAAGCAAAAACTCCATAATGCCACGACATCTCAGTCCACGCCAGTTACCGAATGGTGGCCATCATCTTTAGGACAGTTTCTTGTCCATTTTCATATGTGCTCATTTAAAAAAAACAGTACTGTCAGGATTGCTGTTTAGATGTTTTTATTCTTGATTTTAGGATCCAGGAAGATAGGAAATGAATAACAGTTATCAAACTCAAGCCGCCATTACAAACAGCACTTTTACTTTGGAATTATTTAGTTGCACTGTATTGATTCATCCATGGTTTGATAAGGGTTATAGTTAGTTTGATTTGATTAAATTAGAAAGTTACTTTTCTTTCCCTTGATAGTAAATAATAATCATCAGCCTACACTGGCATGTACACAACCATAGATATGTAAAATATAACACCTAAAGGCTCATTTATACTTAATTTAGATACACAAATTAATACTGAGTCTAATTTTAACAATGTAACTGTTACTGTCCACATACTTATGCATATACGTTTGTGGGCAGTGGCATTGGCATAGATGTTAAGCAGTACTTCCATTAGAGGGCAGTTCAGAGTGTAAAGATTCTGACAGCAACAGAACAAATATGGAGGAGGTTGTAATAAAAATAAAATTAAACAGCTGTTATTAGTATTAAAAAATTGCCACAGTTTCTTCTCCATTGTTTCCATATAGTGGTATTCATGTGGCTCTCAAACTATTGGCTGCACTGCCCCCACAATCTCCAGTGGTACTGCTCTGTTTCATCTGCATCCTTAATCTTTTGGAAAACTTAAATTTAAAACTTAAAATATGAAAAAGAATGCAGAATACGGACAGAAAGCTCTGTTCATAATCATACCCATATTTAACATTGAGCATAAATGAGCCTTAAGTGTAGGATTTCTGATCTGTCAGAATTAAGATCTGCTGTGTACACAGGCTGACGCGAGTCTGTTAATGGTTTATGACAGAAAATTAAAAGTCAGGGGTGTTTTGCTCGACAAAACGACAAAACTTGCTCACGCTTCTGGACAGGGCTATTTTTATTATAAACGTGGTTCACTGCTGGATTTTAGTTTGGAAGCCAGAAGTTGTGTTTTTAATCATTATTTATTCCTTTTCACACATTTCAGGTTTCTCCGCTCTAATAGAAACCTGCAGATTCAGTGAAGTTCAGTGGTTGTAAAAGGGCTCACTACTATCCAACCCTATTTTCCATTCCGCAAGTCATCGTCTTGTTTTTTATGGGGTGGGCCTCTGGAGTAATCATGCCCAACTGCTGAGGCTGTAATGTTATTCTCTTCAGTGCTATAAGCAGATTTTTACTGTGACTCAACAGCATCGAGCACAGCAGACATCCCTGCTATAAGGTATCTTAGAACTGAAGGTCACAGCATGCCTGTAATTCTCTTTCTTTATAAGTTCTTTATAAGTTCTTTATAAGTGAAGGCATATAATAGGTGATAAACAATCTTATTTCTATCAGAAATTACATCACTATTATTTTGAATTAGTCATGAGTATTATTGGTGACCGGTACAAATCTTATTAAGCAGTTGCTGTGCTCCTCTAGTCTTCTCTAAACCCTCTGTGAGAAGACTTTATAAGACTTTATTTTAGGTTCTACTCATTTGATCTTGTTACTTAATTCATTTATATAGTTTTATTAATCTAAACAGGGATGAGCCGGCAGATAAAAGTCTTGTTTTGGTTTTATCTACTTGATTTTTAGTTCAAGTATGATTTTTAGTTCAAGACTGTGTTCTGGGCACATTAACACTGTGTGGTACCAACACTTAACTTAGGCTTGACTTCCTTCCAAGTGAGCCGAGCTTTCATGAGGTGTAAACTTTACAGAGTGATGATTGGTCAGAGAGACTCCTCACAATAGGTGATGCAAAAAGTAATCTATTGTAGTCTATTGTTACTGTGTTGTCACACCGATGATGATTTAGTGACAGTGTTTTGTGATGTCACATGCCACATTTCAGGGAATAGCTATGGTAGTGGAAAACAATAATAATAAAAAAAAAAAACTAGTAGAGTTAAGTTGACCCGAGTAGTCTAGGTACCATGCAGTGGACAAGCGCCTTCAGACTAATGATAACAGTGTTTTGCATCAATAAAGAAGAATCATTGTTATTTCCGATCATCCTTTTCATACGCTAACAAAAGATCTAATGGAAAGGCGTTATATTATATTAAGTTGTAATTACTGGAAAGGGGCTGGAATATGTCTAGAACTGATTTTCTAATCCATTCTTGTCACTTCCACACATGGTATACTATGCATAAATTGTTAAAGTTATTTTCCAAATGGTTCTTGCTAAATTCTAATGAATGCACAACATTTATGACAGTGGCAATAATAAGCTCCAGCAGGCTGTTCAGACTGATATTCGGAAAGTCGTATCTCACTGGAAGGGATAGTCATTTCAAAATTAATGGTGAAAACCATTCAGTTCAGTCAGATCAGTCAAAAGTCCTGAGAAATAGGTGAAGTGGTATTGCACAGAAATATGTAATTCATTTCTGCAGCGTATCATTAGGAATAATGCTACCTAAGATCCGGCACAGTGTTTCGATCTAACCAAAATCAACTAAACAACATTCCACACTGACCACAGAGTCTTGGTCCAAAGTCCATGTGACAACCACCGACCACGAGCACTGGTTTATCATTCAGTTTAAAGAGAAGAACTGGGAAATTTCTGAATAGACTTCTGTTCGATTCTCTGAGGAAATCAGTGAGCGACCAAATCAACCAGGTTACTTTTTCAGTTTTATTTTGGGAGTGTGTAATTTAAAGCTAATTCACCAACTGTGGATGTTTCTGTGTGCGCGTGATGATCGAACATATGGTTTAACCATCGACACAGCGGTTGAAACATGCAGCGTGGGGTGTGAGTCGCTGTTTTGTGGAGTGTCTTCTTGTTACAGGCAATAAACTATGGAACCAAGTTATAATAGCTGTAATCTTGGTCACTTTGTCATGTTACCCACCAAGCGTTAACACTGGACAGCAGCAGTTATTGGGGAAAATAGATTGACTTTTTTCACAAACGTCAGCCTGGACTATCTGGGAGGTAACTAGTGCGTGTTTACTAGGACCATGCGGAACAATAAGAGGGCCTCCTCAATACCCCAAAAAGAGCGAAGGACTATTTCTAATGTATATAATGTATACAACACATTTTTTCTGTAGAGGTATTAATCTATGATAGTGGGGGGACGTTACCAATGACTAAAAAAAATAATTACAGAATGTTGACGGTGAGCGTGTATGTCTGTTTGCCACTCTGTGAAAACGTGCCGTCTTCAAGTTTACACATTGCTATTCGAAACTATTTATTCTGTGCTGGAAGACTTCTCTCTTTTTTTGGACTTCACAGAACATCGGTGCCCGTCAAGATCAAAAGATACACAATTTTATTTTCCTTTTTTTTTCTTTTTATATCCAGTAATTTTGCCAGTGTACACTTATGTGCTCCACGACTGTCCTGATCAGTGTGTTTGTACAAGCACACACACACACAGGAGCTACTGAAAAATCAAAGTGGATGTGCTCATTTCATATTCTTGTACCCTTAAACTGCATGGAAATCATAACATTTTTAATAAATTATTGCAAAAAAATGTTTTTTATTAATAAAATAATTAAAATGAATCACTGTCTTTTCTCATGACTTGATTAAGATAAATATACTGTACTCTGACTGTTTACACTCCATAACAAATAACCACAGACAGAGCATTCCTGCCCTCGGTCTCTTTCTCTCTCTCTCACACACACACACACACACACACACAGAGCGAGATGGGGAAGATGAATCTGTAATGACCCTCTCTGTATATTGAGGGTGATAAATAATTGAGGGAGCGAGAGCCCCATGGCAAACAGGATGCAAGGAGAATGAGTGCAGCGCCTTTATGTCAGAGTCAGTCTGCCTGCTCCATCAAGTGCTCAAATATTTAACATGTCAGCGGCAGACAGGGGCTCAGCGGCCCTAAGCCTCGCACGGTACCACACGCCAGCTCCCGGCCAGCGCTGGAGAGACTGCGTCTGTGGATTATAATGGGAATAAAGAAATAGAAATACAACAGCATGACTGTCCTGATCAGACGCAAATCACTTCATTAAATCCCAAAACAAGTGTCCTCAGATGATAAAATCTGATCCACATCTTCAGATTGGAGCTGTTTTTACTCACATTTTATGTTTCTTACTGTTGTAGCAAATGCAATTAAAGCAGCACAAGTAAAGCAAAGGATAATGTTTTTGATTTTGTGACACAGTATATATATATACACTACCGTTCAAAAGTTTTGGGTCACGCAAACAATTTTGTGTTTTCCATGAAAAGTCACACTTATTCACCACCATACGTTGTGAAATGAATAGAAAATAGAGTCAAGACATTGACAAGGTTAGAAATAATGATTTGTATTTGAAATAACATTGTTTTTACATCAAACTTTGCTTTCATCAAAGAATCCTACATTTGCAGCAATTACAGCATTGCACACCTTTGGCATTCTAGCTGTTAATTTGTTGAGGTAAGCTGGAGAAATTGCACCCCACGCTTCTAGAAGCAGCTCCCACAAGTTGGATTGGTTGGATGGGCACTTCTGGCGTACCATACGGTCAAGCTGCTCCCACAACAGCTCAATGGGGTTCAGATCTGGTGACTGCGCTGGCCACTCCATTACCAATAGAATACCAGCTGCCTGCTTCTGCTGTAAATAGTTCTTGCGCAATTTGGAGGTGTGTTTAGGGTCATTGTCCTGTTGTAGGACGAAATTGGCTCCGATCAGGTGCTGTCCACTGGGTATGGCATGGTGTTGCAAAATGGAGTGATAGCCTTCCTTATTCAGAATCCCTTTTACCCTGTACAAATCTCCCACCTTACCAGCACCAAAGCAACCCCAGACCATCACATTACCTCCACCATGCTTAACAGATGGCGTCAGGCATTCTTCCACCATCTTTTCATTTGTTCTGCGTCTCACAAACGTTCTTCTTTGTGATCCAAACACCTCAAACTTGGATTCATCCGTCCACAACACTTTTTTCCAGTCTTCCTCTGTCCAATGTCTGTGTTCTTTTGCCCATCTTAATCTTTTTCTTTTATTAGCCAGTCTCAGACATGGCTTTTTCTTTGCCACTCTGCCCTGAAGCCCAAAATCCCGCATTTTTCTACTCTGGTTAGAGCCTGTTTGTGCTGTCCTCTGAAGGGAGTAGTACACACCGTTGTAGGAAATCTTCAATTTCTTAGCAATTTCTCGCATGGAATAGCCTTCATTTCTAAGAACAAGAATAGACTGTCGAGTTTCAGATGAAAGTTCTCTTTTTCTGGCCATTTTGAGCGTTTAATTGACCCCACAAATGTGATGCTCCAGAAACTCAATCTGCTCAAAGAAAGGTCAGTTTTGTAGCTTCTGTAATGAGCTAGACTGTTTTCAGGTGTGTGAACATGATTGCACAAGGGTTTTCTAATCATCAATTAGCCTTCTGAGCCAATGAGCAAACACATTGTACCATTAGAACACTGGAGTGATAGTTGCTGGAAATGGGCCTCTATACACCTATGTAGATATTGCACCAAAACCAGACATTTGCAGCTAGAATAGTCATTTACCACATTAGCAATGTACAGAGTGTATTTGTTTAAAGTTAGGACTAGTTTAAAGTTATCTTCATTGAAAAGTACAGTGCTTTCCCTTCAAAAATAAGGACGTTTCAATGTGACCCCAAACTTTTGAACGGTAGTGTATATATATATATATATATATATATATATATATATATATATATATATATATATATATATATATATATATATTCACAAGAGTCCATTGTGATGTATGTGTTTCAAGTTCCTCATAGCACTCTACATCTCTGTCCTTCATTTCAACTCATCAAGTCCCTAAATGTAACTGACTGTTCTGAGATCATCACGACACAGTGTGTGAATGTGTAGAGGAGGTAGAGGAGATTTAATAAATAAATGTAATAAATATATAAATAAAATATAAAATCAGAGATTGGACCTTTTCTCTAATTTAGATGGGTCTTACTTAATGATTCTTATCATTTATTTTTGTAGCACCCTGTTCTATGTTGGATATATCAAAAAAAGCCATATAAATAATAACAGGGAGTGTATTCATAACCATTTGGTTCAGGGCCGTGCAGAGACCATTGAAGGAGCAGGTGCTCAAAGGCAAATAGGGGGCACATCGAGCACGAATTTGAAACACTACACAGAAACACACCTTGCAATATAACCGGTTGATATGTGGTCTTACTGTGGTGTTACTGTAAACTACAAATGAACAGAAGTCATGTTGAAACAGTGTTTCTGAACCCTGTTCCTGCGTATCCTACTGCGTATTCCCAATGTTCTCCTTTAAATGTACTTAATAAAGTAAGTGGTGGTATGATGTGTCTAATACACTGCTGAATATACATAATGACTGATTTATAGTCCATAGGGGGCTAAGAGATTTTAACAGTTAAACCCAATAAAAGATTGCTTCCCCACTCACACTAACTCTCCTACACGCACCGCACAACCAGCAAACTGATTGGCTGTTTCTCCTGAAAGGTGGGACTTTACCCGTAAACCGGTACCATAATTGGCCTTAAGAGCTTTCCTGTTTACACAGCGGTCTCCTGATTAATACTGTTTTTTATTAAATATAATACGGGAAATTCACAAGAAAATACTAATATGTGAAGACGGCGGGCAAGAGTGGTAAAATACGGTAGTTAATCAGCCAAAACAGATATGACTTTTACACATTCACTTACAAAAAAAAAATGTACAAAAGGGAACTTTGAGAGTTTTTTAGAGGAAAAAGATGTCTAAAATTTTTTAGATGGGATGGGATCTAAATAATAAGCATTTATTGAATAGACCATGAATTGCCAATGAACAAGTTTATAAACCAATCAAACTGTAGCTTTCCCCCCACATCCACTGCACTGGAAAAAACAGTAGAACTAGGCAAACTAACAGGCAATTTTTTTGTACAAATTTAACGTGATTTAGAAAACTTTTAAATCATCTTTAGGGATTATAAAATAAAAAGGTCAATATGAAATACAATATTACACGCAAGCTTTCAAGGCAATGGGGAAAAAATATTATAGTTAATTAGATTTATGTAATTTTTATAGTAGAATATTGGAGTCTTCTTTTCTGTGCATTACATACAGAAAAAAAATATATTCTTTCATTACTGGCGATAATTAAGGTCTGAAATGGTTTAGTATAAAAAAAAAGACTGAGGAGGTTTATGTTCTTACTAACACTGTGAACCCTGCAGCACAGCCAATCAGAATCTTCTTTCTGCAGGGAAAGGTGGGACAGGAAGTTAAACAAAGTCCCTATAGGCTGCTCAAACTCGAAGGCAGAACCAATCAGAATGTTAATTCCAGGAAAGGGCGGGACTTCTAAACAGCTTGGCATGAGAACAGCTGCAGCTGATTAATCAAGTGAAGGTTTTTGGATTTTTACTGCGTGGATAAAGTAACGTTTATACAGAGGAGAGCTGCAGCTGGAGTTTTTGTTCTGAACTGTGAGGAATTTACTAAACATCATTCACAGAATTTCACTCCTGATCCACTAAGGTAAGACCCAATGTTCTCTATCTAACTAACAACATAAGAGCACTGACTGAATCCTGCAGGGCTAAATCATACACTCAACACTGTGTGGAAAGAGGTACCCCAATTACCCTCTGGCATGGTGTTACCCCCAGGCAACAAGTCACTTTTTTGATACAACGTCCCTTATTCTTTTATATTTGAAGGAGTATATTTTAAAACATTTTCTATGGAGCTAAATTAGTGCCAAAACTACGCAAATAAAGAAAACGTATTCTGTAAATATGATACTACTTGCAAACAAACACAACACGTTTTACAAATACAAAACTCGACTATCTAACACACACGGTGTGTTTTACAAACACACAACCTGATGGTTGTAAATATATACGTAAACTTCAAATAAATACACAGCTGTTTTCTAATACATTGCTCTTTACAAACAAATATAACACATTTTACAAATGCAAAAAGCAATAAACAAGTAGAACATGATTTTCAAACATTACCGTGTCATGATTCACGAACACGCACAGCCCATTTGAAAATCACGTGACTTTTGGCACACTTTTAGCAGTCGCAAACTCGTGTTGAGATTTTCTCACAAATACACCCCAACTCTACAAATGCATCGCTCCAGAACAGCAGGTGGCGCTGAGGGACACTTCACAAGCTGTGGCTGCACGGCAAAGCACGCCCCGCTTCCAGCGCTCCCCAGTGCATTAATTTACACTGATTAAGGTGTTTAATACATCTATAATAATCACAATAATCACATTTTATACACGGTTTGGTTTGTTACAGACAGCAGAGATGTAATTATGATATAGGACGCTGTTACACATTACAAATATGAGCTTTCATGCTGAAATACTATATATTATGCTCTTTAACAAAGAAAGAAAAAAATATTAATTGGTGTTTAAATTAATTAGATAGATAGATAGATAGATAGATAGATAGATAGATAGATAGATAGATCTGGACAAAATAAAAGACCACTTAAAAATGGTATAAAAAAAAAAATCTATGATTTTACCAAATTGAAAACCTCTGGAATCTAATCTACAATTCTTTGCATTATTTGAGGTCTAATAGCTTTGCATATTTTTTGTTATTTCAGCCATTTCTCATTTTCTGCAATAATGCTTTTAATGACAATATGCTGAAATACTCTGTATTATGATCTATCTATCTATCTATCTATCTATCTATCTATCTATCTATCTATCTATCTATCTATCTATCTATATATATATATAATATTAAACTCCAATTAATATTATAAAGAGCATAATATAAAGTATTTCAGCATGAAAGCTCATATTTGTAATGTGTAACAGCATCCTATATCATAATTACATCTCTGCTGTTTGTAACAAACCAAACCGTGTATAAATCGGGTATAAAATGGTAGAGTTAAACACATTAATCAGTGTAATGGGGAGCGCTGGAAGCGGGGCGTGCTTTGCCGTGCAGCCACAGCTTGTGAAGTGTCCCTCAGCGCCACCTGCTGTTCTGGAGCGATGCATTTGTAGAGTTGGGGTGTATTTGTGAGAAAATCTCAACACGAGTTTGCGACTGCTAAAAGTGTGCCAAAAGTCACGTGATTTACAAATGGGCTGTGCGTGTTCGTGAATCATGACACGGTAATGTTTGAAAATCATGTTCTACTTGTTTATTGCTTTTTGCATTTGTAAAATGTGTTATATTTGTTTGTAAAGAGCAATGTATTAGAAAACAGCTGTGTATTTATTTGAAGTTTACGTATATATTTACAACCATCAGGTTTTGTGTTTGTAAAACACACCGTGTGTGTTAGATAGTCGAGTTTTGTATTTGTAAAACGTGTTGTGTTTGTTTGCAAGTAGTATCATATTTACAGAATACTTTTCTTTATTTGCGTAGTTTTGGCACTAATTTAGCTCCATAATTTTCTGTCTATTTTCCCCTTACTTTCTAAAACATGGATTTTTATGTTTGTGCCGTTATATGACCAGAATCGTGCTGAGGCAGTGGTTCTCCAGATTTTGATTGATAATGTACCAACATGGACTCCGAAGCTCTCAAAGTAAGATTATTTTTTTCCCCTCAACAAATATATCTTACTTTAGAGCAGGGGTATTTAATTAGAATTCAGTATGGTACAGTTAGAGAAACTTTTATCAGGCTAAGGTCCTGACCGTCGCCAATGTTAACGTGTTATAATTCAGTGTTTTATTCTGTTTACTAAAGAAGCCTATAGTAAGTAGTTCTGTCAGTGTTTTATCAACAACTGAAGGACAAAACAAATTACAGATACTAGTATATTTCAACAATATTTATTGTTTTAAATAGGCCTGTCACAATAATTATCAACCTATCATAAAGTAAATGGAAACACCCTCAATAATTTAACATATCGAGTCTAATAATGTGAATATGTATGTTCACTTTGTTTTAAAATGCTATATTTAATGTATTTGATTTTATTTATATTAGATTTAGGCCTGCCTGTCATAATAATAATTACATGAATGATAATTAGTACAATATTTGGAGAAATGTTTGCTGAACTTGGCCAAAATAACAGGGTTTTTTTTTTTAAAGAGTAGTTTTATTATATTTAATATTATTACTGTAGCATACTTTATTATGTTGTGGGTAAAACTGATGGGGGGGGGGGGGGGGGGTTGCCGTAGTTTTGAGGTCGGGTTGTTTTGGGAGCAATGGGAGCGAGGAAGTTTTTTTTTTTCTTGCTGAGGAGTTCTGATCAGGTGAAGTAAAGTGGAGTATTTTGGACTCTTGTCTCGGTTGTTTCTCCTTAATTCCTCCAAGTAACACCGCTCGGTTACATTACTGTTAATATGTTTTATAACTGTAGTATTTTATTGTTTTTTTTCTGGTGCGCACCATCTGTATTCTCATCTTTTCTCGCTTTATTCTCCCACTTCTCATCGCCTGCTTCGCCTGTGTGGCTCCGCGCGCTCGCATCTGCACAGATCTGATTGGCAGATGAGAGCGTTGGTGATCTTACAGCACACGTGATTGGTCTGTAAAGTTCACTTCGCTGTAAAGCACGTAAATCATAAAGACAATAAACGTTCCGCCGCTTTAAATAAACACGGACGGTATTAAATCCTTCTGAGTAGTTTATCGGTCTGGGTCCGGACCCAGACCACGGTCCGCCTATTAGTGACCTCTGCTTTAGAGTGTTGAACCTCTCCAAAAAAAAAGGGTAAGAACAATAGTTTATGTTGCTTACCTATAATGTTAAATATTACAATAAATGTTTTGTATCTGTGCTTGGAAGAATATTATACGATTTCATATAAGGAATTATTTAGCAGGTTTTCTGTTCATCTGTTTTAGGTTTTCCAAAGTAGCACCTCTTGATCAGATAACAGTTTTACACATCTTGGCTGGATTTTCTCAGTCAGCTTCGTGTGGTAGAGTCTCCTGAAATAACTTTCAGTTAACAGCTGTGCTGAACTTCTGAAGAGATAATTACTTGAATTTCTTGCCTCTTAATGTGTTTGAGAGCATTAGTTGTAAAGTAGTGAAGAGGTAGAGTAGATATACAGTGAATAGCTCTATTTGATTAATGTTGTAATCCATATTATGGCAAGAACAATTTAACTAACTGAAGAAAAATACTGTAAGAAGGTCAGTCAATTCGAAACATTTCAAGAACTTTGAAAATATCCTTGTAAGTGCAGTCCTGACCATTAAAAATGTTATGATAAAACTGGCTCTCATCAGGACCACCCCAGGAAAGGTAAAACAAGAGTTACCTCTGTTGCACAGGATAAGCTCATCAGAGTCACCAGCCTTAGAAACCACAAGGTAAGTGTAGGTGAATATGTACCACACTGTGTTTAAACTTAGTTAAAGGAGAAATCAGGTGTGAAATAGACTTTTGGTGTAGTGGAAACATACTAGAGATCGGGGCATAGCATTCCACCTGCAAAGAAATCACAATTTTACACCAGTAACAAGCTTGGAGTAGCTCCACACTTCATTGGTAAATTTTATTTTATTTAAAAAAAAAAAACACTGTTTATACACACAGAGTACCTTGAGGTAGTTCTCCGGGTGCCGGCATCTCAAAATAAGTCACGATACTTGGATTGATAAGCTACACCCCTATCCTTAGCATTGTAAGCCTGTTGGGAGCATCAGCTAAAAGCCTTGTATTGCAAAATGCTGGGGTGAACAGAGATGGGCTATTTGACAAAAGTTGGTACTTATCATGTTTTACTACAGCCCAAGACCATTTCACACAAGACTTCTCCTTAGATTAATCTTAGATTAGAATATTTTGTAAATGTTCTTAAATTAGCAAAAATACTAATCTATATTTAATATAGATATTAAAAATCTATTTAGTGCATCATTTTTGCTATTTTAATATTAATATAGCAAAAATGATGCACTAAATATAGATTTTTATATATTAACATTAACTTGACTGAACTTTAAAAAGTCTAACACTGCAACTCTGTTAATACATTGGAAATATAGTTCTTGTGTGATTATTTTTTAATATATGTAATTAAAAATAGACTTATGCCACCTACTATAAATGTGATTAGCACATGTATATTATTGTTAGAGAAGTATTATTGTACATAGACGAGTTAATTTAGCTGTAAATATGCATGTTTGAGATTTGTAACATAATTTGATGGTCTACATGAAAATCGACATTTTTAAAACTGCATTCAATTTCAGTGATACTTGAAATTACTAAAATACAAAATAAGTATAGAAACTAAATACAATCACAGAAGTAAATTCCATCTCTGCCTATTCTGTCCATCCAGATCTTTAGAGGAAGAATTATCTGACCCCTAGTAGGTGCACATTTTACAACCATACTTAAAAAAAAAGCTCAGGGACTGTATGCTGCTGATTGCTTTAGCCACACCCAGTGTGGACATATGGCCTCCTGAGCTCAGTTCAGAACCATGTGGTTGTGACTCAGTCCCTGAAACCCAGAGCAAGTGCTCAGGAACCCACAGCATATCATACTTCTATACATCCTACTCTCTGGAAAAAAATGATAATGCAGTTTAATATTAAAAGAATGTAAAAAGCAAAGCTTTTAATAGCTCTGATCAGTTTAAGATAAGACACCACAATTTACATTCAGCTTTTGGATATAAAGGAATCATTTATTACAATACAAGCTGTTTTTTCGTTCTTTACATAAAACATTAAATAGTACAACATTCCTTTAGGCAACAGAACCAACATCAAAGCCTGAGCACTGATGAAGCTTCACTGAGCTCCCTGTGTTTTTTGTTTTTCAGCAGTGGATCAGTCACTGTGCAGACTGTGGATAGCTGGAAGTGAGTGCAGTCCTGGTCAGTGTTCGTCAGGGTGGAGGGGTCGAGGGCACCGCTGGGAGCTGTCGGTGTCGGGCTGCTACAGAGTCAGTGTGTTGATGTTGAAGATTTTGACGGCGTGGTCGGCTCCTGCACTGGCCAGCTGGACCCAGGCGTGGTGGCCGCTCTCACTCGGGCGTTTATCTTCGTCCCGCTGGCCGGCCTGGCCGGATCTGGGCCTCCAGCGCAGTCTCTTTACTACCAGAGTGTGACTCTGACTGCAGGCGGGTGAGCAGTCAAGGAAAACTGCTGGTGAACCGAAAGCTATGTGAGGTAATCTAGCTCATCACACCAGTCCCTCTGCTGTCACTTTCCTGCTCTGCACTCAGAGTTCTTGCACCAATTTAATGTTTCTTAAGAGCTTTTTAGACCTCAATAAATAGAATTTAAGACCCAAAAATGTAATCATAATTTCATTAGTAGAAAATAATTTTTTGTATTGGAAATCAAAACTTAACATAGCCAACTTGCCACTAACTTTACTATGTTATGAGAGAGCTCTCTGCTAACCTTAGTTTTCTCCCTGGTAATGTAGCTAACTCGCTGCTAATGTTATTATGTTAGCATATTAGCTAGCTTGCCGCTAATGTTACTATGTTAGCTAGCTCTCTGCTAACATTAGCTAGCTTTCAGTTAACCTTGGTTTTATTTCTTGCAACGTTAGCTAATTTACCGCTAAAGTTAGCATGTGTTTTCCCACCGGCATTAAACCCACAGTCTGAAAATGTAATACCTACAGCAAATTTACAGTAAAGTTAAGACAATTCAAGACCTTAAATACCTGGATTTTAATTTGAGACATTAAGACTTTTTAAGGACCTGCGGGAACCCTGGCACTCTTTCTCTCGCTCTGCTTCTGCCATCCTCTCGGGTACAGATCTGTCTCTGACCTGCTCTTAGTTAACCTCTACACCAATATTTCTGGGCTTACAAGTACTGCAAGTGTCTGTGTGATCTTATTACTCTCATAATGTATGTGTGTGTGATGTAATTATATGTTCAACATTCTTGTGAAAACCCTTCATAATTAATCCATTCAGCTACTTTACACTGAAATACTGCCAATAAAATAGGACTTTTTGAACAGATAAAAATGAATTGGCACCATACAGATGTAGCCTAAAGAGGTATGTTATCTGGAATGATGGTGCTCCATCTAGTACTTTTGGGATGTTTGGGGATCAAACATAATGACCTCATGAACACTTGTTGCTAAAGGCAATCAAATCCTCACAGCAATGCTGCAACCACAAGTA
Source organism: Astyanax mexicanus (assembly GCF_023375975.1). NCBI lineage: Eukaryota > Metazoa > Chordata > Actinopteri > Characiformes > Acestrorhamphidae > Astyanax > Astyanax mexicanus. Next base: position 47,455,742 of record NC_064410.1, on the reverse strand, counting down.
GAAACTAGAACAGAAGTATTAGAACTCCAATAAAAGTAGGATAAACCTTTTTTTTTTTTTTTTCTTTTTACTATTTCAGAATTTTTAGGGATGTCTATAATAATAATAAATATATTCTTGCATAATTTCTAATTGAATATCTAAATTGCTTTATCTTAAAAATAGATAACTATACATAATTGAAATACATTTTTAAAAATAAATAAATAATTGCATTTTTACTGATCAATACACTGTCAGTTTGATATTAAGCCTGTAATTATAAGGTGTTTATCTTGCTGACAAAATATTCGAACCTAAACTCACATAAAACATAAAAAGGCATTTTAATGTACACTGCCTCTGTTCAAATGATATTCAGGCGAGAAGAAGTCATTTGCTTCAGCAGTGGGGTTATAATTAACAGGCTGGAGAGCAGTGCGGGAGCCGTGTAGTGTAACCAGTACTTTAGAGGCATTTCTCAGCAGGAAGAGAGTGAGAGGAGGCTGAGGGCTAGGAGAACACACACTTGGCCTCTCAGGCTTCTCAGTGGTGCTTCACTCGCACCACTTCCAAATCAACATGGAACCGGCCTACAGGAACTGCACGCTCAGCCTGCTGCTGCCTCTGCAGCGTGGGCTCTCAGGCTCTATCTCTCGCTTTCTCACACTTTCTCTAATTTGCTCTCCCCTGTCTCTCTCTCTCTTTCTCTAGCTCACTCTCACACACAGACGCACTCGTACTCTAGTTTGCTTTAGCTCGCACTCTCCCCTCTCTCTCTGGATCATGCATGCACTCTTTCGTTCTCTAGTTTGCTCTAGCTCAGTCATTTTCAATTCAGTTCAATTCCATTTAGGTTGGCATGACTGTTTCAAAAAACAATGTTGCCAAATCACACAAAAATCAAAACCAAACAAAAAAAAAAAAACACACCCTCTCTCTTTCTAGCACACTGTCACGCACACTGTCACACACACTAACTTTCTCTAGCTTGCTCTCCCTCTCACATTCACACTCTCCCCTTTCTTACTCGCACTCTCTCTAGTGCTCTCACAATCTCGTGCTCCCCTCTTTCTCTAGATCACGCTCTCTCCCACACACACACACACACACACACACACACACACGCTTTATTTCTTCCCTCTCTGGCTTGTTTATGCACTCACACATACTCTAGCTTGCTCTCTCTTGCTCCCCCCAAATTCACTCTCCATCCCCTCGCTTACACACACTCTTTTGCTCACTCTCACATTTTCTCTAACTTGCTCCCCCCTAACTCTCACTCACACAAGCACTAGCTCTCTTCCCTCTTACTCAAACTCTTTCTCCTCCCTTTCTCACTCTCCCTCCTCTCTCACACTTGCACTCTCGCTAGCTTGCTCTCTATCCCCTCTCACTCTCACACTGTCTCCAGCGCATACTCTCTCCCTAGTTTGCTCTCTTGCACACATTCACACACTCTCTATCTTGCTCTTGCTCACTCTCTCCCACCCTCTTCCTTGCTCACTCTCCCCTTTCTCTAGCTCACGCTCTCTAGCTCGCACTCCCTCCCCTCTTTCATTCTCAAGCTTGCAATCTGTCACACACACACTCTTCCCCCTATCACGCTCTCTCTCTAGCTCTTGCTCTAGCTCTCAGGTGCAGCAGGCCTTCTGAGAAGCTGAGAAGGTCCTCTGTTAGATCAAACAGATCCAGACTTGTTATCAGATCACAAAAAAGAAACCACAAATAAATTGAATCAGGTACTGGCCTGGGATCTCATGTTCTTGGCCTCTTAGCATGACTGTCTTCACAGAATGTACAGACCGGGCACTGAGAGACCAGCGCAGTGGAAAGGATACGAGGCGTCAGTTTCAGCACACTTACTCCAGTCTGACCCAGAGGACAGGTCCTCAACCGGCCTCCACTTATACAGCACGATCTGTCCACTCTCCAAACCCACCGCCAAGAGGTAGCTACAAAAAAGGGGGAGATACTTAATAAACTTGGAAAAATACTAGAAGATAGTTTTTCACTTTTTCACAAAATTTGATCTTTAAACTGATCTTTAAATTGTTTCAAAACAAACACTACTGACTTTCATTGAAAAAGGTTTTTATAGTCCTTTAAAGTTTCATTTTAAAGATAAAAAGTTTTTTGCATGACAGCTGAGATTAAACACATATGCAAAATCATATATGAATATATAAATCATCCAATAAAACCTGACAGAAAAGGACAGAAAGCATTCTCATGCAAAATAAAATGTAAGCTATCTTAAAAAAAGAAACCCATCTGAGTTATTTTTCCAAACAAAATATCACTTGAGGTGCACCGAAAATTTTGACAACTAAGTTATTCATCACAAAACAAGTGAAAAACACTGAATAATTTATACTGAACAATGAGTAATTTATTTTAAGTTACTGCTTTTTAAACAGCAGGCACATAATGCCCACACATGTCTTTTGGTCTTTTTTGTAAATGTTTTTTTTTTTTTTTTTTGGAAAGCAAGACAAACATACATTTAGGCTATTTTATGTATTAAATGGTAAAAACAAATGGTATTTAGCATTTGGCCAAAATTTTGGTGCATATCTAAAAATCACTTTTACTATTGATACATAAATCAACTAAAACACTCAATACATACACCTTAAGTGATTCTGAAAGTGCCTGAATGAAAAATTAACTTTTTCTCCTCAGTGGATTATGGGTGATGTAGTTTTGTACCTTTGATCAGAAAGAAGAAAAGGGCAGACAGTCACAGCAGTGGCAGAGTCTCCAACATCCAGGACAGAAGAGCAGGGGAGAACATCCGCACTGCTTTTCTCACCAACACATTCCACAGAGCCTCGGTGACCCCACATTATTACCTATCAGCAAGAGCAGGCAGGCAAATTACACGTCAAATTAAAAAGATCTAGCTCTGTGAGGTGCAGCTCTGTGTGGAACCGTACATCACCTTCTTATCCCGACTTGACGTCACAAAGTATTTATTGTCAGGGCTCCAGTCACATGACCATATGATGCGTGTGTGCACTGCCGAGTCCTTGGTGCTGTGTGTGTAGAGGGAGAAACGAGGCTCTGAAAGAGAATAACAAATGCATTGTGTTTTATAATGCATCAGTCTGCTATACAAATTCTTTGTTTATAGATCTTTAAAGATACATAAATACTACATTATTGGTTTGTACCTAATCTCTATCTGTGCTTTTCTCGGGCCAAATGTCACAAAATCTTCACAAAAACATTTCAAAATACTTTGCAGAAGAGCAAACATTTTTACCATACACTAGATTTCTGGAAAATGTATTTATTTTTTGTATCTGGGACAGAAATCAAGTAAAAAAAAAAAAGAAGGAGAAAGTAAAAGTGAGGCATTCAACCTTGAAAACACTATAGCACCAACTTGTTAAGCATAGAAATGGTAGCATCATATTTTGTGGTATTTTTCACTGCCAGTACATATTAAAGTGGATTTAATTAATAAATAAGTAAAACTACCTCAGACTTTTTCGAATAACCTCAACTCATCTACTGCTACATGTTTGAGCCTTCGAACAGGACGATGACCTTAAACACACTTCATAGATCAGGGGTCTGCAATTAAGTTTATCCAAGGGCCAGATATTTTCCAAGCCATTACATTCCAAGCCACAGGGGTTGGGGTGGGAAATATGAAGGGAAATGGGAATGGAAGTGCTACAGACTAGTAGCTCTCCAGCCCAGAGGGTTGTTTAACCCAACTGCAGAACAGTTGATCTCAAAGCAGGTAAACCCAGGAAGAAAGGAAAAAAAAAAAAAATGAACCAAAGCTTCTAACAAGGGATTGAACCAGTGTCATTAGGGTCGTGGTCCAATACACTACTGCTGCCCCGGCTAGTGAATTGGGACGCAGCCGAATAAAATGGCGTTATGAGGAGATAGGGATCCCAAGAACGTGTGGGAAAACGAAAACGGGCGGAAACTAAAGTCACGCCAAGTGCAACAGAGAGACAAGGGAAGAGGTGTAAACAAAAGCTCACTAGAGAAGCATTTTCTTTATAGTTCATTATAGTTCAAACAACCTCACGGGCCAGACGTTTAATGGCCGCCTATTGCCGACCTGTGTCAAAGACCTTAAACATTTGGAATAGCCTTCCCAATGTCATGACGACAATAGTTCATATCCCATGACACCTGGCATGTCTGCATATATGCAACAATGAAATCAGAGACAATGATTGAGTATTTGTTTAAAAATTTACTTGTTATTGTTAGAACTTATCTTTCCTATGCAAGTGAGCTTGGCTCAGGTTCTCCTTGAGAGGTTGCTGCTGTTTAGCTATGCTGTCAGTGAATGCTGATTCACAGTCTAGGCCAGCATGCCTGCTTTAGCCAGGTCGTCACGCCCCGGCAACACTACCTCACAAGCCCGTCTCCCTCTCTCACACACACACACACACCAGCATCCATCCGTCTCTGATTGGCGAGTCTCAACTCATTAGCCTGAAACACAATGCCAGAGTGAGTGAGACGAATGGGGAAGGGGGGTTTGCCTCATCTGTGTGGCGGAGGTTTCTCCACTGCTGACGTCGGGCCTCCGCCTCATCAGCACTGACACTGGCTAGCCTCCTCACATCCACAACACGCAGCCTGTGAGTAATACCAGCCTCAACTAGAACAGACTGCAGTCTTCCCCAGGCCTCGACTGCTGCCGGTGCCTCCAAAACACAAGCAAATACGCAAAGGAAAACAGACGCTCAGCAGCTTAACTCCTGTCAGCGGCAATTTAGCCACCGACGCTTAAAACGGGCAGGAGAGGAAGGCTGGGTGGTGAGCGGCAGCTTTTAAGGAGAGTTTGGTACACACCAACACAATCTCCACATGAGGGAGTTATTGGCCTCCAAACTAATAACACTGTATTGGGGTTTATAGAAGCAAAAGCAAACTGACTCTACAGTCTGTGTTTGTGAGAGCAGAAGGAGGGATGTGTGTTTAAGACTGGGTGACATGCCAAAAAATAACATGATATTTAAAGACTTTTGCACAGTACAGAATATAAATCAATATGTAGTTTGTGCCTTTCAGACATAATAAAAAGTAGTGCTTCAACTAATGAATGTTCTTCAATGAATGAACGTAGTCGACTAATCTGATGATTATTTTTTCAATTAGTTAATCATTATTTCTGGCATGTCCTCAATCTCTAAAAATGACAATGTCTGGATTTTGTTTAAACGTGAAAAGTACTGATATTTAGTAATTAAATATGTAATTTGTTGTGTTTGAGCACTTTTGGAGAAACAAACTAAGCTGAGTGTAACCTGTGTGAGTGAGCCATTTACCTATCTCCAACTGCGCGTCTGTCCCCAGCACGTTGTGTATTGCGATACTGTTATTATTTGACTACTAGTCGACAATTAAATTTGTAGTCAATAAGTTTAAATAATCAACATTATCCATTATATATCGACTAATTGTTGCAGCCCTAATAAATAGCATTAACAGTGCTGCCATACTTAAACTGCCTTACTAAAATATTTATGGACCTTCTAATAAACACACTCAACTAAAAGTTGCAGGCATAGCTGAAAGACATGGGCAAATGCACACACAAAGCACTGAAACTTTGGTATGGTGCAGTGGAACTCTGTTCTCTGGAATGGTGATGCTTCATGTGATACTTCTGAGATGGTTTAGGGAGTTGGGGATGAGGTGGGGTGACCTCATTAATGCTCTCATCACTGAATGCAATCAAATCCTCAGGGCAAAGTTGTTGCAGAGCATGGGCTACTACCAGATCAGGGTTGGGGAAATATATTTAATTAATTCAATTGTTTAGTGCACTACAAGTACTGATTATACCCATACTACACACTGCATGTCACATCAGCTAATCACTGTAATATTTACCTGAGCCATCAGTGTTCCCTCGCTTCCACAGTGACCAGGTGCGGTCTCGAGACACGGCGAGGAGCAGGCGTCCATCTGGGGAGAAGGCCATCTGAGTGACGGTCAGGCTGTGGCACGGGAGAGCCTGCAGCTGCTTCCAAGAGGAGGTGCTCCAGAGCAGGATTGAAGCATGCTCGGCTTTAGATGCCTGAGGGCAACAAGAGACACGTTTTAGTAGTCTGAGATTAGTGTGATCGGAGCTCTGACAGACTGTTTGCGAGAAAGAAAGTGAGGATTGGGTTTACATGCCATGACATGACAACAGCTTAACACCAGTTAGACTCAGTCACCTCCATTTTTTCCCTCCAACTTTGACCTAGTGCTTGGGCGATTATGAATGTATTATAATCGTTTTTTCCCCAAGACAAAGAAATGGTTCAAAAGTAGGCTTACCTGTATGTATAAAAAAATAATAATAATAATAAAAATAAAATTATATATACATATATAATATATATATTGTCACTGAAAATTGAGAAATAACGCACCAAACAAATCACATAAAAAACTTTGAAGGAGAGATTATTATTGTTTTTCACAATTAATCACAGATCCTCACCGGAGAGTGATGACGCTGCAGTTTTTATAAACGTTAGAATTTATTTCTAGTCTAATATATGGATTATCACATCAGGTGTTTGTGTTGAAAGTGCTAGAACTTTTTTCTGTATGAGCTCAGTCCTCGAACTGAGCGAAATTGTTAGAAAATTTGTGCGAGTTGGTCTGTGGGAGGCGCTGGTAACCAAGGTAAGACGGATAAACACTTTAGAAATAAGGAGTGTTTTCGGATTTTTTAGATTAAAAACATAAAATGTCTGTATGAAAAATCGCGATTACTGCATTTTGAAATCGCATTAAAACTGTAATTCAAATAAACTGAATTAATCGTTTAAAAAAAAAAAACAAAAAAAAAAAACGCCCAGCACTACTTTGACCTAAGATCCCAAACACACTCCCAGCCAGCCCAGGTCATGTAAGAGAGCTGGTCTTCCTTACATGTACATGTTTGTGGGCAGGAATGGATCCCAGTGGAGCCGAGGTCAGATCCAGCCCCCGAGACCACCTCCCACGCTTTGCTGATGGTTACCCAAGAGCGAATGATGGTGGCTGACATGCAGAATGTGCTCCCAGTCACATATCTGTACATGCAGCCAGTGTGGTCAGACAGAAACATCAGAGTCAGGCTAGGCTAGACAAGGACATCAGAGTGGCCTGAGAGGTTGAGCTGGCTACAGTGAGTGAGGAAAAGAAAAGGTGCACAGCAGGATTTGCTCCATCCTTGGCAATGAACACAAACACACACACTAGTAGATAGGACAGAGGGTTTAAAATGGAATGCACACCCCCTGCAAGGTGTACCTGTTGTGAAGAAAGTGTGAGAAAAACATTTGGTAAAATTTAGGCGTAATTTCCATTAAGTGCCTACTTGTAAGTCTCACATTCCACGCTAGTCTCACCTCCCAGGATTCAATTTTTTTCCAAGAAATAATTGAAAAGATGATTTAAAAGATTTGTTTGTGGTTTAGTTTTTCTTTAACAGCAAAATCCTGTCATATTACTCATAAGGAGGAGACGAGAGCTAATGGTGACCCAACGAAAGGTGAATATGAACCAGCTTTAGTAATAGTTCTAGGCCTGGTGGTAGTCGGTCTTCATCTGAATGATGTGTCTGGGCTTCAAACAGTCCTCATTGAACTGAGACAGGAGAACGGAAACTATCTAGACTTGGAGGAATATTGTAATGCTAATGGCCTGGAGCATATTGTGACAGTACCTTACATGCTGAGGCCACCACTGTTCTTGCTGAATCTGATGCCAGACAGAACATCTCAAAGCCGTGACCATACCTGCAGAACGACACAGGAAGAAAGAGAAGCAGAAAGAAAGGCTATGTTAATGAGATTTCTGTCACATTTGCCTTTGAAACTCACCCTCAGCGCAGGGGGTGCTTCACACAGCCCGTCAGGACAGGATTTCAAGCCAGGATGCTCTTCTTTATGCAGGAAGCTGAGGAAGGCTCTGTGTGAGGAGGCAGGAAGGCAAATGCTACACCAGATATTACACCTGCTGCTCAGTCATTACAGGAACTGGGTAAACAAACCTACATGCACAGACTCACACAGGCTACTGTACATTTACCACAGCACAGCACAGCACAATCTCAGCTTATCAATTAAGCAGCCACAATTCAAAAACGCTCGGTGGAGATAATGACCGAGGAAAAGATGGCTACTAATGACATTACTTAATCTACGCAATTTTGTTTGTTGTTCAACCAAACGTGAATGTGCCGAGGGAAGGAAACGCTGTATTTGCATAATGTGAAGCATCTATAAATATCCCATTGATATGAATCTAATTAATCTGCTCAAAATTAGATTATGCATAACATATTAGGAAAACTGCATTAAGAGCCATTCCCTACTTTTCCCTTTATGTATGCAGGAGTACAATCTAGCAGCTTAATGATTCACTAAATCAAACCAATGAACGAATCTCATTTTTGGTGGAAAAACAACTGAAACAACAGAATGAGCTCAGCACAAACAAATGAGGAGCATTTTGTGATGACACAGGCCTGCTTGTGTAGGAAGTAAGCAGTTAGTTGGGCCTTTTACAGACACATTAAGTCAATAACCTGGTATACAGCATTCATTTTTACAAAACTGTGTGTGTGTGTATGAACATTAGAGCAAAACATGTTCTTTCATAAAGCAGGCCTGAATTCATCTCCCCTACTTCCACAGCAGACAGGAAGTGAGCGAGTGAAGGAGGGAGAGGAAGAAAGAGAGTACGAACTCACTACTCATGGTTTGTAAAGATCTCCAGCACTGCATTATTAGTGCTGTGCAGGCTGATGCTGAAGCACTAACGCTGCACAGCATTACTGCCGGCTCCAGCCACATCAGCACTGCTAAAGAGGCACAAATGAGAATGAATGAGACTCACAGCTTCTGGACCTCAGGCCACAGAGTGTTTTGGAGAAGGTGATCCTCTGGTGGGGGCTCTGGAAAGGCATAAAACAAACACTTACACACAAACACAGTTAACTCTAAAATAGGGTGTTTCATTTAATATTGTACATAATTTTTTTTTTTAATAATTTTGAAATATCTATAATTAAATTGTGATAAAAGCAACAGTCTGTTCTTAAAGCAGCCTATTTTGACTCACAAGCTCACGTGCTTGAACCCAGATTGCACTATTTTTATGTTTCATTATTATTTGAAATAAAATTGGAATTGTGGGATGTTTTTGTTTTAAACAAAAAAGACAAAGGTTTGCCAAAATTGTTTGTATACATTACGTTTAAAACATTTATAGTATATAAAACTATGTTTTATCTTTGTTTTGGTGCGGTTGTACGTCCTTAAAAAAATGAAAACAACAATTTTCAGTGTCATATTTTCAATGATATTGTTACCGCAACAATTCCCTAAAATATATCACAATAATATTTTAGTGATATATCGCACATCCATGCTTTAAAGCATGTTTTCTTTTTCTTTGCCAATTATCTCAAAAGCCATTTTCACAATTATCATTTTTGTTTTAATGGCTGTTATTTTTTCAATATGAGGCAAATCAAATCACTAGTTTTAAAGACTAAAACAGCCCTCATCTTTCATTCAAACGTGCATACTGATGCAACATGTGCTCAATTTAATTTAAAACAGTGTCAAAAGCTGAATTCATCTTGTTATACTTTATTCAACCCTGTTTGGCATTTCCCCCCTAATTATTCCCTCCTTTGTCCCTTCAGAGAGAAAAAGAGAGCGCGCCAGACTGCACGAGAGAGCGCGAGAGAGCGTCGCATTATTCTGTTAACAACTCGAGGTCTGCCTCATTGCACTCCCCATAGCCCAGAGTCATCAATATTTTAACTTTGCAATTATATAAGCCTTCTTTCTAATTATGATTTCAGATTAAGGAGCTTTTTCAATCACATTGACAGCATCTGCCTGTTTGCCTGGAGCGAGAGTGGCATAAACCCCCTCCTCCCATCATTACCCACACACATATATATGTAACCACATGCACACACATGCACCGACCCCCTCCTCACTCAGCCACTCAGACTATCCCAGTAATAACATCTGTTTCCAGGATCTTTGATGTATGCTCCAGTGGCACAGTAGAGTCCCTAATAATCTCTTGTCACAAACATGAGCCAGCCATCCCTGCGTGTTCCAGAAACATGCCAAAATAGCCTCCACTCCACTGAGCTCAGTGGTAGTACTGGTGGTACCGGTGGGCTCTCTCAGACTAGATACCTGCACTGCACCTGCTCTCAGCATTATGGTTAGATGAGCACAGCTCAGAAAAATTTCTCAAGCAGGTGGAGAACTCAGATTGTACCCAGTGATTCAGCAAGGCAGACTCTGGGGGTTACTGTAGAAAATGTAGCTCTGAGTAAAACCCACGTAATACGTACAGAAAGAGAATGACACTTGATTGCTGTGCAGTTGGGAGCTATATGGAGAATGAAGGTACATGTTATTTAACTAGAGTTCTGTATAATCTATTAATCTGTTAAGGGGCCATTCCACTGAATGGGTGCCACCATTTTTGTCCCCAGAAAATTGTATAAATGTGCAGATAAAATAACTTTCAAATACATTTAATTATTAAGCAGTGTCTTGTACATTGAGCTAAATGCAAAACTAAGACAATAATTCAGACAATAATTCAAAGAACACTGAAAAAAAATGCATTTGTTACCTGTCACTAATCTCCAACTATAAAATCTTGAAATCCAGTAAATATCATTTATAAAATCCTTCAGCTATGTATCTTTTTTTGCATTGTTGTGTGACACCAAACCCCATCTATGCTTTAAAATATATATATATTTTTCATAATAAATCCATAATATTTAAGTTAAAATACACATTTAGGTTCTGTCCCTGGGTTTCACTCAACTCAGTCCTGTTACCATAACACATTACGCCATTTGAAACATCTGGAACATTCTACAAATTACATCTACAACAGGAAATTACATCAGCTGGTTCTTCTGAAGACCATGGGAAGACCAAAAATAAGTTCCCTCAATTATTTTTCTGTATATTTGATCTTATTGTTATTATGACTGAGGAGCTCAATCTCAACACTCATTCCTGTTACCTAAATTAATTCTTAGATATTATTTGTTTATTTTTAAAATACAAATTGTGGGAAAAATCACTAGAACATGCTCAGTGTCCTCAATACATTACATTATATTACATTATATTATATTACATAACATAATAGCCACCATTTAGCTATTTTTCATGTTTTTGCTAATTCTATGCTAAAAACAGGAATGAGTGCCATTAACAGGAGTGATTTTCTTGTTATAAATATCATTTTTCTGAACATGCAGTCTACCATTAATAATAAAGCCATTTAAAATAAAGACGTTCTTGAGAGAAAACCAAAGGAATTAGTGGACTTGCTTTTAAATATGATTTTTTTAAAGGTCACATGAGTTTTGTCACCAAAAAATTAAGTAAAGCTGCCTGAATTTGACCAGCACATGTTTTGAATAGTTAAACATGTGTGTTATTAGATTAAGAGCTGAAAAAAGATATATAGAAAAAAAAATAAGTTTAATTTGGAAGAGTTACAAGAAGCAAATTGCACCCAATTATTGGAACGGCCCCAACACCTCCAATTTTTTTTTATTTTACACTTTATATGAATTTACAGTTGACTGTAAATACATACAGTATTTACATATGACTGAATTCTTGCAAATATTTTAGTTTTGTAATTTTACTTTTCTAATACATTCCAGAGATGTTCTGTTAGATTTAGATGTGGTGGTTGGGAAGGCCTAGGAATGTACAGTCACCATCATTAGCAACTAGCATGTCCACAAAACAATTGAAGATTTTTCCTTTGTGTAATATCATACTGAAAAATATAGTAAATAGTGACAAAGAAGGGATGCACATTTAGTTGATAACTGACTGTTGTAACAGGGTCCAAAAAAGTTCCCAACATCACCACACCATCTTCACTATCCTGTACTGTTGACCCAAGCCACCAAATTCTGCAATATCAAGTTTCTGCATTATCTAATTCTACAGCATCAAGGTTTCCCAGAATAAATCATGAGGCCTTACTGCTCTTGGCTGAGAGAAGTTTCATTAATTAAGAGAGAGCATATTTAAAACTGAAAAAAAAAAAAAAATAATTCATTGTAATCAGTTTTTTTTGACAATATGTTTCAAGTGCTGCTAAACTAGTTCTTCTTAAACAGATGTAATCTTGAAAAAGTTCAGATTGTGATTTCTACTTTTGTGATTTTTCTCTACAACAATTCAGCAATTTTGGAACAACCACAATACAACATATAACTGCACATACCAGTTAGACTGAGAGGGTGGAAGTAGGACTCTTTGTACTGGGCAGAAGCGCTGTTGAAATCTCCCTCTTTCTCCTGAGTGTTGTGAGTTGCAAGGTCACCTGTCAATCAAAACAGCAGGTTCATTGGAGAATACCAGTATCTTCTCTACCAAAGCAGAAGCAGATCAATTATGAGTCTGTTCAAAAGAGAAACATCATGTGTAAAGTGGAGTGTACCTTGAAACACAGCCTTATTGGAAAGGCCCAGTGCAGGAGTGCTGGCTCCTTCGGGTAAACTGGCTGCATCCTGCGGGAAAATTAACCATGGTTAAATTTTATTTTACAGCTATACAGTTATAACACTCTGTGTGGTCCTAATCAAATCAGTAGACTTTTATAAATAATTCTACTGAATCGACTGCATGGACTTAATGCTGGGCGATTCATGCATATTTTCTAAACAGTTCAAGGACTGAGCTTGAACTGAAAAATGTTCCAGCACTGTTCCAGCTCTTTCGACACAAACACCAGCGGGATAAATCATATATTTATCTAGAAGTACATTGTAATATTCCTAAAAACTGCCGCGTCATCACTCTCCGGTGAGGATTCGTAATTAATCATGGAAAACAATAATAATAATCTCTCCTTCAAAGTTTCTTCTGTGACTCATTTAGTGCGTTATTTTTCAATTTTCAGTCACAAACTCGCGTACTGAAGAATAATCCAGCGTCCGTCAGTGTGTGAGTTTTTCCACGGCTGTGTGTTCACTCAACGAGTCGACTCAACCCAAAGCCTTTTAACAGATTATATATGTTTATATATGTTTTTTAAAGGTAAACTTAGTTTTGAACATTTTTTGTCATCTGTAGTTAGATGTTTAGTATGGAGGGAAAAAATATTATAATTGAAAAATCAGATTTTTTGTAAAAAAAATATATATATATATTTTAGGTTATAATCGACCAGCACTACATGGAATTATATCTCAACAAAAAGTCTATAATATGCATTTCACAACATACATGTCCTTGCAGGAAGTAAAATCCTGATCACAGGCAAGTGAGCATTAAGTGGTGTTAAGCACAGTACACAGAATCCTAATTAAGGTTTATAACATTTAAACATGAGATCAGCCGGCCTGAGAAGAATCCACGCTGTAAGACTGGGAGTGTAATTAATACTGAGGATCCACATGGCATAATTATGTTTCCAAGAATAGAGGATCGTGAGTACGTACAGTGGAAGCCAGGAGCTTCTCCAGAGAGGTGCCGCCTATGTTGGCAAAGTTCTCCACAAAGTTGCGAGGAGCCCTGAACACTCGCAGCACCTTCTCATCTGCTCCAGAGACAAACTGGAACCGGCCCACTGTGGCCAGGCACTGCATGTCGTACCCGTGGATCTGAGGCCTGGAGATCTCATGCCAGGTGACCTACATACACACAAAGAGAGAGACTGCGGTGAATAAATCAGGTACAGGAAGAGCACTGCAGTGATGCTAAAACACATTACAGCAAAATAACAGGCATGATATGTCTCTCTGCCAATTAAAATCATGTCTAAGAACTATTTTCTTTATTAAAAACTAAAATAACTTTTCAGAATAAGATTAAAGAATGACAGTGGAGGTAAATAAGTGTATTAGGTCTAAAGCTTTGGAAAAAAATTAAGAGCCCTGCTATTTATAGGTTTATGTTGGAGTAAAATAAACATTTTTTATTCTATAAACTACAGACAACAATTCTCCCAAATTCAAAATAAAAATATTGTGATTTAAAGCATTTATTTGCAGAAAATGAGAAATGGCTAAAAATAACAAGAAAACATGCAGAGCTTTCAGACCTCAAATAATGGAAAGAAAACAAGTTCATATTTATAAAGTTTTAGGAGTTCAGAAATCAGTATTTGGTTGAATAACCCTGGCTTTCAACTCATAGTTTTCATGCAGCTTGGCATGTTCTCCTTCGCCAGTCTTTCACACTGCTTTTGAATAACAATCAATCTTCCTTTTGATTATATTCAAGAGGTTTTCAATTTGGTAAAATCGAAGAAACTCGTCATTTTTAAGTGGTCTCCTATTTTTTTTCCAGAGCTGTACATTACAATATATCTAGGTCATTTGGTGACAATCTATAATAGTCATTTTTAGACTCGTGCCATTGAAATAATGATAAAATAGCATAATATGCACAACATATTTAAAATCTTAAACCTGTGAGCAGTCTTTCCTCCTCCATGGCGTAAACAGTCTGGTGGTCTGGTCTGAGCCGACACTAAGGAGAAACTCTCCCTCTGGATCCCAGCTCAGATCCTGCACGGCGCTGAAGTGTCCAGACACGACCACTCCTGGACTCCACTCTCCCTGTACACCAACACACACCAACCCCAACTCGGTCAGCACACCTTGATTTCAGCCTTTAATTTCTCTTTCACTCAGAATTTCTCTTGTATCATGTACTTTTACTGAAGGAGAAATTGCATCATCTGTGTTTGGACATTTTTACAGGCTGGCTGATGAGGTTTAAAACCTACCTCCTGGTCCTCCTTGTCTCTGTACCATAGATGCAGCGCTCCATGGAAAGCATGAGCCAGAATCTTGGATCCATCTGGACTTATCTGGCAGCCTAAGAAGCCCAGCGTGTTTCCTCCCACCTCTCCAACACGCACCTGGAGACAAGACAACACAGAAAGTGAGATTTTCTTTTTTTTTTTTTTGAGTTCTCCCAGTAAAGAGCCCACATACTGCAGGTAGGATTAAATGTTGTTTATCACAGCACAGACTGCGTGCGACTCCTGTCATTAACCACCAGATAAACGGCCCCTCTGAGGCCACTTTCCTAGAGTGGTGGCAAAGTCGATAAACAGTAAAATCTTTCAGGCCTACATCATTTAAAGAGGGCATCGTACAAGCACGTTCTGAGCGGAGAGGGGTCTGTAAAACAGGCCTGCAGCAAAACTCCATCACAGAAAAAATCATCTCAAGATTCCATGGAGCAACACCCATCGACTGCCAATTAAAGAGGCAGAGTGCCACTCGGCAGTGGGCTTTGTTTGACAGTAAATGGGAAGGAGCGGAGGAGTCACAGCAAATGCGTCAGTCTCGCTGCCCCTCATGAATCTGCTGGTCGCAGAGGCCACTAATTACTGCCCATGAATCCTGGCCAATGAGAGCTCAAGTCTGCAGCTGTGCTCCATCTTAGTTTAGCCATCTACTATTAAGCAACATTACAAAGTGAACATGCCGGACCCCAAATAAATCAAACAGACAGACCAAAGCAGGAATTATGCAAAGCAGGTGCTATTAGAAGTGAGCCAGGAGAGAAAAAAAATGAATTAATTATATAAATAAATAAATGTGTGTGGAAACGGATACAGACACAGCTGAGGTTTTGACTGTGCAGGTATCACTGTTCTGCTGGTATGAGAAGATCAGACACAGCCATGCTGCTGGAGTTTTTAAAGACTGTGCTCACTCACTGTTCAATCTATTAGATACATGTACCTACTGGACTGTAGCTGGTTCACTTTGTAGATGTAAAGTCACAGATAGAAGTTTGTACAGTGCTACACAGTTTGTGTTGGTCATCCTCTAGTCCTCAAAACAGGATACTGCCCACAGGAAGCGCCCACAGGATCCTGTTGGCTAAATATTTCTGGTTTGTGTCCAGCAGTGACACTGAAGTGTTTAAAAACTTCAGCAGAACTGCTGTATCTGATCCACTCACTTGTACCAGCACAACACACCCTTATACACAATAACACATAAATATCACTGCAGCGAGTGCTGAGAATGACCCAACAGCAAAATAATAGCTGCTCTGTGGTGGTCTATAGGGTCCTGACCATTGATAAACAGGGTGAAAGTAGGATATGAATAAAGTATG
Source organism: Astyanax mexicanus (assembly GCF_023375975.1). Classification (NCBI taxonomy): domain Eukaryota; kingdom Metazoa; phylum Chordata; class Actinopteri; order Characiformes; family Acestrorhamphidae; genus Astyanax; species Astyanax mexicanus. The sequence continues at coordinate 47,439,627 of NC_064410.1, read as the reverse complement.
CAGAGAAACAGAAGAACTACAGTCTGTAATTATAGAACTACAAAGAGCATCTATATGGTAAGTGGAGCTAAAATAATAAAAAGTGTAATAACAAGAAGGTGGTCATTATGATAAGACTGTAAACATGTCCATATAGAACTTTGGAGCTCTGGAGTTTATTTGATTCTTTGATTTTACCAAATTGAAAACCTCTGGAATATAATCAAGATGAAGATGGATGATCACAAGCTGAGCTGCTTGAATTTCTGCACCAGGAGTGGCATTAAGTTATCCAAAAGCAGTGTGCAAGACTGGTGGAGGAAAACATGCCAAGATGAATGAAAACTTCACTGAGTTATTCCACCAAATATTGATTTTTGAACTCTTAAAACTTTATGAACATGAACTTGTTTTCTTTGCATTATTTAAGGTCTGAAAGCTCTGCTTCTTCTTTGGTATTTCAGCCATTTATCATTTTCTGCAAGTAAATGCTCTAAATGACAATATTTTTATTTGGAATTTGGGAGAAATGTTGTCTGTAGTTTATAGAATAAAACAACAATGTTCATTTTGCTCAAACATATACCTATAAATAGCAAAATCAGAGAAACTGATTCAGAAACTGAAGTGGTCTCCTATTTTTTCCCCAGAGATGTATATATCTCCATCCTTGAGCCTTACATATAGGATAAATCAGTGTATAGGCTACGCTCCTGTTTGACCTGGCAGGGCTTTGAATTCCAAAGCGTTGTGTTCATTTCCCCGGCAAATTGTAAAACAAAAAGAGCAGTGTGCCCTCTGTCTGGCCCGTGTCTAACATGCTTAATGCCGCTTGAGTGTCTCACATTAATGGAGGAAGCCAGTCGTGCTGAGAAGCAGGCACTAACATCATATAAAACAAGATAATTAGTCATGATTATGCCATCAGGGCTAACCTGGCTCCGCTTGTATTTATGGCAGTGTACAAGCAAGGCCTAATGCAGACTGATTGAGATCATTTGCATTTGGCAACAATTTCAGACACACAAAAAAAACCCAGAAGGATAAAAAAAAATGCTTTGTGTTTGTTACATAATCAAATTGGCTCCTTCAAAGATATGATTTCTGGGTGCCACGTCTCACTACCCACCACGGCTCTGAAGGCTCTGAGTATGAACCCACATTTGTGACCTGGAGTAGGTGGCAGGGCAGTGCAGCAGCCATGGTCAGGCCACTGAGGGGACTCCTCGCATTGTCAGTAGCGCCAAAGCCACAAACCATGATGGATAGTCTATTGGTATGCTGAGCGCACAGGGGAGCTGTAAATCCCAGACCATGTGACAGTTCAGTCAGTGCATATAGGGCTGCTATCTACACACCTGAGGATTCTTTAAAGTGGCAGTCTGTATTATTTTGATTCTAAACTGAAAGCAGAAGCATTTCTGAGTGGAGCAGGGACAAAATATTGTGTTTACTGGAACCAGTGTGTTAGAACGACCATCCCTGCTAAGCCTAATATATTCATTCTAAAAACTGGGGTGTAGGGTCACCTTTTGTGGGAGTTCTTCTTCTGGCCACGTCACGCATCTGTACGTATTTATGTCATATATACAGCCTCTAAAAGAGGATACAGCTCAGTTTTACTGAACGTGAGCGGCTGGTGGAGCAATGGAGACTTCAGAAGAGGAAACTCAAAGCTCAGTAACTCATTCACCCATAATAAAAACAAAGTGTGTAGTTGAAGTTAAGTTTCTGACTGAGCTCTCTCTCACTCTCTCTCTTTGACATAACCTGGAATCGGATTCATCCGCTCTAAAAGAAGGCCGCTTCACACCCGCCCAGTTTAAAATGATTCTTCCACATGCTTGGTGCAATTACCCATTCTCACCAGAGAGTGACCTAAATCCCAAAACTTAAGAACATCAGCTGTAAGTCAAGTTTTTTTTTATGTTAATGTTGAAGTGTGTGTGATTATTTGAATAGGCTGCATTCAAGTAGTCCCTAAGGTTAAGAAATCTCAAGACACAAAACACAAGATTGCATCTGATTTCTGTGGTGAGCATTCTGATGCTCTTTAGCTCCAGTAGAAGCTCATGCGAGATGCCCTTCAACGGCCCAGCTCAGCTGAGAGACGTGGTGGAACTAATGACGACGATAAAGTGTGCCTTTCACTTTGAGTGGCACAGACCTCTGCGAGCCATTGTGGAGAGAGCAACGCAACATTAAGCAGATTGATTTTGAATTCCATCCACATTGCTGCTCGTATATCATGCCAAGCTCCTGCAAGCAAAATGTGTAATCAGTCTTGTTTATGGGGGAACAACAGTATGGATCTGAGGCGCAATACACATGTCCAAACACTCACCAGAAGGTCTAAACATGGACAGTCATATTTCTCTTCACTAAAAAGGTAAAACAAACTGAAGGCTAGTAAACTTTGAAAGGAAATAAAGGAACAACCGGTAACTGCAACCAATTTACATATCTCTGTATCCATAATCATTTCAGTTAGATGAATTGTGTTTTTTAATATTTGGGGAATTCCACAGATATAAAAAAAAAATCACATAATTCATTTATAGAGAGGTAATCAAAGTCATTTAAGAGTAGTTTATGTGAAGAGCTCCATTCTAGAGAATATTTTAATATTTTAAAAATACACTACTGCACCAAAACGAAAATAAACTGTATTATTTCATATGATATGATATGGTACATCCCTTGCTGAGATATTTAAAAATATATATACAAGAATGTTATCAGATTTGTAACAGAAGTCAATGATGCAGAATGTCATACTAATAGGGCACTCCAAGTAGTATTTATGATACTGGACAGATACAATCTGTCTGTAGTATATATATAATGAAAAATTGAGAACAGTGTGATTTTATTTTTATGTGACCCTGATGTGATAATTAGGGGTGGGTGATATTGACGCGATATTTCAGGGTATAATATAGCTCACAATATTGAAAAAAGTTGGCAATATTACTGCGCACGTTATGATATGACACACCACTAGCTAAAGGCACCATGTGCATGTCCTGCAGTGATGTGTGAAGCAATATTTAGCTTCTATGGGCCATGACAAAAGCCATGTGACACCATACTTGTTCCTGTTACTTGGCTTTTATCATGCCAGTGAGATAATTTTCAGATATTTGTTTTCTATATCTTTTATTGTAAATAAAAAAGACATGAGTAAGTTTGTCTAGATATGAACATTATACATTAAACCACTTTGGTTACATTTTAAATGTTTTGAAGGAGATATATACAGTATTTTTATAGTATTTGGACACCTTCAGGAGCATTTATGTCTTCCCATTCTAAAACTGTAGACTATGAAATAGTTGGTCCACTTTTGCAGCTCTAACAGGTGCAGAGGTACATCTCAGTGTGTGTAATCATCATTCAAGAAGCATAGACTGGAACTGGCAATAACTGATAAGTCCAGAGTGTTAAATACGGTTCACAGCAGGAGATTAGCCAAGTGAACCCCTACATTTATCTGGCTTAGTGTGGAGTTTGGGCTCTTTACCAGCCTTTCATTACCTCTCTACCCCCGATTCATCAGGGTTAATAAAGCATTAGCATGTGGCTAATGGCTCAGGCCTGACAGGCGCTCAGTATGGCCTCACCATGCAACGCCACAGTGCTAACAGACAGTGTGACTTATTAGCAGGGCACACTTTACCCAGCAGTCCGTCTGGCCAACCCACTGCTAGCCAGCTCTCCTCTAAATCTAACCAATTAGGCTAATCATTATGAAAGAGGCTCTCCTTTTAAATGTGTTAATTAGCCACACTGATGCTGGTCATTTGCTGCAGAGTGGCACTCACAGGCAGTCTTTTACAACAGTGTAGCACAGGGGTCTCAAACTACAGGCCTGGGGGGCCCCATCCGGCCTGCGAGAAAGCTTCATATAGCTATTCACATATTACAAAATTAGGCTTAAATCTGGTCAGCAGGTTAAATTACGCATTTGTTTGTTTGGTTTTTACTTCAAATTATTTTATTTCTAGTTTTATGACAATATGCTCTAACTCCAACTGTATATACTGTGGCAAAGTGGATCAGCAAGCTGTCTGATGACATTTATGATCAACTGTGCATCATAGAGTGAGGATAATAATGGTATCTACAGCTCTGGAAATAATTAAGAGACCACTTCAGTTTTTGAATCAGTTTCTCTGATTTTGCTATTTATAAGTATATGTTTGAGTAAAATGAACATTGTTGTTTTATTCTATAAACTACAGACAACATTTCTCCCAAATTCTAAATAAACATATTGTCATTTAGAGCATTTATTTGCAGAAAATGAGTGAATGAAATAACAAAAGATGCAGAGCTTTCAGACCTCAAATAATGCAAAGAAAACAAGTTCATATTCATAAAGTTTTAAGAGTTCAAGAGTTCAAATCAATATTTGGCGGAATAACCCTGGTTTTAATCACAGTTTTCAAGCATCTTGGCATTTTCTCCTCCACTAGTCTTACACACTGCTTTTGGATAACTTTATGCCTCTCCTGGTGCAAAAAATCAAGCAGTTCAGCTTGGTTTGATGGCTTGTGATCATCCCTCTTTCTCTTGATTATATTCCAGAGGTTTTCAATTTGGTGAAATCAATCAGTCTTTTTAACTGTTATTCTAAATGTACTGACATTTCAGAAGGTGTGTGATGTCATGATTATACATAATGAAAAATCTTTCTTCTTACACAGAAATTCACTTCCAAAAGGACTTGCTTAAATAAAATTGACAGCTCTGCCCCCATGCAAAATGTTGCCTGGCTAGTGAGTGCAAAACACCTGGTATATCATTACGCACTTTTACACGGCCTGAACGTTTTCACACTTGTTTCTCTGGAGCAGAAGGTGCAGTAATCCAGGCCTTCAATAGGTCCTCCTATTTTTAAGCTGCTCTATTCTAGTGGAACTTTTAGACACATGGCTTTCATTAATTCCAGCCTTTTGTCAGGAGATATTGCGTAAAATGGCAGCTATAACCTAATCTCAGCTTTTAAGCAGTCAAGCTCTGTGTGAAATGGTGGAAAATGGGCGGTTGGAAGTAGGAAGAGAGGGAAAGTGTGCGAGAACAGACGCCTGCTTCCTTTGGAGGCAGGGAAGCTGTCAGTTCAAAGCCTTGCAGTCACGTTTGAAAAGCCAGTTCACGACCCACTTCATATAATATGCCCTTTACCACCAAATTTCTATGTACGCAGCAGATTTTAAAAAAAGAGAGAAAAACACGCAACGGTTTCTTACTACGAAGAGTTTTACGAAAAAGCAGAGAAACTACTCCCGCAACGTTCAGAATTGTTCCCTCAACGCAGCCTATCAGTTTTAATTGGGCAGAGCTCAGGTACAGTGGCGAACGTGAGCCGGCTGCAATTCACATCGAAACACCCCACGTCAGGAGCAGGAACTTCTGGAGACGGCACTGATCTGATCTCAACAAAGCCGTACCTGCTTGCCAGAAGATCAAAAGCTAGCCGCTCTTATTGATCACCCATGGAGTCATGCCTGTTATCTGCTGCTGGGACGCCAATCAAAAAGCCTTGTTATGGTTGAAGGGAAAGACGGGCCTGCTTTGAGGCTGACACTGAACACCAGGAGGTTATCTCAGGTACCTCTGTGGCCATCACATCTTGTCATTGGCACGTAGCCAGACAGGCCAGACCACGCTCCTCACACCTCACCTCCACATAGAGCCTGCATTTCAGGAGGACGAGCAGAAGGAACAGATGTTCTCTGGCCGACAGAGAAGGCGGAGCACCATGGAGGATCTGGCTTCAGCTCTACAACACTGTTCTGCTACCTGCTCGTCCTGCAGCAGACACCGAAGAGTTTCACTGCTGGCTGGGAAGAAAGCCAGAGGACACGGGGAAAGGAGACCGTAGAAAAAAAAGCGACCACAAGGAGGGGTTGGAACTCTACTGAAGCTTCCAAAAAGGAAGAGCAAGCGATGAATAATAACTGTGTTTGATACAATAATAGTAATACAGTTCTTTTTTTAAGGAAAGGCAATGATTCTGTATAGAACCATGACAACTCAATGAATAGCTAAGATGCTTAAATGCTTTTTTCTTTATGAAAAAAAAAGAAAAAAAACGTTTGCTCCATAGGGGTGTTAAACAAATATATTATTTTGGAATGTTAGGACTAAAAAAAAAAAAAAAAACGAACTATTCGATAAACATGAGCTCATGTATCCTATTTACATTTAAGGAAAATCCCTTTTTGGAAAGGATTTTTAAACCTTTGTTAACTGGTGGCTGCTAGTGGATGCCATACACCCAGTTCTCATAGTCCAGCTAGTACTGTCTCGAGAGTCACTGCATATACTGTTGGAGAAGAAGAGAGAGAGGAGCAGTGAGTGATGGCAGCTCTAGAAAAAAATAAGAGACCACTTCAGTTTCTTAATCAGTTTTTTCTGATTTTTGATGTAGTGTAGACAATATTTTGCGACTGTTTATAAGAACAGGGTTATAAACACAACACACAACTCTTTCTGGTCATGCCTCTAAAACACCACCCGGATTGATAGAATGTAAAAAGTCTGGACTAACCTTCTCCACCCACACTCCTGATGCCTCCTCTGGTCCCCAAAGGATCATGGTTTTGTCCATGGATGCAGAGAGCAGACTAAGAGGCTGTTTCATTGAGCCGCCTGCAGGGGGAGACAAACAGCAAAAAATGTGAACTTCATTAAGTGAAAATCAAAAATAATAAATATACCTGTAAAAAATGCTGTAGGAAACAAAGTGTTTAAACCTTTGTTAACTGGTGGCTGCCAGTGGATGCCATACACCCAGTTCTCATGTCCAGCTAGTACTGTCTCGAGAGTCACTGCATATACTGTTGGAGAAGAAAAGAGAGAGGAGCAGTGAGTGATGGCAGCTCTAGAAAAAAAATAAGAGACCACTTCAGTTTCTTAATCAGTTTTTTCTGATTTTGCTACTTATAGGTACATATTTGAGTAGAATAAACATTATTGTATTAGTCTATAAACTATGGACAACATTTCTCCCAAATTCTAAATAGAAACATTGTCAGTTAGAGCATTTATTTGCAGAAAATGAGAAATGGCAGAAATAACAAAAAAGATGCAGAGCTTTCAGACAGTAAATGATGCAAAGAAAACAAGTTCATATTCATAAAGTTTTAAGAGTTCAGAAATCAATATTTGGTGGAATAACCCTGGTTGTAATCAGTTTTTATGCATGTCCTCCTCCACCAGTCTTACACACTGCTTTTGAATAACTTTATCTCACTCCTGGTGCAAAAGTTCAAGCAGTTCAGCTTGGTTTGATGGCTTGTGGCCTTTTGATTATATTTCATAGGTTTTTAATTTGGTAAAATCAAAGAAACTCATCATTTTTATTTTTTACCAGAGCTGTATTGTGCAGCCCTAACACAATTATCGTCTAAAGTTACACCACTTATGTCTGCCCTTTTTTTAGCCAGTCCCCCCCCCCCCCCCCCCCCAGTCTGAATAAAAACAGGCCTCACCATTTCCCTTCACCTCAAACACATCCTCCTTCATCCTGATGGCTCCTTCTTCAGCTGAAGCATCTGCCTGTGGTGCACATTTAACCACCAGCTTCCACACTCTGATCATACAGTCCTGAGAACAGCTTGCCAAAAGAAGCTCCCCATCTGAAGACACACATAGACACACATGCAATGCCTGTTTAGCTCCTTCAGTATATCAGTCCTGCAGAGCATAGAGCCTTTCGCTGGCAGGAAGTGCTTGCTTCATGCATTATGAAGGCACACTAGAGTGAAATCAATTTGGCTAGAGGCCCCTGAGGGTGCAGCGTTTTATATTCAGAAGCCAGTGCAGAACCACATTTTTACCTCATGAGTCTGAATGTGTTTGAAGTTCTGCAGAGTAGCGGTTAAAGTAATGAATCTTTGAGGATATTGGTAAAGCAATTATTCAGTGTACCAAGTGCTAACTGGAAACATAACAGTATTATGAGTATTAGTACAGTAAGCACTCATATTCTCTTCCTCACAACACAACCGGAAGAGAAGAGAGTTACCTTTGGCTGCCCATTCCACACTGCGGACCCAATCCTCATGACCTTGAAGTGTAAGTACCTTCTGAAACTGAACAAAACATATTCAAATGTTAAGAGGAATGTTGTATGTTCACTATAAATATATTTTGTGTCAATGGGTTACCTAATATTTCTCTATTACACTATTTTAATATCATTACACATTGTTAACCATACTGTAGCTGTCATAAAATAACCTCATACATTAAATGGCCAAAAGTTTCAGGACACACCTTTTAATCAAAGGATTTAGGTGGATCCTTTAGCCCCATTGTAACAGGTGTATAAAATCAAGCTCTTTGCCATGCAGTCTGCCTTTACAAACATAACATAATGAAAAAACTGAGATTCAAAGGTTTGACAGTGACAATATATTTTAGAAAAAGCTAAATAACATCATCTATTGTATAAAAGTAAATCTGTCAGCTTATACAAGGCTTCACATATGTAGCCTGTTATAGCTAATAAGCTAGTTAGCTAATATGACAGTAAGCTAGTTAGCTAATATAACAGTATGCTAGTTAGCTAATATTATATTATACTTATCAGCTAATATTATATTATGCTAATCAGCTAATATTATATTATGCTAATCAGCTAATATAACAGTATGCTAGTCAGCTGATATGACAGTATACTAGTTAGCTGATATGACAGTATGCTGGTTAGCTGATATGACAGTATGCTAGTTAGCTGATATGACAGTATGCTAGTTAGCTGATATGACAGTATGCTAGTTAGCTGATATGACAGTATGCTAGTTAGCTGATATGACAGTATGCTAGTTAGCTGATATGACAGTATGCTAGTTAGCTGATATGACAGTATGCTAGTTAGCTGATATGACAGTATGCTAGTTAGCTGATATGACAGTATGCTAGTTAGCTGATATGACAGTATGCTAGTTAGCTGATATGACAGTATGCTGGTTAGCTGATATGACAGTATGCTAGTTAGCTGATATGACAGTATGCTAGTTAGCTGATATGACAGTATGCTAGTTAGCTTATATGACAGTATGCTAGTTAGCTGATATGACAGTATGCTAGTTAGCTAACATGACAGTATGCTAGTTAGCTAACATGACAGTATGCTAGTTAGCTAACATGACAGTATGTTAGTAAGCTAATATGACAGTATGCTAGTTAGCTAATATGACAGTATGCTAGTTAGCTTATATGACAGTATGCTAGTTAGCTTATATGACAATGTTACTTAGCTAATATGACAGGTGACATTTTAGTAGTAAGTAATGTGATGTGTAACAAAATGAGTGCTACACTTTACACAGTAAATATTTATGGACAATAAGGGTGTGCCATCATATTGCACTCAATAATATTGTCAAAATCTTTGAATATTGATATATAATGATATTATACTATACTATATACTATTATCACACTAGGGTACTACTTTCCTCTTTTTTTGGCAAAAGAAAAATTCATACTGTTCTCATTTCCCATTATATATCTACTAGAGACAGATTATATATTTATTTTACTTTAGTCCTGATATATGGAGATATTTGAAGTGCATTATTAGTATCACAACATTCTGGATCATTGACTTCTGTTACAAATCTGAAAAAAATGGGTATTTCTTTTTTGTTTATATCTCAGTTAGGGGTGTACCATATCATATCGTATGCAATAATAAAATTTAATATTCATTTTGTTGCAGTAGGGTATTCTTGATTTTTTTTTAATTCAGTGTTTTTATCAGAGCCAACACTACACTGAAATTACACCCCTTTACTAGGAAAACCATGCATCTTAAAAATACTAACTTTACAGGTCACAGCATTCAACCTATAAGGTAAGTTAAGTTAAATGTAAAAATATCTTACTACGGTCCATTTTTGTCAATTGTTTAACTAATTTTACCATGACACAAATAACAAAATCTCTTCCATACCTGTCCATTGAGCTGTACATAAAGAATGACTTTACTGTCATCTCCGCCACAAGCCAGGACGGGCACTACATGAACACGAACGAAAATCAGTTACACTCTATACACTCCATGTGACAGACAAACGATTTCGTCTGTAAATAAAAGACACATTTAGACACACTGAGAATGCACGTGTGCAACACTGCACTTCAGACACATTGTTAGAGGCTGCATAATGGAGCACCATTACAGAGCTGAAGCATTCAGATTCCAACATGACAGTGAGTCACACAGACGCAATGGAGACAAATGGCATGAAGGGAAAAGCAATTCAGTGCACAGCAGCATGCACAGCTTACCTTCACTGCCTGGCAACAGCACTAAGGAGACATCCATCATGAAGCTGCTCCCAAAAGATATGGTCTGGAGGCATTCCGCTAACAAAGATCATAAACACACCATGAGTAAGAATTAACCCAGTTAGCTGTGACGCATTTTAAAGATGCTGCTGTTCTGATGTATTCCTAATCCACGCATTGTCTGAGTGCAGACGTGAGTGGGCCTGCGAAGGAGTGAATTACAGGTCTCTCTGTATCTGGAGGGAATGCAACTTTTAGGCCTGATTTAGATTATTTCACATGCAATACAAATTAAGTTGTACTTTACTTTGAGAGTAATATATCTAAGATGATAGTAATTCCTCTGTTTTCTTCAATTTCAACACGGACAAAAGTACTGGACCACCTACACATCGCATTCAAAACTTTGTTAGCTTGGGTCAGGACCCCACAGGACCACCACAGAGCAGCTATTATTTGTGTGGTGGATTCTTAGGTCTGCAGTGACACTGATATGGTGGTGGTGTGTTAGTAGTGTGTGTTGTGTTGATATGAGTAAGTGGATCTGACACAGCAGAGCTGCTGGACTGTTTTCGAACATTGCCTCCTGCGATACATGTGAAGTCAGCCACCGCCTCTTCTCGAACTGAGTAGCATCACAGTGCGCTCAGAGAAAAGCACAGGAAAGCACAAATTGATTTTGATACATCAGCTCACAGACGCCTTGCGCTGACCGACATAACCCTAGAATTGATGAGGGGAGAGATGAGCACCAGAAAGAGCAAGGCCAATAACACTCTTTCAGGGCTCCGGCAGCTGATGGAAAGCTGCATGACCAGGATTCAAACCAGCAATTTCCCGATCATAGTGGCAGTGCTTTAGACTGCTTTAGACAATTCGGAGCCCAGACACTGAGGTGTTTAAAAACTGCTGTATTCGATCCACTCATACCACAACGACATACACTAGCACAACACCACTATGCCACTAGGCCTCAGACATACATACACACACTTCCTAAGCAATTCACACAGAATCACTAATTTTGCCTCTTAGACAGAGAACAGATGGACATCTCAAAGAAAAAACAATGTGAACTTTCAATCATGCTCCACGTTTACATAAACTATAAGATGATTGTAAAATACTGGGGGCGATCTGCTTCACAATAAGGATAAAAATGCTTAAAAGTGCCACCAAGTATTTTAATCTTAATATACAGAGATAAAAATTCCCATATGTCATTTAACAAGTCTATGGGCAATCCTGTGATTTTTTTTTTTCCACAATGGAAAAAAACACTGATTTTCCTTTAATAGAGGGCTTATGGGGGGGAGGAAAATTAAGGTTCTTTTTATTGTCTTTTTTATTGTCTTAACCCACATATTACAGCATAGTTTTAACACTTTTACCCCTTAAAAACAAATCTGCACACAAACACAAGAGCAAAACACTAAACTATCAATTTTGCCAGTGAGGTGCTGCCAATCATTAAATTGTGCACAACACAAACAATAATTAAGTCAAACGATAAATGCTACCTGCTTATCTATAATCACTAACTCAATGACATACTGCTGCTGTATTTTGACAAATTTGATAAGCTTCATTTTCATTTTGCCAACAAGGCAAACTGAGATCAAAGGAAATAATATGGCGCAACAGCATCATATCTTCATTTGAAAATGAATTTGAGCTTTTATATTCAGTCTTGGCATTTCTCAGATCATTGCACATCTGACAATTACAGGGCACTCATTACCAGCATTAGCCCAATGCAAACTATTCCTGCCTCTAAGCTTTATACTTTCCTTTACAAAAATCTACCAGCAGATGTCAGGCTTGAAACGGTACTGAAGTTCATGTCATGAATCCTCTCATTAACGTTTAATATACAGTATCTCAAATAAGTAGTTTATTCAAAGAGTAAACACTTACCTGCTCCATCGCTGAATGTCCACAGTTTAACTGTAGAGTCAGATGATGCAGAGGCCAGCAGTAACTGTCCAGAGCGCAGAGGCACAGCATCCACTGCACACACCGGCCCAGAGTGACCAGAACAAACAGCAGCAGCAGCAAACTGGAGAACAAGTGATACAATAAAAATATATGTTTTTAAATAATATTTTAAAATAGAACTACATACTTGTGTTTTCTGTATGACACAACACACTTTACACTATAAAAATGAGCATCTTTTAAGACATGCCATAATTAAAAGATGTGAAAGATGTGTGAAGAACCTTTAAATTGCACATGAACCTCTGTGTAAAGTCTCTTAATACTCAAATATGGTCATTTATAGAATCAAAAGTTCTTATTCCCTTGGTTTGAGAGATCTGCTTAATATTAAGTCTATTATAGATCATTTGATCTTGTGCATTTAAATATTGCATTAATCCAAAGGATTGGATTTTGTATTATATTTGAGTACTAACTAACAATGCACTGTGAAGCTGCATCGTTGATGCATCAAAGGTGCTATATAAATAAAATGTTTTAATATTTCTATTACTATTAAAAGATCATATTAAATCACTATTTGAAGCAACTTTATTTTTTAGGAATTACAGTAACAGATTAGAATAATATGAAATTTCATAGCAGAAGAACATCACTATACTATTCATAACAAAAATCTACAGAAAACTAACCTTGCCATCATGCTCTTTCCAGACAATAACACTATTGTCTGACCCTCCTGATACCAAATGCGTTTCTGGGCCTGTGAATATAGATGTCATACAGATCACACAATGGTAATTAGCCATGATAGCTTTCCCATTACTCCATTTTCTCTCATATCCGAAAATGTACACAAATAAAGAGTCACCACCACAGATGATTCAGTCACACAATGATTCAGTTTATCTGTGGTAAAACAGACTTACCACAATCTTCTCTGTGGACCCACTGGACAGCATTGACCCTATCTGTATGCTTATTCAGGAGTGCTGCAATCTTTACCTCCTGGAGAACACAAAGTCACAACACAGGATGTTAAAATAAGAACATTTTTGACTTCATACAAATAAAAACCAACTCATTTGAAACTATTTGTATTTTTTAACTCCAAAAGACCAGAACATTTAACAGACCAGAATATTTTAAAAACAGCATCTAAGGTCTACAATGCTAAGCACAAGATTCAATGATTACAGTAGCTTATCAAGTCTGTGGGTTTTAAAGCCTACTTTTAGAAGTGTTCAAGGGGGAGGGCACTTAACAGATGATTCATACAAAAAATAGTCACTGATAACCTTGCTCTGCTTGTGTGCTGTTCCCTCATTTTGTGTCTGTTTCTCCAGTTTTATTCCTTTAAATTCTCCATAGATTATAAAAGAAAATTTGATTTTACTACTTTTACTGTACTGCTTACATTAACACTACCTTAAACATGGTGCTTTGGTGACTTTATGTGTAGTAAACACACGTGACTGGCAACGACCAATTGTCAGAATCCCCTCAATGAAGGTTCTAAATAGACATGGCAACCTAAGTGCGAGGCTCAAAACATTTGTTTTGGTTACCTGTGCACAAGTCTTGTAACACATATTTAACACCTGATGAGAAATACTGTGCCCTTAAATACATACAGAGGCTACCATATTAAAAATGGCAATAAGTGAGAACGACAGTCAGATTTACTATATTTTACTATTAAAAACCACCAAACTACTTATGAAAATGCTTTATATGCTTCTACTATACATCATTAAACCAAAACTAAAGGGAGAGGAACTCTATCAGAATGAAAGCTCTTGAAATTACACAGGTATACAGTTCATATAATTGCATAAATGAGTAGAACTAGATTTGTAAAAGTTCATAGTCAAGTGTTAAACTTAGTATTAAGTTTATTAGCAGTACACTGATGGTAACAGTAACCCTAACTGTATATATTTACCTGTCAAAAGTTTGGACACACCTTCTTTTTTTCCTACATTGTATAAATTACTACTGAAGTCATCCAGACTATAAAGAAACACATAAGAAATCATGTAGCAACTTAAAAGTGTTAAACAAACCAAAATACTCATTCAGATGCATTTAGGTGCGCTCTTTTATGGGGTGCTGTTAACTTGTGGTTTTTGAGGCTGGTAACTTTGTTGAACTTATTCTGTATAATAGAGGAAACTCTTGGTCTTTTTTTTTCCTGGGGTGGTCCTGATGAAAGCTAGTGTCATCATAATGTTTTGATGGTCTTTGCAAATGCATGTGATAATGTTTTCAGAGTTCAGAGTAAGAATGACTTTTTTTCTTTAATTAGTTGAGTAGTTCTTGCCATAATATGGATTAGAGCATTAATTAAGTATTACTAATCATTGTATGCCAACTCTAACTCTTAATAACTTTACAACCAATGCTCTAAAACACATTAAGAAGCCAGAAATTCAAGTAATTAACTCTTGACCAGTTCAGCACAACTGTTAACTGAAAGCCATTCCAAGTGACTCTACCTCATGAAGCCATAACTGTGTGTATAGACAATTAACATCCAGTTGTAGTATGCATGTTTAAACACAAGCATACAAAATAACCCAAAACGCTGAAGTTCCTGTAGATACACAGATACAGATTATAGTTTTAGCCCTTCTGCTCTCTCTCTCACTCCCTCCCTCACTCCCTTACCTCTCTCTCTCTCTCTCTCTTACACTCTCTCTCTCTCTCTCTCACTCACTCTCACTTTCTCTCTGTCTGTCTCTCTCTCTCTCTCTCTCTCTCTCACTCACTCACTCACTCACTCTCACTTTCTCTCTCTCTCTCTCTTACTCTCTCTCTCACTCCCTTACTATCTCTCTCACTCCCTCACTCTCTCTCTCTCTCTCTCTCTCTCTCTCTCTCTCTCTCTCTCTCTCTCTCTCTCTCTCTCACTCACTCACTCACTCACTCACTCACTCCACCGGTTCCAGCGCTGCTCACCTGCGGATCATACAGAGCCACTGAGCTGCAGCTCCCGAAGGCGATGAGTCCTCTCCGGCTCCAGGAGAGAACATGCGGGGTCCGGTTAGCACAGCAGGCTACATGGCACGTCTCAAACACGGGGGCCGCCATGTCTGCTCCCTGTCCCTCACCTCCCGGGAAACTAATCCTGGGACTCGACCGTTCCGCCAGAGCTATTATATTTAATATATTTCATTTTATTTAACTTATAGGTAAACGTGTGATTGTGAAATCTAAAACAAAAAAAATAATATATTTGTACAAATGTGAGGTTTAAAAGCGTGTATAAAATGCGTGTGTTTAATATAAAGGGCTCGCTGCCTCGTGCGTGTCAGCCGGACTGTAGTTCGGGACGGACAGGATTTGTAGTCCGTCATGGTGTTTGGAGGAAGCCTGCTGTGTGTTTGCGATGGAAGAAGCGGATAAAACAGCTCCGTCTGTGACTGATAGGTACTATACGCGATGGTATAAAACAGGTACGGGTCTCTAGGCTGCTCACTGTGTGTAATATCGCTGTCTTTAAGCTAAATAACATTTTAAACTTAAGCTTTGATGCAGTGATCTGGACTGCAGCTAATGCTGACACTGTAGCTAAGCTAGTTAACCTAACTACCACTGTATACAGTATACCCAAGCTTGTGCTTTTTAACAAAATAGAATATTATTGAAAAGTTTTATTGTTGATGATTATGGCTTATAGTCAGTGAAAACTTAAAAGTCAGTGTCTCAGAAAATTTTAATATTATACAAGACCAATTGGTACTTTTGGCAATGTGGGCAGTGTTCCAAGGCCTGCTGGAAAATAAAATCCTCATCTCCATAAAAGTATACAATTTTCTGAAACACTGATTTTTGGGTTTTCATTGGCTGTAAGCCATAATCATCAACAATAAAAGAAATAAAGGCTTAAATAGATTATTTGTTGTGTAATACATTCATATAATATAAGTTTCATACATTTTTTGAGATGCACTAGGATAGGGGTTTTTGTCTGTGATCTTTTACATGTAATCTTTTCGTGTGTTCTGAATTAAGTTTAATAATGAGTGGCATAAAATATTGTAAGACTTTAGTTGACAATTAATATAGTTAACTAATCTTTTTAGGTTTGGAATGTTGAGTTCCTGCAGGGTGTATTAAGGACACACACCAAAGAATAAAATACTAAAAAGAATAAACATATAGTCAGCTGTCGATACTTTACTTTATAGCTAGCATATAGCTAGCAATATCAGGATCGAACCCTTACTGACTGCCATTGACAAGGTAACACCCAGAAGATCAGCAGTTATAGAAATTCACATTAAAAATAACTAAGATCTCATATTTGTTTTACTATATGGACGTAATGGTATATATGAACATTACCTACTGCTGGCCCATGCATTGCACTGCGATTGGATGATTTAATAAAATTGCACAAATATGAAAACCTATATGCAGTTCCTCCTAATAAATTACTTACTAACAGTAACAGTAAACAAATAGCAACAGAAAGCCATACATTAACTGTAAATATTTAAAAGCCATATTGTGTTTTTAGCAGCTTAGAAAAAGTGTTTAAGTATACACACAGACAAATACTCATTCATGCATTCATTAATTCATTCACTCACTTACTCACAGAGCTGTAACTTTGGACCCACAGTTGTGTTTATTTTATTGCATTCTTGTGTAGATATGAAAGGAAAACCGTGTGAAGACCACTGCATTCTCCAGCATTCAAACAGGTACAGATATTTTTCAAATTCTTAGTAAACTAGTTGCATTTACTAAATTGAATTTATTGTATTGTTTACACATGGCCACTTTATGAGTGTCAGTATTAGACTGTGAAACATTTGCATGTTCCATCCCACACAGCAATCAGATTTTAGTCTGATTAACCAGAGTAACATTTGACTAGGTGTGAATGAATGTGGTAAAATATTATCAGGATACAATCCAAATAGAACTCACATGAAGTGACCAGTTGTAAATGCGTCCCATGTTTTACTAAGCTGCAATTAGCTCATTGACCTTTAGAAACCAATTTTTCTTGTTTTCTGTTCTGTTTTGTTTTATACTGTAGCCCCAGCTTTTGAGCATAAAGGATCCAAAAAAAGAGAAGTATAAAGCTAGATGCAGGGGCACTGAAGTTCATACGTAGTTCTGGAAGTTACTTAGTATCTGCATAGTCTTTTAAACTGGCACTTGTTCTACAAGTTTTTTAGTTTTGATTCTTGGTTTGGATTACTTTTTGCAGCTTTGCACTGTGATATTTATCTTGTTTGTCACCTAACAGAATATATCTTTGCAGAATCTGTCTCATCACTCTTGCGGAGACTCACCCTATCCTGCAGAATGGGAGGAAGATCAAGAACATCAACTACAAGATCAGTGACGGATGCAGCCGCCTGAACAACAAAGTATCCGGGAAGTCAAAGAGGGTGAGTGTTATTGCCAGGCAGCAGAGCTATCTTTCAGATCGGAGAACATCACACTAACTGCTGCTTTATTAAATTCTGCAGGGTGGCCAGTTCCTCACGGAGTTTGCTCCTCTGTGCAGAATAACATGTACAGACAACATGGAGTACACCGTTTTTAGGTGAGTTACATTTACTCCCACTTAACCCTTCCAGACCTGAATAATCTCCAGCGATATGTTAATGTTTTAAATGTTTTCTGTCTGTAATGCATAGAAAAAGAAGACTGTAATATTCTACTCTAAAATCTATTTAACAAATAAATTAACAAAAACATGTATTTATATATATTTTTTTTTTCATTGCATAGTAAGCCTGTGTTTAATATTTTATATTTCATATTGACCTTTTTATTTCATAAACCATTCCTAAACAGTAAAAAAAAAAAACATGATAAAAATGTTCTAAATCATATTATTAAATTAGAAAAAAAAAACAGCTGTTACATTCCCTCAATGGCTCCCTCTAGTACTACTGTTTTTCCAGTGGATGGGGCAAAGCAAACTCTACTGTTTCATTGGTTTATAAACATGTTCATTGGCTGGTTCATGGTCTATTATGAAGGAAAACAGCTCTCAAATATTGTTATGTGCAACAAACCATTTAAAAATAAAGACAATACATGATGTCCATTGTAATTGGACGCAAGGTCTGAAAGGATCTGAAAGCTTTGATCAATGTGCTGCAACCTTCAGGATGAACACGATGGGTTGTGATGTTTAACTGAAGTTTATCCTGTTTCTTTTTTTTTTCATGGTTTATCTGCTACATTAATCACAGCTGTATCAGGGGACGCCTTTTAGAAGTCAATGAGGACATCCTCAAGCATCCTGATCTGCTGCTGGAGAAGGTAATGTTAAGTAAACGATATACAATTTACACTATATTCACAAATATATCCACACACAGCTACTGTACAGTGCATCGATTAATGACACAGGATTTAGTGCCACATGCACAGTTTGTTGAATTACCAAACACAAGCATTGCCAATGTAACAGTGCACTCTGAAACATCCTATCTATTAATAAGTGTAATCTGCAATTGTGACTGTTATAGTATAGTAGTACACTACATAGGGAGTACTATGTACTATTCAGGCCTTTTGGTTTCTGTGTGGACGGATATATTTTTAAAAACGGAGGGAGGAAAAGCACACCTGATTTTATTAATCAGATAATTAACACACTCTTTTAGAGATCCCTGTCCTGGAAACGGACCTATAGTCTAAGAAATCTTTTTTTAAAGAGGTGCTTACTTCAGATTTGTTTTAAGATCTAACTGTTATTTGTGCAAATATGACTAATACTGCTTTGTTTTGTGTTCTCCTAAACAGCCTTCTACTGATGGGTACATAGCAGTCATCCTACCAAAACTTGAGGAGAGCAAGAGCATCACCAATGGCCTTCTGACTAGAGAACAATATGAGGAAGTTGTCTCTAAACGGACCAGTCAACAACAAGAGCCTTGCTGAGATCAGCCTTACAGAAATTCTCAGGAACATTCTAATCCTCTGTTGACCTGTGGTCATTATTACTCCTGTGTTTTTTGTATAATAGGGAAGAAGAGAGAGCTGTAGCCATTGTTGCATTTTGTTTCATATTAGTGTATGCGGCTCTTGGTGCAGAATTTTTCCCCTTAAGGTCAGTTTAGTTTTTTTTTTTTTTCCTTTTTATATTTAGGGCCAGTTTCCCAAACAGGGATTAAAGCGTGTCTTGGACTACACAGCATTTTAAATAGAGATTTTGCACTCAAAGAAAACATATATCTATAACTAGCCTTAATTAACTTGAGTCCTGGACTATACAGCACTGTGAATGGAGATTCTTCACTGAAAGGAGTTATGTAGGACTAAGCTTAAGTCCTGTATGGGAAACTGTCCCTTTTTTTTTGACTTGCCTGTGTCTGGCCTTTTGTTCTGTATTTATTACCATTTTTGGTTTGCATACATAAGAGCCTTTATGAAGATGTATTTTGTAAAATGCACAAATAAACGACTCAACCATCAATACTTTAAGAAAAATAATGTATATTTAGGATTTTCTTGGTTTAAACAATCAGTCATTCCACTGTCAAAAGGATCAATGGTCCAAAACTAATTCCACTCAAGTTCATAGCTGCTCAATCATCTCTAAAGCTTATGGTTTTGACTGTGGTGTACTTTTGAGAAAAGTTTCAGCAAGGTCTTAACAAATATATATATATATATATATATACTTCCACTAACAGAACATTCACATACTTCTCACCTGAACAGAAACAGCTTAGACCTCGGCTTGTTTTATATGGCCAAATAATGTTCAGTGAAGCATGAGGCTCTGCAGTGCCCTAAATAGAGAATGAGCCACTTGCTCTAAAGTACACACCAGTCCAGTCTATTGATTTTCATGTGCCAGCTTCATTCTGATCGTTTGGAGATAGCGTACCAGAGCTCGACATCCATTATGTTTCAAGTAACAATACATATCACAGTGACCTACAGGCAGGGCAGTCCATATGACATATGGCAGTCACTCTCACCATAAGTAAACCCAACAAAAAAGAAAAGAAGGAGAATCCTGTTTTAATACCGTAAACGTAATTTTGGATCATGGTATGATCCTTCAGATTTATGTTTTGGAAAATGACCCATTGGAAACGCCCTTTTAAACACAGTAATGCTCGGCCCATTTAGGAACGGTGCCTTGTAACCTTGTGCTGGCAGTCTTTCTGCGAGCTCAGTACAGAGAGATCATCGTAATACAGAACATATTTGGCGTTGATGTGTAAATGAGGCAGATACATTAAATACAGTGTGTGTCCGACATTGAAATAACTGAGGTGACTAATTTTTGCATTTCAAAAAAGCTATTCTGTTAACACAGTAATATATATGGTGATAAATTATACACTTCATCTTAACGGTAACTTGTTCAGCAGTCACTACACATGATGGTTTGGAACTGACCTGATAACATGCATGGGTGTGTGTGTGGGTGCGTGTGAGTGTGAGAGAAAGAGAGAGAGAGAGTGTTTGTGTGTGTTACTTTGTTTTTGGTGTATTTATACAGCCCCTTTCACACATGCACTTTCACCAGAGTATTTACTAGTAATGGGAAGGGTTCATGAGTTAATGCGAGCCAGGTTTAAAATTCCTGACACAGTATTGTAAAATACAGTTTCATGCAAAAGTCTGGTCACCCTTGGTTAAAATGGTCAACCACCCATCCTTTTTGTATCAGTGGGAGCCTAGATGAAAATCTGCACAGAGAAACAAACCAAACTCGCCCAACCTGCAACCCTAGACCCACCCTTGTTCTATTGAATGGTTAAGATAAAATATATTTTTAACATTTTAAGCAATGTACAATTGTATTGTAAAAAAACAAAATTGCTTATTCTCGGATAACTTTTTTTCATCAAGGTTTAGACCTTAACTGGTTTGCCCAATTTAGGACAATTCACAAAAATACGCTGCTTCTTCAGTTTGTGATATATTTAAGCAGCAGCAGCAGTCCACTGGAATAAAGCAGGTCAGGCTGAGGTCTGGGCGAACATGCAAACTTTCGTATAAAAGACTGCTCATTAGGTTGAGAAAAGGCTAATTAAAAACCTTGTTTGACCTGTAAATGTTAATCTTAGCAGTAGCAGAAGTAGTAGTGTGTATTTCACTGTTCTACTCTGACTTTTATGTAGGAATTTTTAGTAAAGAAAAGAAAAATACCTTTCTTGCACCTTCACCACAAATTCAACATCAGAGGATTCCAAAGAAACAGCTAAACTCACTTGAAGTTATGCAGGATTAAAAAAATGCCCAAAAATATAAAATACTAAGTACCTTAACAGGTGTAATCAAAAGGTTTAAGTCCCCTAACTGATCCCTCTTTTCCACAGACCCTGGGCCCAAAAATCTGAAAGAACTAACCTTTTTAAAGGTTGGATAGGTAAAAATCCTCCAAACTAGAACTGAGCTGTGAGATGTTGAAGAGGTGTTAATAATTAAAGACCATACAGGGGTGCAAACAAAACAAATGGCAAAAAGTTGTTTAAAATATTCAGGAAAGTTTCATCTTTAACTTCTTGCCTTTTGGAAATCAGGTCATCTTTTGCTCACTTAACTATTCACAGATATTTTGACCAGGGGCTCCCACACTTTTTCATGCCACTGCAAGTAGATCTCTTCTGAGCTTATTTAGACAGTTGGGATTAAACTGTCAAAATAAAAAAAAACTTGAAATTTATTTTTCTTCTAGAGTAGTGAATAAAACATACCCTGTTTGCATGTCTGGTCACTTTTGCACAAAAACAATGCAGAATGACCAGCAGAGCAACATGTTGCTAAATGTGTGGCACATATGTGTTTTTAGTTTTCTGACCATAAGAGAGATGATGCTCTTTCATATTAAGAAGGTCCCATTCTTAATGAGCATGTGAGTTCTGTGTAAATGATACAAATTAAAATGTCACTGGTAAAAGTTTTTTGTGTGTGTGTGAAAGGGGCTTTTGTGAGGTGTGAGGCTGGAGTGCTAACAGCTACTGTACACCACAAAACATATGGGCTAAAGCACATACAGAGGCACAGAGTGGGCGAGTACACTGCGATGCGTGAGTGAGAGCATGTGGAATAATAATAGTACTCCAGGACAGGTTAGAGGAGGCTAAAAGATCCCAGAGCTACTTGGTCTCCAGGAAGGTCATATTGGCCATGTGTTGTTCCAGGGTTTTGACTCCGAAACCATTAGAGCCCTTGCCGTTCAGAGCGTCCTCTTTAACTGGAGTGCCGAGCTGCCTCTCTCTCCAGTGCTGTGGTGAACCCTGACTGCTGCGCTGTGATTTACACTGGTAAAACGAAGAGAAAGAGGAGAACAGATCAAATATGGATTTTGGTAAAGTTGGATTTTAACTCAAATATACTTTTAAAGTTTTAATCCTAAACTGTTTATATGTATTTTAGCATCAGCTTTAATACTACAATACATAAAAATACTATAAACCGTTTATTTAGTAAGCTTTAGTATGCTGTAGGAGTGTAATGATTCAGTACATTTCTAATACAACAAAAATAAGATGTTGAAATATATACATATGCCTATGAATTAAAGTTTCATGTAAAAAAAATAAACAATTCTGTACTACTTGTGTCATGTTCATTACAAATTTTAACGAGGACCAGTTCAAACTGGTAAAACCAGAAAGAGGAGAACAGATAAAATACTAAATTTGTTAAAGTTGGATTTTAACTCAAATATACTTTTACAGTTTTAACAGTTATATGTTAAACTGTCTATGTGTATTTTAGAATCAGATTTAATACTACAATACATATAAATACTATAAACCGTTTAGTAATTTTAGTAAGCTTTAGTATGCTGTAGGAGTGTAATGATTCAGTACATTTCTAATACAACATACAGATATAGCTATGAATTGATGTTTCATATAAAAAAATATTCTGTACTACTTGTGTCATGCTCATGCTAAATTCAAACAAGGCCCATTAGTGGGTTCCAGATGTATTGGACATTTCATTTCTGAAGTGGTGGGGACTTTTTTTTTTTTTGGAATGTTTTTTTAGGAACATTCCTCGTTCCACAGAGTCACTTGTGTAGTGGGAATACATCATAAAAGGCATTACCACCCACAGTGGACAGTGCAGTGGGTGGTAATGCTTGTGACTGGCAGCGTCTGGCTCACGCAAATCAGAGGCACACAGCAGGTCATGTTTATCAAAGTTCAGCTCTGCTATAATGCTTTATCACCTGTTGCTTCCTCCTCCTACCTTTTTGATGAGCTTATTACACAGTGGCAGGAGAGAGACCAAAACTGCCACAATGCCTTTGGTGTTCTGTATGGATGAGTCCACCTGAGCATTCCCAAAACAAAACAGAATCAAACAGAAAAAAGATACAGGAGAATGGTTAGAGACCCAAAAAACACATTTAACAAATACACCCTGCCACCATGTTTGGGCTCAGATTTCAGAAAAGCAATCATGTCCACCCTGAGACAATAATCTAGAGATCTTTTGACAGATGGCTCACACATAATAGGTTTCTCTGCAGTTCTCTGCAAAGTAATATGCCAGGAAACCTTGAGAAGGCCGCAGGAGACATGCGAGGAGATCGTGATTGAGCTTGTTTTTCTCAGACCAATGTTTCAGCTTCACACACTTGTGTGTGCACACACACACACACACACACACACACACACACACACACACACACACACACACACAAACACACACACACACACAAAAACTCGCTCTCTAAAGCCATTTACACTAGCCTTTGGCTGTGACCTTTCCTTGATCAAAGCAAAGCAATGGCTCTTGTCGGTGCCTTTTTGTCAGGTTAAATGGTGTTGAAAGTGTTTAAAGGAGAAGCACATTAGGCACATTAGGCCATGATAGGGATGTCCTGATAAAAGTACTTTCCCCCGATCTCTCAATGCTGAGTATTAGCCAATACTGGTCTGATCCAATCTTTAAGTTTGTATAAATGTTTGTATAAATGTTGTTCATCGTCAGCTATTGATTTTAGTAAGAAGTGGTTTTATTTAGTATGGTAAGGTGGATGTGGTATGATTTGGCTTTCTCTAGCGTATGTGTTTTAGCATAGCTGTTATCCTTCACTTGGTTCAAAACATGCTGTTCAGCGCTGGTTTAAAGAAAGACGTGCAGTTCTCCTGTCTGTGAAACAGAGCTAAAGCATTTCCGAGATTATATATATACAGCTGAAAAAAAATAAAACACCATTTAAAAAGGATGAGTTTCTTTGATTTTACCAAATTGAAAACCTCTGGAATATAATCAAAAGGAAGACGGATGATCACAAGCCATCAAACCAAGATAAACTGCTTGAATTGTTGCACCAGGAGTGGCATAAAGTTATCCAAAAGCAGTGTGTAAGACTGGTGGAGGAGAACATGCCAAGATGCATGAAAACTGTGATTTCATAACAAGGGTTATTCCACCAAATATTGATTTTTGAACTGTTAAAACTTTATGAATATGAACTTGTTTTTTTGCATTATTTGAGGTCTGAAAGCTCTGCATCTTTTTTGTAATTTCAGCCATTTCTCATTTTCTGCAAATAAATTACATTTTTTTTTTTGGAATTTGGGAGAGATTTTGTCCGTAGGTTATTAAATAAAGCAAAAATTAAGAGAGTAAAAATTCATTTTACTCAAACATATACATATAAATAGCAAAATCAGAGAAACTGATTCAGAAACTGAAGTGTTTTTTCAGAGCTATATAGTTTTACATATTATTTATGCTCTACAGTTAAAAAAAAGTTCCACATTGCAGACCTTAACTAAACTTTTGTATTTACCCTCTTAGAACTCTCCTCAGAGCTGCTGGATAGGCAGTAATGTACAATGTACAACATAACTTGAGGCCACCAGATGGTGCTCTGAACACTGTGTTTAAAACAAAGGCTGGCAACTGGATTGGCATTACAATAGCCAATACCTGATCCATTAAAATATGCATAGATTGGCCCCAATACCGGATCAAATGGGGACATCCGTATTCCATACTTCCAGCATGTGAGCATGCTTATCCAGCCTATCTAGTAGTAAGCATGCTTACTGTCTCATTTCTTCTACACTTCATAATATTGCAGAGTGATCTTAGTGACATGTCACCTTCTGAAAGGTAGCACTCTTCCCCTGGACAGGTGTCTTAGCGCAGACTTGCAGCTGCTGACAGCAGGCTGCCAACTTCTCTGTCTCCGACAGCAGCAGCATTTTCTCCTCGTCCCCCAGCTACAAAAGAAAAAACAACATTCAGTCAGCCCACTTCAAAAACTGCTGTCTGCTCTGATCTGACTAAAGCAAACAACACAACATGAAGCTCCACTGACAGGTCTGTAATCCAGCTGGAGAACCAGAGAACAGTTTATACACACCTGATGGAATGTGTTTCTAATATACTTAAATAAACATTATATCCAACTCTCTTATTGCCAATCTGTATTGTTATAGATGTTATTAAATATGTATTTATAAATATTGAAGCCATATATTAACATATGCAAACTCTACAACACACAGTAACGTATTGCTGTGAGGATTTAAATGCATTCAGCGACAAAAGTGAGAGTTAGTGTGATCAGGATGTTAATTAATTGAAATAATCAATCAGTGTCACAGTACTGTGCAAGTTTTTTTTTTTCTCTCAGTCTGCACATTCACATTAATGTATTAAGCACTATATTCGCAGCAAAGTAGTTCTGTACTATTCATTTTAAATTTTTATCCTATTTACACCCCCAATTTACACCCAACCCACTCATTAGGACTCCCCCTATCACTAGTGATGCCCCAACACCAGAAGTGTGAAGACTAGCACATGCCTCCTCCGATACATGTGAAGTCAGCCACGCCTCTTTTCGAACTGCTGCTGATGTAGCAATTCCGAGTAGCATCACAGCGCTCTCGGAGGAAAGTGCAGCGATTAGGTTCCGATACATCAGCTCACAGATGCCTTGTGCTGAGCGACATCACACTTTGGAGTGATTTGGGGAAAAAAAACTCATCTACCCACCCAGAGAGAGCATAGCCAATTGTGCTCTCTCAGGGCTCTGAAAGCCGAAGGCAAGCTGCATGAACAGGATTCGAACCAGCAATCTCCTGATCATAGTGGCAGTGTCTAGTCCGCTGGAGCACTCGGAGCCCACTATTTATCAAAACAGACATTAGTTACCCCTCAGATGTTTGGCAAGAAGAGAAGGTGTGATGCTGTCATCTCAATTTGGAAGTTTCAGTCATCCTATTGTTAAACAATTTGTAAATCAGTAGATTTGAACTACTTCTATGTATCTATTTAATATAATTTATTTATCTATCTGTTTTATGTTTATCTGTCCTAATATAATATTTTTTCCAGTAAAAACACTCTTATTGTTGAAATAAATGGTTGCCTTGAACTTCTATACAATACTGTATATGTTTAACTTAGGCTGTCACGTAACATATCAGCGGAGGCATGAAGAATAAAAAAGCCCCATACCTGTACAGCTAGTACTTTTAACAAGCCCCTAAAGTCTTCAATTAGTGTGTGTTATGCCCCTGCCCAAGAAAAAAAGCTTTCCACAGAGAAGTATTAAAAGTTTCACACTGCTAATTATCCTAAAAGGAACACCCTGAGCTGGGTGATACGCAGTAATTGCTCTGGCTGCTGGACTGCAGCTCTGTACAGTTTCAGAACTACATTACTGAGTGGACTTGCTGGAGGTTATTAATGAACAGGGCGCTGGGCTGAGGCACCAGCAGTGTGATTATGCATGAGCGGCCTGTGCCTTGGCCCAGGCATGCAGGGTTAGTGGACACTGATAGCTTCGTGACCATCCTCCCTCTGAGATAGATGGCACTCATTACAGACTTGCAGGGAAGAGAGTGGAATTAAAGTGTGGGGTCAGGAGATGTGGGGGTGGGGGTGGAAGGCGAGTACACCAAGCTAGTTGTGTCTTACCTGTGTGGACAAGGACTGTAGGAAGGAGCAGAACTGGAGACCCTGCTCTGATAGAACCTATAGAGAGAAAGAAGGAGGTATTGGTTATGGATTGGCATGACTATTGAAATGTACGTGATTTTGATTTTTAAGAATTATACAGCTTTGGAAAAATTTAAGAGGTTTAAGTTTGAGTAAAATGAACATTGTTGTTTCATTCTATAAACTACAAACAACATTTTGCCCAAATTCCAATAAAAATATTGTCATTTAGAGCATTTATTTGCAGAAAATGAAAAATGGCTGAAATAACAAAAAAGATGCAGAGCTTTCAGACCTCAAATAATGCAAAGAAAACAAATTTATATACATACAGCTTTAAAAGTTCAGAAATCAATATTTGGTGGATTAACCCTATTTTTTAATCACAGTTTTTGTGCATCTTGGCATGTTCTACTCCACCAGTCTTGCACACTGCTTTTGGATAACTCTTGGATTTCTGCCATTCCTCATGCAAATATTCAAGCAGTTCAGTTTGGTTTGATAGTTTGTGATCATCCATCTTCGTTTTGATTACATTTCAGAGGTTTTCAATTTGTCAAATCAAAGAAACTCATGATTTTTGAGTGGTCTCAAAATTCAACACCGCAGGGTCACTGCTAGACTTAGAAAAGTCTGCCATCCAGAACTACACACTGCTGACAATGATGTGCAAATATCCGCACATTAGATAAAGTGTAGTGTAGAGCATGCCGAGAAGAACTCTGGAGCAGAAAGACATGAACCTATTGGTCTCATGCCTAATGCCAGGCTACAGAAGTATAAATCCACCAGCACTGAACTGTGTGTCTTTTAGGATGAAAATGCTCCATCCAAGACTTGGATCAAGACTTGGAGGAGTTGGAAATGAGGTGGGGATGTGATCATCCAACATCCTGACACCACTGATGCTCCTGTTGCCAACTGTGTGTTTCAATGTCCTTATATTGCGCATGCCTTTGTCCTGTACTGTACTGAAAATATACTGTGCTGGATTGTGGATTATATGGAACGTATTTCAAAGTTTCAGGATATGAATTGATCAGTTCACAGAAAATAGAAGAAACTTTCCCAGCCTTCTTTTTTTTTTGCACTGAGAACTTCACCCCACATAACACCACAACCGAAGCGCACTGATCGATTTCTGCAGTATCATAAATTAATAAGTTAACCTAGCGGATAAGAGTGAACCCTTGTTAGCAGGTAGAGACTGCAGAGGTTCTCAGTGTTCTAAGCAGAGGTGTTTTATTATGTGTATAAGCAGATCAGCTCAATTAGAGTGAGAGGAAATCTGATGCGGAGAAGGTCGTGGAGCTGGCTGGAGGCCAACGGTTCACACTGTTTGACAGACAAGCTGCAAGCTCAGCAGTTTCCCCCTCAGTGTCTCTACAAAAGGCCTCGGGCACAGAGGGTGAGACACGGCGTCTCTCAGACAAATGATGACTAGTGCTTTTAATAACGTATTGATCTGTCTTTCTCAGAGACTTCATTGGGACTTAATGATGAGCCAGGACCTGGGTGCTTCAGACTCTGTGGAAAATTAGAGTGAAAGAAGTGGAACTAGCTGGCATACCTCTGCTTGGTGGAACAGGTCCAACGTAGTCTTCAGAAGACCCTCCCCCCTTAACAACATAAGACAGGATCATTTATTATTTGTCTCAGATGGGGAATTATGCTAATAGAAGTGAAATGTACAAGAGAAAGGCAATATATTTAAGTAGTATAAACTTATACAGAACAAAAATATACAGAAAGTGTTTAAATATACCCATGCTTTAAGAGCATTAAAGAATAGATCAGAAAAAATGGTTGCTAAGGAGCTGCTATGGCATCCTAGGTGGTTGTTTTTGTGTTGCTAAGTGATTTGTAGGTCATTGCAATGATGTTGAAATGAGATTGCAATGGTGTTTCTAATGGTCGCTGTGGTGTTCATTAGTGGATGCAACACTATCCCAAGTTTTTGGTATAGTGTTGTAAAGTGTTTGATAGGTGGTTGCTACAGTATCCTAGGTGGTTGCTAAGTGAATGCTAGGCAAAGTACTACAGTTTGGCAAGGTGACTGCTATGATATTGTTGCCATGATGTTGCTTAATGATGTATAATTGATATAATGTGATTGGCTGAGAGGCGTTCTATGAGTGACATTATTAGCTGATAATGCACTGATACCAAAGCTCTCCACGTATTACTCCGCCACATACAGGTAACCTAGCAACGATGCAGCTACAAGCAGAGCAGCAATGGAACTATTTTAACTTGTGTTTATATATAACCAAACAGATTGTATTTTCTTATCCTCTTTAATGCAAAATATTTCAATAAACAGCGATAATGGAACTGTGGTATAATTGCAATAATACACTTAAGGTTTGTGCTATAATGTGTAATATTGGCACTGCTGTGCTGCTGTCGTGGCACCATTAAGCCTAATTAGTTTAGAAAATACAGATTTTTCTTTAACTACTGTATTTTATTGTTAAACAGCTAGACGAGAAAAAGGAACAAAGAAAAAACTGTCTAAAATACAGACTTCTGAAGAGAAACTAACATTATTTTCTATATCACACACATTGAGACAAAAAGGCTTTAGCACCTCTGTGCAGCAGTGACCTGACTTCATAATAAGGCATTAGCAACTTTATTAATGCACTCTATTTAATGTGTTCTAAAATCCTGCAGAAACACTTGAAGTAATGTTCTAATTAGTACCTGGTGAAGAGGTACATGGAGTAAGCCACGCTGGACATGCTCTGACACTGAGGCGCCACGTCATGGTCCTGCTCCTCCCAGCGTTCCAGCTCCGAGTCTACATCTGAGGTGAGCAGTCGAAGTTCCAGCCCCAGTTTAGCAATGGTGGTCTGCTCCTGGAAAAAAAACAAAAAAAACAAATGGAGCACAGTCTTAGTTTCACACACACCTACCAAGTAATTGTATTTGTAACCTGTCGGCTTTCATTTAGTGTTGGAAGCATTAGGCTGTTGCGGGGGCCTGTAACCTCTAAATCCAGTTTACTTGTTTCCTACCTCTGCATCAAGCTTGGCAGCCTTTACCGTCTTCAGATTAGTCGAGTGCTTCTGAAAAAGAATAAATACACAGTAAGAGGAAATGATACCACTAACTGTGAATATCTAAAACTCTTGTGATCTTGTGAGATACTTACCACTGCTCTGGGTAATGACAGGTATGTTCTTTTATCACCTGAAAATAGACATAAAAAGAATGTAAAAAACAGCAACTTTACAGGAGAGAGAAAAAACCTTGTAAACTTTGGCACAGTGTAAGGGACAGTTTGTCTGTTTAAATTATGTAGTAAACAATAAATCAACAAAAATGGAGATACGTGTTTTTCATAGGACAGCGACAATATGCAATTTGCATATCTCAATTTAACTTGGTTAATTGGTTAATATGAAATTAAATATAAATGCCACTGTGCTTAACAAAAATTGTATTTCTAAAATGTCATCTTTACAGTAGATGGAAAAACCTTTCTTAACCTACAGTGGAACTGTAAAATATTTAATTCCAAATAATTTAAGTCAAGCTGAAACATTAATTAATTATTACAATTTAAGACAATATATCAAACAATTTCATGATTATGTCAAAAAGTGGAAGACAGACAAAAAAATAAAATAAAAAAAGATTTCAACAATATAGAAGACTTTTAAGATTTGTTAAATGCAAATCACTTACATATAATTAGGATTTTAGTATATTAAAAATAAAAAATAATCCCTGGACAGTAGAGACAGTTACTCCAACAAAAGCAGGATATATTTTTTTTAATACCCTTGATTTTGGAAAAAGAAGTGTGTTCCACCACTTTTGTCCATATAGTCTATGTACTTATTTATGACCTTTAATACTCCCACAGTGTGTTGGTGCACATGACAGTGCACCATTATAAACTATAAAACATTATAGAAAAGTTAAACTACAGAGCCAATGATATTTTTCTAAGACCTCACTAAAATTAAACATTAATTTGAGCTATTTTCCAAAGGATCAGAAATTCAGATTCAGGTTTATAATTACATTTCTCTGCATCCAGATTTTCCAGGATGCATAAAAACCCTGTAAAAAACATATTATAAAACATCCCAATAAAGGGCCAACAGCAAATCTTAACATAACAGGGAAACATTGCTTTATTTGGTCACAATAAAAAATTTCCACTCTAACAAAGCAATTCCCGAGGTGTGGTGTTTCCAGCAGAGCTCTTCCTGTAGCACTCTCTCGCTCTTACTCTCTCAGGCTCTGTGACAAATACTACTGTCACAGGAACTCTGTCTCGGGTGCAGTTTTAACCATTTCACATTTCAAGTGTTTAATGCTCTGGGGAGCAGACAGCACTCAAAAACACACCCGAGCAGCCGGCCCACTGCTGTCCATCTCTAAACTAATAGCAACATGGGTGTATGCCACTTCTCTTACTGTTGGAGAATGGATGTGGCTTCTGTGGACTGCGATGTGTAAATGTCACAGTGACTCAGCTCAGTGGCTGAAGATGATACAGATCTCACCAAGAGGAAAAATGCCTTTTTAAGAGCCCTTATTCCTGAGGGCCTCGGACCATAAATCAGTAACAAAACCCTTTTTTGTGTATACGGTAAAGACCTGCGCTGATGGGACTTTAGGATAAAGTCAACAAAGAAACCAATAGGAACAAATTGTACCACAGTGGAACTGATGTGCAAGGTAAGACAGCTCCATTGAGGGCCTGTATTTTGCTATGGATATTTATAGATAGTAGAGAAAGAAACTGGCAGGAGATGGCAGAGATAACCTACCTCTGCGGCCTTCAAAAACATCGTTGATCTCTTTCAGCAGGACGGCCATGTCACACAGCTGCGACTCCCAGGCCTCACAGAACACATCCAGGTTTTCTTTAGCTATCTTACTGTTCGGATGCAGGGCCAGCGTCTGTGCTGCTGAGATGATCTGATGTGGAAATGAGAGGACAGACAGGGGGTCAGAACATGACGAAAAACAAATAACCTTCCAGATAGGCAGTCTAGCCTGAAAATGTACTTGTTTAGTTTAGATTTTGGTAAACTAAACAATAGTCAATGAAATCGGAATTTGTGGTAAACTGAGATATCGGTGCTGTCAGTCAGCTACTTCCAACTGATGACCAAAAAAAGAATTGAGGACGATGGAGTGGAGAGATGCCAGTGATTCAGGGTGCTATTAAGTTGTTCATCTGTTCATATTATCTGTGGTCCATAAATCCAAAGAAAACCAACAATATCTATTTACCTTTTTTTCCTCAAGATAATGACTACGGACTATCGCCCTGTCCGGTCTAACACATGAAATTTTGACTCAGGGTCTCCTGCTATGTGCTTAAGGTACTGCTATCTACCTCAGACTAGTTGCAACTCTTTATTACAGACCTTCTTCATTTCAACATACAGATTTATGTAATAGTAAAATGCTTCAAAAATTAAATGATTTAAATAATTTAAAAACTCTTTGTGTATCTTGGTTCCTCACAACTTTTCCCTTCTTAAGCTTTAAAGAAGACTTTCCTTGCCACAGTTACCTTTAGCTTACCTGCTGGCCGTTTTTTTTTTTTTTGGGTGTGTTTTTAATTCTTTCTCTCATTACTGGATTAATGTATCATTAGATGTAAAAAACACTGCATGAATACATATGATGTAATTTTCAAGATTTACACATCAGTGTTTAAACAGCATTTTAGTTTAAAGACATCTGCTGATTTAGACATATGTGCAAATGTTTTGGGCACCTGTGGGGATTTTAGTAAAGAAAAAGCTTCTTATCTGTGAAGTAAGTGTTTATTAGCTTAGTAAGTAACACTACCATTACAATAAATACAAACAGCAATTTTACAAAAAGCAGAGCTTTTACAGCCCTTTTTTGCTTAAAACATATCTTAATCTCTCCTTATCCGAGTTTAATAGAGTTATTATTACTTCTCATCATATCCGTAACTGGTCTGGTAAATTGGTAAATTTGGTAAATCAGCTGGGCTGCTGACGGAACTGAACATATACACATGATGGCTGAGGAGCATCTGTTTAAATCATATGTGGTGCTTTTTTCAGGTAAAAACACTTGTATCGTTGAGAAAAAATATATACTACATTGATTCTTATATTAAATTTATATTAAATTATATTCAATTTAAAAACAAATCCAGGACCAAAATATAGACAAGGTGCTTCACTACTAATAGTCTCACTTCAGGCAGTAATTACCAGCAGGGTTCCGATGCCAATTATTGATGAGGGTTATCAAAATGCACATCTGAAGCTATTGCTCCCTGCTGCACTCCTACTGGCTGCCTGACCTTTGAGCCTCATTACAAACAATGATGTGAGGTCATTCTCCATCAGACAGAGAGACTGCAATGCACCTAGCTTATGGAGAAAGCAAATGAGTATAATCATAAATCACTCACTATTTCAGTGAGTGGGCATGGCAGAAGTAGAACAAAGAGGTAATGCTTCAGTTGAACATACATTGCAGTGTTATTGTTCATATTACCAGTAACTAAAATATCATGACAGATGCTACAGTGTTGGAGGTCATGCCAGTTTGTGTCACATGGTAATTTAAAGTCATAAAATAAAACATCTGCTAGCTTAACGCTAGAATGGCATAATTTTATTACCTGGTGTGACAAGGCATGGCAGTATTTCACATCTGCCATGACACGGTTATGTCAATGTCATTTAAAGTTTAATGCTAGTGTGTAACTATTATACAGTAGTTTTGTCATTTATCCTAAAAGACCACATCAAGTTCCATTGCAAATAGTCAAGAACAGAAAGCTGAGGTTGCCGTGGACAGAGGCTCACTGGACAGTTAAATACTTCATGCAGAAAAGTCAATTCCAAACGTGTTTCGATCACCAAAACCCATGTTAATGCCAGATATAAACAGGGCCAAATCAACTTTAATGCTTTAGAAATAGAGCTTTATGGAAAGAAAATGCACCTAAAAACATGCAAAAATTGTGAGACCCAATCATCACAGCATGAACCATAATCTCACAAAAATGTTTCCAACATCTTGTGGAAGCCATGCACAAACAACTGAAGCAGCATTGAGAGTAAATGGAACTCTGGTTGTGCTCATTTTACCAAGTAAGACATAAAAAGGTGGTTATCTGCAAAAACTAATCTAATTAATCAACAATAATTATATTTTACTCCTTTTATGCATTACACTATGATCACACTGAATAAAATACGGCATATAGATCATCTTAAGCACAGCAGCCAATACAAACAGCCTGCTTTTTTCAGTTTTTCTCAATGATAAGACAGCAAATGTTATTCTTCACATAAGCTAACATTTCCTTATTATGAGGAGAAAATAAGCACATTTACATAATTATGCATGCGCTTCTAAAAACCAAATGTGCACACAATTTAACTCAACGCACTCATTACACTCACATTTAACCACACTGAGCAGTTAAGCATGTGGTAATTTATGCATGCAGTTTGCACAGTGTTTGGTATCCATATTAGATTCAATAAAAAACTAAAGTCCTGGCTGATTAGCTACATCTTCCTTAACGGGAGGCCCCTAGATACCTGTGGGCCGATGACATGGAAGGTCTCTTCTGCATGGATACAGGTGATCTCCAGTGGTTCTGTTCCCGAGATGTGGCACAGCAGTCGGCAGGTCTGGAAGCACAAAGATGCAGGCACACAGATAAGTGCTGGAGTATTGGAATCCTAATCATGGAATACCCTGGAACTGAACATTTTACAGTTTTCTCTGCTCTTACCCCACTTTCAGCTTAGAAAGGACTTCTTAATTAGCTGATCTGAGATAAAGGGAGTTCGAGAGTGAAAAAAGTATAATAATATACAGTACAGGGGGTACTACAGTATTAGACTTAAGAAACACTGCACTGTAGGGTTACAGACCATTTCCTAATTGGGCCATGAGAAACCAATCTACAAATATTAACCAAAAAGAGCTACATACTGTATGTGTAAGAGACCCTTTAAAATATAAAATGTGAAGTTTATTTCAGCACTCTGTCCATCCCTTTAACACCTAAAGCTCCTAAGTGACATATTCTAAACATCTGGAGTCCATCACAGGACAATGTGTGATTGTGTGATCATGTGACCTTATGTACAGAATGTAGGTGGCTTGGATAAAACTAGTTCCTTTTAAAAGTGTATCTTTTTCTGGTACAGGACTATTCCAACCATGTAAATAATTCAAATGCTTTAATATATTATTATACTATATTATAGTAATAATATTATATTTACATTTAATAATATTATATATTATTAAATATTATTATTATATATTAATATATAATTAGTAAAGCCACAATTTTTTAGAAAACGTTTAAATACAAGTAATAAAACTTGTTGCCATTTATGTTACATCAGGATTTTATATTTATACCCTTTCAGACCTGAATTATGTTCCACTGATGGAAAAATATAAAAAACTATTTTTTCTAATATTCTAATATAATCTAAAATAATAAAATATAAAATTAAAATGAATTAAATAAAATATTTTAGCGCTTTTATTTTGTGCTCTAAGTGCTCTAAATCATTGCTCTTTTTTCCCGTGCAATTCGTGGAGCTAAGCTACTGTTTCATTTGCTTGTTCATTGGCTGGTTCATGATCTATTCTGATGCACAACATGGTCTCAATTACTGTTATGTGCAACAAAAGAAAATGCATGGTGTCCATTGTAATGGATGCATTTTTAATTATGTGCTTTATCAAATAAAAACAATTCCATAAATAAGCTGACCAATTAATTTAAGTTTTGAATTTTAAATCAATATTCAAAACTAGTTCTGGGATTTTATGGGTTATAGCCAACGTAAATGTAATTGCAATGAAACAAGCTGCTGTTTGATGCACTGGTAGTGCCCACTTTCTGTGTGTAATTCCTATTGTGATTTCACTTATTGTGATATTATACCATCATACTGTCCACCACTAAAATGAAGACATTAAAGATGAAGCTGAGGCTCTGCAGAACCCTGTGCTCACCTCCACCAACTGCTCCCTCTGCTCGGTCAGTGTCCGCCCATACTCAGCTACTGCCTCCAGGTTCCCCTCGCTCCCAGCTGCCTTCAAAGCCTGCAGCACCAGGTGATCTGAGTGCAGCTTCAGCAGCTCACTGGCTCTACCCACTGCTACCTTATGGAGCTGAGCAGAAGAGAGGAATAATGGATAAAAGGCACAGTGCAACAACAAAAGTGTAAGAGACGGGACAGAAGAAAGGATGAATAGATGGATATACTGATAGACAGACTGGAACTGAGGCTGAGGAGGTGTAATGAAAAGAGAGAGTACCAGACAGTTACATGGTATAAATGAAAAACTCAGATCCATCAGGTATTGAACTGTGCTGTGTAGCTGCCTTATGGCTCACCTCTCGCCTGAGCTCACTGACACTCTGACAGGTCTTCAGAATGGCCAGCTCCACTTCCTCCGTCACCTCTTTGGCTTTGAGCGACTGCTGCTGATTTGAAGGACAAAATGAGAGAGAAAGGGAGAAAGGGGGCCAGAAAAGAGTGAGAAAAAAACAAGACAAAAAGCAATAGAGCAAAATATGGCTTAAAAGATGACCTTTGACTCAATGTTCCTCCACCTTGCCAAAAACCTCAAAAAGCTTTCTGACACACATTGGCAAAAAGTGCAGTGCCACATCAGTGCGCTTTCTGCGTTGGCGGGGCACACTTTGTTAAACAAGATAGTCTCGGAGCAGTGCTGTCGTCAGGGGCCAGGGAGACAGGTGGGTGGGATTCCTTTCCGAGAGGATTACAGCAGGCCGCCAGCACAAACAGCAGACACACACCAGACACTCTGCAGACTCCTCCAACCCCCTTTCAACCGCTCCCGTCTCCTCCTTACCCATCCGACTCTACTTCCCGAAATCACAGTGTGCCTGAGTGAGCTCTTATCACCTCCCTGCGCATATGCTCAACAATATGTCTGCCACTCAGGATGCAGACAGGTAGAACAAAATGAAAAGGTGAGGGCCCAAAAGTAGAGGGAAAAAAAATCCATTCTACTGACTTAAACTTCACTGAGAATGAGTATGGTTCGAATACACTATACACCTACAGTTGAACACACTGTAGGTATTAGGGTTGTGCAATACGATACATTTGAGAACAGAGTGATACAATCCATTATATTGGAGCAAATAGCGATACTGCATAAGACATTTCATATATTTATTATAGTTGGGATGCTGCATAAAATGTAAATAAATGTACAGTACTATGCAAACATTTTAGGCACCTAAGCAAATTACACTCATTCATTTATCTTAGCAATACGAGTGTTTTTGCTAAAAAAAAAAAAAAAAAAAGCACCACTTATGATTTAAACAGATGCAAATAAACAAAAACACAGTAAAAAGTAACAAGAATTTTTAAGTAAGTATGTTGTATCCTCAGCCAAGCTATACAAAAAAGTTTAGTTCCACATTTCTCCTGGATGCCCTCAGCCAGCATGTGCATGTTTAGTTCCATCAGCAGCTCACCTGATTTAACATCAGTAAGATTTGATTTACCAAACCAGTTATTGATATGATGAGGATTAGAAATAAAACTAT
Source organism: Astyanax mexicanus (assembly GCF_023375975.1). Classification (NCBI taxonomy): domain Eukaryota; kingdom Metazoa; phylum Chordata; class Actinopteri; order Characiformes; family Acestrorhamphidae; genus Astyanax; species Astyanax mexicanus. The sequence continues at coordinate 47,401,883 of NC_064410.1, read as the reverse complement.
TAAACTCAGATGAGGAGAGATTAGAAGACTCTGCTTTCTGTAAAATTGCTGTTTGTATTTATTGTAATGCTAGTGTTTTACTGAGCTAATAAACACTTACTGCCCAGATAAGAAGCTTTTTATTTACTTAAAATACCCACAGGTGCCTTAAATATTTGCACAACACTGTATAATCATTATGTTAACATAATGCAATGATTTTGCAAATCTCACAGAAACATATTTTATTCACAATGAATCTAAATGTTTAAATATTTTTGGAAACCACGGATGTTGTGTCCAGCAGCTTATAGTTCACAGTATCATAGCCTGCATCTCTGATGGTATAGGGTTGCATTAGTCTTGAAAAACATGACTATCGATTATAAATAGTCTATAGAGTTTTTAAAACAACATATGCTCACATCCATGCAATGTCTCTTTCCGGGGTGGCCTATTTTAGCAAGATAATGCTTAACAAATTGCTGCATCCATTACAACAGCATCACTTTATGAAAGAAGAGTCTGGGTGCTGAAATGAATGCCTGCCTGAAGTTTAGAGCTATAGAACATCATGAAAAATCTAGTAAAGAAGACCAAGGACTGCTGAAAAGAAAAATACAACATTTCTCTCCCAAACCTTCAGCCGTCTAGCTTTTCAGATATGTCCAGACTGCTCTACAATGGTAGATTTGGCCCTATCATATATATCATGAGGTGTGTGTCTGCTATCAGGTTCTATATAAGCTGTCTCACTTTTAATATCCAAAATGTGTTTTATGTTCTATTGTGAATATAATATTGTGATACTTCTATATTTCTATATTTTCTTTACAGAAGATTACTAGAAGAATATGTGTCATCCTCATATTCTGGAAGTGTTCAGACTTACTTTAATTTTTCCACTCATTAATTACATCTTGTTATCCACTTCTTCCTGTTCAGGGTTATGGTCAATCAGCATCCTACTCAGTTTGTGGTCTGTGATGAGCAAATGAAGTAAAACCCTGCTTATGCTGCTTTTTGTAATGTAATCTGCTTCATTTCCTTCATGAAGGCGTTCCTTTCTTAACCTTAAGACCACCTATAAGTCACTTCCTGTATGTACAGAAACTACATCCTCAACATTCACTGGGTTGGATGATGAACGAGCCTGCTGGGTCTTTACATTGCTGAACTTCTGAAGGTCACTGCTGTCACTAGTCATTCTAAGAGGAAAGCTGCTTTACAATAAGAAAGAACAGTCACGCGCCATTCAGAGGCCCTAATAAAAAGCGAATAGTCAAGGATGAATGAACATGTATAGCTGAAGAGTGTTACACTGCAGGGCTTTATATATAGGGGAGGAAGACAACATATTCTACTGAGAAAAGGGGGAAGAACATGTTGGGGGTGGCAGGACTACCTTTTATGAGGTAGAGCAAGAAAACAACTTCATAAAAATGTTCCTTCAGTTTACAGCAGGACAGCAGAGTTGTCCATCGTAGTGCAGGATGAATGAATAATGAAATAAATCGTGTTTATGTCCAAACTCATTCATCAAATGAAAAGCTATGCACAAGGCCAGTGCACCAGGAGATCAGAATGAACTGGATTCTTAATATGAACAGCAGAAAGCCAAACAGAAACCTGGAGTTACATTAAGCAATCTGTATGGGTCACAAAGTTAATTAATTTACAAAAGCATTATACTATATTGCACAGAACTGCTGATGTTTTTCTTTTTTAACCAGTCAACTATCTTCAAAACCTAGATAAATATTATTGTAAATATCTTACTGAGTGAATGTTGCCCCTTATATCAAGCACATATTACGTCCAACGTCCTGACCTCACTAATAGGATTGCAACAAGACACTCATCTCATGAGATGAGACACAATATTGGGTTTATAAAAATGTAATTATATATATAAATAAATTTGAATATATTTGAATTAACTAAAACTCTGCAGGTAAATTTTAGGAACAGTATTCAACTGGCAATCCCCCTTGAGAGTTCTATACCAACCTGGCAACCTAAGACCGAGTCTCAGCAATGCTTGTATAGCCTCTTTTAGATACATACATCTCCAAAACTCATCTAAGACATTGTAAAATTTGTTTGGGGTTAGGGCCATATCAGCAACATGTTGGCTATTTTATGGCATCGATTTTATGGCGTATAAAAGTTATTCTGGTGGTTAAAAGTGCAGGGCAGTCTACTAAGATTTATTGTTTAATAGTTTGAGGAGTATTACAGAATTGGTAGAAGACATTGTAAACGTTGCGTGCATTTGTATATAAAAAAAAAAAGTTTTGCATAACTGCAAAGTGTTGACTTACATTTTCTTACATCTGTACTTAAATTTACTTAATAAACAGGAATTATAGACGTTAAATCTGTCAATACTGATCATTTTGTATGTATGGTAGGATGTCATACCGCCTCACTCCAGGTGGAGAGGAGTTGCTGGGTTCCTTGGCGTGTTATGTGGCACAGCTGCAGTATGCCTTCTCGCTGCTCGTGGCTGGTGTAGGCCGAATCTGTGAAATCTTCAGTCTGCTCCACCAAGGCCTCCAGCTGTGCTGCAACAGCTTCACATGGCACACAGTACAGAGAGTCCCTTAGACCCTCCACCTTACCCTGAAACACATGCAGACACTCACTCAGACTAAATACTGTAATTCTTACAAAATGTTTGATGAAATAATAAAACAAAAAACGTTTTTTTTTTTTTTTAATAATATGACAATGAGATTACTAATGAATGGTACATTACAAATCAACCCAGCAGATTCCTATTCAATTTAATTCACCAAAGATAAACCAACTTAGTACCAAATCCATTAAATTAAGGAAACTTGACAAGAGATGACACCACAAGTGCTAAATAAGCCTGCCTATACTGTAATTTTGAGGGAGGCTGCTTTTTCATTCTCTGTGTCTTCTGAAGTATCAGTGCACAAACCCTTGACCCATGCCTGCACCTTGAAGTCTTTAATCCCAGCATAGATGCTGATGGGCAATGTTTTGGCTTCACCACTGGTCCGGGCATCAGTCACAATCTCTATGACCTGGTCCAGAGCCAGACGCATTCGCTGGAACACAGCATCTTTGTTGATCCGTGCAGACTCACAGTCTGGGTGTCTGAGACATGTCTGGGGAAGAAAACATCACCACAGTGAGAACCAAAGCATTCACAGGAATCATGCCCAAATACTGAAAACACTGCACACCGTCTCATTTCTGACAGCTAACATTTACCAGCTGTTTTTGTACTGGTGAAAACACTTTATTGAAAAGAAAAGAGGGTGAAATGCAGTAAAGAGGTTTAAGCTGCACTGGGTGTCAAATAATCATTAAATGTAATTTTTAAAAAGTAAATAAAACTATGGGTTAACATGTAAAATAAAACAACCAAAGGTCAGCGATTTAGCCTTTAGGTAAAATTAAAATTTAGGCCATGCATTTCACAATCCTGCATTTTTTTATCCTGATGTGTTTACAGGAATCACTGAATCTCAGCTCGCTGGGATCACTGAATCATTTTAAACTTTTAGTTTCTAATTACCATCAGAAAGCCTATGACTGTTTTAAATGACTTTTTTATAAGTTTATCTTTTTCTCTTTTTTTATTATTTTATTTTATTTTTTGTTTATTTATTACTTTTATTTTTTTTATTTAATTTTAATGTTCATTTTTCATTCTTGTTCTTAGTTCTATTATTCATTTAATCACTTATCATTTTTAACATTTTACTTTACTTTTACTATTATCTATTTACTTATTTTATATTTAATACACTTTTTACTTATGTTATGTTAAAAAAAAATTTTTTATGAATTTTCTGTTTTACATATATATTTCGATTAAACGTTGATTTAAAAGGAGTTCTTCTTTAATTTTTGTATTATTTTTTACAAATTTATTTCTTATTTTTTCTAAATTAAATGTGTTCAATCACTTTGCTGTTATAAAGGCTCGGCAACATTGTAAATGAGGGTCACCCTCAATGTTTTTTCCCCAAGTGAAAATAAAGGTTGATTGATTGATTGATTGATTGATTGATTGATTGATTGATTGATTGATAAGTTTGACTATACAAATATTAGTATAACATGTTTTTCCAAATTTCTAACTGCAATTAAATTTTCTTATGGAAATATGTTTCAACTTAGTTGAACAATTAAACAACATATCAACACATATGAGTTTGTCTTCATATAGGTTTTAGATTTTTATGGTGAAGGTCAAATTACTGTATATTTTACAGTGGTTGCATCACTGTTAAAATTATATTTATCTACATGTATCTGTGTTTCACAGCAGGTTCATAAATGTTTAGCTGTGCGGTTATTTCTGCTTTCGCTGCATGACAGAAAAAATAACTTACTAATAAATCAGTAGTAATCTTTAATTTCAAAGTAAATCTTACATTTTTAAAGTAAAATGCTTAAAGATTTTTCATCCATGTTATTTTGGAACTTTTTTCAGAAATTTATTCAGAAATTCTCAAGTCTTTTAAGTAAAGAGTAACTGAGAGTACTAAGACACTTTTTGGAAAAAAAGTATTCGGACACCTGCTAATTCACAGTTTCTTCTGAATTAAAAAGCATTTATCCTGCATCTGTTAGAGTAACTGTCTTTTACTGACACATTTAGTGATGTCAGGATGGATGTTGGATGATAACCACCCCACTTTATCATTCCTAACTGATCCTAAAAGTACTGGAGCTCCATCATTTCAGGGATTACAGTTCCACTGCTCCACATCAAAATGCAGTGGGAGATTTAGCTCTCTAGCCCACACCTGGCATTAGGCACTGTGGCGATAGGGAGAACAGGGTGTTCTATTCTACTGCCAATACTTTTGTACAGGGACCAGGCAAGCTGTGTGCATGTGTGTATTTAAACATGTGTGTCAGCAATAAGTGTAACTTTAAGTAGCTAATTGTATTTATTAGAAGGTGTGTCGACAAATATTTAAATATATAGTGTATGCCTAGCATTTCCGTTATGAGCATTCTATCTGCATTGGCTCCTCTGGTTTTATTAGGACACATCCAGCAGATTCAGATTGGTTCTTTGTGTGGATTTAATGATAATGGCTTTATAACACAATATATTCCAAAGACCTGAATTGCAAAAAAAACTTCCCACATTAATCCACAATTCAACCTATGCTAATGAGAAAAAACTACTAAATCACAGGCTGTATATGATGTATTTATTAATGTAGAACATATTAAAAGACCAGAAACACTCAAAACACATCATGGTACCTACAGGTAGAACAGCTAAGTGAATAAAAGCTCTGGAATATTGGCATATTGGTGCAGGGGGGAGGGGTTGGTGAGTGGGGGTGAGTAATAACCAACAGTGATCAAACTGCACTTAAAACCGCAGGTGGTACTCCTGCACAGTATCTGCACTGACCTTGGAAGCAGTGAGGAGCATCATGGTGCACTTCTCAAGCACAGCACGGGCTGCAGCCATTCGCGCCTTCTTGTTCTCATCCTTCAGGTCCTGAGAGACGCGGGGGAGAAGTGAGTGAGATTACACTGTTACAGGTCATTCAGCAGCTTCCTGAAAGCTTAATAAAACACTGGTTCATAGCCCAGAAATGTCTGTTTCAATAAAGCTCTTTGTTTAAGGTGCTACAAGCTGCATCTCTAGTTCAGGTGTGTTGCCCTGATTGGCTTCTATTACAAAAAATAAAAAAATAAAAAATAAAAAGCTTCAGGCGTTCCATCCCCTTACCACTAATAGCTGGTCATCTAAAAAGAAACCAAATTACTGGGCTACCTGGAGCAAACTAAATCTCAGCATATTTCTGGAGATTTTAACACAAGCATAATATTCTCTGGCTATTCAAGCTGCACAATCAGGAAAAGTAGCACAATTTCCAGACCAAACATTTAATGAATCAGGTTTATTAAACATTCACAAAATGTGGGCTCTAAGGAGTCGTGGGCTGTGGGCTCATCAGCAGCCGGAGCCCAGGAAAGCACAATTTGACTGATGTATAAAAAAAAACCTGGGAATTGTATGCTTTCTCCCCTTGTGTTATAGGCAATGCTATTGACAGTAAGTTCGAATAAAGGAAGATTGGGTAACAGTCTTCCAAATTAGGGAGAAAATATGGTAAAATGTGAAATAAATTATAAAAAATACCTTAATTTAAAATGTAACCTTTGATGTCAAACCACCAGTTAAATATACAGAAATATACAGGTATATTTTTATTTGACATAAAGGAACAAATTTTGAGAAAGTTTAATGGATTTACTACTTATTTTTATTTTTGTTTATTTTTACTAATTGTGCTACACTTCCTTTGAAGGGAGACACAGATGTTTTTAGCTCAATATTTGTCAAATATGATCATTTAAAATCAGTTCAGTTCAGTAAAATAAAATCTAAGTTCAGGGCAAACTATGGTTTTATTATGTTGTTTTTTATCATTGATCATTAAAGATGTGCTTCAAGTTTCTTGTCTGAAACGCACACTATGCCTGCATCTCTGCTTGCTACAAATATTTTCATTTCTTCTTCTGTAAAAAAATAAATCTGGACCAAGCAGCCTCTTTGCAAAAGTGTACACCGCAGTTCCCAAATGCTTAAACAATGACAGAGACTGAATGCAGATGCATTCTTGAAGGATCTTCAGGCGCTGTAGGAGGAGGAATCTAGAAGCCGAGATGCTACATTAGCCTGTATATGTGTGTGGTTGTGTGTCAGTGTGTGTATGTTTACTGAGCTTTCTCTTCCAGGCTGTCTCACAAAAGCAGATGTGATTATCTGTTATTATATTCCCCTTCATGAAGCTGAATAGATGGAGGCAGCAGCAGATTGGCAGGACAGCTCTGCAGTGAGACAGATAGAGACGTGATGTGTGTGTGAAACACTGACTAGCGGAGCAGAAGCTTCCGGTTTGAAATAAGACTCTGCTATCTTGTCTCCGCTGTTCTGTGCTCCTCTCCATGACTTTGCTGATTGGACTGATACACATTAGGAAGTCCTGAAGGAGTCCTCAGTGAATGTGAATGTAGTTCAGCTTCGCCCACATATTTCTAACCCTGGCTTATCTAGATGCCAGAATATTGGCAATTACATGAGCTGTGGCAGTATGAACAGCATTATCAGGCTAATTGCATAGAAGACAAGTGAATTAGTGATTCAAATGGATGCAGTTGCTTCTCTATTTATGTAATATTTTTGTTTTACTTAAAAAAAAAACTGAACATGGATCCTAAGTTTTATATACCAGCATCTGTAATGCACTAACAGATATGAGCTGAAAAAATACTACATAATGAATTTGGCAAATTCCTGTATCAGTGAATTCCTAAATGATGTTATTATTAATAAAAAAATACTTATCACTTCTATACCCAAAAGACTGTTCCCATTGAAATACAGCATAAACAATTTCATGTTTATCTACCAGCAAATTAATGTAATCCAGCCACTGTTGTACAATTCAGTCAATTATGGGTACTTTCTCCTCTTTCACTATATGGCTAGCTTGTTCACACAAACCCTGAAAGTCAGGAGTTACTGGTCTGGGCTTTTTGCGAGAGCACTTGTTTGGGTAAAGGGAAGTCTTACGTTCTGTCTGTCTCCTGTGAGGTGGGCGAACTCCACCATCTCATTACCAAACTGACTGAAGATCTGCACAAACTCCTGAAAGGTGCTGACTTGCTCCAACTGCTCCAGTGTCACCAGCACCTGAAAGAATGAACATATTTATTATGTATTCACAACATTATAGTGTGTGTGAAACCTTAATTTTTTGTTTTCATGTTCCTGCATTATTCAACCAATCATCAGATATTCACAGAATTAATAAAAGTAAATAGGGCAAACCGATCAAATAAATGAGAAATTATTATTAAATATTAAGCTTTATTTATTTATTTATTCAGGAAAATGATGCCTTCATTTGTGACAGTCAAGAATATATGAAATCAATGGGATGACATTTATTCGGAAGGATCTATTTAACTCAATCTTAAGCATGAAAATATTAAAATATACACTAAAATATTGAACTAATTAAAATGTTTTCTAAATAGGGCAGAATTTTAGTCTCAGTGCAAATTAAACTTTAAAAATTGCTGTTAAATGGTATAGTAAGCATCACATAAAATGCTTCTTTTTCATTTAATACTACAAAAGCTTTTGAGAAACTGAAATGGGTTTTGTCAGCTGATCTGCATCTGAAGGCCCTTATTATCAGGCATACTTTCCCTGGTGTGTGGATCATTATTAGCCTGTACTGTGACTGTTCATTTCTACCTTCCACATATGGACAAATGCATTTAAGACTAAATCATTGAAAACTGCGAGGTCCCTTTTGGGACTGTCCTCATGTTAAATTGGCATATATACACTTTAAAAACCAAAGGAGTGCACTTGGGGTAAAACTCTCAAGCCCAAAAAACTCTCCAACCTATCTGAAGTCCTAGAGAACAGCAATCTAATAAAAACGAGAACGCCTCCACAGCCTCAAAGAAATGAAACAGAACGCCCTCATAGTTACTGTGTAGCTGCAGGTCAACAGTGTCTGCGTGTAATGAGATCCCAAGCAGAAGTCTTGATTCAGCCATATCATTACACACTGAGGCACAAGCTGTAGGCCCCACATTAAAGGTCTAAAACATCAATTCTAATGTTGATCTACAAAAAACTCACAGCCTGAACATTCGAATGTTTTAAGGGGAAAAAGCAATGGAAGTGTCTCAGAGCTTAAGAGAAAAAGCTTTGAATGGGCAGATACAGCGAGCAGCAGCAGCACAGGAGGACTGGACTGGGGGAAACAGATAAAGTGGCTGCTATTTGAGGCTTCGAGCTAGCGGTGGGCGTTATCAGGCCTGGACAGGGACAAATTCAATTGGGTTCCTCTTTAATGGAGAGCTGCTCCGCTGCCTGTCTGTCCAAACAGCAGTAACTGGACGTGATTAGCTCCAGCTCTCTCACACACACACGTTCATTTTGACAGTAAAAACAGGTCTTGCTGCCCTGTCAAGATAGGTGCACTGCTTCTCTTCAATTATCTCAGAAGAAGCAGGACTTAAAGCCTATTCCTATTCAATGATAAGATCTGTAAGTGAAATAAGTAGTGTGTGTGTTTTCATACACGAAACTGTACCAGTCCAGTAGCTTGCAGGGTTCTTCATAAAGACTCCAGTGTAAAATGGACTTTTGGTGAAGTAAAACACACAGCGTTCTGAGATCCAGAAATGTTAACAGTTTGTCCAAACACCCTTCAGACTCTGTGACACGGGGCATGATAAATCGCTTTTTCCACCGTTATCCAGCTCAAAGTAGCTTCACACCTCCTTGCTAAAATCTGGAAAGCCCTGACATTTAAAACGAGGCATTATTAACTTAAAAAGTCCACAAGAAGCTTATTAAAAACCACATATATATATATATATATATATATACACAGACTCCGCATAGCGTAGCAGCCACCGCTTATGTCATTACCAGTTCAGTGATGGTGGCGCTCGGAGCTGAATCTCGCGTTATGGGATGTAAACAGTGGTTTTTAATAAGCTTCTTGTGGACTTTTTAAGTTAATAATGTCAGAGTTTAAATGTCAGAGCTCTCCGGATTCTAGCAAGGAGGTGTGGAGCTACTTTGAGCTGGACAGCGGTGGAAAAAGCAATTTATCGGGGCAAATTATGCCCGGTGTCACCAAGTCTGAAGGGTGTTTGGACAAACTGTTAAAATTTCTGGATCTTAGAATGCTGTGGGAGAACAGAGGTGTGCTATTAATCAAAGGTAAGTACTTTATCATGTTTTTGCTACCTACACCAAAAGTCCATTTTACACCGGAGGTCTCCTCAGTAAGCAGATAAATGTATGTATGGTTTAAGTAGCAGGACCATTCTTACTTTGTTGCGGGAGCTGATGATCTGCTTGATGACGATGCGATCAGCAAGCACCAGCACTTTGGTGACAGAGGAGAGCAGCATGCGGGCAGCCTTCACCATGCCCGTCCTGTCACTGAACACTGTGCCACGCCCATCGGATTCACTCTGCTCCGCCCCACATACATCTGTCAGCTGTGCAATAGCCATACCTGTAACATTAATACAGTAACACAAAGAGAGGCTTATGGATTTAATGGATACATGTTCTTTTTTTTTTTTTCTTTCATTATCACTGCCCTGGAGGAACCTGTAGAGAACAAGCTTACAGTGACAATTACATTTTCTTTTAAAACAAAATATTACAGAACATGTAGCTTTTCCCACCTGTACTTACACAGAAAGGAAATTAAAAATACCATTTTTATTTGTAGGAAATCTCATTATTTTTAAATACCTTTCCATGTCTTATTACAATTATATCACCCAACCATGTAGTGTTATAATATAGTGTTATAATAAGGTGGATCTGATTAAAACTAGAGTAGAAATTTCTCAGGATAATTACCAGTAGAGTAAAAACAAATAGACAATTAATTCGTACACTCTCTCTGCAGGCATTTAGCCCTTTTGTTACATGTAAAGATGTCCACTATCACACATTATCACAATAAGAAATTATATATGTTAGTGTTAGAGTTGCTTCACCTTAGATTTATTGTGTACACTGCAGTTACAGTGAGGGTTTCTAATTAGAGGTTTGGATACACCAAACAAAGAACAAACAGATTAAAAAAAGCAAACACACAGCATCTGAACCCTCTCATTAGTGCATCATTACTGTTACTGTTCCCCAGCTGATGGATTTTCCTTCACTCTCTAACTGAGCATTATATTCTTTCTCCACACAGACACCCATTAAAACCAACCCGTAAACATTCACATCTAAATATACTTCTGTTTTGCTGTCCTTGTATGAGAAACAATAGTCACCCAAGGCCAAGGCAACTCTTTCTTTGCAGTGATTTGAACGGATATACAGGCTGCTAAATAACATTTCAACGTTTCAATGTTTTTCCACATGCCACTCCTCACTGGATGTTCTTCACTGTGGTATGTTAGCAGCAGGCATTCATCTGTGTGTATTCTCACAGGCCTGGGAGGCACAACCCTGCCCAGATGCATGGGCTCAGCCGGCTGGCTTATTTTAGACTCGGTGGCAGAGCCACCAGTTGGCATATGGAGTCAGGGCATGATGACCCCCGTCATAAAAGAGCACTGCTATTCTTAGAGAAAAGCATGCTGGCAAATAAAAGAAAAACAAAGCAATAGGAAACAGTCACTCAATAGAATTACAGCCTTTAAGTTGTTCTGAGGACAAAACACCATCCCCAGCTAATGAAAAAAGGTATATTTTTGTCAAATACATATAAATAATCCATTTTTAACTTTAGAACATTCTCTTCTTCAGCACTCCAGATATGAAAAACATCTATACATATTTATAATACAATGTAAAACTGTATTTTCATCAGCCTAGTGTGTGCCATATTATGAGTCTCACACTTTGTTGTGTCATCTTGCAAAAGCTAAAACACACACATCAAACCCAGTAAAAGCCAGTGGGGCCATTGGTTGTCTGAGATGCTTACATTCGCCTCAATGGAACGTTTACGCAGTCATGGCCAGGGTGCACAACATCCCAACAAAACCTGGAAACTCGTAATGGACTATTTCAAGGGACAGTAAAGTGAGCCGGGCTGTTTTTTTTTGTTTGTTTGTTTGTTTGTTTGTTTTTCTTCTCTCCTTTCCCTTTGTTTTATGTGGTTTGTATGTGTGGTTGTCGGGTTGGGGTTTGTGATTTAATTGTTGATGTTTGTTATGGAAAATACAAAATGAACAAATAAAATATATTTAAAAAAAGCCAGTGGGGCGAAGCTATAAGCTAAATTGCATGGCTATAATTGCATCAGCTTGACAGAGTGACGAGGAGAAGAAAGGTGCAGCACTATCTGATAAGATTCAAGAATAATTAGTGTTTTGAATACAGTGTTAAAATTGTGCTGATATAAAAGTTTAGTTAGCCAATTTTAGTGCTGCTGCAAACAGTTTTAGCCTATTCCTTTCAAAGTAAAATAGCAAGGAAGCAAACAGGCCTGTAAAACGGGTTCTGAGCCTTTTTTCCTCCTAACAAATCATTACCAACTTTTTATAAATTAGAGAACAACTTACAATCTTAAATAAATAGCAAGAATGCAGACAGGCCTGTAAAACGGTGTCTGAGCCTTTTGTCCTCCTAACAAATTATTACTAACTTTTTATAAATTAGAGAACAACTTATGATCTTAAATAAATGCCACTTTTAAATGAAAATAAATATACAAGATGCACAATCAGTGAGCATGACAGCCCTTACAAAAAGTTAAAGAGTTAAAGAAAGATGAAGATGAAGAAATCTGTTTTAAATTACTTTGGAGTGAGGGACAGTTTTTTTTTTTCTTCGAAAAATGCTACAAATCAGTATTTGTACTGATATGCTCTACAAAAGACAGCACACTGAAGCTGTGATTGCATCCGGCAGCTCGTTCACTGCCAGATCCTCTGAGCGGCTGCATCATTCAGTCCACCCCGTGCTAAAAAGATGCAGCAGTACGGGCCAAATCAGGCAGCCAGTGAACACTCCACAGCCTTTTTCAACAGCCTAATGCCTGAGCTATGCACAATCACTGCTCTGTTGTTATCCTTCCTACTGATACATTCCTGCTTCTAATAGGGATTCTCCTCTACCTCTGTGCCTTTAAAGGGGAGTCTTTTGTGGAGGTTTAAGACCGAATCCCCTCTGCGGCTCAAGAGAAAAGCCTGGGGCGCTGGTCTGAATGGCTGCCACTCCGGCCCGGTCCCGTCAGTGTGCTGCGCTGCTATAAAGGGACAAAGCCTGAGGCTGCCTGCCCAGAGTGAAAGTCCAGGACCTCAGCGCTGATGTCCTTTAAAAGAACGGTTCAGCAGTGGCTCACCACCAAGAGGTTTGAAGGTTTACAGCAGAGCTAGCTGTCTGTTTACATTGACTCAAGGTGGATACATTAAACATCATAATCGACATCTTCTGCCTTTTCATGATGTATTTTCACTCTCTTGCAGGACTTTTAATGTGACCTAGAAACTTTCACGAAAATTTCACATCTTGTGGTACTGTCTGCACATGCTGAATTTTACAGCAGACATCCCACTTCTCAAGCAACTACTGATAGCCATTTCTGGACGTCTGCAAATATTCTACAATCTCCAGGAAATCAGGACATTAAATGTCAGACTGGTTTGCAGATTTTTTTGCAATCAAAACAGAGCAAGTGAGTGACAGACAAAGTGAATGTGGAAGAGGGAGCATCCTCATTGGCCCTGAGATCCTGGAATGGTTCTCGAACTGTTTAAAAAGGAATTCCTAGAAATCCTGAGCACGTATTGCTTTTCTGTTACATTTCCTTTTTTCCTGGTTCCAACTCGTCCCAAATCACCTGGGTTGGGTTTTTATGTCAGATGTTTAAAGCTAAACACTTTTTTTGTCTACTAACTAATTGCATGTGTTCCTTCATAGATTGAATGTGTTCCTTTATAGTATTTAATATTAATCTACTGCATATAAAAGACTATAAAGGAACAGTATTAACGTTGTAATAATACAAAAAAAGGATGCGTGTTAAAACTTTTGACGGGTACTGTACATATATATGACTAATGAGGTCAGGTGGCTGATGTTGTGTTGGAGTATTGGAGGATAAACACTGAACCACAAACACCTCTCCACTCATTTCAGGCATATGTATTTATTGGAGCTCTATCACAGCAACGAACAATGTACAGCCCAAAACTTGCATCTCCAGAGCATTCTATTCTAACAGCAATGAAGATAATACAAAGAGATTATGAAAAAGATGTACCAGCAATGGGTGGAGCTTAAAGTATCTCCATTCATTTTCCAGTAGTAATTAGACAGGATGTATTAAAACTCTTGTGTATTTTACTGTATCTGCCTATTCATCTATTCTTCATTCATCCAGCCATCAACAAAGAAACTGCCCACTCATGACTGCACAGAATGGGACATATAGGATTTCTGACCTCTTGGCCTAGATCCTTTCATGTACAATCTTACTGCAGAGCCTTTATCACACGCAACAAGTCTCTAATTTCCACCATTTCCTCTAAGCGGGACCTCAGAGAGTTTTCCCACCTGTTCCACCAGGCTTAGTGTGAAACTTTTGCTCATTTCGTGTGAACAGGCAGAGAAATGAGCAGCAGGATTAACCGCATGGCTGCGTGTTTCAGCGCTGTGGGGAGTGGGCTGGCTAACGCTAAAGCCACTCTAATGCCGGTAACGGCAGGTCTCTCTCACTGGGAGGTGCAGGAGAGGAGAACATCAGCTTGCAGCTCTCTGTATTTACTGTACGCTATCATCACATGGAATCAGGATTAGCATCAGCTGAGGAGAGAACAGTCAGGCAGGGGGAAACAGTTTATGTGGGTCTTTATACACTGTTATGAAACATAGTTTAGAATTCCAACTTCACCATTGCTGTATGCCTTGACACATGCACACAAATTCATTTAATTAGCTTCTATTTCTGCCAGGAACTGGCTTAGTTTGCAGAGGACTAAGTAATCCTCTCATTCTTTGGTTGGTGGCCTAATTACAAAAAAATGAACACTGAGGAACAGTTATATAAATATGAACTACTTATGCCCACAGTAAATGATTATATCAGTATTTTTTCAATCAGTAAACTCTACTGCACGACTGTGGATGCTTCAGGAGGCATGTCTGAAAAAGGTTATATTTAGTCTGCCAAGCCACATATGAATTTTGGTGTATCAAATAATATCCAGATTGATTTTTGATAGTTTGGAGAGCCAGAAATTGCACATTTTAAAAATCTGACTCAAACCAGATTTGAAAGTGGTTGGCAATGTGATTACAATTGGATTTGTACAGATGTGTCTCAGGTTATATTCTTCGAATGCTCAAATTACATTTTAACATGTCTTTTGTATCATTTTAAAGGTAGTGCTGTGAGCATCTTGATGGAACATAAATTGGTCTGAAGCAGTTGATGGAGTGGAGAGAAGGCTCCAGGGATTGTTTGATAAAGTCTGTGGCTGTCTCCCTGTTAAAAGTTCTTCTTGAGAAGCTTTTAGGAGTTCTTAAATCTGGAAATGCAGATTTTTTGACTAAAACTAAAGGTTTTTTGAAGGCTCCACCATGTGGAGGCATGTATTTGTATATGTATTTATGGTACTTATGTCATTATCAGTACCGTGATGGAGGCACATGGAGTTAAAACTAGCATTATGGTATGTAAACAGTGGTTTTAATAAGTTTCTTTTGCACTTTTTGAGTTATTAATGCCTCATCTTAAATGTCAGGGCTCTCCGGATTCTAGAAAAAGCTATTTTGAGCCTGGATACAAGTGGAAAAGGCGATTTATCGGGCCAAATTATGCCCTGTGTAACCCAGTCTGAAGGGGGTTTGGACAAACTGTTAAAATTTCTGGATCTCAGAAATCAGTAACAAGTACTTTTTATCATGTTTTACTACAACAATAAAGAACTCATAAAAGTTACTTAAGGAACTTAAACTTTTCACAGGAAGACAGTCCAGGATTTTTTGAAAAAAAATCTTATTTTTCTGCAGTCTAAACGCCTCCCAAATGTCCGGTTTCAGTGGAAAGATCCCCCTGCTATGTGTGTGCTGCTCTCAGGGCGAACTGGGCAATAATGGAATGAGACATATGAAGACATGGAGTGTTTGAGGGGTATTTTTAGTGCTGCTCTTTAGGGCTAGAGAGAGAAGGGTAGAGAGCCCACCTCCCACAATAGCAGGAAAAAAGCCACACCACTCTCTTTTTCTCAGACTGGCACAATTACATACAAAAAGAGTGGGAAGACACTGAATATTCACACTACTACTTCTCTTAATAGCCCCTTTCTGTGGATCCCTGAGAGCCTTGATGCAATCACCCCATTTCTCTGAACATCACTCCACTTACACAAATTGCACAAATGAAAGGCTTTCTGAATCTCTGCAGTGTCTGGAATAGTTGGTAAATAACAGCATGTGTGACCATGGATGAAAAATAAAAATCTCATTAAAATGTAGTCAATTGAGGACACATCATTTAAAGGGGCCCTTGAATGTCAAGTAGTTTTCTTGAGAGTGTTTGGTCATAAATCTGACAAAATGAATCTCAAACACTGTTGTGGCCCCACATATTTTTTTCTGTCAGGTTAAGTTCTTTAAGTACCAATTCTATGATGACTGGACCAACAGAAATGCTTCAAAATGACAAAAAGAGTCATTTTTTTTACATTGACTTCCACAGAAAGTTAAGAAGGCATTCCTCTTTCTCCTATAATGCTGCCATTTTGAAGAGTAGGTTTTTACTTTACAGCAACAATAGTTGATCTGGCATCAGCATTTGGAATGAATACATGAAATAAATAGAGTAACCAATGTTTCAAGGATACAGACCTGCTCTCCGGGCCTCAAAGCAGGCATGGCCCATCTCTTCCTTTAGTTCTTCATTCTCTAGTGCAATTGCTTCTCCCACAGCCACAAAGCGGCCCACAGCAACACTGACCGCCTGGCCAACCTTCTGAATGGCCCGCAGTGTCTTTTCTGTCTTCTTTAGCTTGTCTTTGTGATTTATCAGTGTGGTTATCTGGAACACAGAGGACACAAACAGAAATTAAGGAAACTAAGTTATGACAGTGTGGCTGCCAAGCATTTAAGCTGTGCCCTGGAGACTGAGGGAAAAGGGAAAAGAGGGAGGTGAGGTGAGATAAGGTCTCTGGTCTATTTGTAGTCATTTAGAACCATACTGAGCTACACAAACACTCCCACAGCAAAGGTATTCCCTCTAAGCTGGGATTAAATCCATCAATTATGCATCACACATCCATTTTCAATTTCCTCTCGGAAGAGCGCTGCTCTCTCACCTCCAGCTGCTAGCCGCCACGCTAAAGGACACCTGTAATTGAAGCTAAACTGCAGGACATATGGAGCACACAAGGAGGCTGCACATGACGCTTATTAGCAATTCATCATAACCCAACAGCTTTTACCAGCTATCACCGTGACTATCATTTGTTAACGGCATGGTCAATTGCTCAACATCTGCACTGCAAAGATGATGAATGTTGATCATTTAAGGACATGAATAGATGCTCTACTTTCTCTCTTAAGCCAGACAAACCAACTGGGTTTAATTTCTCCTGTTCAGCATCATCTCATACCTGATCAGGGGACTGCACGTTCTTGGGATTCCAATTCATTCACCTCAGTGAAATCTGAGCGACTAGGAGCAGAAGTGCCAGTTAATGCAGCCTCCTTAACCTTACGCTGCATGTCTTTGCAACACTTCTCAACTATTACAGAATCCTTACCCTTAAAGATCAAAGGACAGGTGTGCCCTCCATCAAAAGAATCATACTTCATTATTATATTTTAAAATATATGTTACTGTTATTTGTACATTTTCAATTCAACTTGTGTGTGGTAGCCTCATTGAAAACAAAATCCAAATCCAAAGCCAAATAAGATTTTTGTCTGAGTGTCTGGTGACTTTCCCTGCTTAAGGTAATCAAGAACTGACAGCACTGACATAAAATAACTAATCACAGTCTTCTGTTTTTGGTGTGGCATGTTGGAGAATGCCTTTTGGAAAAATCCCCAAAAATTGTAACTGGCTCTGAAAGGCCATCATTTACTGAAGAACATTAGCCTAAGGCCACACTCACAGAAGACATTTACAGTTTATTTTCAAGTAGCTTTGGAAAATGGGTGGAGTAACTTGCTAACTTAACTAACTTGCTCCATAAACAGTAAAACAGCAAAAAAAAACAAAAAAAAAAAAACAGCTAAACCACAAAACTAAAACATATACTTTAATAGTTAAGAGCTAAGCTGGTCAACCACTTTAAATGGTGTGTTAGCTCCTCTCAGCAGAGGAGAAAACTGGTAATTAGCATGCTAGCTAACTTAAAAAAAAAAAAAAAAAAAAAAAAAGGATGTTTCAACAAATTTAAGTTTGGAGGCAAAATCGATCGAGGACCAGTAAAAATCAATTCCATGCAGGTTTGTTTAGGCTGGGAGATGCAGAGGAAGTGAGAGGAGTGTGCATTTACGTCACTCTGAGGATGAGTGTTCATCTGAGGTTTGTGTCTCCCTGAAGAAAACTGTAATCAGACACTCAGGTAAGAGATAAAGCTGTTAGGATGGGTGTCAATGCCCCCCGGCCAGGATGAGGCGGCTGACAGACATCCTGCTTCTGAAGCAGAAGACAGAGATGAGTCATGTGTAGAGAGAAACGTGGATCAGGTGTGATGTGTGGACAGCTGAAAGTGGAGAACATTAGCTTAAGGAGAAATCACCTGCTCTGAAGAGGAGTCATGTATACATTTATTTAAAGAGCCCAAGTAATGAGTTTTCTACACTACTTAAATAATAGATGATGATGTAGTTAGGGATGTATACCAAATAGGGTGTAATGGTCAACCCGAGTAGGATGGGTTCGTCTGAGTTCGTCTGGGTTCGTCTGGGGAGTCTTGGTTCCTTCCAAGGTTTCTTCCTCTTAAATGGAGTTTTTCCTTGCCACTGTGTCACCGTAAAATTGGCATCTCTGTGGTGCTGTTCATAAGAGGCGTGGACCTGTTTTTCTCTGTAAATCTGCTTTGTCACAACCTTTGTTGTAAAAAGCGCTATATAAATAAAACTGAATTTAACTGATTTGAATGGTACAGAAAATTCACGGTTCGGTTTTCACCTCGGTATAAAGCTCTCTGTTCGGTACATTTTCAGTACGTTTGGTGTAAAAAAAAATAAAGAGGCTGGGCATTCTGTATAGCCTGACCTTTATTAGTTTCATAAGAACAATGAATCTTTATTATAACCATGTTTGTTTTTTTTGGGGTGGAATGTTGTAACGGGGCTTGAGGACTTTTATTAAATGCTTGAAACCAGGTTTCTCTCCTACGGTCATTATGAGAGCCTCATCTTTTAGATCTTGTTGGAACGAACAAACAATGAGCATGATTGTGGCGCTTTATTACACACACAAACAACAGCATTACTTTAACTAATTAAACTACACATGGATGCATTTCAGTTCTTTTTAAGAAATATCAGCATTAAATTGTCAAAATAAAATTATATTAGTGGTGTCTATCACTTAAAAATGAAGAGATAGATGAGAGATGAGAAATGAGAGAGAGAGAGAGTGAGAGGAAGAGAGAAAATGAAAGTGAGAGAGAAAGAGAAAGAGAGAAAATGAGATCCTGTGCTTGAGGCTGCACTCTCCGGTGCACTGTTTCCAGCCCATGTGCTCAGAGGTAAACTTGCTAGCTATGCTAGCAACAGTGCTACAGCTACACTTTCCGGGTGCATCACTCCTGTGAATATCAGTTTCGCATTCCGTTCATTGGTTCCACAAGTCTCTTATAGACTGCATATGTACAGTGTATTCTGTGTGCGCTTGCGTGTACTGAACCGTGACCCACTTTGCAAAGAATACACGTACCGTTACACCCCTAAAACCAAATATTAGAATTCTATCAGTATAAGCAGTATAAGTGCTTTGTTTTTCTTGCTCTATATGTCCAATTGTTTATGGACACTCCTTCAACTGAATACATTCAGCTACTTAAATGTGCACTAATTGTTGACACAGATATTCAAATGTCTCTATCACACATACACAGCCTGTTTATTCTCTATAGAGAAGTCCTGCCAATAGCATAGGACTCTGGAACAGATAAACACTAGGCTATTGGCACTATACCTAATGCTAGGCATGGCCTACATCGACATAAAGACCCCATACCACTGTATCCTCTAAAATGAGGGTGCATCATTCATAACTTTTGGGATGAGGTGTGGTGGTGATCATCCAGATTCTGACCCCACTAATGCTCATCTATGAATGCAATCTAGCAGAAGTTCTTTCCTGGACATTAGACACAGTTACTCTAACAAACGCAATATAAACTCTTTTTCTAATACCACTGATATGGAAGAAACTGTGAATGATTAATATCTTTCTGCATATAGTGTACATAAATCCACATTGACTTTGGGGATCAGGGGAAATACAAATAATCTCCTTTACATCTCCTGCTGCAGATGAGGGCCAAGAGTGTGTTTGTGTAACTCAGATGTCCTTAGACGATGGCAGCTTTTCACTGTGAGCTGAGAGCTGCTCTGGCCTTACAGCTTCAGAGCAACATGAGAAAGGTCTTCACCTCAATTAACCTCTGTGTGGAGCCCAGCTGATACTGTGTGTGTGTGTGTTTGTGATGAGATAAGTGAGAGGGTAAAAGTGTGTGTGCTTGTTTGAGGTAAAGGAAAGGACAGGTGGCACAGTACCCATAACTTCCTGCTGGACGAGCACATGGCCAGCTAATACTATGTAAACAAGGCTGACGCTGGGTCAGGAAACAATATTGATTCAGTGCTGTGATGAAGTCCTGGAGAGCGAGAGCAAGTCCAAAATGAAACATAAAGATGTAATATACATGTAAATACTGTTTATATTGACTGTCACAGTCTGAAAGATGCTTTTGTAAATGGTAGTTCTACAGTATGAGGTATAGATAGACCGTGGCAAGAAAATGTATGTAAAACTTTGTCATAAAATGTGAGAATGTAAAAATATGAGAACCGCCAGCACTGAGTTCCATTCTAGTCAAAAGTATTGACAATTATAATGTGCCTAAAATAATAATACAACATCTTGCAGGTCTTTACTGAACACATTAATTCATCTCAAACTGAGAGTGGAAAAAGTAAGTAAACCCTTGGACTCAACCTGTAACCTGTACCAGTGACGCTTCCAAATATTTGTCTATCACGTAGGGGTTGTTTTTTTTTCCTCATTGATGAGTCTCTGTTGTGCTCTTGGGGTAATTTTGACTGGGTGTACACTTCATGTCAGAGTAGCCACAGTCCCAAATTGTCTCCATTTGTAGATTGTTCGTCTTACTGTAGAATAGTGAATTTCTAAGGTCTTTAAAATAACTTTATAATCATTTTCAACTTTATGTAAATTAACCATTTTTGATCATAGACCCTCCAAAAAGTATTTTTGGCACAGGACGGATCTATTCCACACCTCCCAACTAGACCTGAGGTCATTAAGATTAGAAGAGTTCACACACTTTTTTCACTAATTTTTATGAACGTTCTCAATGAAGATATGAATGATCATAACATTATTATTTTAGGCACATTAAATTTGCCAATACCCTTTACATGGATAAAAATCAGTTCACATTTTACGAAAACAAGCAAATTTAAAAGGTTCACATACTTTTTCCTTCCAAAAAAGTACTTTAAGAGTGCTTTAACATGTAATGAAGGGTACTGTGTATAAAAAAAAAACTTTAATGACCCCCCCACCTGCTGATACTGAGGATGCAAACACTCTTTAAAATACACCACAATTCCCACTACACACATTTCAATCAATTGTGAAAGAAAAAAATATAACTGACCTCATAGTCAAATACTCTGCATTCTTAGGTTCATCCTATCCCTGCAGCACTCCTACAGAAACACAGTTACTCATTACTGACCCCAAGCACAAGTCAGATCTACAGCATTGCCCTACTCATCCTCAAATCTATCTCCAACTGTGAAGATGTGGAGATTAAAGGAGTCAAAAGGACTCCATACTTTAGAGAGGGAAGAGCATCTGACTGCAAATCACAGAAACAAAAGCTGGAAGCACTTGCCAGCACCTGCCATGGTTCCTGACGGATTGGGTTTGAAAAGAAACAGAACAATAGAGCCTCTGGCTGTGCCAATATCCTTCTTCTCCCTCTCAAAAATATGAGTTTCTATGTCTGTTTGCAGGGCTGATGCCACAGAATGAATTTCAATTAGACTCAAAGGCTTGAGGTATAAATCATAGACTCTAGCCGCTACTGAAGAAACAGCTTATCTTAAAAGAAAGGAAGGATCGTACCACATTCATATTGACAACTTCCTGAGAAGACACTCCAGTTTATCCATCACATCTAATTGCTCTTCTTACATTAGCAATGTTTGCTGTGCTGATGATCATCTTCATATTCCCGTCAGCCGTCATTACTCTTTACTGTAGTTACACAGAATACACACAGCCAATCCCATCAATTACACACTGATATACACAGCATGGAAATACTGCATTAGGCCTCAGTGTCAAATCTCTCACCAGACAGGAATGCAGACTCCTAAAAGGGTTCTCATATGGATTTTAATGGCTGATGAAACCAGCCATATTTGGGTAAAAGCTGACCACTTATCAACCCTCCCACAATCTCTAAAGGCTAAAGGTTTAAATCTGTTAAAGCTACACCAGAGCTACAGGTTTAATAACCACACCTCCAATACCTCCATGAATAATCATCACCACATGTCACGATAAAGAGATTATACAAAAACATTCTTTACACTTTTAGTTTCAGCCAAATACACCTTTACATCTTATATTAGGGCATCTAGACTGATCCTGCTACAGTGTTTAGACTTTAACAAACTTTTGCCAAGAAGAATTTCATATGTTACATTAATATTGTAATTAAACTGCAGAACAGCATTTAAGACATGTGTAAGTGCCTTCAGAATACTACCATTATCCTCTATACATTTTTGAAACAGTAAATTAATGTTTACATGAATTTATGGTCCGAAAGTAGAGGTAGACAACATATCAATTAGCATTGATAACGGAATGTACACATGTGCAATAGTCACTAACAAAATGTTCTGTGCAATGTCAATGTAATTTTTTCTTGCTGCTTAAAAAAAAAAAAAAAAAATTGTTCTCATTTACATTGCATCTACCAGATTATTGATTATATAATATCTACCAAATACCCTTTATTTTACTCAGATTATTGAAGCACATATTAAATTATTGATATCATGACATGCTGGATCATTGACTTCTGGTGAAATCATGGGGGAAAAAAATGATTTCCACTAACATATATTGTAAAAAAAAAAAAAGCACACTTCATGCTGAGAGACAATGCACAGTATATTAGAGGACAAAAAATGTGATTAATTACGAGAGTATTCTGTGATTAATCGTAATTAATCAAATTAATTTTAATTAATCAATCAGCACAACTACTCATACCCTCTTTTCAAAGTTCCTAAGCAATCTGATGTAAAAAATAAGCAGACCAGTAATAGGCAATGTGAGGTCACTTCAGCAGCAGGAAAGTTTCCCTCCACACTCCAGATTAGATCAAGGTAGATGCACAAGTCCGAGGCCAGTCTGAAGAATGGTAGATAATTTCAGAGCGTGCCAGGCTTAGAGAGGACATGAGCTTCACAAGAGCCCCTGGCCTGCCACAGTCAATGGGCAGTAGAGTACATCTCTCTTTCCCCTTCACCCTCTGGCACCGATGCTCTTTGTAAGTGGCCAGTCACTTTACTGGAGAGGCTGAGCTTATCTCCCAGCGTGAGGCCGTTACAGAGGCTGCATATTGTACATTCTCAATCTGCTTAGGTTCACAGTGGAAAAATGATTAGACATTATCAGGAAATGTCAAGGCAAGTCAGGATAAGAGGCTTTTATTGTCTTTCCATCTGTGTACAAAACACAGTGGAGCAAATTACGTTCCTCCAGCACCATGCTGCAGCATAGGAAAAAAATGGACAAGAGGTTGCACACTGAACATATATCCCCTTCAATTTTGGATGTTGTTTACTGGAAACTGAAAATGCGGTTTACTTTTTTTATAAAAAATGTTTAAAAAAAAAGGTATTTTAAATGTAGTCCTTTTGCTTAGTGGCAGAATCAAGACCCAACAAGAAATGAAAAGCAATAACATTTGTAACCAATGGAATCAATATACAGTATCTAACATTCTGTCTCACAATAACAAAGATTACAAAAAAAAAATGTAATTTCTTTCTCAGAAAACGAATTTTCTTCTTATTCTATAATTATTCTATAATTTTTTGAAAACAAGATTGTAAAATAAGTTAAAGCAGCACTGTATAGAATCTTTACCATAAAACAACAGCTCTTGTTCCCACCCCTGGCTTAGAGAAGTACAGAATATGTTACCTAAACTGAATCATACTTCTGTAAATTCCTGTAACAAGACTGGCACGTCAGGCAACAGGTTTCTTTTCCTTGCAGTGATTTTTCTGTATCTCTCAGCTCATCCAGATAAGCAGGTCCTTTAAACAGTGCTTCACCATTTTCTTATTCATCCTTATGTTGTTTGTATGGGTTAGAACCCAAAATATGTCTCAAGCTTTCAAATCAAACTAAATGTATTTATACAGAGCTTTGTAATTGTATTTATACAACTGATGTTGTTGCAAAGCAGCTTTACAGAAATGTGATTGCAGGACAAAGAATCAGACAAAGCACTGAAAATACAATACAGAAACTCCAGTGAGTGCAGAGGCAAGGAAAAACTCTCTCAGAGCTGGAGGAGGAAGAAACCATGGCAGTAACCAAGGCTCACATGTACCGTGTATGATCACATGGATTATTAGGGCTAATTTTTTACATCCACTAGGCCTAGGTATATATTCAGGTAAATAGCCACACCAGCAGAGGAAGCAGTTTAAAAAAAAATCCTAGTTAGTGTTCATATAAACCTGGATGTAATCATTATTGGAGGGTAAGCAACTGGTTGATGGGCAGCTGATCCAAATATTAGATTAGATGCCTTGATACACAATTCGACACAAAACATCAAGCACAGACAAGCTGGTCAATTTTTGTTGCTGCAGGCGAGGATTAGTGTTTTGAAACTGATCCGGGTGATCCAGCTTCAGGAAGCCATTAAAAAGAATGCTTCAGAGGAGGTACATGGCTAAACTTAGGAAACATTAAGGCAAAGTTGTGCTGCCTTGTTTCTGGATGAATTCCAAAACACTAATGGTATGCATAAGAAGACCATGCTAATGCTTTCCCTGTTAACACTGCATCGGATTTCATTGATTCTACTCTTTAGCTTGTTTTTGCTAAGCAAAGACAGATAAAAGCATCATTCTTTTCTCACTTTTTCTGGGCACAGATTAACAGTGTTTAACAGAACACATCAATGATTTGCTAAAATTCCAAGCATATTACCTGCTACCTTGCATGCATGCTCTTGATAACCTACAGTTGAAGACAAGGTGTATAAAATCCAGTCCTCTTCTATGTAAAAAGGCTTTTACTTGATCAGGTTTGCTTCATCAGCCACTACATAGATTCCTAACGGTGCTCTGGCCTTTAGGGTCACAGTACCAACCGAACCATTCCAGGAATGAGTTCCATTTGACAAAATCATGCATTCCCAGGAAAGGAAAGCTGACAAATCCTTGACTCATTCTACCCAGAGGTATTTTTTTATAGTGTTAGCGCTCATGCCGAGCTCTAATTAAAACACAGAGGTCTTTTGTCCTTCCCAACAATGCAAGCACGTGCGTTTCCCCTCATAAGTCAATAAAGCTTTCTCCTTGCTAATTGCTAATGAGCCCTCAGGGATTCCAGCAGGTCCTTCACACAGTCAGGAGAGTGCAGGTCTTGGTCAGGAACTGCCCTGCTGCACCTACACACAGACACTTGGCACACTGATTACCTCAGAGGCCAGGGTTAAATCAAACCAGGGGGCCTATGATGAGATTGCACGAGGGTCATTAAAGAACAAAGCTTTCTGAAGCATTCCAGGACACTCATTACAGCACAGTGCGCAGCCAAGGCCCATCAGCCCAGCTGCCAGGCAGAACACCAGAACACATATGCTTCAAGGTGACAAATCTCTGACATGAAATGGAGAAAAAGACTAGATTTCTGCATACTGAATTCAAATAATATATTTTTTTAATGTCTGTTAAATGTAATGGACCAATGATAAAAAAAAATGAGAAAATTGTTTATTCGAATGGCATAGATCCAGGTTTGTTCCAAACCAGGGCTTACCAAAAACTGTATCAGTAAATGTGAACAACATGGCAAAAATATAGTATGATCATTTTTTGTGAAGCCTTTGTAACACCTGGGATGCTAGCCAACCTAGCAACACTAAACAACCACATAGAAACACCATAGTTAGTTTGTGCACTAGAAGTGCCATATTAACCAAATACCAACACTTTCTCAACTGAACAACTGACTAAAAGAGGAAACTGCTCAAGTTGTTTTGGTTTTTAAATACAAATGTGTTTTCATTGGAAAATAATACAAGCTTATGTCTAGGTTGCACATTTAATCACTATTAGCTGAGCTGCTAATAGTGTTCATAATCCCTATTATTTTTTCCATGGATGCTCGTTCATTCTTGCATTTAAAAAAGTATAAATATTTTTCATTTGCTGGTATAATCAGACCTTGTATTAAAATGTATCTTGCCAAGTGTTAAAGCCTCATAAGTTGCTGCAGTTGCTGTAACATTGTGTGAAGTCACAGCATGCTGCAGTTCTTTACTTATGAAAGTGAAAACAACAATTGGTCAAACCGTACTCCTGCCAAATTTAAAAAGGACAATTCAAGTAATATACAATGGGGACCAAAACAATGTAGCTAACTTTGGATTTAATATATTTTTAAGAAGTATGGAAAAATGTGTGCAAACATCTAAACATCTAAATTAAAAACATCTAAACATCTAAACTTTATTAAATTCTGAAAGAAATGATGCATGTGCCAGCTTCAGATTGGATTTAGAGCTCCAAATGCCCTCTAATAATCCCATAATGTGGATAAACAAATAAAGCAAAGCTGCTTAGGTAAGCACTCGCACACTCCACAGCTAAACTTCTTCTTTTTTTGAAAAAACTTGCACACAACTTTAACACTGACAGCAGCATGACAGGGTGGATTTTCTGTAAAAGAAAGGCCTGTGTACCCATTTCTCTAAAATCCATCTCTGTTTCTAACACTGTGAACTTTTGCAGACGCTTGATGTCTGAGTGCCTGTTAATCTACAGGGTCAACCTACAGTTAGTGCTGAAACAAAACACATGTGGGCCTGGATTTGCATACATTCTTGGTAGGGCTGCACGGTATTGGAAAAAATTTACACTACAA
Source organism: Astyanax mexicanus (assembly GCF_023375975.1). Classification (NCBI taxonomy): domain Eukaryota; kingdom Metazoa; phylum Chordata; class Actinopteri; order Characiformes; family Acestrorhamphidae; genus Astyanax; species Astyanax mexicanus. The sequence goes on along the minus strand of NC_064410.1, from coordinate 47,374,962 downwards.
ATGTTCTTTTTTTCAATTATATATATCACGATATTAAACAATACAGGGCCCATGAGGTCACCAGCCCCACCCCTACCCGCGCGCTCTCTTGTGTCCGGCCCAATCAAGATTTGAGTCAGCACCAAGCACTCAAAACCCGAGGAAAACAGCAAAACAACAGTAATCGGCCCTTTAATCAGGCATTTAAATGGCTTTTTAAAAGGTAAATAAGAGCCTTTTCTGGGATTAAAAGCATAAATTCAGCTGTAACTGGAAATATCTGCTCAAAACTGTGCTGGACTGAGATGCACAGCTTTTAACACATGCGTTTACAAGCACTTGAAGCGAGGTAACCCTCCCCCCTTGCGCTCCCCCTCCCCTCCGCTTCTCAGGCAGCAGCAGCCTGTCACATACACAGATACAGAGACAACGCTGTGTATCTACATCTTGTGTCAAAAATCTAAATATTGCAACACAACGTGTTTGGTTGAACTGCCTTAAGTGACATCACACCTCCTGCGATGTGACTATTGCACATGTGCACATCGTGATGACGATGCTTAAACCATATTTCGTGCAGCCCAAATTCTTGGTACTTTAACAGTCAATAGTTTGACAGTTTGAGAACCCAAATAGGACAATTTAATGGAACTGTCATTTTAAAGGTTTTCAGATCGAGAAACTAACTTTTTTTTTAATGTATCGTCTGTGCTGCCCTTTGAGAGAATTGACTATTCAGCCAACAGTTTAACAATAAACAGACATTCCCAGCCTCTTCTAAAAATTACTGCAGCAGCTGCACTTATCAGAGTGGGCCGTCACAGAAGCGCTACTGTGTTATTAGAAAAAGCAAGGGGTGATAAGATGTGATGGGAAAATATGGCTCTTATCATACTTTGCAGTACTCGGCCCCCGTGTTGATACAGCAGTGGAAGCAGAGTAGTGCTCTCTCTTTCTTATCAGCCGGCTCTACCAGCAGAGATCCTGCGCTCTGATCCAGCTGCTTCTGCTGCTGCTCATTGTGATTTAATGCAGATGGACCTCAGCAGCAAGATGTACAGCTGGACGGGGAGGGAAGAGAACAGAGCGTAGCAGAGCTTCACAAATCTCTACGGGTGTCGAGCTGATAACACCAAATAATTCTCCAGCTTTGTGAGCTTCTGAGAATCACTGTGAACGCAGAGAAAGAGAGATGTCAAGGTGTCCAGAACACACTTTTTTCTTTACACTGCAGGTTTCTCCACTATTTGAGATGCCTGTTATCACTGCTATCACTGACAAAAAATAAGGCTGTTAACTTGGTTCAGAAATTATAACATTCATTCTGTTTGCTTCTCAAATATCTTCAATTTTTAAATACAAGCTTTTTAAAATGATTACATATTTTCCTGATATACTCTGATAAACTTATCCTGTGCAACAGAGGTAACTTGTAATCTTTCTTTTCTGGGGTGGTCCTGATGAGAGCCAGTTCCCTCTTTTTTATATAATCTTTGCTACTGCACTGGAGTATACTTTTAAAGTTGTTGATTTTTTTTTCGGACTGACTGACCTTCATTTCTTGAAGTATTTTTTTCTTTATTAGTTGAGAACTACGTGACATAATATGGATGAGAACAATACTCAGATAGGACTATTCACTGTATTCACCAACTGTAACTCTTCACTACTTTACAACTGATGCTCTCAAACACATTAAGAGTCAAGAAATTCAAGTAATTACCTCTCGACAGGTTCAGCACAGCTGTTAACTGAAAGCTGAACATTCCAGGTGACTCTACCTCATTAAGCTAACTAAGAAAGCCAAGATGTGCAAAGCTGTCATCTAAAGCCAGAAGTGCTACTTTGCAGAATCTAAAATATAAAAGTTAGCTGATTTGTTTAACAGTTTTTATTTATTAAATAATCCCATTTTTTGGTTGGCGTTAAAATCAATCTACAATGCACACAATTTAAAAATAACAAAAAACACTGAAGTTGTGTAGAAACTTTTGAACGGTACTGTACATCAAAGTTGTGCTCACATTACCAGGCTGAAATTACAAAAAACACATTTTTTGCCCTAATTTTACAGTTCAGTTACTTTAATAGATATGAGGATATGTCAGTCTGACATTTTTATATGAAATTTGAGTCAATTTCATATGGTCCTACTTCAGATATGTATATGTAGGTGAAGATTTCACCTGGCTTTCAGAGTCCACCAAACTAAACATCACAGAAACTCTGTGGATAGACCTCTGTGGACAGAACAATCCCGCAAGACAACTCAAGAATTCGAAGCCTTTTGCTAGGAAGAAAGAACAAAAATCAAGCAAGTACAGAAATGTTTTGAGCATATGAGGAGATTTTTTTTTTGTAAAAGGTGGAAACAAAAAACTAAACAAATTTAAAGAATGATTCATCTTGAATGATTTTATCTCCTTTATATCAATATTGGTAACAGAATGTTCATTACGGTCAGTCAGGCCCTACTTCTGCACATTTTCCACACAAGGACATAAACTCGAGCTGTAGCCTCCCTGGCTGAGATGTGCTTCCTTTAAGGAGGCTTGGGTTATCTGAGGTGTGTGAAGGCTGCTCGTGTCCTCGGTGGTGGGTGACTTGGTGCCGGCTGTTTGAAAGTTGCATACTCGTTTGTGCCTCGCCTCCTGAGATCTCTCTTCTTATTCAGCAGAGCACAATAGCCCCCTTTCTCCCCGCTCTGCGCGTGATTACTGATGCCGAGGGGCGAGCCGCACTGGAAAGCCGGCAACGTGCCTGGGCACTGAGAATTCTTGAGTGGTCTATGCTAAACACACACACACACACACACACACACACACACAGCTACGCTTGACCTTGCTTGTTGAAAGAGGAGCATGTAATTAAAAAAAGAGCAGAGAGGCACATTACAGAAAAGTGGACGAAGGTACTGATGGATCTGCTCTTACACACTTTAACAAACACAAACACAGTGAATCTTATAACAACTTATTTTAACAGCAAAATAATCATTTTAATTTGTCACTTTGATGATGGTGTGGTTATCAACATATAGAAACATCTTAAAATGTAATTTGGGATCAGGTTAGCCAATTTAAATAGGGTACACCTATATGCACAAAAGTAGGGATACATTGAATATTTAAAAATCTAAAATATTCAGACAAGGATGTTTATATTTGTCTGAATATTGGAAAGGACCAGAATTGATACAAAACAACAATATGCTTCTGATGACGCAATCAACACACAAACAGTGTTGAGTGCCATGCTCTAATAGGCCTAATAAGCCATTTACACTGGCAAATAAATATACTTATTTACAAAATCAAATATTTTGACATACTCTGCCTGGCCAAAAAAAAGGTCACATACTGTAATAATTGATTGGAACACCTTCTGGAACAGCATAAATCTGGACTCCAGAGTCCAATCTTTATGCTCTCATTAAAGCCATTGACGAGTGTTTTTGTTAGGCTAGTGAGAAAATGGGTGAGAAAATACGTTCACTATTAATCATTTCCCTCAGTTCTAGTGTTGTTTGTGTACCATTTGACCTCATGAAATGTTTAAAGCATCGCCAAAAGATTTGTTTTTGACCACATTCCTTCATTCAAGATGATGTTCCCACACTGTGCTTACAGTTTTTAATAATGCGTTGGACAGTTCTTAACCGGTTTTTAGTAGGTTCTCCTTAGATGCATGCCTTTTGTAACAGATAATCATATTTTCCATAACCACAGGTCTTTCTCCATGGTTGTTTAACAAACAATAAGCTATTTTCTGCATAAGGTAGGGTTAAATAACTTTTGCCAGGTGAAACATTATCACTCGCGCAGTAATTACCTAAGGGGAAGCTCTTACATATTTGATTAGTTAAATTCAACTGATGGTGTTTTTTGACCAGGCAGTGTAAAATGAATATTGATGGTTTTCAAGCATGTTGTTTCATGCTTGATTGAGGTTTTATTCCAGCATCTCTATCTGGGTTCAATTCAAAACTTTAACAGTTGCCACCAAACTACTTTCCTGTAGTGACTTCTTTCATGCTGACTTTGGATCTAACCCTGATCCACCCAAACCAACAAATTAAATTTCCAGCCCAGAGCTTTGATGGACTTGTGAGGTTATAATGGACGTGTGAGGAACACACAGATTTCTTCCACTTAGACAGCAGTGATTCCTCTTTCTGTGCCACAGTGAGGGACCTCTTGCTCAGCCTGGCTGAAACTGCACGGTTGGCTGCTGTTCAGATAGATCCACTATAACCCTTAGCTTTGACAGCAGTGATAGCTGGAGCTCTGTGCTGTACACAAGCGGGGAATCCCTCAGCCACAGTCAGGATGAATGAACACTTGCAGCCGAGCACTCTCCTGACCGTGTGCATCTTCAGCCAGCTAATTCAATAAACATGGCGAGAGTTGCGACATGATTGAGCATGGAAATTGGACTCTTGGTCATCTGGGAGTGATGAATGAGAAGTAGTGTATGTGAGAAGCAGAGCTGCATTCTTAAGGATTAAGGGCATTTTCATATGTAGAGTTTGTTTGCTCTGATCCGAATCAGTTTGTAAACTTTGAGTATGAGTATGCCTGGCCACTACTAAAGATTGAGATTAGCAATATTGTTGACATTTAAAATCCATTTTATTCCAAAGGTATTTTTAAATAATAGTATGATATAGATATTACACCATTAAAAGACATTTGATCAATAATAATAGTTTAGAAGGTATATGCTTTTGCATGTTAAAAGCAGCATATTTTAAATGCTGTAATAAAAAAGGTTATTCTAATGTAAATAAACATTTAAGGAAACAAGGGAAATACTGAGGTTGGTTAAAAGAATACAGAAGTCAGCATATATTGTAGTGACAGGCCTAACTAGTGTTTTTCTCTTATTGGCCAGACCTATCTGGGGTGGGAGAAAGAAAGTAAATACATGAAGAAGGTCTTTTTTTCTGGGCATTTTAGCTCAAACTTGTGAAGTACACTTGATCATTATTCACATTCTCACCACAAACAAACCACACAGTTATTTTGTGACAGGACAGAAAAACTCATAGAAATCTGTAAAAATGAACCAATTTTAAGCAGACTAAAAGGTACAGGTGTGAAAAAACAACTCAGCATGCACTTACTGTATGCAGATTTAAACTACCCACAGCTTTTTACAGGGCTGACCTCAAAAAGCTTTAAACTAAAAAAACTATTCTGGCTTCAAAACTGACTGAAGCAACAAACTGAAAAGAAGTAATTTATGTTTTTCCTCACTTTGTATTTGCTTTAAAAACAGTGTATTCCATCTCCGGGCTGCTTTGATTATACTCAGACTGTGGAGACAATATGTTAGGTAACCTCAGAAAAAGCTGATATCGATCTATTGTATTATATATGCATTGTAAAATAGGTGTGTGCCATATCGTATTATACACAATTATACTGTTATCATTACTGAAAATATATATATATATATATATATATATATATATATATATATATATATATATATATATATATAAATATATATATATATATATATATATATCATGATAGCAGCAGTATTCTGTCCTGAAAAAATTGTTTTGCTTCTTACTGTGGGCCTTAAGAGTATTTTTGTGAAATTGTTAATCTATTTTGTAGATATTTTTGTTCCATTATTTATATTCTTATTACGCTACTGTTGTTTACAAAATAGAAAGATGTTTAACATTTTTTTTGCTTCTACTGAATTTTTAAAAATAATCAATAGTAGCATAATAATGTAAAAAAAAACACCCTTTAAAAAAAATTACTTTCAATTAATATAAAATCCTAAATTGGAATTAAATTACAAATAGTCTAATATATACAAAATAAACAGAACATAAATAAATGTATAATGCTATTTAAATAGGCTCTCCTTGCTAAAAAAAAAAACACAACTGAAAATAATGAGGTCTGCAAAAATGATAGGGGTCATATACATTTCTTGTACAGTATATCAATCTATTAATTATCGTGACAGGCTTATCCACAACCTATCGGTTAAACAACAAAGACCAAACAAGCAGAGACCGTGGGAACATTCCTGATCCTGGCTCATGTGTGGGGCAGAACTTAGGCTAATCCATCTGCTGTCACATCAGCTTCCAGTCACATGACAGCAATACAGCGTAAAAGATAAGTTCTGATGTACTAATGAAGCGCAAAAGCAGATTTTTCTTAATTGAGCAGCAAATTAAAGATGATGAATTACAGAGGGCAGGGCATCTCGGCCACTGTCTGAGTGAGTGAAGGGCTGAGTTACATTAGGTCATTCACTCCTCGGCTCTGCTCTGGGACTGATCATTTATCCAGCCTTCAGGGTGTGACTTCAGTTTCTAAAGCTGTGATACAAGACAGCTCAGTGGGACTGGCTGCACACAAATAACCTTAGAAACGATGGTGCAAAGTGATATTTGCACAGGTTGCTCTAAAACCACTAACATTACATTAGTATGTGTTTGGGTTCATCTATTTTCTAAATTGCATAATGCAGTTCAACAATAGTCATTCTTTAATACAAACCCAGTTTTTATTCAGTGATGGTCATTTTTGTAGTTGCAGACTTTGCTGCAAACAAGAAATGTTCTCTATTGTTCAAGGCCTCTGCTGTACTGCAGTAGATAAATGTAAATGTATTCTTGGGCTTAGAGGTCTAGAGTCAGTCTAAAAAATGGGTACTGTTTATTTACACAATGTTTAATAAGATGTGCCCAAATGGGTTTCCGAAGCTTATACACATAAATTCAACTGTTCTCTTTTGCCATTTTTTAATTTATATATATATTAATTATTTTTTGTTGTAAAAAAAAAAAAGATGTCTGTGCCTTTTAGTGCGACTTACAATCCCGTCATTATAACTTTTGTCTGTAACTGTAGCCATAATACTGTAGAATTAAAGTCAGTAAAAGCATGGTGTTGGTTATGGGATGATCTTTGACCACTATGTTGTTTGGAAACATAAAACAATTAAAAAAACTATATATAAAACTCTAAGGATACTAAGGCTAGTAACCATCACTGGCTTTTAGGATAACTCACAATGTATTCTAATCCACATTCATTTCATGCTGTAAGCTACACTGTGTAATATAAAATACAAGTGCATTGGGGAGTTTAATAGTGTCCAAAAACCTCATTCAAAATCTACTTTGACAAATCTACTATGAGAGAAGGCTTTAGTACACTCTTGAGAAAAATGGCTGACATACTCAAAAGTGCCCTAAAACAAAGCCAATTTGTCAGAGTCTAAAAATAAATGTACTGTTGCTTTAAATGAGAAAAGTGAAAAAAAAATTGAAAAGTAAGTTCTGACATTCTTGTACACTGTTATTTTGTTGCTTTTTCAGGTTAAACAGGATTAATCAAACAAATTGTCTTGTCCCTATAGCAAAGTACTGCTACTCTCTGGAGCAGATAAACATTCAGGTACGGGCACTATACATAATGATATGGCGTTGAGCTGTGGGGAAGTGGAACTGTGTTCTCTGGAATGATGATGCTCCATCCAATACTTCTATTCTATAGGGAGTTGGGGGATGAGGTGGGGTGAAGATTGTCCTGACCTTATTATTAACACTTGCTGAATGCAAATCCTCACAGCAATGCTCAAAATCTAGTAAAAGGCCTTCCCAGGACAGCAGAGGCTCCAACAAAAGACAAAAAAAACTCTCTTTTCAAAACTTAAATATATAAAACAAATGATGAATGAGCAAGTATCTCATTACTTCTGTCCATATAGTGTAATACATTTACTTATAAATGTAACTTTTAATAAAAAAGCACATATTTATCTAGATCTGAACAAGGACATTCCAATTACTTCCAGCAACTTCACAGAACAAATGCAAATGTATAGAGCAGAGGGTGCATAAAGCTCTAGTAGGCATGAGGCCCAGAAGCACGTTGCAAATGAGGGCCCACGGGGGCTGTGCCTGAAGAAAACTCATATTGTGAATGATCTGTAAGCCTCTTCCTGTGCAGAGATAACATAATGCAGCGCTGGATTGTTCAGCGGTGACTCACTGCAGCGAGTGCGGGAGAGAGCACAGGCTGTCTCTGTTTAAGAGTGTTAAAGCAGAACCGAGAAGGACCTTGAGGACTTGTCATGCTTTGCCCACTCTCTTCCACTGTCATGCTTCATCATCTGCCCTGACTGATGGGCTGTGAAGAGAGAAAGAATCCTCCAATTTGACCTCTCGCTTTTCCGGATGAGGGCAGGACTCTGCTGCAGGTATCACAGACAAATCACGCGCAACGATATCTATCCCAGCGATTATACTTTCATTTGAACAGTGCCGTGTCCCGAGGCTCTTATTATAAAGAAGATTGGAAAACCCTGAATATAATGTGTGGGCCTGGTTTGGCATGCAATGCATAGGGAATCCCAGTTGCAAAACGCTTCATTTATTGATTGGGTGCTGCTCATATAGCTGGCGTTCCATACATTTTTAATGCTGATCATTAATTATTGAGCTTACTGTGATTTGCACCTGCAAGTCCAGAGATTGAGCTCAGGCACCTGCCATTCAATACATAAGCATTAGCCTAGCAACTGTTTAAGTCAAGAAAATGGACATTTCACAAGTGAAAAGCAGAGAAAACCAGAGGCTTTCTGCACCAAAAAACAAAAAAAATCCTGTGTCAGCTAGTGGAAAAAAATTGGGATACCACACTGGACCATAATATTTGATGGTCATTGTCATGTTGCATGGCCTACCTCCGCTTTAGCTTCAGATTGCGCAGCAAAACAGCCCCATATCACTGTTACACTTCAATGTTTGTCAGCTGAAATAAGTGTGGTAATACATGTGTTCAAATGTTTGCATGTGTTTACTGGAATTCAGCTGTCCAAAGCACATTGCTCCAGAAGTCCTGGTCTTAGTCTAGGTGTTCTTTGGCAAACATTTGTGTTGTTCTTATGTGTTATTTTTTTATGCATGGTAAATACTGTACTTTGACATCAACCAGTTCCTGAAGGTCAGATGATGATATTTTAGAATTGTTGGAGAGATCGCATGGTCTTCTCTTAGGCAAAGAAAGCCATGTTGACCTTCTAAAGGCCTCTCCAAACATGGATAAATAATCCATCACATTGTTTAATTAGAGGATTCACTCAGTACCTTGTTGCATTTTATTTCTGTTGATAGTGCTCTATATAGTTATCTGTACAGATTTCACATACAGTTTTTGGACACGGTACATATCTGAGGTTTAAACAAGACAAGCCTCCACGTTCTTGCTAAACAATATTTTTTAAATATGGAAATAAATTTGGGAGTGTTATAACTTTTTCCAACAAGAAATTTGTATTTCAATTATTTACAAATTATTTTTACAAAAACATTTGTATGTGATAAATCATAATACCTCCACCTCCATTCTGTTCAGATAGGGATCATATCCATATGTTTAAATGCTTTCATAGGGTGTTCCAATATTCCTACATGATTACATGTGCTGTCTAAACATTTATCAAGAAATTGTACCATAGCATCTTTGTTATTGGCCAATCCCAGCCATGATAAACATTGAGGAGGTTTCCACAAGTAGGCCTGGACAATAATTCGATATCGGTATTTATCGCGATAAGAAATGTTTCAATAACGGTGATATCAGTTTTGTGGTATATCGATATGTATTAGAATCACGGACAGGCGTTTTTTTACTGGCGTCAGCTCGCCGCAGAGCTCAACACATTCAGCCCCCGTAGCTGGGCTACGTCAGTGCGTGATGACGTAACCACACAGGCACGTAGCCAAATAGGCTAGGCTAGGCAAGGCTAGGTTAAAATGGCTAGGCTCGGGTCCGCTTCGCAGCAAAAATGTCTCGCGCTGGAGACAAACGGAGCCGGGACGAGCGGATCCAAGGCTAAGGTAGACTCGGTTCGGTCGGCCCCGGATCCTCGAGGCCGGCCGCAGGTCCGCTCGCTCGGCCGTGGGTCCTCGAGGCCGGCCGCGGGTCCGCTCCCTTGCCGCTTTGCTGCAAATTGTGCCGGAGAGTGCAGCCGACCAGCAGCGGTAATGTTAATACATCTAATCTGTTCCACCACTTCAGGCAACTCCACTACATACAATATTTTTCTTATACTGACTGAAGCACTTTTATAGCTTATGTTGTAACTAAGTTATTCATAGTTGATAAAGCCTGTAGGTTTGTTTATTTGACGGGAAAATCTTGTTGCTTTTACGTATATAAAGGCTTATTGTATTCTATATCCTAGTTGAAACACTTTTGTTTTAATCTGTTAAATTTGTTCACAAAGAATAAGAAGCTCTGCCTCTGTTGTAATTTAAAGTTATTTTTATTGGTAACAGTTATATAGGCTTATGTTTGACAGGGATGTCATGTTATTATTTTGCTATATGCAAATAATATTGAGCATTGATTTATTTTGACTACTTTTATTTCTAAAGTATTAAAGTTTTTGTGAAAGGAGGTTTCAAAGGCTTAAATTAAATTTTCAGACAGTAGTAGGTACAGATTTCCATTAGATAGATAGATAGGTAGATAGATAGGTAGATAGATAGGTAGATGTGCATATAATGAGGGTATCTGATGCCAGCCATACAAAAAGTGCAAATACACAGTTATATAATAATTTAAATTCGCAGTGCTGCAGGGATTGCAGGGCTTCTTAGCAGTTTTCTGAGGCCTTCAAAGTATTTATATCGATATTGAAATTATATCGTATCGACCGAAATTTAAGGAATATATCGTGATATAAATTTTGGCCATATCGTCCAGCACTATCCACAAGCATATTTCACTCTACTGAAAGTCCATTTACCAGAAACTTCCAGATTACAAACATGAATCTAATTACAAGGCTTTCAGGAGACATCCTGCAGTTTCAAACAAAGATCCTTTTCTTCTGTCATTTCTGTCTATTCACTCCTGTTGCTGTAATCGGAGTGTACAGTGTTAACTTCCACCATGTGAGACAGTTGTGACGGCAATCATCAAACAAGCTCTCAACTGTGCATATGTGCTGATGAGGAGTGTTATTCACACTGCCTTTGTTTTCCTGTGGGAATGTGGGTTTGTTTAATCTGATTCCAAAAGTCTTACATTCCACCTTTTCCCTGGAAAACTCTTCCTTCTGAAGAAGAGATAAAAAAAATTGAGAAACTCTAGAAAAGAACAGGAACACACAAAGAGAAAAATCCTCATGCAGCCATGTGTGCGGTCTTAAATCATCCCCATATCAAGCTTCTGAGGAATACATTTCAAAAACAATATTATTCTTGGGCAGGTGTACAAAACCATTTCATCTAAAAGAGCAATAAAATGCCAGATAAACATCTCATCTGAGAATCCTTAACCTCACTTGGAAATAACATAAACCACAGCAGCTTTTAAAACATGAAGGCATGTTTCAGACATGTGCTAATCTCCAGCTTGCCAAATCAGTGGAATCCAGGCCAGGGGTTTCAGTGTAACAACCCTTCTCCCTTTGAAAGCACAGCAAGCTAACAACAGTCTGGCCTCTGGCGAGTTCTTTGTTGTTCAACTCGACTGACTCCAAACTCTGATTACCTCTTGCCTGATTACCTTATAAAGAAGAAACCAGACACCACTGGCCCCGAATGGCTCGGATTTAGCCGCTCAATGAATCCTTGTCGTTTCTCATTTCAATGACCGTTCAATCAAATTAGTGTCTTACTCAGTTGAACCAGTTGATGGTTGGCATGAGTCGAAATCAATACAGGGTCCTCTATAATTTTCTCCACAATCATTATCACCTAGCAAATTTGTCTGGGTGGAAAAAAGAGCATAGCAAGAAAAAATTGGATATTATGTACATTTAAAACTATAACATGCTTCATTTAATATTTATCTAAAAGGGAGAAACTTTTTTTTTCTTTAATCAGTGCACCTGGGGGCAAAGACCAATTCAAAATCGGCAAAAGTACTACCACAGGGAAGGGCATTGGGAACACTAACACATGTATAAGTCATGGGAGGTTCTCTTGTGAGTGAGATTTAACACTGGCAGAGTGCTCATGGCAAAGCAACTTGAATTACATGAGTCTGCAATTTGGAAGGTCAGTATATTGGAAATATTTCACACAGGATCTTCTGAATCTGTAAGTTGTGTTACACTTCTTGCTCATTCATCAGCAATTCATTCAGAGTTTTGAGGTCAATGGCACTATTTGTCCAGCAAAAATAATTTAAAAAGAACTCAGTCAGACATCGATCTCGGCAGATTATGTAGCTTGAAACCTTGTAATTAGAAAACTTTTCATGTGTTGTCATGTCCACTTTAAAGAAAGTTTCAGAAAAATATAACATGCCCAATAATTCTATACTTTCACCATGGTAAATGGACTTTTTTCTTTACTCATGTTCATGTACAGTGGCCAACCAAATCAGGTGTTACCTCAGCTTTCTACTTCAAAGATATTCTAGTTCTAGTAATTTCCAGAAACCTACATCTGAAGCAGCAAAGTGTGATTGATTACACAATATAGACTGTGACTGAAGTGACTACAAGTTCAAGCCCTTTGGGGCTTTAGCAATAAGTCACACATCACAGGCAAAGTGAGAGTGTATCCTGGTCTTAGCCCTCAAGAGGGCTGACCTGTGACCCATTTCCCTACTCCCCCTGGAGAGGAGACGCCCCCCCGCCCACATAAACATGCAGCCTCATTCGTGCAACCTGATCCACACCAAGGAATGCCATGGCCACGCCATCATCTGCAAAGCAGAATGCACCAGACAGCCACCACCCCTTTCTCTTTCCCAGGCCTCTTTGTTCATGCTAGCAGCTTGAACAACTGTGCACATTAACAGTTTCTCTAAATAAAAACAATCTATTTACAGACATGTTTCACCAAGGAAGCATTCTCCACACAATCACATGGAACAACACAGAAACAAGGCAGGTTGGCTTCATTAGTTCATGCTGTTGCCAAATTCTGACCAAACCACCTGTGTGCTTCAGCACAAACTGTCCACATTTATCAGAGCCAGTTTACACCTGCTCACATTTTGTGTCTTGAGTAGGCTTGTCATGATTATCATATTTGTTTAAACATGTTATAGCAGCGATAATGCATATGGAGGGGAAAAAAAACACTCCATCTAGTATAACCAAAGTGAGCAAACTTTTATGTTTTGTCCCACACAGCAATCAGGATCCAGTCCGACTAATAAGAGATGCATTTGTCTACCCAGTGTAAATGCATGTGACTAAAATCTTATATTAATGGAATTCAGATACTAATCATGTTAAGTGATCAATCATAAACAGGGAAAAAACAAGGTGTTTACACTGCAATAATATTAGATACATTGTACCAGAAGTAATTGCAATAAATAATATTATTGTAATTTTAAGACTGACATAACAATATTACAGTAATATAATAATGAATATAACCTGAAAAAGCAAATAACGTTAAATTAGTAAAAATATTCAAACATTGCAATTGAAATAGATTTTTTAAAATATCCAGGATTATAACTGGATAATGCCCATATAAAATGGATACAAATCTGTTTGCTCACACCACTTTAGGTGGTGGTTTGAGACATATTAGAACCACATCATTATAGTGTAAACACCTCTGTTTCTCTCTGTTCATACCTGATCACTTACCATGATTACTATCTGGATTGCAGATAAGATAAGATTTTAGTCACATGCATTTACAGTTGTCGGAGAAATGCGTCTCTGGTTAGTCGGACTGAAACCTGATTTGCTTACTTTTTCATTTTCAGATGCATCAACACTGCTTTAATATGTGGCTCAACTCTCCTTGCAATTTTTTATGTGGCTTGGCCTCATCCAGATATAATCCTGATATTCAAGATGCATGAAGTGACCAAGTGTAAACTGGTTTAAACAAGCATTCAACAACTCTGCACTCCTGCTCATGTATTTGGTTACTGTAGTGTAACAGTGTAAACAGTCATTGTCTTGTTATAATAGGCTCCCAAACAAATATTTAAAAAAATAATAATAATCATCATTAACCACAAACACTATATATTTTATCCATTCCCATGATCAGAAATTGCAACTTTGGCGACAGATACTTAAAAACAAATGCAATTCAAAATACAATTTAAAAACTGTCCCAAACACAGTATACATTAATATTTATTCAAAATGTCCTTTCCTTCTACCAGTTAAACAATACTAATCACACTCCTTGTTATAAAATCTACAATTGTCAATATGATATGAAAAATTCATACTGTCCACCTCTACTGTGAGCTGGAGCTCTGCTTCTGGAAGTGGTATAAAAAAAAGTGTTTCACTTCCAAAGTCAAAGACTCAAAACTGTCACTTTTAGTCCACCAGCTGTTACCAGCCCCTCTCACCAAGGTAGCAAACGCTTCTAAATCTGGAAAAGCAGCTGTCCTGACTAACCAAATCTCACTAAGTCTGCGTCTTTATTAAACTAAAAACCAGATGACAGCAGACAGACTAGACTGTCTTCATGTCTAACCAGCCACTGTTGAGGAAGAAATCACCAGGCGCTGGCATGGAGACAGCCAGGCGTGAGAGATTCCGTCTAAAGCGCCCTGCCAACGAGCTGGATCCCAGACTGAGAGTATTTAATCAATATTCATGAGGTGGATAGGGGAATCCAGCGACACGCTAACCAAAGCTCCTCAGCGGCTGGCTAATGTTAGCATTATTAGCATATGCATTATCAGTGCTTATCTGGCCAGCGGAGGGATGCACACAGCTAATCCCGCTGGCCTGGGAATGACATGATTGATGGAACTAATTACCAAAAGGAGCAGTTTTTGGATCTGTTTCAGGCAAGAAGCATGGAGGGGTTCACATGCCGGTAGAATCAAAAAGAAAATCTAATTGTTCCTCACTGTCATGCTGAAGTGGGTTCTTTATTCAAACTGTTTTATCCTTCTTTTAAATTCAGTGGTGCAGAACAGTGTTTTTTTGTGTGTGTAACTCTACTATAGTCCTGTAGTCCACCCAGACACTAATGTGACTCCCTATAACAATTAATACAAAGTGGTGGCCCATTCACACCATACACAGAATTGATTCACTCGTAGATGCCTGTTATTCACACAAAAATTGCAGTGCATCAGTTATGTCAGTCCTAACAGAGGTCAGTTACATCTATCAGTCTTTAAAGGTACAGTAAAAACTTGTTTAATTTATAATTTAATTATTATTATATTAAAACTAACAACAGGGCATTTGCAAATACGTTATGTTTAAGGTGGTTATTTAAAATAAAAAGGTTTTGTGCATGCCAACAATCAATGAACAAACCAACAACAAATATTCAGTCCTTTCCACAACCCACAAGGCAAGCTAGTCATAGCTTAGAGCAAAAAAATGCCATGTAAAAGTTATGTTTTTATAATACTTTACCTCTCAATACTAACCTTATTTTATTTTTTGGCCTTATTTGAATCTGGTTGTTCATGTGTTTTAGACAGTATCTAAAAAATAAATATAAATGGACCAATTTTATTCCAATAGTGCTTGGAATTAAATCCAATTACATTTTTTTTAACATATAAGGTTTTTGTGTGACAGTGACAACATACCTTACTTGTTTCTTAGAGCTAAAATGTGTTTTCCCTGCTGGCCCTGAGTGCATGTGTTCATTGTGAAAATATGGTTACCTAAAAAGTTCACTTTTCTTTGGAAAGTAAACTAGTTAATTTCTAACATTTTTAAAAAATATCAGGGATTTTGTTGTGAAAATCACGAATATTTTTCAGCCCTCATTAGGAGGATCACTACCTGTCCTGCCTAAAATCTTTGAACTACCAACAACAACTGTAAAGATGATTCTGCTACAGCAATGATGCAGTTAAAACTCTGCATTTTGCTTGTTTTGATGCTGCTCTTAACCACGGTAGTCTATGTGATCTAAAGTATGGTTTCATAACTTTAGTGCATGGAAACTTGATTTATTTTACATTTTCTGCATACCTGGCTAGTGTCACAGGTTTGGTGTGGCTGTTGAAGATTATTTACATGTAATCTTCCAGTGTTTTCTATTTTCTCTTGTTTCTTTTGCAATGCTGTGGTGTTATTACACTGTCGGGCACTATAACTCTACCACAACGAGACATGATTAGAGAAGGCACTTTAACATCACTGCGGCAAAATTCAAAGTGAAAAGTAAGAGAGAGATCTATCATCTTAAACACTGTGTGGCGGTTTACAAAAAAAATTGAAAGTACTGATTAAACCTCTTTAAAACGCCACCTTTCATGCTCAGAAAACTTGTCTGGCGTGTCGGCTCTTTTTACCTTTTCATTGTATCACTTGAGGCTGTGGGCTATACTTTCAAAGGCTTGTGGTTTTAATGAAGCACATTTGGAACTCTTAGTATCTTTGGAGGAAGAGCATCACAAAGCCTATGTCTGCTATCAGGTGGCTTTTTTACAGCAGCCTCAGAGCTCACCGGGACCTAAAGGGAATGTTCTAATAAAACAGCTTATGCTTTTGAAGCAAGCCTTGTTGTTATAATGTAGCTGCCGCTTGGATGGTTCAATTAATCCTGGTTTAAAAAGGTAAACGTCAGTGGAAGCTCCTCGTTTTGGGAGGAGGACAAGCGCTGCCCGGAGAGACAATTAAACCCCCAAGAATTCAGAGAGGCCCTACTGCCCAGTCAGCTGTGAGAGAGAAAAGAGGGGGAGTGAAAAGAGGTTTGTTATAAAATCATCACGTAACACCGCTGCAACAGAAGCATTACTTGCTGGTATTTGTTGGTGTCCAGGGAGGAGAAGTACTGGCCCTTATACGTTTGTGCTCAGCTGAAGTGAGAATAATGGGGCTTTTGTAATTACTGTTAAGGTAAGTGGGGTATTCGTCACAAACACCTTACATTCCTCAGGCTCAGCAACTGCAGCCAAAGCGCCGTCTCCGTGCCAAAGAACACTGCAGAGATGAATGTTCTGCATGCCTGTCTGTTCTCAGGGGAGAAAACAAAAGGCAGAACTCATTAAATTTCTGTCTTGTTAACTTCTGTCTTGTTAGGTAAACACTACTGAGCTGATATACGTCACTGAACTAATTCAGATGGTCAGCCAGAATGGAAAAACAACAGAACACACTGAGCTCGGGTCACCTGTCCTAAGATCTGACAACTCCACTGTCCCCAGTATCACTCAAGATCACCATCATTAACACAAAAAGAGCCTAAGTGACATATGTGTGACACTTTAATAGCCAATGGAAAGTTTCTTACAGCACTTTGTATTTTTAAATGCCTAAGGCTATGTTCACACAGCAGGTGCCCAAATCTGAGGTTTATTTTAGGCTGTGCACACACAGTCTTCTTAATTTGACCCATATCAGACATTTGTCTGAACCATTCACACTGTGTAATTGACACACATGAGCAAAAGAGCAACACTTCACGCAAAGTTTTAGTTTCATCCTTGCCAGAAACATGATACAATAAATTCAGACAGACAGCTGGGCACATCACTGAGAATTTGCGAATCTGCGAATCTCACTGTAAAAAGGGCAAATTAGTTACTGACACTTTTTGACACTTTCTCATTTCTCATTTTCTGCAAATAAATGTTCTAAATGACAAATTTTTATTTGGAATTAGGGAGAAATGTTGTATGTAGTTTATAGAATAAAACAACAATGTTCATTTTACTCAAACATACACCTATAAGTAGCAAAATCAGAGAAACTGATTCAGAAACTGAAGTGGTCTCCTAATTTTGTCCAGAGAGTTAGGCTATATCTCTGTGTCCCATATAATAATTTAACTGATTTAGTTATTTTAAATAAATCTTCAGAACTGGGCCCGGGCTCTTATGTGTTAATGTGACAATACCATCAAGACCTGTCCAAAGAGACCCTCCCCTCCCTCTTTCCAGAGTCCTGCAGTAATAGGGGTCCTAAAACATGCCAAAAAGAGAAAGCAAGAGAGTGTGTCACCATACCACAGTACTGATTAAGATCTCATCCTGCCCAATGACAGATTGAAGCCCCATGTAACACAAATACAGCTTGGAGATGTGCCAAGCTGTCACATGATCCAAGCAGAGAAAGCAACAAGTTACGCGGCTCCAATCAGTTCTACTGCAATGTGAAGCAGGAAACTCATGGCCTCAAGGCCAGTGAATCATGCTCAGAAATCCTTTACAATGGACACAATAGACTTGTTTTATGAGAGCTGGAGGAACAGCCTCGCCAAATCAAGGATAAGCTGGTGACAGATAAGCTGCTGAAAACACAGGTCTAAGCCAAGTTCCCACAAAAATGCACTGTACACCGCACTGATTTTTGACACCTGTATTCTATTCGGAGAACAAAGAGCCAACAGGTGTCTACCTGTAGGTATGTTGTGGTATAGATAGTGTAGATAGGGTAGACCATGCTGTAAGATAGTGGTGGGTGTACCTGGTAAAACACAGCTTTCCCTGTGAAAACATGAGGGTTAGCTTTCCCAGATATGCAAACATACCAGCATACATCTAGAAGAATACTTGTGTAATGTAAATCAAATAATTACTCCAAAATGCTGATTTTACAAAAGAAAGAAAATCTTCTTAATTATTAATGGAAGTCAAGGTAAAAAAAATATTCCACGCATAAAATTGATAAAATTGAAGAAAAAAAAAAAAAACAGCCAGATTCTCTTTAAGTGAGAAACACAATCCTCCCTTCAATTCCACAAGCTACATCTGTTTCAACAGAAGTAAAATGCAAAATATGCATTCATTCATTTGTTTTTAATTCTGACATTTCAGAGGCATTCTAAGTAAGAAAGCTAAGCATGTGCGCATTCAGAGTTCTCAGCAGAGACCCTCTGAGACAGCATCCTCACTAATCACTTTAGCTGACTTTTATTAGATATGAACGGCCATAAATCTATACAAATGTAATATAAAACACTGAAATAACTTGCAGAGTCGTCTGCTCTGATGATGGAGATTTAAGCTTTTTCGCTTGCTATGGAATTTAAAATTTAAAATCAGCAGTGAAATGAATACTTGGCATATTGCTGGGCAAAGATTTTAACAGAAGTATATCTACATAAATTTACTTCTGTATTATCCGTATTACTAGTCTCAGCAAATTAGAACGGCAGAAAGTGTATGGCAAAAATATTATGGAACCTGCATGTATGTTGGATGTAACATGTATAGCAATTCTCTAGTTGCTGAATGTCATCAAATACCAGAAAATGCCAGATGAACTTATTTAGCAAATAATGCAAGAAAATTACATAAATTTATTATTAAATAAAGGTACAAATATTAAATTCTATGTCATTTTGGAGCATTGCTATTAGTTTCTTCATTGTGAAATTGTGAAACAATGTATAAAACTGCCTGACTAATACACTGACTGAAAAGTTAAAAACAGGTAAAATAGGTCATTTATTGGGGCCAGATAAAAGTGGAAAAGTGGTAACCATGCTGTTTTGTCACTGTCCACAGAAAAGCATGCATTTCTTAAATGCAAAACTTTACAGGAGAAAAAAAAATCCTAATTTTGAACGTAAATCAGTGTAAAAAATAAAAGATCTAAATATTTTACAGTATTTTTATTGGTCAATTCACAACACAATTTTGACACAATGTAAAGGAGAGTTGTTGTGTTCAAATGATGTAATAAACTAAAAATTTCCCTTTTATCCCGCACTATCCTCTCAGCAACTTTGGCCAGATAAAAATACCAATACCAAAGTGTTTTTTAACTGCAATGGGGAGTGGAGCATTCTCATTGTACTGTGAATCAGTGAAGAAATGGCAACAGATCCACATCTGCGAGTGGCTTTATTGCCTTTTATAAAGACACAAAGTGATAACTGCTCTCTTGGCAGCTGCTGAGAAGTAATATTTGGAGAGGAGGAGGCTGTCGTTCAATGACCAGAACACAAATTCCACCGCGCAAAAGCAAAATGAAGTAATAAACTAAGAAAATTTGCTAATGCTGCTTTTGTGTGCAGACATGAATAACATAGTGCTTGAAAGCTAATCTGCAAAATTCACACATATACAATGCTGACTTTACTTACGGCCTGCTCCTCTGATCCACACAGTCTCAAGGGTGATGTAACTCATTGTCTGATTAAAAACGAATGTCTCATTATACAACATTATTCTTTGTCAGACTCTTTTTGGTGTGAGCTTCAAGTAAAATGCAGCTTAGATGGTCCTGGTTGAGTTGTAATCAGTTATAAATCTTATCAGCTCTGGCTTTGGCCTTCATACCTCCACCGGTTAAGCAAATATAATGCAGTAGAGACATGCACACACAGGAAAGCGCACACACACACACACAGCTCACAGCCCACATTTATACACACTATACATGACGGCTGTGTTGTTCTAGCACCGGAAGGTATCTGGCCCTGTAATCCCTTGTGGTTTACACAAAGATGAGATTCTTCATCATCACCATCGCCTAAGGAGGCACACTGTTTATCCTATCTGCTCTCCGTCCATTGATTACTGCAATCGTGCCATGAGATTTCTTCTGTAATAAAGTGCTATGGATAATTAATATGCTGCGCACTAATGCAAAGACCTTCTATCTCAAATACAAAGAAAAAAAACTAAACTTTCAAAGGAAGTCAATGCAAAAATATTTAGCTTTTTTTTTTATTTAATTTTTTGTAGGTTTATTCATCACAAAATTTGGACTCACTGATTATGCCAGACGTTATGGGATAGCAGTTTGTATACTGGGAACAGTGTGCTTGAAAAAGTGAAAAACAGGTGCATATCATTAAACTATCAAGAGCCAAGAGAGGACTAAATAATGCTTTAGACTAAAATTGTACTTTACAAATACTTCTGCTTTCTGGACAGCCAAGACTATGCATGAATAATGATATGGTATAGTATATGATATGGCAGACTCTGCACTTAAGTGAACACTCACACACAAACACAAACAAACAAACAAACAAACAAACAAACACTCACACACACACTCACACACACACACACTCACACACACACTCACACACACACTCACACACACACTCACACACTCACACACACACACACTCACACACACACTCACACACACACTCACACACACACACACTCACACACTCACACACTCACACACACACTCACACACACACTCACACACACACTCACACACACACTCACACACACACTCACACACACACTCACACACACACTCACACACACACTCACACACACACTCACACACACACACACACAACTTCCCCACTTTTACAACCCTAATTAATCAATTGATGGCACAAAACGAACAAAATCATAAGGACTCAACATAACAAAGTGAGACAGAGAAAGGATATTCAGCCCAATTATAGCTGCAAATCTTTTCAGGAAAACGGTGCTTAGCCTGGCAGAAAAAAAGACAGAGCCAGCACAAATATGTAATAACAAGCCGTTCTTGTCATAGGCATTCAAAATCTGACTGATCACATCAAAGCCTCTGCAGAATTTTTATAAGTACTATCCTGACTCAAGTTACAAGATCACACCCCACAATGA
The DNA here is from genome assembly GCF_023375975.1 of Astyanax mexicanus. Taxonomy (NCBI): domain Eukaryota; kingdom Metazoa; phylum Chordata; class Actinopteri; order Characiformes; family Acestrorhamphidae; genus Astyanax; species Astyanax mexicanus. The sequence continues at coordinate 47,353,501 of NC_064410.1, read as the reverse complement.
TGTACAATTATTAACACATCAGCCAGGTCTAGTTAGTTTTATCATGCGGTTGTAGTAGTGTTGGGTTTGGGAAATTTGTTATTTTAATAAGTTATCTAATATATTTCATACACAGCGAACTACAAAGGGCTGCCAGTTTATTAGGTAGACCTACTTAATAAACTGCTCTTTCTGCCATTATCTGTTTTCAGATGCACCTACCGTATACATTTAGAGATGCTGATGACCAGATTAAAATTTTCTTTTTGGTCAGGGTCAGGACCATCCAGGCATATTTTAATATAACATCTATTTAAAGCTGACTCTTATTTTGACATGGTCTGTTTCATTGCCTGTCTGTTAGCTTCAAATTAGTGACCTTTTTGACATATTCTGTTTATTCATTTGAATTACTGACTTTTATTTTGACATGATCTGATTATGATTTAACAGCTGACATCACTTTTATTCTGTAACACAATAAAATTGTATTGGTTGACACCTGTATATATATAGTCCCACGTGTCCACATGGGACTCCTAGACCTCACACTAATATATTTCTGCTCTTCATTCACACACCAGAGTGATGTCATTGCGCATGTATGGACATGCTGGATGTGTTTCCTTAAGGCTTTCCTACAAGAAACTATCAAAAATTAGCCTAGCATTCTAACACATAAGAACATTCTACATCATCTGTCACTGATTAAGTTCATTACAGAAAGGGCAAAACACCTGCCAACATCAGTGCTTGATTGCATACACCACGGGTGGTGGCTTTTTCAGAATCATGTATTGCCCAAAATTATATTGTAAGTAATATAACAAAAATATATTGTGTTAAAACTTTTGGCCATATTGTCCAGCTGTATACATCATACCCAAAATGAAGGTTATCAGATTAGATTGTGGTCCAGAACAACTAGATCAGAGTGTCCCTTATGAATCAATATGTTCAAAAATTGACAGAATAAAATTTCCTAGGTCATGAAATTTGGTATCTAAACCACAAAGGCCTTCATATTTTTTTCCCTATACAGCCACAGTCTAGCACAGATGTGTCACCTAAGCAGACATGCAGGTAGAAAGGTTCTCTGAGGTCTTGGAGTCTAAAGACAGTTATTACACAGCTGTGGGAGTGATCACATGATCACACAAAAGATCACATAGATGTGCAGCCCCACAGCCCTCCCTTCAAGTCAAAAAACACTCTTAATAGTGCCTTTTCTCACTTCATTTCCTCCCTGTAAATCAGCCCAACTCCCTCCCACAACCCTCCGCTGACCTCTCACACTCACACTTGCATTTGCACACATTATTTACTCCAATATGTTCACTGCCAGGGATGAAATCACTACTGTTGACGGATATTTGCTGCAGGGCGGTTTTCAGGCGCAAAGCCACTGGCTGAAGAAAACATCAATTATGAAGAAAAGAAAAACAATTCTTTTGCTCAGCGCTGGGTATTTGTCATTCAGCACATGCACTTTTAACCCAAGAGCAGTGTTTCACAAAAAGCATACACAAACAAACAGCTACGTCAGTTCTGTTTGCCTCCAAGCTGCCTCAACTTCTGTTTACTACTGTTGAAATGTAGAGGTTTTGAGGGCTTCTGTGCAACACTATATACACACAGATTCAGAAGGAATCAGCATAAAGATGATCTCTTAATCAGCATCAGGCTTACCTCTTTATACTCCATCATTCTTTTTTAATGGTTTATAAATACCAAGCACTCATCTCCCTGTTTCTACACTCACTTTGCATCTTATCAGCTCCACTTATCTTACAGGAGCACCTTGTAGGTATATAAATACAAACTGTACTCCATCTTTTTCTTTTCATACTTACAAACCCAATTTTCACCCTGTTCTTCAATCATCAGGACCCACAGGACAACCACAGAGCAGGCCTTATTTGAATGCTGGGTCATTATTCTCAGCACTGCAGTGACACAGGCATGGTGGTGGTGTGTTAGTAGTGTCTGTTGTGCTGTTACAGGTAGATCAGGCACAGCAGTGCTGCTGGAGTTCTCAAACACCTAAGTATCACTGTTGGACTGAGAATACTCCAACAACCAGAAATATCCAGCAAATAGAGTCCTGTGGACGACGTCCTGTGATCACTGATTAAGGAATACAGGATGACCAACACAAACTGTGCATCAACAGGTGAACTCCTGTCTCTGACTTTACTTTATCTACAAAAGTGATTTATCTAGGTAGGTGTGTTTAATAGAGTGGTCAGTAAGTTGACACTGTTTAAAAACTCTAGCAGCACTGCTATGTATAAAGTACCAGCAGCACACACCACTATGTCAGTGTCACTGCAGTGCTGATAATGAGCCACCACCCAAATAAGAGCGACTCTGTGGTGGTCCTGAGAGTAAAAGAAGGATAATAAGAGTAAAAGGAGTATAATAAAGTATGCAGAAACATAGAAGGACTACAGTCTACAACTTGCTTCTATATGCTCAGTGGAGCTGATAAAATGGAAAGTGAGTGTAGAAACAATCAGGTGGTTTAAATAAAAGGCGGTTGGTCTGTGCATATTTTTAGCTCTCAACATTGAAGGCCTTCAATGGAAATAAGCTCAATGAAACAGACCAGGAGAAAGGGGGAGGGTTATCACTGGGATGCCTTGGGCCACCTATTGTGCGAACCCTATGAGACACTGAAAGGGTCCTGCATCTCTCAGGGGGACACTGAATAGACCATAAGCGAGTCTCCTATCACTGACCTTTCAGCCTCATTACCATCAATGGTGGTCATGATCTTTATGGTGACCCACAGCTCACCAGTCACAGTGTTTAAGATACAGTGTGCCAGCAGCCTTAAATGTTAAATATTATTTTTTAGCAGGGTTAAGTTACAGCATATTGTTCAGCACTGGTAGAAATGCAGCCTTGCCTCTTAATTTAACACACAAGGTGGATTTAACACACAAGGTGAAGTGTTCCAGTCCAGATTATTGTTTCAATTAGGCACAGTCTTTTAAATAAAATGATTTAATATAATGTTAATATTAGATTTTTGGGGGCAAAACCAAAATTAAACAAGTTTTTTTTTATAACTGCATGCATAAAATAGCCTAAATGAATATTTGTTCAGCTTTTAAATGAAAAGGCAAATACAAAACTACAATTTAACCACAAAAAGTGTGCACATACATGTGTAATTCAGTTCGACTTAAAAAAAAAAAGCAAAAAGTAAAAACAGCCTGATCATGTATAATGTAATACAACAGTTGTGTACATAAACTAGCATTTATGTCAACAGTTTAAAAAAATGGGTATACAGGGTTTACAGGTCTTTCAACCCATTGTTTCTCAACCCTAGGGCTGGAGGCCTACTGCTCTACACATTTTGGTGCTTTCTTGCTTTAAAACACACACTCAATTCAATATTTGACTGATAATAAAATGATTAGGTGGAACATGATCTATACTGATATAGGGATGATTTATATTCATGTAATCTATTTATTCACTTTTCTGCCGATTTCCACCATGAAACACACAAACACACACTGTTTTTAATATTATAATTAAACTCAGTAACTGAGATTTCCATTTTAAAAAGCATCAAAACTACCCTGATATATTATAATACTTTAATACATTATTGTCCCCTTCCCAAAAGTAGTTTAAATACCAGCATTTACATGTAATGTAATCACCATTTTATCCATGATTTAGTTACAGGGATTAAGGGATTGGCACCAATAATATAAATCTATATGTGCATGGCACTGATTATTTACATTTACACAATTATGGAAAGCTTAGTCTTAAGTAAGAAAAAGTGTGAATAATGGTGATTAATAACTACCGATTTCTACTGTGATTATTATTATTTTTTTAACCCTCCTGTTATGTTACGGGTCAAACTGACACATTTTTTCTTATTATTTATTCTTTCGGATAATTAAACATGCACTGGGCCAAATTGACCCAGGAACACCATTGCTGTTCCTAAACAATAAGGAGGGTTAATCAAACACCGCTACTAAAAACACCTTGCAGGTTTCTACTGCTGGATGAGAAGTCTCACAGTAGAGCACAGTAAAACACAAACACACAAACACAATTAGTTAGATTAAGATATGTTAAGTTTGCTGAGGTTTACTGAGTCAAAAATAAAAACCAGAAGCAGGGCTAGCCCTTTAAAATATTATGAATTAAGGTCTGATACACCTTAACACCAGCAGGTATCTGAGTTTCAACAAACTACTAGCAAGCTAGTTAGTTATATATACAGCTCTGGAAAAAAAAGTTAAAAAAAACACTTTAGTTTCTGTATCATTTTCTCTGATTTTGCTACTTATAGGTATATGTTTAAGTAAAATAACATTGATGTTTTATTTTATAAACCACTGACAACATTTCTCCCAAATTCCAAATAAAAACATTGCAAATAATGCAAAGAAAACAAGTTCATATGTATAAAGTTTTAAGAGTTAAGAAATCAATATTTGGTGGAATAACCCTGGTATTTATTTACACTTTTCATTCATCTTGGTGTGTTCTCCTCCACCAGTCGTACACTGTTTTTGATCATTTTATGACACTCCTGGTGCAGAAATTCTAACAGTTTGTTGGTCCTCTTAACTATATTCCAGAGGGATTCAATTGGTAAAATCAAAGAAACCCAAAGAAAAACATTTTAAGTGGGCTCTTATTTTTCCAGAGGTGTAGCTACTCAATGAGATACTTATTAATTAAATGGGAATTTAGTTGTTTGATAGGTTAGGCTGTTATCAAAACCATAAATATACATAGTTACTTACTTTCCAGAAGGATGTTCTCCTTTCACCACGTTTTATAAACTCAAAACACTCCCAAAACATAAATATAAGAGCTAGGTTAACTGACAGCGCTGGGTAATTATGGAAAATTCCTCACATTTTCTGCCCCTTTTTCATGTTTATATCACACAGTAAGGCTAGCTAGTTAGGTAGTTTAGGTAGTTAGGTAGTTGTGTAGGCAGGCAGCCCCGCTGAGAGCGGGCTGGAGCTGCTGCCTAGCGACCAACATGTTCCCACACAGCCGGAGAAGAAGAAGAAGTACGGGGCAAGTTTCCCGAGGCTTTAGGAGACTCACCTGAGACACCAGCGGGATGAGTGTTTGCTCCACAGACCGAGTTTTGATTTCAAGTCCGCAGTCAAAGTTACTGCCACCACTGTTGCTGCTGCTACAGGGAGACGAAGCCATTCCCGCCCAGCTCTCTCTCTCTCTCTCTCTCAGCGTGTTTCTCCTGCTAATGGAAACCGCGCCGCCGAGTGAGTTTGTTGTGGTTCGTTACCTGACTGGAGGAAGAAGAAGATTCACTAAAACAGAGCGGGTTTGTTCTTTGTTTCTCGCTAAAATAGAAACAACACTCCTCCCTCCCCAGCTTTCGGTTCCGCCGAGTAATAATTCCCGTAATTCCCTCCGGAGTAGCCCACAGCGCGTGTTTAATCCGCGGGTATTCAGAGCCGCCGTCTCCCCCCGGCTGACTGACTGCCTTCAGCCATGGAGTTTACCCAACTACAGCGGCTACAGCTCTGAAGCAGGCGCGCGGGCGAGCCAGAGACTGGGCAGGCTGTACGGGACAGACTGTAACACACACACACACACACACACACACACATTCTAGTTAGTTTGCGTTTGCGTGTGTGTGTGTGTGTGTGTGTGTGTGGTGGTAGTGGGAGGGCACGGCTAACAGTTCACAGTAAGCACAGTAAGAGGTCTGCTAGCTTAACACTTATAGTTTGTTTAGCTACACGTTATAAAATAATGTTTTTTTAAAATTAACTCTAAAGCTAAATTATAAGGTATGGTAAGGTGACTGGACAGAGAAGTTACCAAAAAAGTTTTTTTTTTTTTTTCAAATCAACGGTGAGCAATCTGGCCCTACAATAACGTTACAGTGTTTAAATGTATTATTAATAAATTAATTAATTTATGCCACTTCGACCAATACATGTTATAAAATATAATAAAACTTATTTCGGTTAAGGGACAATACGTTCAAACATTCAGTAGAAACACTAATAAATCAGTAAACTTTTGTCTATTTTATAAACAACGCTAACTCACCTACATTCTGGGTTTACACATAATATAATAATTATAATAAGAAGAACAACATTTAATGCATGTAACGTTATACAAAATGAACCATTAAAGCTTTCCAGTAAATACAAAAAAAAGACTGTTTCAAGTCACTTTACTACTTACAATATTGTTTTCTTTAAATCATTTACAAAATTTTACTGATATGATAGGGCACATACATATCACCAAACAGTATTTTAGCCAGTCATGCAACACCAGACCAATGATTGTGGACTGCAGTAGGATAAGAAAATTGTATATTTCACAATCTGTGATTAATTACAATTTAAAAGTGTATAGTTGTTTTGTTACGCAATCTTATTATCATTATGTCAGTGATATTGTTTAAATCTAAAATGACAATTATATTGTTTATCGCAATCATTTTGGGTCCATATAATGTCCACAAAAAATGTTATCGTGATAGACCTAGTTGTACTTCGGATTAATATTAATGCTTTAGCTTTATTTATGCAGCACAGTTTACTTAATATGTTTATTTATATTATTATACATATTTTTTTAACATTGTCTTGAATTATCCTAATTTGTTAATATTTTTTAACATTTAATTTTTATTTGCTTCTTCTTGGTCAAGGTAGCGGTGGGTTTGGATCCAAGCCGACATCATGAGGTGCAAGACTGTAATATCTCCTGGACAAGCCACAAGTCCATTGAAGGGTACTACACACAGCCATTAACTCACGCACTCACACCTAAGGGATAATTTAGTATAGCTAATTCGCCTACCATACATATTTTGGTGGCTGGTGAAAAGCCAGGGCTTAAGCACCACCATGGTTAATTGTTTTCAATTCTAAATAATTTTCATTTAAGCATTGATATGTTGGACATGGCCCAACAGAGACTTCATGCAGAGTTTACATTATATTATATTCTACACCAGTGGTTCCCAAATTGGGGGCTAACCAGACGCTGCAAGTCACAATCATTACCACGCAGTCTGCTGTCTACTATGGATGTTAATGCTGTCTATGATATATTTCCGGTATACACCTGACACGGTAGTTTGAGAAATGTTAAATATCCACACAATTTCAGAAATATAATGTTATGGCCTCGCTCGAACAACGATCATTCACATTGACTTGCCATGAGCAAGGTGACCAGTGTTCAGCCTGACCTTATAAAAGCTTATACAGATATCGGTGTTTCCAAGCCATCCCCTGTAATAACGCTTCTTAAAATGTTTACATACTACTCTTCTGTTACACATGTTGCTTTTTACTTCTTACTCAAAGGCACTGTATTAATTGAAAAAGCCTTCCAGTAGTTTTTATTACGTGTTTTAGTGTTAATGAGGTTCTGGGTGTGCGACATCCTGTGTGAGCATTATCTGCTCCATAATATGTTTTTAGTGTTCACCTGGTAAAGCTGATAATCTCCACAATGCAGGAAAGACTGCTGACCAGAGACAACTATCTTGCGACAAGTGACATTTTTCCACAGCGTAGTCTCTGTGTTCCCACAGTAAAACATACTACTCGGGGGGTGTGAGTTTCATGAGTCATGAGTATCAGGTGACATGTGAACACTTCCCCTGATCAGGTCGACTGAAGCCGTGGCCAAGTAAACTCAGCCGTGGAGCCACACCAGACTGGCGGGACCTGAGTGCGGTTGGTTTCAGTCCAGCACAAGCACTGAGGTTTACCGCTCTGCTTAGACTGCTCACATTAATATCAGATATTTCCTCCAATTGTGTTTAAGGCGCACTCCAGCCGACCAAAAGAAATCCGATCTGACCATAAAGGCTTTATGACTGAGGATCTTACTACATCCCACCCAGGGTGCTTTCCAGAGAAATCACCCGCATTTACAATTTTAATGCTGACTGTGTTCATTTGCTGTTAATACTTGATGTATTTATTTTGTTACTTATCTTTTTCAGTGAAGTTTCCTCCTACTTTGCTGATGAGTTTGTGCTTTTATTTGACTTTTACAGCTGCCATGCACAGCAGGGACCTCATTTTTTTGCACATGGATCTTGCAATTTAAATATATAGAGGGTAAGTAGAATGTGTTTCCAACAGATTGTTCATTTTTTAAAGAAATGCTGATGATGTTTTGCCCTCCTTGAGTTTCCCTTGGCTGCTCAGCTCCAGGAGGGGAAGCTGTGTGCAGAATGTAAAGCTCATAAATAGCGGGAGTTAGCATACGGAAAAAAGTGTAGTATAAGCACATTCATTTCCCCGAAGAACCGGGAACAGATTTATGGGATATGCGTTTAACTGGAAAGTCTGATCCAGGGTGTGTAATTCCCTTTTCAGCTTACAGTTACTGATCGGTTGTCAGGTAGACTAAAAGCATAGTTGGGCAATATGCTTTGGGAATTTTGTATGTGATGTGATAGTGAATGCCCTAAATATATTAAGTTTAAAACTTAATTGCTTATTAATTTCTAACTGCTTAGCTTAGCTCTTGACCAACATAGGGCATATTTTTGTTTGAGTTTGATGGTATATCTAGTCTATCAATATGACCAGCCTGATCTGGCAATTTAAATAGTGTGTCCAGTCTTGTTGAGGTGCATGTCTAAGTTTGTTTGAGAACGTGATCATTATGACCAATCTGGTTGTCCAGCATTGCCAGCATGATGCTGGTGGTTGACCAGTATGTTTATTTTTAACAAATTGGCCAACAAGCTTCACTAAGTTATGCAACAAGTACAATGTGAAATTTGACCTGCCTGTCCATCCAACTTAAATTAACAAATTTCTGCTCAAGTTCTAAGATGATGTTTTCTCCTGATGACCAGCTTAGATCATGTAGACATATTTTACATGTAGTAACTCAAAAATGAAGGACAACACACACAGTAATATGGAATTTGGAAAATAAATTGGACACCCTCACATTTGTAATGATTTACTTCCTTTGTACATTTTGTAAAGTTCCAATTGAGATGCAGGTTGTTTGGAATAACAGCTATGTACTTTTTCATTATTAGTATGGCTTCTTGACTTCTATTTGTCATTTTAAGTATTTTCTTTTTATATAAAAGCACAGGTGTAGGCTTTATCTGAACTGCATTTGCATTAGCTTGTATTCTTCTAGCTCCCTGGTGATGATTATTAACTATAGTCTATAAGTCTATGCTGATTTTGAGCCCTCTAGTGGCCAGAGCCCATAGGTACATGTTCGGGAGGCTCATTTGTTAATCTGTCCCTGAAAAAAGAGTCAAGATATAAGTGCTTGTGTTCTGTCAAGAAAGATAACACAAAACCCCAGTGGTGGATCTCAGATCTCAGCTGACCAGCTGATCCATTATTAAACAGGATCATCTTGTAGTTCTGTAATTACAGACTGTAGTCTATATGTTTCTCTGCATACATTGTTAACCCCCCTTTACTTGTATATGTAAAGTCGTAGACAAAAGCTCATCTTTTGCTTCACAGTTGGTCTTGTGTTGGTCATCCTCCTATCCACCAGCAGTCACACTATATTGTTTAACAACTCCAGCAGCACTGCTGTGTCTGATCCATTCATTGTACAAGCTAAAAAACACACACTAACACACCACCACCATGACTGCAGTGCTGAGAATGATCCACCATCCAAATAATACCTGCTCTGTGGATGTCCTGATAATATAGTGCAGGGAAACAGAAAAACTACAGTCCTTGATTATAGAACTACAAAGTGCTTCTGTATAATAAGTAAAGCCGATAAGATGGACAGTGAGTGTAAAAACAAGGAGGTGTTCATAATATTCTGACTGAACTGTGTAAATATTAATATTTAATATATTATTTATTATATATTATTTAATATTTCCCATACTGTGCCTAGTGTAATGTGGAATGAATGCAGATACGTAAAATACAGATGCATTCTTCTTAATACTTAAATTTCCCAATTTTTTTTTTTTCACAATTTCACTGCATCCTCTGGATATATAGTAAATTTGAGAATAGTACAGGCAAACATCTTTCAAATTAGATCAGAGACAGGACCTAAAGTTCAGTTCATTCTTAGCAATGGATGAATTGCATTTCTTTGCTGTACAAATGCCTCTATAAATCATCTGTCCTGAAGCATCCAGTAGTATTAAATGGGTTTGGTGCAGAGATCGACTCTTCTTAATTTGATTCACAACCACTAAGCTTTAGAAACCCTGATTCAGTCGAACTGGGACTTGGTCAGTGTCAGCAGCAGGTGACAGAATGGAAACTGTAGCACGTTGCCAAGATTTCGTTTTTTTACTTTTCCCAACACCATATAACCGTCAACACCTAAATCTTACACACACACACACACACACACACACACACACACACACACACACACACAGTCAATCACATTCACAAACGCTAAATATTTGCACACCCATTAGCACTTTCCCTGCTTCTCACAGTAAGACACTCGAGCTTGAGTGGAGGGAGTGTGTGAAAACATGACATGACTGCAATGTGCTCATAGTGTCCTCTCTCTCTCTCTCTCTCTCTCTCTCTTTCTCTCTCATTTTTTTCTTTCTTTTTCTGAATATGGAATTTGACCTGTCATTGCTGGTAATTATATGTACCAACTACCCCATCTGTCTGAACAGTGGAGATAATTAGGTTATTGTTTCTGAGGCAGAAGAAATCCTGTGGCTACATGAGACAGAATGAGAGTAGATAAACCCAGAAACGGATCACTGGCTGATGCTGGCGTGCTTGACAGTGTTGGAGCTCTCTGGGCTTTTTTAAGCACAGCGAATGAGCTGGAACACACCAAGCATTTATCACACCACATTGTAAAAGGCCTCACACCCTGTTGCACAAGCCTCTAACCTCCACAGCGAGTGTGGATATGCCCCCAAGAAACGTGACCAAGTGCAGAGAGCCATTATCAGCTTACACAAACACGAGTTTGTTGCTAATGTTTGTGTTACGTTGTTGAGGGCATTAAAGAAATGATTGTATAATATAAATATTCCAGCCTAAAGCAAATGACAGATATGTGCTCATGAATTTAAAGAACAAGTTGGTGAAGGTTTAATTAATAGGATTATTTACTCAAGATTTAGTTGGCTCTCCAAGGTGTTTGAGATCTGAAGCTTCTGGATGTGCTAGGCTAACAAATACTGAAATGGTCATGAATCTCTGTAAATATGTCCACAATTGTCTCTCTTAACAGACTCAAAACACATCCAGGTCTTTATTTGTTTCATGCAGACAAATCATGCAGTTTAGATAAAAAGTATTCCTTATGTATGACTATGGTCTAGAAAAGCAAAATTTGTGACTGGAACAATTTTGTGTATTGTTCTTTAACTTTCATGGGATATGATACTAACATATTTTTATCCCATGATATGTGGAATGTTAGTGTACATGCTTGTTACACATCAATGTTGTCTCACATAATCATTTTATCTCTATTTTATATTACAAATAATGTCCCCAAACATTTGGGCGTAACAATATGTTAATATTAAATATACAGTATGTATAGTATTTTGTTTACATGGTAATATTTAATATCTTTATACTGCCATATATCAGATGCCATATATCAGCAGCAAAAATAGTATGCTGCTTTATTTGGTCTTGTTTGCCCTTTGTTTTCATAGCCACGTCTTCTTGGTTCTGCAGTTTTTCCGCAGTGAAAGAAGTCACTGTCCTGTTGTCAGAATCTGAATTGTTTATGTGACAGTCTCTATTTTTTTCCTAAAGTAAAGATAATAATCCGTCAGATTGTGCCCTGGGCTTTCTCCGGCCCTTTGTCATTAATCATCTCATCTTAAAGGCTCAGACACAACAGCAGCTTCTTCCTCACCATCCTGTCACACGGCTGAACAGAAACCACTTGTGACAAAAACTGTCACTAAGCCACTAAAATCAGTGACCGCTGGTTCTGTTTGGGATGCTGTTGTCTTCTGTGTGGCAGCCCAGCTGAGGTCAGCTACAGTAACAGCATGAGAACAGAGAGACTAAACAGTCTAAACTAATGCACATCAGAAATATGATGGTAGATGATGTGATTTTTGTCTAAAAGCCCTACAGGACTACATTTTTGTGTCATATTGGGTAATAAGGAAAGGCTAAAGAGATTATATTAGCTTTGAAGTCTCCCAAGCTCTTTGTATCTGTGTGTGTGTGTATGGTTTGTATGATTGCTGTGAATAGTGACAATTTCTAACTAGCTCTAGTTCAAAATGACAGCTGTTGCAAATCACAGAGGAACACTTTATCTGTCGCATGAAACACACGCTCCCAGATGTCAGAAAATAGCACGACTCATGCAGCTGCTGTCAAACATTATTAGCGCAAGGCTCTTTGATGCCATTATTTTTTGCTCGTCAACACACTTTTGTTGTCTGCTATGAAACAGCCAGACCCATGCTTTTGTTTCTGATGTATTAGATGTGAGATTTGATATGAAATGATCCAGATGAGCCAGATGCCACAGGCAGGTTAAATGTCTAGCTCCATCTACTGGATCTCCAGGCTGGATACTGTATATCTCAAATGCATAGTTATCTTTAGAATAGCAGTATAAGAGCCAACCTGTCTCATAGGCAGTATAGGCATATGCTAGTGGCACTGTCCATCCATAGGAGGCCAGGGCGTCACCAAGAAAAAAATGAAAAACTTTTATTGTAAACTGTATTTCTACTAATTCTATTTTTTTTTTAAAAGCCCATCCTGTCATTCTGTCAGATGCAACATTAGTAGCTACTGTTCATTCATTTAATAAATAACTGCTAGCTAACAATCATCTCTATATCATTTGTAACGCCTACCCTAAATTCATTAATAAAACTAGGAAAGACCATTCAGGTATAATAACATAACATACATCTGTCGTCCCCTCAGAATTAAACACACTGCCTGCACAAAGCTTCCACTATCTGCCTGAAGAAACTGGACAAATGTTAGCCTTTCTTATATTAGTCAATCAAAATGATATTCCTGTAGTTATTAATACATATTAATTGCTTTTGATACAGTATGTAGTATGTATGTATGTCTTTAGAATGTTACAGGCTATAATGTGTCATAGGTAATATAATTAGCTTTTATAATTATATTTATATAATTTATTATACAGATTTTATTACTGTGCAGGTTAATGCAATAAAGTATTAATATAGTATATATATATATTAATATTATGTTTATATATCGTTCCGAATTTTGTACATAATTATGTAATCATTTTAATTTCTCTTGTTTCTGTAATACTTTTTTACTCTTTAATGCTAAACACAATGATTGATGATTCAAGGGACTCCAACCATAATCTCGCCTTATACATCACATTGGTCTGGGCCGGCTCTGAGCTTTATTCTACTATTTTTAGTCATCATTTCTGTTGAATATTGAGTTGAATAAAGGTTTTAGTCTCTTTGTACTGATGTTAATGACCTGGCCAGCTCTTTTAACAGTGTATGCTTAAGTGTTTTTAACAAGGTTGCCCCAGAATGAGGATAAAACCTCTAATGAATTCTCATTGTTATTCTCTATGGATAAGCAATGATATTTGCTCTTGAAAAATATCTGTCGGCGGGTAAAGGAAGAATGGAAAATGTCACAGCTTAAAGTTCATTATTTATATCGTAAGGAAAGAAAATTTTATTAATGCTTTTATGTACTGATACCTTTTCATTAGTTGCATGTTGCTTTTAGGATTCAGTTTAAATGTTGGTTTTGATACACAGGCCACAAAATATCTCTGAACTATTTGTGCTGTAATTCATTGTGAGGGCACTTAGGTTGTCTAGTCAGTGACTTTTAGCAGTCCCTAGGCCAAAGCAGAGACTTAAGGAAGTGTATGCCCCTTAGTTGTGGCCTTAATGCTGTCCTTTTGCACCTATGCACATATGTTTGCTATTTTGCACTTTTAGTTAGATGCTATCTGCATTCCAGTTTCTGGCACATAGACAATAAAGCTTAATTTAATCTAATCTAATCTAATCTAATCAAATCTAATCTAGTCTGCTGTTGAGGAATGTGCTGAACACCGGGGTTAGGTTGGGTGATTGTGAAGGCCAAACACTTTTCTGTTTTTATTTTTAGTGTTCCTTCCTAGTTTTAAAGTATTCAATATTAATTTACAGTGTGTAAATCACACAGTACTACCTTGTAAGGTCCATAAGCTTTTGGAAACAGACACATTATTCTCTTAAAACTGTTCCTCCATGTGCAAAATTCATTTTTTAATTTACTATGAATTTTTAGCCGTTTCTCCACAGTTTTGATGTCTTTAATATTAATCTACTACATAAAAAATAAAAAAAATCAAATTAATGTATACAATTTCTCCTCTAACATTTGGCATAGCTTGTTTTTTATTGGTGATATCTTAAATTATCCTTTTCTGCCAGAACACTGGAGATACTTTATAATGCTTATATATAATACTATTATTATAGTCCTACATATCTCATATTCTTCGGAGTAATTATGTGTTTCTGTAAAAATACAGTATTTATTGTAAAAAAAAAATAGCATTTGTTGGTAGAAAACAACAAGATATCCTTTAGTATTCTTTAGAGAAGGGGTGTCTGCAAAGTGTAAGTGGAGCTGCAGTTTTTAATTCTAAACAACCAGCAGCACACCTGAACCCTCTTAATTTTTTTTTGCACGGTCAGTAATCAAACAACTATTAACATGTTCTTCTTATAATAGGCTAGAATGATAACCTGCATCCACAGGAGCCCTTGGACACCCCTGCATCAGAGGGACACCAAGCCATCAAGCAGTGTCTAGAATTGCCACTAGATGTCACTCTTTTGCAGATTTACTTCACAGGAACGTACTGTATGTTAAGTAAGTTTCTCCACTGTCCTGGCAGAGAAAGCTGATGTGAGATGCTATCAATAAAAAATTTCCCGGCTGTTGAGCACAAAGAATTTTGTCCAAGGAGAGGAATTGCATAAGTCTTGTGTTTCTCTTGGAAAGGCTGTAATCGTTTATCATTTTGAAATACTGTAGTTTTATGGGTTTGTGAGGCTGCGCAGGTCAGGGGGTTATTGAGTGTTTGGGATGGCACTGAGCTGTGTAGAATATTCACATTAGACAAATTCTTTATGTTGAAGATCAGTACTAGCCCATCACTTTTGGGTGCATGGCCTGACTTCAAGGCATGTGAAGATGTGTGGTCTGGGGCTGATGAGAGAATGAGCAATTCCAGCGTTACTGAATTGGCCCCTGAATGCGAAGCTGTTGGGCTTCAGCGCCAAAGGTTCGAGTGGAAACTTGTCTGGAGGCCTCATCAAGGAGGGAGCTTTCAAAGTAAATCTGTGGCTGATCTGAAGGCATTTCCTAAACAACGTTTTCAGTATAGATTTGTTGACTAACGCAACATTGCAATTTAGTGGTGCAGCTTGCATGCCTTACACAGTCTGTCAGCCAGAAAGTACGTGAATGTGGAAGCATTCACGGACAGTGACATAATGCATCACCAAGCTGATGAAAGCCTTTCAAGAACTTGCTATTTACACACACAAAGAATCAACCATAAGGAATGAAACCTGGTGGGTAGTCACATCAGACTATCACAGAGTGATTCAGAATGACAGTGGACGTGATATGAGCTGCTGTGACCCACTTTAATTGAGCTGGGGGTTTTTTTAGCCTCTGAGTTGAATGAGAATAGAGCAAAATCAGATATCCCTGCCCTGTTCAGACCTTATCAGTTAGTGGACAGATGTCTACAGTGCTGATAGCAAAGTAAAATACCTCTGATGCAGTCATTTATACATCATTCTTAGCAGTGGCATGTGAAGTGTGTGTACTCTATGCTAAGTAGTTATCTAACCATCTGCCCTTTTGTGAGATCTCAAACTCTATTCATAGCAATGCAATCTATACATGTGTGGCTGAGAGTCAGAGACTGCACATTTAGCCTGGTTCTCTGTGGGTGGGTGAGATGATCTCTCCCTCTCCCTCTCTCTCTCTCTCTCTCTCTCCACTCAACACTCAGAGAGATGCAAGACAATGTGACTGCATGACAGATTTGGCAGTTAGTGTTCTCCTCCAAGCATGTTTAGGTGTCTAGCCATTTGAAATAAGATGCAGTGGTGCTTCACATGCCTTACAAAAAATACATGCAAGCCTTAAACTGTCCAACACTGGTAGCATAATGTGTTATGTTAGGGTAGGAACTAGCTATTGGATGGGAATTGACAATGACACAACTGGTGAATAAAATCAGTTAAGAAAATGTAAAAAATGCTTTAAAAACAAAACACTGGTTTATGCAGAGACTGTAATATGCATGTACATTGCATACAGAACTCTTCTCTTAGTCTCTCAGGCCAAGTTCAGACTGTTTGTCAATCAGATCTAGTAAGATGACTGTCCAAACTGTTATTTGCAAGTGATCAGATCAGATTTTTCTGTTCCCGCTGTGTAAATTTCTGGTTGAACTTTCTTCTCCATGTTCTGTTACCATAAGGCAACAATTACATTTAAGCATTTCATGTAAAAGACGAAGAACCACAGAACAGGCATTATTTGGGTGGTGGGTCATTTTCAGCACTGCGTTATAGTATGTTAGTGTGTGTTGTGCTGGTACAAGTGTATCAGACACAGCAGTGCTGCTGAAGTTTTTAAATGCTTATTCCACTTACTGACCACTTTATAAGCATTCCTACCTAGTTAGTCTGCCTTGTTGATATAAAATCAGAGACCGAAGCTCATCTGCTCAATTTGTGTCTGTCATCTTCTAGTCCTTCATCACACAGGACGCTGCCCACAGGATTTTATTGGCAAGATGTTTCTGGTTGTTGGTTTATTCTCAGTCTGGCAGTGATACCTAGGTGTTTAAAAACTCCAGCAGCACTGCTGTGTCTGATGCACTAATACCAGCACACAATAACACAACACCACACTCTAAATGTCACTTTAGTGCTGAAAAGGATTCGCCATCTAAATAATAGCTGCTCTGTGGTGGTCCTGTGGGGTCCTGACCAAAAAAAAAAAACAGGGTGAGAGGAGGATAATAAATTATAGAGATAAAGTATACAGAGAAACAGAAGTGCTTCAAAATGTTTTTGACTTTTAGGAAAGGGACCACTGCCTTTGAACGTTTTGAAGAATCTCAGTTTTAGGTTGTGTGGTATATGATAAAGCAATTGCAATACCCAGAGATTGTTTTTTTTTCCCTCAAAACCCAGACCTTACCATATGTGTGAGGGTGAGGGAGAGAAAGAAAAAAGAACTACAGACTTCAGCAGAATGGCATGTGATCAGATAAATGTCTATATATTTACACGCAAGACATAATCTGTGATATTGTACTTTGGAACAGAATTAAAAGACAATACCTTTTGCCATGTGGAAACACTATGCAGTAATGTGTCATTACTTCCCTCATCCCGTCATTCAGACACATGAATCAAACCCAGGCTGTCCCAGTGCAAATAAACCTACTATCAATGTACCACAGTCACAGCTGTCAAAACATGCCTGGGTATACTGCACAGGTTGTTATGGACAGTCTAAAACATGACTGACTAAAAATATATATATTTAAAATATGTATAGTTAAAATAGTGCCCATATTTCCTTGCTTGGTTTCAGGAATTATTGTCATTTCTGACAGGTTCTGTCCAGGCTGAGATACGTGTTGTCCACAGTACACATTAGTGATGAAAAGCAGTCACAGTTATATTACCACAGTTAGCTGTAGAGTGGCATCAGGGAACTGAGGTTAGCTATATCATATTGCCAGTCAATTATGAATATTTTCCTATTTAATCTTCAGAAGATTTCAAGACAAAATTTGGAATTGTATGGACTTAATAGGCTTGAGATCCAATATGGAAAATGTTATATAAGTTTCAGATGTCATTCCAAGTGTTAAGGCGATATTGGTTGTTCATCTGTCATCTGTATGTGCCTTTCTACATTTCATGCTGTTCTTTTTCATGATGGTTCTGGGCAGAGATGGTAGAATGTCTTTTTACTTCACTGTTTTTTCTGGGATGTAACCACATTGCCAACTAGAGAAGAGGTGACTCAAAGGTTTGTGTGGAAAGTTGTTCAGCTGCTTGGAGAGAGTTGATGGATTCCTGCCTCACTGCTTATAGGCATTTCCAAGCAGAGCTATACTGACATTTCCTAGAAAATGAGGCTTTGTACCTTAGTGGTGATGTTTATGCATTTATATGAGAAAATATTTTGTACAGATTACACAATTATCACAAATATATTCCAGTTTACTGTAAATACTATTCACTGATCAGCCACAACATTAAAACCACTGACAGGTGGTGTGAATGATGCTGACTGATATTGTTACATTTTTACATTTTTACCTACCAAGATAAATGGTTCCTTAGAGGACTACTTATGTAAAAATGTGTCTTTGATTTATTTTATTTCTGTTTATGAACAAAGAGTTAATCCACTTTTAAATTAGACTCAGAAATCATCAGCATAATCTGTTGCGACCATACTGCTGGGAGTCAGATTGCTCGATACCATTGTTTATTAGGTAACAGTAACCACCTCACCTTAGCCTGTAATTCATCCAAAATCTGAACCATCCCAAACAGTGTTTTCACACTTCAACCGAACCTGACCATGGTTCAGTAGATAGTGGCCCCTACCACACCTGCTAATTAGATTTTTGCTATTTTTTAAAGTCAGAAGTTTAAAACCAGTAATGTAGGCATGAAACAACCTTCTGTGATTTAAATCTGACATGTCCACACAGACTTCAAAATCTGATCTGTGTTACATCAGAAAATAATAGTTGTAAAAATAGTACAACAGTTTGAATGTTGTCAACCTGTTTTGTTTGACCAGATTTGATTTTATATATAAGTTTAAAAAACATGGCATATTTTTTGAGTATGATGGATTTTGAGTAACTGTCGGAGTTAATTGAGCCATTTACACTTTCACTAAGTGTTAAATTTTATCTCCTTTATAGTGGATTGAAGTTGGAGGGGGGGATTCATGTTTTTTGTTGTTGTTTTTTTATGTATTTAACTTTGAGAGGTCAGTGTAAGGTCAGTGTAGTGAGTTCCAGGTTTCAGTATTGGTGTTCAGTGATTAAACAGAACAACCTTTTCAGGACACGTGTTTTAAGCTCCAGCCTGAAATTTGCACTTGGCTCAACAGTCACTAGTTCCATTACTGGACATTTGTTTATCTCATTTTATAGATTCCTCAGAACTGAGTAAAACCCTCCCTTATTACACCACCACCACTAGTGCAATAATATGGCTGTTTTAATGGAAAATACATTAAAGAGTATAAGACTGTTCATTCTGGTTCACTGTTAAGCATGATGACCTTTAACTCTTTCAGGCACACATAGAACTTCTTTCAAAATGTCAGATTTATTATGTTGGACAAATTAGAAACCATTTAACTAAATATTTACAGTAAAAATATTTGATTTGTTTAAAGAATATGCTGCTGCAACAAAAGCAATGTTTTGTTTAGTATACCAGTTTCAAACATTCTGTTGGAATAAAAAAAACATTTATATATTTTTTTAAACAACAGTAACTTACAAAGACTCTGATTTTGTTTAAAATAATAATAATGATGCAACATAAATTAACAATGTAACATCAAAAAAATCTATCACAATAATATAGTGCAGAATATTTAGTGCATGCATATAACCTAGGTACTTTAATTATCTAAAAGTCACAACAGTAGAGTTAAAGGCCAAGTGATTTGATCTGGGCAGCCTGAACTCCACAGCTGCCAGCCCTTTATAGTGAAGCAGGACAAGGAACAATTAGCTGCCTCCTCTGTAGTGGAGACCACTGTGAATGTATTGTTGTTGGCTCTGGTAGCGTGGTACACCGTGTTCAGTCTGGTGTGTCGGCCAGAACACCACTAAAGCCAGAGTTTGATCAAGAGTTTTATTGCAGGTAAGGACATAGGCGTAGTTACAGGCTGTGGTCTAGGAGACACAAACAGATAAATCTGTAAATAACAATACAGGTACTAATGAACTAAATGAGATAAAGAAACTACCTCAAAAATTCTAAAAGGTGTATCTTAGGCCTATCTAGGGCACCACAGTTCTCTGATAGTACTTAGGCGCCATCTAGTGGTCATTCTCAGTAACTGACGCCGGAGTAGCTGTTGCTAGTTTCACTCAAGCCACACATTCAATGAAACAAAGTAAAAATAATAACACAGCAAAGATGTATCAAATAAATGTCTTCAAACTATTATAATACAAAGAACTAACAAAGCTATTCACCAAATACAGCTGTGTAGATGTGAAACTAAACATGCATTTAGCCAATACAAGTCTGCTTACTTATACAAACTAAAACATTACCAATCACACATACTACTGAAATAAATGGTCTTGACTTACGGTTTCTCAATAACGCACAGCAGCTGAACAGAGTTGAACAGTCAGAGCAAAACTAAGGTAGCTGGCCATGAGGCAGCAAAATCTACACTGTTTCCTACAGGAAATGACATCAGAGAACAACATGTGACTAGCTTCAGCCAATGGCATTAGGTTTCCACAGATTAAACAGAACAAATAATATATTAATAAATTATTAAACTCTACAGTCAGTTCTGGGCCTTTTGAACAGCCGCCCCCAAATGTATAGAATACATTTGTTCTCAACAAAGGCTCCATCAATTACTGATTGACTGCAGATCCAGGACGGCTTTCTTCCTCTGAAGAGGGGAGGGCTGGCAGAAACACAAGTCTGGCAACAGGTCGGGTGTATGTTTTACCCTTAACCTGTACATCTGCAACCCGAATGTGACCATCAGCACTGGGGTGGACTTTGACAACTCGTCCAATTGGCCAGAGGGCTCTAGGCAACTGGGGATCTACCATCATCACTACTGAACCTCCAGGGAGATTCGCTGACCCGGAGTGCCACTTTTGGCGGGACTGCAGGCTTGGTAGGTACAGACGAATAAAGCTGGACCAAAAGTGGTCTGCCAGTACCTGTGAGTGCCGCCACCGACGACGGCTTAGGAGCTCATCCTTTGGATATACTATCTGTGGAAGGGAGCCGTCCAGCCGCCCCATCAACAGGTAATTTGGTGTCACTGGGTCAAGGTCACTGGCATCTGAAGAGACGTAGCCCAGGGGTTTAGAATTGAGGATTCCCTCAACCTCAAGGAGCACAGTACGAAGGACTTCTTCAGTGACTGGTTGTGCACCCACGGTGGTGTAAAGTGCAGTCTTCACCGAACGGATCTCTCTCTCCCATACACCTCCGAAGTGAGGTGCTGCTGGAGGATTGAAGCAGAAATGGATCTTCTGTTTGGCTAGAAGCTGTTGTAAGTGTGGGGACAATGCTGAAAAGGCCTCTTGTAGTTCCCTTTCCCCTCCTCTGAAGTTTGTCCCCTGATCTGAAAACAGCTCGGCAGGTGTACCCCTTCGGGCTATAAACCTCCGGAGAGCCATCAAGAATGAATCCGTATCAATCGAGGTAAGAACATCTAAGTGCACAGCACGGGTGGTAAGGCACTTGAATATTATACCCCATCTCTTTTCATTTCGGCGTCCTACCTTGACCCCAAAGGGTCCAAAACAGTCCATCCCCGTAGAATGAAATGCGGGTTTGAACAGTTGAAGGCGGGCTACCGGTAGGTCAGCCATCTTTGGTACAGTGGGTCTTCCTTTCCATCTGTGACAGTCAGGGCAAGTTCTTTGGAAACGGCGGACTGCCTCACGTCCTCTCAAAATCCAATATGTGCGTCGAATCTCTGCAAACACCCTTTCTGGACCTGGGTGTTTCAGGCGACTATCAAAATCTTGGATCAGGAGCCTGGTTACTGGGTGTGCAGGATCTAAGACTATAGGGTGCAAGGTACAAAGATTGAGGTTACCTGCCCTGCGAAGTCTGCCTCCCACACGAATTAGTTCTCCAGCATGGTCAAGCTCTGGAGACAAACCTAGAAGTCGACTGCTTTTGAGGACAGGTTTCCCAGCCTTTAGGAGACGTAAATCCTCAGAGAAACTGTCAGACTGAGCCATTCTGAAGATCAGCTTCTCTGCGTTGCAGTAGTCTTCAGCAGTTGGAATGCGTTTGTCATCTGTTGACACGGATAGCTTCTGGACCGTGCTTTCGAGGAGCTCCTTCCAGGTGTTGCACTCATTTGGATTTATCTCAGGGTAATTCGTCATAGCAGAAATGACACCGCAGACAACAGACTTGCGGAGTTCAGAGGAATCATCAACTGGATTGATGGTTGGGTTCCCTGGCCATTCGTTGGGGGGCAACAACAGAAAGGGGGGCCCTTGACTCCACCTGTTGGGTTTCTCGAGTGCTTGCAAGGTCTTACCCCGGGTGATATCGTCGGCTGGGTTTCGGGCAGAATCAACGTACCGCCAGATATGATGCTCAGTTAGATCCTGAATTTCTGCCACCCTGGTCCCAACGAAGACCTTAAAGTGACAAGATTCCGACTTCAGCCATGTTAACACTGTTGTGGAGTCTGTCCACAAGACTGTGTTATCTATCCTCAATGTAAGCTCATTGTGCAGGAGCTGAGAAAGTTGAGCACCAACAAGTGCTGCACAGAGCTCTAACCTGGGCACTGAATGGAGGCGTTTAGGAGCAACCCTGGAACGAGCCATCAGAAACGAGAGCTGGACTGTCCCTGGACTCTGACCATCTGAGGTTCGAAGGTAAGCAACTGAGCCGTATGCTTGCTCAGATGCATCGCAGAATATGTGCATCTCTCTGCGGACTTCAGACATGTCTGTCTCTTTGGGTAAGTACGATCTGGGGAGTCTGATCTGGGGTAGAATCTGGAGCTCATCCGTCCAGTCGTTCCACTTCTGCAAGAGGTCTGGAGGTAGCAATGGGTCATCCCAACCTCTATGTTTGTCCCACAGTGATCTGACTAATACCTTGGCTCTGGTGGTGAAGGGCGAAATGAACCCCAAGGGATCATACTGGCTTGCCAACACCCTGTAGATATTTCGCATTGTTGGAACATCATAATCTATTGGTCGATACTTGTAACTCAAAGTGTCGCTTGTGAAGTGCCAGCTAAGTCCCAGTGTTGACTCTGGAGCATCCGTCTTCTCATGCGCAAGCCAAAGCTCCACACTGTCCGATCTTGCCTCCTTTGGTAAGTGGCTGATGACACTTGGTTCATTGCTGGCCCACTGGCGCAGTTCGAATCCTGCAGACCTCAAGAGAGATGTTAGTTTGTCAACCACATTTCTGGCCTCGGCTACAGTGGGTAGGCTCTCAAGACAGTTGTCGACATAAAAACATTTCTCAACTGCCAATCTCACTTCGTCTCCTGGCTGGCTGCTCTCTGTGATGTGGCGTTGCAAAGCAAAGGTAGCACAGCATGGGCTACAGCTTGTGCCAAAGGGAAGCACCTGCCATTCATAAACTGCTACTGGTTCCTCTCGGCTCACGTCTCTCCATATGAAGCGCAACAAGGAGCGGTCCTCTGGGAGGAGACGGACCTGGTGAAACATTCCTTTGATGTCACCTGAAATGGCTACAGCATGTTCACGGAACCTCAAGAGGACTCCTAGCAGTGGTGCACCTAAGGTTGGACCAGGGAGCAGGTACGCATTTAAGTTCTGTCCTCTGTACTGGTAGGAGCAATTGAACACCAGCCTGTTCTTGCCATTGTGGCTCACCATATGGTGAGGAACAAACCAGGTCTCTTCTTCCCTTTCTAGCATCTGAGGACTTAGTTTGACCACTGACCCAGCTTGAATCAACTTCTCCATCTCGACTTTATAGGCCTTAGCTTGATCTGGATCCCTGGAGAGTCTTCTTTCTACACTTCGTAAGTTGGACATGACTGCTTCCTTTGAGGCCTTTAAGTGGGGCATATCCTTCCGACGAAGAAGTGGAGTGGCATAACGAAGAATGCCGTTCACTTCCACACGTGTGGTCTTGGCCTCAAGCAGAGAAATAGCCTCCTGATCCTGTCTCGAGCGAGTTACCAATTTCTCATTTCTGAAAGGGACAGTATCCACTTGCCATAATCTTTCAACATGTTTCATCAGCTCACTCACTTGGGGGGATACTGATGATAGAAGGCACTGCTGAGGACGGGCTGACTGATTCACTGTCCATGCTGGACCCTGCAGAGTCCATCCCAGGCGAGTACGAATGGCAGCAGGGCCTCCTAGAGGACCCAAACGGACCGGCTCAATGGGTGTGATAAGGGAGGGGTGGTCACTCCCGATGAGCAAAAGGGGATGTATCCTCTTGAAAGAAGGTATGGGGAGACCAACCAAATGGCTATACTTCCTCTTAAGTAGATTCATGGGGTAGGTGTGGTCTGCTAGGTCAATGCGAGTTGCTGTGAAAGCTCTGGAAATCGGATGTTTGATCTTTGGAGATGCAGGGGAGGAGACAGAGAAGGAGACCGAAAACCCATGGAGATTTTGCACATCTTGTCTGATGGTACGTAAAGGTAGCTCCTCCGGTGTGCCTTTTAGACCTAGTTTCTGAGCCGCAGAAGGTAATAACATTGTTCTCTCAGACCCATCATCCAAAACTGCGAAGGTGTCAATGATCTTATCACCATGATGGAGAAGAACACGCACAACCTTCAACAAGACTCGCTGTCCTTCAGTGGGTCTATCTAAGTAGAGCACCTCAGTAGCTGGGCTCGCAGCACATCTCTCTTTATTTGTGGACTTTGCCGAGCCTTCAGTGTATCGGTCATTTACCTCATGTAGAATCTGCAGATGCCTCCTATTGCATAGACTACAGGGTTTCTTGAGATTACACTGTGCTGCATGGTGGGATCGGGCACATCGCCAACATCTCTTGTTGGCCTTTATCCAATTTGTCACTTGCTCTGTGGTGAGCTTGGAGATAGCAGTACACTGACTAAGATAGTGCTCTGAATTGTCACAGAATGGGCAGTAAGGTTGGCTCTTGCCCTTTCTTAAGATAGCCCTTTGAACCTCCTCTACTGAGGTTCCATCCTTGGATCCATGCAAAACAGCAACAGATCGCTTCCATGGGCGTGTCTCGACCTTGGGTCCCAGTTTCTCCCTTCCCATCCTCGTAGGTAGTTGACCATCAAAATCCTGACACCAGGCCTCATGCCTTAGCCAGTCAGCCAGGTCCTTCAGAGTGTAACTGGTCCCAGCTTGAGGAAACATGTAGCGACGGAAGTCTGCTCTCTGCTCCGGTGGTAGCTTGCTCAGTAGGCGGGCAACATGTGAACCACACCGTAACTCCACTTGTCCCTCAGAGCCAAGGGTGCTAAGCAAGCCTACAAGTGACTGGATCTGAAGTGCAAACCTCTCAAATGCAGCAGTGTCACCACGTCTTACATCTGGAGACTCCATCACAGTGGCAATTCGCTTCAGGGCTAATTGATGTGGCTGGCCAAACTTGTCATTCAAAGCTGCTAATGTATCTGAATAGGGTCTTGGAGAGTGCAGATAGGCATCAGCAACCAATCTTGCCTCTTCTAACCTCAAGTGATCCACTAGGACCTGATACTTGAATAATTCTGTTGCCTCAGCTGGTAGAAGGTTCTCTAATGCGATTTTTAGACGAGCGAACTCGCTTGGGTCTCTATGAACAAAGCTAGGGATGGTTGGTCGAGGCCCTCTATAAGTCGTCTCATTCGCAATGTTACTAGTGAGGAACTGTGCTGAATAAGGTGAAGCAACTGATAGAGGTTGTGAGACAGCTGGTGGATGTTCAGACCGGAACTGCCTGGTGGGTGGCACCCAATGCTGTGAGTAAGGATTTGAGACCCTGTCAGGTATCCGTGCAGGAGTGGATTGTGCTGCAATGCCGTGGTGCTTCCGGAGTGGTAACACATCATGCTTTGATGTTAGGGTGGGTCGCTTTATAGCTGACTCAGGCTGCCTAGTGGCTTGGGTCTTCTCCTTGAGAATTTGAAGTTCACTCATCATCGTGTCAAGGCGTTCCAAGAGTGGTTGATTACTTGTTAGCTCATCTTCAGTATAGTCTGGCCAGGGGGGTGGTGCAGGCCAATCCTCCTCCTCACTGTCTTGTTCAGGAATGGGCTCTTTCATTGCCTGAGCTGTATCTTGACCTTGGTCTCTCTGTACATTAGGTGCAGCATTCACTGATTGCTTCATCTGTGTTAGAATAGACCTCAGCTCAGCCAAGTCTGAGGACATACACTGTTGTGTCTTTCGAAGAAGACAACGCTCATACCTTATCTCCTCTAATTCTTCTCTGAGATCGCTGGATGAGTGTCTGGACAAAGGGGGCCTTTCATAAGGGCTGGAATGGTATTGCTCTGGATCAGATGGGTAAGTAAAATGATTCTCTGAATCATGATACATCTTTCCGGCTGAGGAGCTATGCTCAACATCATGGAATGAGACCTCCTCTTGAATGTGCAGTTGAGGTGCGGGTCCATGATGTGAGGTCATGGGAGTCATTCTTCTAACCTCCTCCGGGTGAGTAGTACACCCAACTTCATGTCCCTGCCTGTGATGATGGGAACCAGGAAACTGTACATCATAATCTTAATAGCGTGCAGGGGGGTGAATATGGCGCCTAGGACGGGCGCCCTGCACATCATACTCTTGAGCAGTATCCATGTTTGGACTAAACACAGGGCCATCCGGCTCGAAGGACCATCAATGTAGTGGAGACCACTGTGAATGTATTGTTGTTGGCTCTGGTAGCGTGGTACACCGTGTTCAGTCTGGTGTGTCGGCCAGAACACCACTAAAGCCAGAGTTTGATCAAGAGTTTTATTGCAGGTAAGGACATAGGCGTAGTTACAGGCTGTGGTCTAGGAGACACAAACAGATAAATCTGTAAATAACAATACAGGTACTAATGAACTAAATGAGATAAAGAAACTACCTCAAAAATTCTAAAAGGTGTATCTTAGGCCTATCTAGGGCACCACAGTTCTCTGATAGTACTTAGGCGCCATCTAGTGGTCATTCTCAGTAACTGACGCCGGAGTAGCTGTTGCTAGTTTCACTCAAGCCACACATTCAATGAAACAAAGTAAAAATAATAACACAGCAAAGAGGTATCAAATAAATGTCTTCAAACTATTATAATACAAAGAACTAACAAAGCTATTCACCAAATACAGCTGTGTAGATGTGAAACTAAACATGCATTTAGCCAATACAAGTCTGCTTACTTATACAAACTAAAACATTACCAATCACACATACTACTGAAATAAATGGTCTTGACTTACGGTTTCTCAATAACGCACAGCAGCTGAACAGAGTTGAACAGTCAGAGCAAAACTAAGGTAGCTGGCCATGAGGCAGCAAAATCTACACTGTTTCCTACAGGAAATGACATCAGAGAACAACATGTGACTAGCTTCAGCCAATGGCATTAGGTTTCCACAGATTAAACAGAACAAATAATATATTAATAAATTATTAAACTCTACAGTCAGTTCTGGGCCTTTTGAACATCCTCATTCCTCACACAGGTAACATGTAGAAGAGACAGTGAGAACAAGCTAGATAAAAAAGAGACCAAAGTAAAATCTCATAGACTAACAATAGCAAAACAAATACAAACTAGACTCCTTTCAAGACTGAATACTGACTTTATTGTTTCAGAAATTATGATATTATTTTGTATAATATGATAGTTATTACATCACTTCCTGTGTTACATTTTATTTTAAATGTAATTTCTAGTTTCTAGTCATAATTAGTCAAAATAAAATAAAAATAAATAAAAGTACGAGGTTTCTTATAGTGACCACTGCACCTTAAAGGAAAGAAGATAATATTAGACATATTCAAGCCTATTATAAGAACAGGAAATTCTGCAGTGGACTAAAGATAAAGCTGAAGTTTCAGTTGTGGTCATAGTTTCCACTCTTTAAAATACCTTTGTTCCTGAAAATTGCTTCTCTCTGCTCTTCTAGCAGAATCTGCCCTGTGGGGAATCAGGCTCTCTTCCTAAACTGTGATTAATCAATGCCACACTTGCAGATCACAAGCTACTCAGCTATTAACTGAACTGTCAGTCAAGAAACGAGAGCACAGCTACTGTAACAGACTTTCACAATTCTTGATGAGGACTCTTTAAACCTTTCATCAAATAAAGTGTGTGAATTTCATATACAGCATTTTCTCCTGATCCACTGTCCTTCACTTTAAAGTACTTTTTGTTTGGGGGGGGGGGGGGGGGTCTCTGATTAAGCTAAATTATTCTTTTAAGTGGTTAAATAACACAATTTGATTTAATAATTTAGCTGTTTCAATTATTAGTTGTGATTTCAATATTCAAAAAATATCATGTTATTTAAACATGTCAAAGAATTCCCTGTCCATTCCCATTGTTTTTTTTTCAAGGGAAGATGCTTGCTGCATGTTCAGCAATTACTAATATTTATTTTACTTATATTTATTTTAGAAAAATAAATGTATCTTTAAAACAGAGCAAGGTCACCATGTTTCTATTTTTTTTTATTTCAACTTTCTCTTCAAATTAAAGGCAATTTTTACTAAATTGTCCATCCTGTCATGCAGCTTAAAAAAAAATACTGATTAGGCTGTAGAAAATATGATTTAATTCTTGTCAAAAGTATTTTAAAATCCTGTTATATATTCACAATAACTCTAAATCTAAAATTGAAGTAATTCATGGGAGGTTTTGAGGGCCACAAGCCGCACTATTTTGATAATGATCCAGTAATAGAATCAGTCCAGCACTAGAATCAGGCTCGTGACTCTGAGCTGCAGAGCTGGGTTCCTGTGGGATGGAGAACAGGAGCACAGTGCTGATTGATTGAACAGAGCGATGCAGGCCAAATCTCAGATGATTAAGAGAGGAGAGCAGGGAGCATCAGCTCAGCCAGAGCCCCACCTGGAGCTCATAAAGAGCCGAGAGCCTGTCGCTCCCACTGCATACGTGGCCTTGCTGAAAAACTCTGTTCTAGTCAGAAGTTCCAACTTTGTGTTTCTTTCTGTGGTTTCAAGCAAAGCATCACTTCCGATCACGAAGCAGGAAGATCCCAGGCGGTTAGTCACGCCGGATAGATAGATGCATGTTCTCTCTGTCCTCACTTGAACCTGAAATAGAAGCTGTGGCTTTTGTTTTTCTTTCCTGTTTGATTCTGCATTCCTTCTAGAGGAACAAACACACAAGATAGTGTTTGGTCTGGAATGCCTTCATTAGGCTCTAAGAAAAGCACCCTCTTCATGGACGGTGGGATAAACAAAGAGCTCCAAACATGTTTTTGAAACGACGGAAGTATTTTGTTTTCTAAAAGAACCTTTAATTTCATCTTTTTTTTTTTGAAGAACTATTTTTGGAAATGTGATGTACAAATATAAAGAACTTTAAGTTCAAATGTTCCCCTTTTAAGACCTGGTTCCTCTTGATCTGAGGGAGTTTTCTCTTGCCAGTGTTGCTTGTTGCTTGCTCAAAAGAGGCTCAGATCCAGATCTCTGTAAAGCTGCTTTGTGACAACATTTCTTATTGAATTAATGTTCTCTGGTCAAATTGATCCATGTTTAACCATGTTTGACAAGTGGTTAAAAATACTACTTTTTACCATAAATATGTCTAGTTTAATTTAATTGGTTGTTTCTTAAAGCACATAACAGTATTAGACCTTATCCTGACGGAAACTTTTGTCATGTGACAAGATGACCAACATTCAACCAGAAATGAACGTGTATTGATGTTCGTGACCAGCTGGGTTAAGTGCTTACAGGGGAGATCCCAGCATACTTGACCGCTGCTCTTTTCTATTCTTTGTAGTTTTATGTTTATGTTGTTGTGATATATTTGTTTGTTTGGTTTAGTGGTAGTGATTCCGTTGTCGGAGCATTATTCACCCTCCTGGTGTGATGGATAAGAGCTCTGCTGGTGGAGCCACTATTTGAGTAAAAAAACACTGCTCCTTAGAGGTTGCTAAACAGGACTATGGCCTGGTCTTGTTACTCTACTCACAGTGACACTATAGCATTTGAATGTAATTACACAAATTAAACCCAGCTGAAAATGTTTCATGCTTCAGAACTGATTACTAGTAGGGTAAAATAACCTTCATGTAGTGGAGTAAAAGTTCTGCAAAAAATACAGTATTTTATGGGTCCAATCCAAGAATTTTTATTATAGGATTATGTGTTAAAGTAATGGGCATAGAAACACCCACACTCTAAAAATGCTGCTACTGCACTGTGTAACTTTACAACCTTTATAATAATAAAAAATAAATAAATAAATAATAATAATAATAATAACAATAATACTTTTATAACCCAAGTCATATCTTTGTAAAATTCTGTTATATTACTCTACTGTCTCAGTCTACACACTTATGACAATTCCAGTAATGGTTCTGAACCACTTAGCTTTTCTAGAAAACCATGTGCAAAACAACTATAGGGGAAGTCCTGTCCATAATTCTGCTTTAAATAGCTTGGTCAGCTTAAGTTGACCAGGCTGTTTTTGCAAGTGTTTCTTAGCTTACCAAGCAAACTGAACAGCCTGCAGCAACTACATCATATCCATGTTATTTGTAAACAAATACTTTGTTTACAGAAAATAATTAAGATTATATTTTTATAAAGGTTTTGTCATAACTTGTTGGTGTATTAACAATAAATGTAACTACAATCTCAACAAAAGTTTTAAAATAATCATATATTTATGTAACACTTATGATGAAGAGGGCTGATATACTCATATGACACAGTGAAGATGGGAAATGACGCAAACTGTTTTTTAGCCCAGCATTTGTTTATTGTGGTTACTGCATAAGACATGATGAATGGAAATGCCCCCCATATGTATTCTATAGAACCTTAAAAATAAATATCATCCTGTTTCTACTGAAAGCTGATGTTATCTGTGTCCAAAAGAGGCGTGTACTGTTTTAATATATCTATAGTGGGTTCTTGACCCGCATATCTTTGTTTCAAGGTGTTTCATAAAAGGTGTGATAAGTTCGGCATTAATCAGGCCCTGACCACATGCTCGTTCCAGGCTTTTATTTATTGTTTGTATATACTGGAAAACATCTGGAACATATCTGGAACACATCTGTTCCACGACAAGAGGGAGAAAGTATCTAAAAGTGCAGTTCCTAAGATCTTCACCGTTTCTTGTCCAGATGATTCAGACTATAACTCACACTTATGACTAATAGTGTTCAAAGACCCCAGTCAGGTCAGGATGTTCCAGTCTGCTCCTGAAAATACTTTCCCTCTCCTTCTAGACTATAGCTTCTGAAAAGCGGATATTTCCAAGATCCTTCTGGGAAAGCCTGGAGCTGTATTGTTTCACTGTGCTGATCATTCACATGAATCTCTCCTTATGAACAATACAAGAATAAAATATGCTAAAATGAACGCCCAGAACAATACCACAGAACAATCGTATACAATAGCCTGAAACAATAATGACTCATTCTCTCCCCATAAGGCTTATTTCCCCCTTTTTCTAAGTGTGTTCTGTGTTTAGTGTTGCATAGTCATAAAGTTTATTGTCACACATTAAGTGAAGGAAAGCCTGCAAGCAGTTTGAACGTGATCAAAATGTCGAGACAATTAGATCATCCCACAAATGAGCTTAACTTAAACATTCCTTCTGGGGCTCCTTTCCCATTGGCATTCGGAAAAAAGTAACCTTTTAGAGACGTGACCTTTTTTGGAAAGGATTACAGTGGATAAGTTAACAGGAAGTGTATTTTGCCTATAAAACATTATACATGTATAGAAATAAACTTTAATACAAACTTAAATAAAATATAATGTCTAAATAAATACTATACAATAGTATACTATACAAATTTTTTGCTTCAGAGATAGCTGCTGTCTCTGGAGGTATCTCTACTGCAACTTCTGAGCTTTTTCAGGTTAAATTGATTTATATAGGAAGTCTGCACTGGCAACTAAGGAAGAATATTATAGAGTGCTTGTTGTTGTGTTGAAAAGCTACAGAAGCTTACCAAGATTGACCTCCAGTTATTGTATGGATGTATTCAGTATTTCCAGCATCTCTCCTGATTTACTTTAATGTATGATTGATTAGATTAAATAGTTAATAGCTAATAGATAGCAATACTGTTTTTTGTGGTGTTTGAATTTATTTTAATGTTACACTGTTTAAAGCTGGGTAGTTTTTTCTCGGTTTTCTCTCATTTTATCACTTCTTTATGTAACTTTTGAGTTAAAATAAGAAAATTGTTGCAAAGTTGTTGCTATGGCACACATGTGGTTGCTATGCTGTTGCTAAGCAGATGCTTATGTAATCTATAGTTGGTTAGTTTAGAGTTTCTTGGTGGTTTTCACTGATGTTGCTTGGTTTTCTCTTTATATGTAAAAAATGTGATGTAACAAAGCTGAATAGATCTTTTTTTGTTGTTGTTAGTGTCAGAAACTTATCTTAAATAAGAAAACACATAAATAGAAAAATATATTTTATCATTTCTCTGCTTCATAAACATCTACGGATGTGCAAATTGCAGTCTGAATAAGCTATCGTGCTCATTGTAAATACATCACAGAACATCCAGAAATAAAATAAGCGTTGTGGATTTTTTATATATTAATAAATAAGTGTTGGCACACAGAAAACTCTCATAGTAGATTTACACACGTGACTCACTCTGCCTCCAGTAATTGAGGAACATGATAATGCTAATGAGTTCATTACACAAATGAAAGTACATTTATCAAAAAACTTTTATGCCAAAACCTTAAGTGTGTGCAGATTATCTAATGACATAAAAATTCCTAACTCATCCTTTGTATGCACAGTTCAGATAGCTTTCAGCTTCCTCCTCTGTTTGTTTGCGCTGCACATGCTTGACAATTGCTTGACATTTATAATATTATAGAACATAATCAGGAAATCTCATGAAAAGCATGACAAGATTAGCAGCAGACATTGCTGACAGTTTCAACAAGATGAATCCATTATAAGTCATGATAATCTTCTCATAATACCTAAAGAGAGGCAGAATTACCATCATGGGAGACGCAAACACTGATTTAGTTGTTTGTTCGTGACATCCCAAAGCCCATTGTGAGTTGATGTGGCTGAGGATTTGGAAAGCAGCAGCTGTTACTGAGCCAGGCCTCTGGGCAGATTATGCAGACCAGATTACCTTCAGTCACTGCTGCGTCAACAACAACTTTTTTTAGTTTAGAAAGGAATAGAAGATGGGTGCATGTTCAAACTTACAGTTTACGCATGCAACGCTTAATTTATCCCATATTGCTCCTTAGTGATTTTCCTCCTTTCTGGATTTGTGGAGCACTAAAAAGATCCTAAATATGTGTGTAGAGAGAAAGACATCTGAGGAGAATTAAACCTGAGGGTCTAGTTCTGCTTACTTCTCCCACTCTACAGCACTGGGGACCAGATTCTAAAGATTTCCAAAGTAGCCATCCTCCAAAATACATTGGGTTGTTCATTAAAGCATAAAAGATTTTAGCATGTCAGCCCTTATGTAAGAAGGAATGTTTTTGGACTGAAACAGATCTTCAGACATCTCACCCAGCCGTACGTTATTTCAGGGAGGTTGCTGTGATAGAGCTGCAGAACTAAACTGAATTGATGCAATACGAAAGAGAAGGGACCCTGCCCATAAAGAGAAGTGTAAACCCTGCCCACAGAGAACACGTATAGGTCGGTAACACTTGGATAATCCATTTTATGGCCTCATGATGTCTAATAAATGCAATTGAACTTAACTCTAATCTTAACATTTCAGGATTGGGTTGTGGGTTAGATTTTAAGTTTAGGTTAAGGTTAGGGTTAGATTTGAGGGTTGATTAATGATTAAGGTTAGGTTAGGTTCTATTTTGAATCATTTAGTAATGAACCATACAGGTAAAGTGTTACCAACAGGTCTACTGAGCACAAACAGACACATCAGGATGTACATCCCATCAATAGGATACACTAATATGTCTATTGTACACAAGTGAGTGACAAAACAGGGTGCTTTCTGTGACTCAATCCTGTCCTTTTTGTTACTTGCTCATTCTGTCTTGCTACATTACTTACAAGAAGTGCACAAGTGAGCTCATTAACAGTATTAGAGTTTTTGGGATGATGTGTAGGATTTGCAGGCATCAGGGAGACACTGTCAATATGCAGGAGAATCCTGTGAGTCACAGAAGAGGTGGGATGTCTGGATCTTTCAGAAAATGTTGCTGTTGGCTGGTGTTTGAAATGTCTTGGTATTAATCTTGACGTTTTAGTGGGCTTTACCATTTTACACAGTTGTATGGAATTTTTAAGGTGCCCTAGAATGGCAAAGATGAATAATGAGAGTTGTAACAGTTCACCCCACACACTGTTTTGTCATCTATAAAATGCAAAATCCACATATGATCTGTATATAGAGAAAATAGCAAATTAAAAAAATCCAAAACATTATTAAAGTCAGAACTCTTTTTTTTATTTATAAAAAAAACTTAATTTACATTCAAACCCCAGCAACTTTTAAGTTTTTCACAGTTTAAAGCAAATACTACTTCAGAAAAACACAGTCTCTAGTCTTCAAAGGCTAAAAGCAATTGCTAACAGGGCAAAGCATTAATAAAAAAGACCTGACCAAGAAAACACCACTGTAGGTATCTGTGCAAAGGTCAGGGGTGTACAATGGTGTCCTCAGCGTAAAACTAACCTCAGAGACCCTATTCCAAGTTTTAATACTAGTATACATTTACAAAAGAGAAAAATCTCCTGGAAATTGTTTTATTGAAAATGTTATTGAGTGAACATATTCCAATTCAATAATACTAAAGTTAAGTACAGATTTATAATAACACTAATGAAGAGTTACCCAAGTATTTCCACTTGTGATCACAGAGAATGTGATAAGGCCCTTAATGATAAGGCTGTTTCAGTGTTCATTCATTGAGTACCTAAAGACAACAGCTACATGTAGTAAACCAATGGCATTAACACTAAGGTTCTGAAAGTTTCTTTTTGAGAAATAGCAGCCTTTTTATCTGCGTAATAATTCAATTTCAATTCATTTTAATTATATAGCAATTTTTAAACAAAAGTTGTCACAAGGCAGCTTTACAAAGAAAACAGGTCCATGCCTCTTATTAACAGCACCACAGAAAAGCCAATTATGGTGGTGACACAGTGGCAAGAAAAACTCCCTTACATTAAGAGGAAGAAACCTTGGGAGGAACCAAGTCTCAGTCAGAGTAACCCATCCTCCTAGGGTCGACCCAGACAGCACAAACAAATAACAGAACAAACAACAGTACAGAGAGATGTGGAGCCTGTAACAGGTACTAATTTATAATTGTAAAAATGTGATGGGCACGTAATATAGAGCTATGGATAATGTAGAAACAGGTACAAATCTATCAATGTGAAAAGATGATTAATTGATAATAAGGAGCTGTGGCTCATATAAAAACAAATTGAGTGTGTAATAACAGTTCAGGTATAAAGCTGCAGTGTAAAAAGATGTTAGACACTTTTGTGAATCTGGACCCATGTCTCAGGCCAGGCTCAGCCTCCAGGCCTGCACTTTATGAATTCAATAAACTGATCCTATCTAAACTGTTTCCAGGCAAGCATGAGGCGTCTTCTGTGAGCCCTGAGGCAGTGAGATAACATGCGCTGTCCTGTGAGGGTATCCAGTTTGTTACTGTTGAACCATTTTCCATCCGTTCTCCTTGTCAGACCTTTGTCTCAGACACACATCTTTGTGTTTGTGTTTATTGGCAGTTTATGTGAAGACTGTGCACATCTGCATTTCAGAACTGCATTAGTTTATATGGGAACCAGTGCCTGTACTCGTGTGTTAGTGAACTGGTTTAGTTTCATTTCAAAGAGGCACTCTTATGATCGGACGGTCACATGTGGCCCGTCGCTGTTTTGGTCGCTTTGTGGTCTGCTCAAATGCTTATTCATAGATGTGTGTCTCGATGGGTGAATATGAATAGATTAGTGCTACATAGGTTCCTGTTTATAAGCTTGAGGTTTAGAATGTAAAAACTTACAGTTAGTGTGTGTGTAGGAGTGTGTGAGTGGGTGCTATATGTGTGAACATAATTAAAACATAGAGGATCATAAACAATTGTTCATTGGTTGTTAGGATTAGACTTTATTATTAGGATTAGAGTTTATCATTCACTGATTCTTATTGAGAGTAATTAATTATTGAGCTGATAATTTAGTTTATTTAGTCATTATCTGTGTATTAAGTGCTGCCTATTACTGACATTTAAATGATATGTGTTTTATTCATATAAACTTGATAGTATTTATGTGTTATTCATGTTAACTGTCAGTTACAGTAACTAATCTTAAGATATTGTGTTTCTTTTGTACACGTTCTACTATGTTTTTAATTATTTATGTAATATGTTTTGTCTATAATGAGTTCAGAGCTCACAGTTGGTAGTGAAGGTTACTATAATACAATAAATGTGAGGGTTTACTAAAAGAAAGGAAGGAAGGAGTTTTAATATGATGGACTAGCCTGAAAAGTTTCTCAGAATGTACAGTACACCCAGCCTTGAAGTGAATTGGCTCCAACAGAAAAAGACCACAATGGGTTGTTGCACTACTGTTCTCCTCAGCCAAGAACAGAAAGCTGAGGCTGCAAAAGCTCACTAAAACTAGACGGTTAAAGACTGAAAAAAGTAGCCTGGTCTGATGAATCTTGATTTCTGCTGAGGTCTACTGGTGCCAAAAGCATAAATCTTTGGATCCAACCTGCCTTGTATTAACAGTGCAGGCTGGTGAAATTGTTTGTGGAAAGGTTTTTGGCACACTTTGAGTCTGATAATATTAACAAATCAAGGCTTGAATGCCAAACATAGCCTATTTGAATACTGTTGCTGACAATGAGCATCCTTACATGACCACAATTCACCTTTTAACAATTGCTTCCAGCGTAATAATCAGAGGTGGAAAAAGTACAAAAACAATTGTAATTAAGTAAAAGTACCTTTGCTTTGCTAAAATTCTACTCAAGTAAAA
Organism: Astyanax mexicanus; assembly: GCF_023375975.1. Classification (NCBI taxonomy): domain Eukaryota; kingdom Metazoa; phylum Chordata; class Actinopteri; order Characiformes; family Acestrorhamphidae; genus Astyanax; species Astyanax mexicanus. The sequence goes on along the minus strand of NC_064410.1, from coordinate 47,316,561 downwards.
GTAAAAGTACCCATCTAAAAATCTACTTGAGAAAAAGTAAAAAAGTACTCAATTTAAAATGTACTTTGAGTAAAAGTTACATAGTTACTTTTAATTATGTGCAGTGTTGGGAGTAACGGCGTTAAAATAAACGGCGTTACTAACGCCTTTACTTTTTTCAGTAACGAGTAATCTAACTAATTACTCTGACTGTAACTATAACGCCGTTACCATTTTCGACACTCCGTTACTGCACGTTACTTTAGCAGCTGTATGAACTTTTTTTAACTTTGCGCATACAGACAAAGAGCCCTATCATACACCCCGCACAAGGCGTGTAGCGTGGCGCTTTGCCACCCTTCAACAGTCTATTTTTAGGCCTTGCACGCGTCCTTAAAATAGCGTTGGACTTTGGAATATATTAACACCGACGGGCGTGGTGGTCTGGAAATGATGTGTGTTGAGGTAAATTTCTGGCGTGTTTTTATCTTGGCGGCGGAAAAAAGCTTAGCGCGATTGATCACCCTGCGCTCCAAAATACTCCATACCATCACATCTTTACCACATAAAAATAAACCACACCCAGAGCCTTCAGCAATCAACTATGAAAAAATATATATACTTAAAAATCTGCACTGTAACTATAAATTATTATTAGTTATATTTATTTCTGTCAGTTATAAGGATTTATATTTATGTTTAGTACACAGACTAAATAACTGTAACTAGGCATTCTGCTGTTTAAAAATTTCAACAGATGCTTATTCTCACTCAAATGCTGGAGTTTTGAAATGGAAAATTAAAAGAGAAAATTACTTTGACTGAACATAAATTTATTTTAGTTAACTATTTAACTGAATTTCACTTTTATATCTGAAAAACAAAGCACATTGTCAATCTGGCGCGTGGTGCTGCCCGTCAAGTATATAAAACTTAAAACATTTGAAATACACAGAAATATAACGCTATATGTTAGCATTCGTTTCTTATCACCAGGGCAAATTTATTAAAATATTAAATATATTAATTCATGAATTAAAATCTCGTCCAGCGCTCTGAAATGTCAGGCACGCAAAGTGGTGCTTGGCGCAGCGGCGCGGCATTGCGCGCAGAATAACCTCTGTCTTCTAAAAAAAGTTTTTATAAATAAGATCTGACAAGTATACTAAAATTAATGTTATTAAACTTACTAAAGCCAACAAATGTACTGTTAATTAATAAAGAGAAATCAGGCAAAATGCGCTGCGCCTCTCTCTCTCTCTCTCTCTCTCTCTCTCTCTTTCGCAGCGCGGAGCTGAATTCAGCGCGAGGCTATAAATAATTTACAACTCAGTTCAGTTAAATAAAAATAAGTAAGGACCTGTAAGTTAATCAAATATTGTCAAATATAAAGGATAGGTTGAGGTTTTGGTGAGCTGTTTTCATGATTTGAAACTGAAACTAACCGAAACTTTTATTATTCTGCGCAAAAAGCCTGTGATTGTTTTAAATGAGTTTTTTAATGGATTTAAATGAGTTTTTTTAACGGATTGTTGTTTTTGTCCATTCTTTTGTTTTGTTTATATATACATTTATTTCTTTGAGTGTGGTTTGGTTTGTTTAATTTTTATCCCCAGACGTGTATTTGTTTTTTCCGTTTTTTTTTTTTCAGTATTACATGTCTTAGTAATTTTCTTTGGTCCTGTGGAGTTTTTCGTTTCTTATTTTTTTTTTATTCGTTAGACTATATTTTTGTCAACATTTTGGGTTTATTTTTGTTTGTTATTTTTCTAATAATAATAGTAATTACATCATTTATTTTCTTTATTTATTCTTTATTTATTTATTTTTACAGGGCGAAGTAACGCAATAGTTACTTTTACTGGTAACTAGTTACTTTTATAGTGGAGTAACTCCGTTAGTAACTCAGTTACTTTTTTGGAGAAGTAACTAGTAACTATAACTAATTACTTTTTCAAAGTAACGTGCCCAACACTGATTATGTGATGTAAAAAGTACAACAAATCATGAATTAAATCGGTTTTAATTAACTATTAATTCCACATAATAATTTGGATCTTTCAGGCAGTATTTGTTCAGACCACCGCAGACAACAACTGGCATAGTTTTCTATAATCCATTTTTTTTCTTTACTGTTAAAAGTTATGGTCATATAGGTAACCATAAACCGTATTTTTATAGTTTTACAGTTCATTATTATTTTTTTACTTTTTCTTAGCTTTAACTGCTATTTACATGTTTTTTCTTTACATTTAAGCAGATTGTTAAATGTTCCTAATAAAAACTTAAGGAATCATCATTAAAAACAGGAAATCCTACAAAAAAATGTTGGACGGTGCCATTTATTTTTTTTTTATTCAGACAATTGTTTTTTACCTAGCAATTTATTTTTTACTCAGTAACGAGGAGTTTTCCAATGTAGCCAAGTAAATTACTTGTGTCAAAATGTACCTGAGTAAAAGTAAAATTACCTATTTTATAAACTACTTTAAAAAGTACAAATTAATCATAAAATCTACTCTGTTAAAGTAATGTGACAAGTCATGTCACAAATCAGAAGCCATTTGCTTAAACATTACAATGAGTTCAGTGTTCCAATGAAAACAGATCTAAAAACTGATCTGAACATTGATTTGGGGAAAAATAAGGCCAGAGCCTGTAATAGGGCAGGTACTAGCCTAGCTAAGTCACATTAGTGTGGGTGTGTATTTTCTTCCGAGGTTTTTTTTGTAGTATGTAGAGCTATAACTGGTATAGACATATAACAGGTGGCACTGAACATGTATTAGTGGTGCCAGTGGAGCTCAGTATGGCTTTAGTCACCAGGAAGGCCAATATGGTTTTACAGGTATGAAGGATTCCAGACCTCACTGTTGAGCTGTTTAGATGTGTTGTGGGATTAATTCAGCGAAACTCTGAAGTAGGGGTGTGCCATATCGTATCGTATGCAGGGTATTACTTTTTTGCTGTTTTTGGCAAAAGAAAAATGTACACTGTTCTCATTTTCCATTTTATATCTACTAGAGACAGATTATATCTGTCCAGTATCATTTATTTTACTTTAATCCTGGATATATGGAGATATTTGGAGTGCATTATTACACTTTAACATTTACAAATTAATATTAATTTACAAATTATAATTTGTAATATAATATTACAAATTAACATTTCTGTTACAAATCTGATAAAATTCTTGTTTTTTTTTTAATATCTCAGTTAGGGGTGTACAATATCATATTGTATGCAGTAATAACATAAATTTTTCATTTTGTTGCAGTAGTGTATTCTTAAAATATATCGCCAAGACTATTGTTATCACGAAAATACTATGAAATATCGTGATATTATTTTAGGGCCGTATTGCCCAACCCTACTCTGAAGAAGGAAAGAGCCAACTTGATGAACCCTGTGAAGACCTTTTGGTGAAGGGGGTTTTAGAATATGGAAGGGGGAAGGAAATGGTCTGGGCCCTATGTGGAAATTCAATTCTTTGGTTTAGGATTGTGTCATTTTTTCCTGTGTTGTGTAACGTGAGTGCAACGTTCTCAAGTTACTTCACTACAAATTAAAATTCTATAAGAAGAAGTGATCATATATTACATACATCAGTTGTTTTTCAGCAGCATAAACAGCAGTAGGTACATAGTTAAAGACCACATAATCAATTAATCAAATTGAATAGTTTACTTACTAATTAAATAGTAGGTTTCTAAGTTGTAAGTTGTAACACAGCACAACACAGTGTTCCTCATATTGGAGGTCAACTTTTATTCATTCATTCTGGTTCTTTAACCCCATTAGCCCATAAAATAACCTTTATTATTAGCAGTTTGTTTTACTACAGTTACTGCAATAATATACTATATTATATTGCATATAATAAATGTAATATAACCTTATAAATGATGTAACTACACTCTGTGAAGCAGCAGAGTGAGAAACCAAAGTACAGGCTCAGCGCTCTGTAGTGGTTTTCTCAGATGTGAGATCTGTTCTCAGTATATCTCAACAAAAGCTTACCCAACACAAGTCACTACTGTACAGTTGCTACGGCAGTAGATTTAAATCTCCAGTACAATCTACATTATCTGTGCAGCACTTCATTATGTTAAACAAGTCTATGGACCTTTAAACTATAACAAATCGGTATAATCGCACAGTCATCCAACATGTTTGTTCTGCATCTCCATTTGGTATAAAAAAAAATGCATATTAAATAGAGCTGCAGCTGAAATAATTTGTAAGATGTGTTTTCACATGAGGGAGGGCCTTTCTATTTTAAAATCCTGAATATGTAGGATTGTGGTGTTGATAGGATTGATTTTATGATCTTCTGCCTCTTGACAAGAAGGTAATTAGACTGTTGCACAACTCTAGGACTCTAGGACTGTGAGAAAAATTACATATCTGTGTTCAAGAAAGAACATAGAACTCTATGTACTCAAAAGTGACAGGAAGTTTCATTTCACAGCTCTAGGGTGGCCCTAAGGTCTAGCTGCTGCTTATCAAGTGTGAGGATGTCACACTTGTTCAAATCCCCTGCAAGAAGAGCTCAGAGCTCCATTGTCAAAAGCCTCCCAGTCTGGGAACGTCATGTGAAATCATGAATCCTAACTTGCAGATTGGAATTAGCAGTACACAAACTGCTGTGGGAGGGGCACAGGAAAAATCTTACACAGTATTTAAGACATGTCAGCTACAGCTCATTTACTAATTCAGTATGCATTGTATTGTAGATGAGTTACCTGAAAAATGCTTTGTATTCAGTTACTTTATCATTTTAATTGGGCCTTTTCATTTTTGTGTGCATGTGCATATATTTTATGTAGTTCCAGTGCAACACTAAAGAAGCAAACTTCAGATATAAACTATTCTTTGCAGAGTCTGTACATACACCAAGCAGTGACACTGTGAAATATGACATTGAATAAACACCATGAATGAGTAACTTTACTAAATGTGCATTAAAGAAAACCAATCATGTGTCCCTAAGCTGTAATAAAGCAGAAGTGATCGGAAGTTATTTTAGCTCCACTTGAAGTGCTGCTTAAGTGATCTCAGATGGAAGCTTGACACAAACAAATGTCTCTAATCAACACCCCATTTGGAGATCATGAGGCTTTAAGGAGTTTAAAGCACTTCATCCAAACAGCAGAGCAGAACGAAGAGCCAAGGTCTGCCAAGAAACGGTCCGAGTGTGCGGATGTTTGCCTCGACAGAGGCACGGTGTGTTCCTCTCCTGCAATTCAGCACAATGCCTTAATTCCTGTGTAAGGAAAAAGCCAACACGTTTGGAAAATCGCTGAAAATCTCTTCTTTTTGTCCAAAAGAAAAAAACAAAAAATCCAGGCTTATGTTTTAATCTCAGCTCAGATTTTGGAGAAAAGTATAGTATTTGAGATGGAGTGTCCTTATGATTCTCATCTCTTTATTTTCTATCCCCACAGTCATGAATAAAGTGCCTCTGAGGGTCTAAGAAGAGTGTGTGTGTGTGTGTGTGTGTGTGTGTGTGTGTGTGTGTGTGTGTGTGTGTGTGTGTGTGTGTGGTTGTGCAGTACTATACTATTATTTATATATACAGACACATACATATGTATAACAGTTAGCGCACCCTCAGTAAATCATTCTGGTGGTTCTACATCCACAATTCTCAAATATTTAAATATTTATGCCATCTTCCCTTAATATTAACTGAAAGATTCATTCAGAGGTTCAGTGTTTACATAAAAAGACTGAAATGTCTCTCCTTCACATCGTCTCGGTAAGTACTTCCATGAGCTCTGAACATCTCTGTGCATGCACTAATTGTCCTCCTGTATATCCATACTGCTGGAGTCCGGCATCACGTAGACAGACTTGCTCTTCTTGTTTCTGTGTGATTTTGGCCGTTGTTGCTCTATATCAGATACTGAGAGATAGGCAGCAATGCTGTTCCTCACCCCAAAGCTCACCATGTTCTGCCTGCTGTCCGTTTCACTTTGTTCAGAGGGATTCAACAGCTGGGACCTGTTTGTGGAAAAACAGCATTCAAACATTACCCATTCGCTTCATTATCTTACTTAAAACTCTGAGGTCTCTCCACCATCCAAACACCCCACCACTGTTTTCACATATCTTATTCTTTGGCTGGTCTAAAAAGATTTTTCCCCATTTTGGTCATCCATTTTGTTTCCTTCTTGACTGTTTTTCAGTTATCTCTGTTTTTAATGCTTGTAGCTTCACATGTACCATAAAGAAACATTTTAGAAAAAGGTTAATGAATTGAAATCATATACAGCATCTTTAACCAGTCGCACTGTAGCGCAGCACAATATAGTTATTTAACTGCTATCACAATGTCAGGCTGCTGCAAGGGAGAGGCGGAGAGCAGACACAATTGCGAATAATTATTCATTTAAAAACACAAGAAAACAAAATAAACAAACAATAAATTAAAATGAAAGCAACAAGGAGACACTGAGTACATATAAGACTGAAAAAACTAAGAAACATGCAACCTGAACTGTAATAATAAACCCATAAAAAACAACTTAGAACACAGACACAGAAGGGCTGTTTATATATACGGAAGGAGACAGAAAACACCTGGGAACAGGTAACAAAGGGGCGGAGCTAGAGATAGTAGGGGAACAAAGGCGTAGAATAAAGACGCAAAGAAACACACAGGACCATGTGCAGGGGAAACACGTGGGGAGAAAACACAGGCATGGAGGAGAAAGGTAAATAAATAAACATGAGGGCAGGAAAAACACAGAGACAGACAGGAGAGACATAGAACAGGGCGAGACCATGACGCACAATAAAGGCATTTGCAGTTCTGCTGTCACAAACATTGCAACATATACAGATATAAAAATATAACGTTTCTCTAATCTATAAACTTAAATTTGTATCAAATCTATAAAAAGTGACATAGATTTGAAGAGTGCAACAGGTCACACCTACAAATCTAAGCAGTGGAACTCAAGAACCAGTTCAAATTAGTTAAATTAAAAAAGCATTTCCACTACTCACCTTTCCACTTTTTTCCAGTCAAAGTTACGCCGCATCACCACAGGGGGCGCTTGTGTGGTCAGGTTCGTGGCAGGAGTAGAAAGAGACAGACACGGTGAAGTAAGAACGCAGCAGATGCCATCTGAGCTCTCTGAGGAGAGAAGTCAAAACAGAAATTAATAATTTTGTACATATAGTCACACAGTTTATACACTAACACAGTGTACAGTAGTCTAAAATGCACTCATTAAAACACACTTAAGCCAAAGCAAGTCAGGCTAGCATGTGCTGACTGTGAGTGCTAGGTGGATGAGACATTTCATTTCTGAAGTTGTGTGGGCATTTAATGTTCCTTGAAACAGTGCTGGATATACACCATAGAAGGCATTACCACCCACCATGGGCAGTGCAGTGGGTAGTAATGATTATGTCCCACTCACATTTGCCTTCAATGCAGGAGACCCCACAAATATACCCACAAGTCAGTACCAGCATTCTTTAGTGTCCATCAGACACTAAAAAAAAATCATGGGACATGATACTAGTTCCTGTTTCCTAACACATGTGGCATGTCAGTGTAAAGGCATTAAAAGCTACTACACTAATAATTCTGGTTGTTCTCTAGAACACCACATTTCAGACTAAACCACTCTAAATGACTCTGAATTACTGTATCTAAATCTTAAGTAAGAGTTTCTTAAGTATTACTTTCAGAGGCAGATAAAATGTCCTCAGATTGTTAGTGGCACTGTGCGTGTTTAACCCTTTTAGACCTGAAGTATATTTCTGAAGTGATTGGAAAATATAAGAATATAAGAATGCTGTTTTTTTTAATGTTCTGTTATTTTAATATAATCGCTATATAAAAATCACGTTCCAATAGCTAATATTTGATGGCTTTTTGATGTCCATTGAATTGTTTAGCATTTTTATTTTATATTTGATATTGACCTTTACCTTTTAATTTTACAAACCATCCCTAAACAGTAAAATAAACATTATAAAAAGTATTCTAAACCACATAAAATTAGTAAAAATTAGCTCTTATTTGCCTCATTGGCTCTAATGCTGCCATGCCCTAATGTCCGAGTTGCAGTGTTTTCCAGTGCAGTGGGCGGGGCTGAGCAACTGTTTCATTGGCTGGTGAACTTTTTCGTTGAGTAGTTCATGGTCTATTCTGATGAACAACAGGCCTCAATTACTGTTATGTGCCACAAAACAAAAAAAAGAAAATGTGTGACGTCCATTGTAATGGATGCAGGGTCTGGAAGGGTTAAGAAAAGTGTTAAAGATTATTGGTGCAGATGAAGACTCTGCTCTAAAGGACTTTTCCTTTCTGCTGTAAAAAAAACACGCAACTGCCTTCTCCTGACATACATCGCCTTCAATAAGAGGCTGAATAAACACCTTTTTAGCTCCACACAAAAACTGTAAAACTCAAGGTTTTCTGTATACTTAAATCCGTTCAGATCATGTGATATGCTCTCTGTATGGTATTTATGAAAGCTTGTACAGTGTCTGTCATAGCTTAATCAAACAATGGTTAATAAATGGAACGTGGACTTGAACTTTCCCTGATTAGTATTCACGTAGTTCTTACCTGAGTAGTGGTTGACCATGTCCTCCAGACACTGGAAGGTGAGGCGAGGGGAGATGTAGTACCAACTGTTGGCCATGCGGAAGATCTTATAGTGCTTAATTGCTCTGTGTCTCACAGACAGAGAATACATACCTGCAGAAAACATCTGCTGTTATTACTGCAATTTATAGACTCCTGTAATGTTTGTTTTCCACACGCATACTTTCCTCACCCTGTGAAGAACACTTACAGCACAGGCATAAAATTAAAAGTTCTCACCTCGTTGACTCGGACTCTCCCTGATGAGAAACGAGCCGACTGCGTTGCCGGGTAAGCGCAGCAGCTCCTCCGCTTTTAGCCTTGCCACTCCCTCAAACAGCCACCTGACATAATCATATTTAAAACATGACATAATCAATACCACTCTTATAGAATATTAATTTTAGCATGACAGCTTTAACCCACAAAATATACAATAACCCCTTAGAATATGTTGCTGTCATGTTTAACATCCATTAAATAGGCCCAAAAAAAAAGAACCATGTAGAACTCCACAAGATTAGGATTAAAAACCTAACAATTATTGAAACAATAGATTCAAGACTTTAAGAGCTAGTCTGTGCTCAGACCTCAATACTTATTAGTTACCATTTATAATACAATTCATAGTAAAGGACAGTTCTATTCCAATAAAAAATCAATGTAGTTTAACAGGTTCAAGTAAAACATGGAGAACATACTGGTCTTTATCATAATCTCATAACATTGCCATCATCTGCACCTTTTTAAAACAGTCAGATTTACAATAAGTATCATAAATATTTTACTCCTTAGTGTTTTTGATGCCAGAGTTGTTTGCATATGTAATATTTATATTAGGTTAATCACCAGCTTGCTTCCTATAATACAGCACAATGTTCAAACATACATAATCAGCTCTGTTTGTGAGCTAGCAAGGCTAAATTACAGTATCCTAAAAGTGGATTTATATTTAATGCAGTTTTGAAACTAACCCACATAAAGTCGACAATTAAAGAACTCCATATCCCATATTCAGAAAATTCTTAGGAAGCATTTATTCACAAATTAATCAAAATGTATTTTAGAAATAAATACATTTCTCATACAAATATAATATAATGTAAATTATATTATCATAAACATAATGCAAGGTGTAACTGTCTAATAAGAACAGGTTACAAATAAGAGTAAATTGTATTTAAAATATAGGTATCTAAAATAACATTTGGTTAAAAAATGAGTACTTGGTTTAGTGTTATTTTACTGTAGAATGCTATGAGACATGTGATACGAGGAGTTCTGAGCCAGAACTAAATTTGTGGTAGAGAAGGAACTTACAGCAACCATAGCTAACACAAGGTCTAAAAGACGCACACAGTAAACCTTTATATTTCTTTCATATTGTGTGTTGTTGTGTATTTTATATGCCTTTTCTGGTTAAACTTCTGTAATTTTCAGTTATACATGGTATTGTTGTGCTAGCTAACTAGCAACGGAGACTAGCTCAAGAGACTGTATTGAACAAATGCTTTGTGTTTGTTGTGGTTTTCACAGTGTCCATTAAAGAGAGAGAGAGAGAAATAAACCTTCAAAAGGATATCATTCGATTAGACCAGTGTAGCTACACAAGGGTTGATATGTTTCAAACATATCATTTTGATATTTGCTGCTCAACAAAAATATGTTTCACAAGGCCTCTTTTCACTGATTTAATTTATTCAGATAAATATATATGGTTTATGTGTTTAGGTTAGAATGCATGTAGCTTCAAATTACATGGAATTATACCAAATTGTATGTGTGCTTTACCCTTTTAGACCAATTATATTTTAGACCTTTTAGCAGCCTTCAAAACTAGCTCTTGAGTCTGTTATAATTAAACCAACTTATGAGCAGAGCTGTGGTACTTGCACACTCAAAATTTCAGCCACATTGTTTCTCAACACAGATACATATATAGGTTGCCTATATAAAATAATATATTAATCCTGCTTTAATAGGTTTTAAGGAGTTAATATGACTTTCTAGGTTCCCTGGAGAGTGTATGTTTTACAGTGGTGTATATCACTGTCTTATCATTTAAATGTTGTGTTTGGAAACAGTGTGCACTGCTCACCCATGATAAACCTTGGCCACATGATTATTTGGGATGTAGTTCTCAGTTCCTGTCTGGAAAGAGCGAACTCTCCACCAGCAGCCGTCCCTGCACATCATAAAACAGCAGCACATCATAAAACCTGTAACACGCCACCTGAGACCTGCACACATTCACCTCACAGACAGTTCCATAAGCTCATACTCACTCAGACAGACCCCGGAGTCTCTCCCCCATCTTAAAGATCGGCTCGCTGATGTCACGGCATGGGTAATCAGCGAGTACTATCAAGTTATCATAATCTGTGACTAAAGATGGAAAAAATACATGTCAGTAAAGTTATTAAATAGATTTAATCAGGATTAGCAGTTAGAAATCAGAGTCAATATTGCCACAAATTTAAAATATAGAATTTGTCCAATATACAGCTTTGAAAAAAAGAGACCACTTAAAAATGATGAGTTTCTTCGATTTTACCAAATAGTATAATCAAGAGGAAGATGGATGATCACAAGCCATCAATTCAATCTGAACTGCTTGAATTTTTGCACCAGCAGTGGCATAAAGTAATTCAAAAGCAGTGTGTAAGACTGGTGGAGGAGAACATGCCATGATGCAAAAAAAACTGTGATTTACCTCTTTTGAATATGCAAAAGAGGTAAATCAATTTAACACATCTGCTTTGATCTCGGCGTTTCTGAGCGAAGACTAACAGGTGCCTCTGCGTAATGTGTTCTATATTCTTATATAGAGTCTGTGGTTCAGCATGCCAGCAGTGTTTTTGATCAGGTTTTAAACGTAAGGTAAATTAAAACTTTAACTTATTGTACGTTTGATAGACATTATTTTCAGTATGATTCAGATAACTTTAGGTAACTTTGGCAAATTTAACTCATTACCTAGTTAGTGTATATTTAAATGTTAAAAACATATAACAGGTCCTAGAAGTTATTTTTAAGATATGAACGTTAAAGAATTCAATAATATTCAAATATTTCTTAGATCCTTCCTAATAAATTCATGTAGTTACTTAAGTTGCAGCCATTGCTAAAACTGATATAAAACACACACACACCGCTTGTCTAATCTCTGTGAAGCTTTAGATATTAAACCCATTGGCACCATAGGCATGGGCTAGAGGGGTATAAAGCCCCGCAGCATTGAGCTGGAGCAGCAGATTTGTGACAGTGCTTTATCCAGTAGATTTGGGATGAGTTGGGGATGAGGTGGGGTGGGGGTAAGGTGCCATCTAGCATCTTGTTCTCACTAATGCTCTTGTCACTGAATGACAACTGACTACAGTTATTATTCTTCTGTGTAAAATGTCAGTATATTTTTTTGTGCTGAAAATCATGTCTTATAATAATTCCAATACGCATGAGCAGGGAAAATTAAATGCTGTCGTGCAAAAACCTTTTATCAACAAATTAATCTTAGAAAAAAAAAACTGCTTTCAACGAAAATCAGTGTTAAAATATTTTGTGCCAAGCACTTTTGGAGCATGTTATTTTTTTTTTTTTTAATGAAACACTGTATAACTGGTAGATTTAAATCATGTAAATATGAAGCAATGGCCTACCTTTTAGTGCTTCAGTTTGGCTCTCATCAGGCTGCCCCTTTTGGCTTTTAATTGCATTTCCCATTCCGGTGATCCAGGAAGAAAGCTGCAGTGCTACACACAGACATTATATGACATTTTGCGTGCTTTAATTTTGCGTGCAACCAAACAACTTCTCACAACTCAATCTTAAAGCCAGACAACTGTCACTGCTGCCATTTCCATTTCGTAACTTCCCCAAAGTGGCTGCAGCCTTATCTCCAGTTAGACACACTCAGCAGGATGGGGAAGCTGCGGGGAGGCAAGGCCTACCACAATTTTCCACTGGACACCGGTTTACAAAACAATACATAGCAAATTTATTTTGGTACAGAAAATAATGGACTTTAGTAAAATCAGGATTTTGTGATCTTGGTTATTATGAGCAAAAAAATCCAGAGACATCTGTAGATTGCGGAAGCAAGCTAATACGCCCTGTTTATATACAATCAATAACACAATTATAATCTCCATTTTGTGTGTGTGTGTTTTTTTTTGCACCTATGCTTATTATTTATCTATTTACGTTGACTTATTTCAATAACTTTTTATCCAGTAATCATTTTGCCATTATTAATAGGAAAATAATGTTAATAATGTTAATAGAGGAAATAGTCTAGATGTACCCTCTGTTTTCTTTGACTTAGGTTATATGCAAACTGAGTCTAAAAATAACAGGCCGATTTTTTGGTCCTTACCACAGACCACCACACTCGCATTAGCAGGGTGAGGGGCACAGCGCTGATGCTACGAGCTGAGAAAAACATGTTAAAAAAAAATGGTTAAAACTAGTCTGTAACAAAAATTGCAGCACTCTTATAACCATTGAAATGACCTACTTGTTATACAATTGCATTCTATTGGTTTGGAAGGGTGGTAACCTTTAAACCTTTAAAACTATTAAACTTAAATAGCAAGATCTCACTGAATTCGGCCTCGCTAACCCTAAGCCTATATTACGACGTTGATACATATGACAATAAACACATTTTGAAGCAAATAACTTGCATTAGAACCTGAAGAAACAAAAAAGAATAGAAAAAAGCCAAATAAAACGCAAAAATAAAAAAGTAACTTACCTCTACTTCAGCTGTTAAACTGATACATATCCACTCATTCTCAGAGAACACTGAACTAAAGTGCAGGCAGGCCAGTCATCATACATAGACCTGTAAAGATGCTTCCAACCAGACAACTGTTGGCCCAGTCAGGTGTACTTAGGCTGGATCTGCAGAGACCCTAAAGGACCAGCAGCAGAACACCCTGTTCTGACCGTTTCAGTATGAAGCTCAGAGTCTAAATGTGTGAACGCAGTGTCTGGCTGCACACTTCCTCTGGTGAAATGAGGAAGACACATGAACCACTGACCATGTTCTTTCATCAGATATGTGTGAGAGCTGTGGCCATGTGTGACTCAGTAAATACACACACATACACACACAACCTCTATGGAGTCTTTCGACAGATAAAACACAAAGCCGAAATCATCCGAGACTGGTTTCAAGGATCCACATTATTCTCCAGTCATGCTAATGATAAATGCTACTTCATCTTACAGCATTTTCTTGCAGAATGAGCACATGCATGCACATACACATGGTTATATCTGTGCTTAAAATACATGTGAGAGTGCTGATGTTCAGGCAGTGTGAACCACCAGCCACCACAACTTTGACAGATGTGTTAAAATGTTGCTCGCAAAAGTTTAATGGAAACTTTGTAAGTTGCGTGTCTTTAAATGACTCATTGTGGTGTTATATAAAAACAGTCTGCATCACGTGAACAATTGCCCTTATGATTTTGACGTTTCCTAAAATTTGACATCTTAGAAAACATGTTTACATGTGTTTGTTAGTTGCATCAGCAAACAGCGTTTATTCTTTAGTACATAAGTCATTGTATAGCGGAATGTAATAATAATAAATTAGCATGAACTGTTGGTGTAATGTGAGGTAAGAAAGCTGTAAGCTGTAAGAGAGCAGAGGTGTGCTATTCAACAAGAGTCATAAGACACAAGACTGGTTCCTATATATATATAACTTCCTATATATATATATATATATATATATATATATATATATATATATATATATATATATATATATATATATATATATATACATAGGAACTCTTAGTACACATTGCACACTACAGTCTTATATATATATATATTTTACAATCTATCTTTATTTATTGATGGGCTCTTGAGCCTAGTTTTGTGTTCTTGTGGGTTTGTAGTTGTGTTATTGTGGTGAGGCATTATCTTGTTTGGATATAATGTGTTTTATGCTGTATTATTCACATGCAAAGAATGATCCAGTAAGACCCTGGACAGATGAACTCTGTTTTATTCCACTGTTGTTAAACTTCACTGTTGATTGTTGTAACAATTAACATAGAGTTCTGTTTATTATTCGCCTTTGTTTTCTGCTTATTCAATATTTATCCCTAAATCAAGGGCATTAAATATAGTTTCTCCTGCTTTAATTGGAGTACATTTATTTACTGTTCGGGGAAACTTTTCTCCTAAATTTTGTTTTCTCTAACAAGAGAAATAGAAAGATCAGAATGCTGGATGATCACCGCACCATCACATCCCAAACTCCTCACACAACTCATCCCAAAAGTAATTATAATTTCCTTAAAATATTTAAGCAATGAAGAATAAAACAAAAGAATAAATCAATACTTTTATTTTCTTTATGTAGATCATGTAGAATGTGGACTGTAGACGTCTAGTATGTGTGTTATCGTCTTTTGTATATAGAAAAAGGAGAATCTACAAGATTTCTTAATGATTACTGATGTTTGCAGCGTAGTTTAAAATTCATACTAATTTGTACTTTGGACTTTTTCTGAACAGTTTTTTTGAAGGGGGGGTGGATTTTTGTCATGTCAGTAGTGCTACCTTCAAGCATTTCAATTTGTTTAAGCATTTTAATTTATGTAGCTATTTTTATTGTTAAAATATCAAGCATTAAACGCCACCTTAAGAATGTAACCTTTAATCGGTTTCACTTGCTGTGTGTTTAACAATTAATAATAATAATTCCACTTAATATTTCTCATATTGTGTCTGATCCTGACTTATCCTGTCATGGTAAAATATCAAAGTAGTTAAAGTCATTTTAGAAAATCTATTGAAATCTTTGGAACAGATTAGTTTGGTCACCATGAACAAAAAAGTTTTGATGCTACCACTTTTTTTTATGCCCTTTTTTTCTTAAATTGTCCACCCTGCCTTGCAGCATGCAGCATGAATGCATTCATGACAGGAAATAAAAAGTGAAAATAAAAAAGTTACCTAAGAAACGGAAGTCATGTATGAAAAACAGTCAAAATAATAAAAATATTAAGACATTTTTTATAGTTTGACAACTCAAAAAGTCACTGTATTCTGATAATGACCCAGATAGTGTTTCACTCTCCTGGTTATTGTATATCAATAGCCTTATTGACCGCACTGATCTAGTTCAAACCCAGAATAATCTAAACTGCATGTGACTTTACTGAGGGTTGTGAAGAGACTTGTCCTGTTGGTGAAGAGAAGCCATGAATTATCACTGTAGACCTGAGAAGACCTCCCTAAACAAAGCCTTTTTTAACCTAAGAAAAACTTAAAGCTTTCTATAAATACTACTACACTTCTGTATGAATGCTCCCTTTCTCCTTTATAGCAGCAATAGGATGATTTCACTGCTTTTGAGTTCACATGTTAGTACCTAACCATAACTTAATGACACCCTGTGGTTACTCTAAATTCGAACATCTCCCGAAAGATTGTTAGATAATTGGTGCCAGACGAGTCTCTTACTATCTTTATTTTTACCATACATTTCAGTCCTCTTGTGTAAAGCATCATGATGATAGTTTCCAACCACACTTACCCAAGCATGGCCTCCTTCACATCATCTCACAGAGCTCTGAGAGTCATCTCTGTTCAAGAGTTAAAACCTATCATTTGATGTTTCTTAGCCATCATTCTAGGAATTCAGGGAGAAAGATAACAACTCATTTTTGCACAACAAAGTGTTATAAAGAGTGTTTTTATGACTCATGTCTCTTTGTAGAAGATTTTATCTCCTTGTTCACTGGAAATCCTGATTTTGTAATAATAACAATTCACACACTTTCATATGTTATATTAAACAACATTTTCAACAGTATGTCTGTAAAATTTGATTTATATATTTTTTTTTTTTTACAAATTACAAAATCTTTTCAGTTATGTCTTTTAACAGGACAATGCAAAACCACATACCGCACACATTACAAAAGCAAACTCATCTTAAGAGGTGCAACAGTACACATTTTCTAATGTGGACAGGTCAGAACTTTTACTTTTTTGTAATGTGAACAGCATGCGGTTTTGCATTGTCTTGTTGAGAAATGCATGTCGGTTTCTGAAAAAGATATTTTGAAAACAGTGTATGTTGCACCAAGATATCTGTGTACCTTTTTGCTATTAGTTCTGCATCACAGAACTCCAAACAATTAGAGATACTAGCAACAGTTGTTCTTGCTGATAACAGTCTGGATAGTCCTTTTCATCTTTATTTTCATCAATGGATGCTCAATTTCCTTCAAAACATATCTAGAATACTGATTCACCTGACTACAATACATGTTCCACTGTGTGATGGTTCATCACAGATGCCTCTGAGGCCAGAGAAGTCAGTGCCACTTCTGGACATGGGTATATAAGGCGTTCATTTTGAACAGTAAAATAATAAGTGATTTTTTTGTGGATGTAGCTTCCTATTGTAATGCTATCAGCTATTGTTGAATGATGTTCTTGATGCAATGGTGTCTAAGCGATCATATGAGTTAGGGTTAGGCTTGCACAGTTCCTCTTTAAATTAACCCCATTTCATTTTTCTCATATTAACAACAGTTGAGCAAACAGCATTAAATAATATGTGGACTGGCTGTAAAATGAATTTATAAAGAAACTTGAGTCAAATCTCACACTAAACCACAGATTGGTTTTTATCTTAACATTTCAATGATGAAGACATTGTGGGGAAAAAAAACTGTAATTCCTTCCATTTCAAAAGGTCAAAGTGAACTTTATCATACACCAGTCATTCAGTTGGCAGCCAACTTATAAACAGCTAAGCTGTAATTTAAGGTCAAATAAAACAATATCTAAATTCCTTTCTCATAAACCCATTGCTGTTAACAATGGCTAAGTGTTTTTTATATGCTCTATTCTTCCTTCCTGTCTTACTTCACTTTCCTGAAATAGACCCTGCATTCAATAGCCCTGTTTCATATGGCTAATTTTAAAGTAAATCATTTTTCTGATTGCAGGGTTAGAGCAAATAACACTGACAATGCACTAATAACATAATGTTTGCATTCTTTTTTATGTTTTTTTATTGTTTGTTTGGGATCCTGTGGTCTTTACTTTTAATAATTTACCCCCTCCCCCAATGTGCTTTAACATCTTCCTGGTCAGAGCGGATGCAGTGATAATTTACCCAACACTGGTGTCAGACTGGTGGCCAACAGGAAGACACAAAGGTTTATGCAGAAGGAGTGGTCACTTACTTAGAAACTTACATCATCAACGAATTCAAAAAAAAGTTTGAAAAACAAGCCAGATGCTGTTAGATTTAAAAGCTAAAAGAGTGTTTAATAAAAAGGATAGAGTGAGTAACTGTAGTGCTAAATGTAAACCAGAGCACAACCACTCAAACCAGACATATGCAGAGCTAGAGAATAGCTAGAATACAGGTCAGAAATCAAAACCAAAGTACTAAACAATCAGGCAAACAAACAAGTTGACAAACCAAGAGACGATACCAAAGTATAAGCTGAGTTCAAACACAGAAAACACAGACACAGGATTAACACCACATGTACAACAGACAGTTGGCAATACTTTGCAAAAGGTTGAACAAAACTTAGTGGCTTAGCGGATTAGTGGACACATCTTCCAACAAATCTCTACACAAATTTCCTACTACCTTGATGAGGATTGAATGCAATAATGTGCCTGTGATATCATGAAGTGTAGTCTGATATTTTGATGGAGGCAGCCCCAATCAGCAACACTCTCTAAAAAACACAGATCAGTGTACAAACTACATAAATTGAGCTGTAAAGCTGTGGAACTATGTTCTCTGAACTGGCTGACTTCACTAGTGCTTTGTAAAATGTAGTACAAATCCCACCCTGGACATTAGAGGCAGTTCATCCAAAAAAAACAGGTGCCCCAATACCTTTGTCCATTCATGGTATTTAAAAGTGTAAGTCTGTTGGTAACTGTATTTTAACTTCAATTACAATACAAATAAAAAAAATATTTTAAAAGTACACATTGATTAAAGTAGTTCCCCCCCCCCCCCACCCCCATTCTATTACGCTAACCCCAGGCATTTGCTCTGTAGCAGTTGTGGTATAAAAACCACAGCAAATATGTTAAGGGCTTTACATGTTGACTACGTGCAGTGTTGTTTGGCTGCAGTATAAAAAAACTGCTCCTACCCTTAATTCTAATTCTAATCTTCTCTTATTTGAGAATTGGGTAACCAAGGAAATATAAATTAACTATGCTTACAACAGAATATATTTTATTAATCAACTAATTATTAATGGACTCTAGTTAAAACGTTATTAATCATTACAAAAATGTCTGTATTTATTATTAATTACCAGTATTTACAAAATTCTAAAGCATTGAAATAAACATTAGTCATGTTAAACAATGTCTTTCCTAATATGAATTAAGAATTAGTTCATATATTATATAACCATTTAATAATTTTAATATGGTCCTAGGTACTGTTAATTAATGTTCCCATACTGTGAAGTGTTACTAGTAAATTAACTTAAATTAATTAAATTAATTTTTTATTAAAGGTCGCAAAGTAATCATTAATCATAATAATCAGTTGTTCATTTCTCATTGTGTATTTGTTAGTTATCTCATCATTAAGCATTAGTTGTTTATTAATTAAGGACTATCAAATGAATAAGTGAGTTCAATTAGTTCAAGGTTAAAGGTATGTTGAAAGGCTGAGTTAGTAGCTTCTATGCTGTGGTTCAACATGTTTTAAAAAGCACTAAATCAAGTGAAATAACAGATTTTAAAACTGAAAAATGAACTCATCTTATCCAATCTTACAGTATCACAAAAACTAAAAAAGTTAAATTAACTTTCCCTTTAGTTGTAATAACTTGATGTTATGAGTATACCTTAAGTTTTTCTTAACTTTTTTAAGGCAACTGGTTTTCTCAATTTTGTTAAGTAAATTCAACTTATTCGGGCTTTCGTGTTTACTGCATATTGTACATTTTTTATATTTGTTGTTTACAAATTATCTATATATCTTTCTTATTCTCATTTATATATTTGCTTTACTTAAATTATATTTATTTTATTTTTTGTGAATGAACAGCTGACTATTAACTGATTATTAATGATAACTATAATCAATGATTACTTTGTTATCGCTTATGTAAAGTGTTACCTTATTGTGTATACTTAAAGTTGATTTGGGTTCGTTGTTGATAAAAGTCATCTCAAACATTTGAAAACCAGAGCACAATATAAGCCTGAGCATCAATATCACAAATGCTTTCTATTTATCAACAACTTCACAATGCAAATAGTGACTGTGTTCTAAGTGTCAAACCCATTTCCTCAGAACAAACAGTATTGAAAGCATTTAGTTAAAACCCAGTGTTGGGCTTGTGGATGAGGTATGTGTAGAGCTGATCTATGAGATAAGACTAAAGCAGAACTCTAACTTGTTTTATTTTAATATGTGAGAACGGAAAACGGAAAACCACTCAAAAACAGTGAAGAAACCAAAGACAAATAATGAAATAGTGTTGAAACTGTTTTTTACTATTAAACCCCTTGAAACAATGTAATAATAATAATATTATGTTGATCTGTTTTGATTTGAATGCATAATATAAAACTGTTTAGTTAAAACATCTATTCCTCTTCCTTTTTGTCCAAATAGTATATTTTTATATGAAATAATACACAACGAAATAAATACATTCACCACAGTCCCAGTGCTGACCTGTTTCTCAGTAAGTTGCGGGCAAGTCTACAAAAACATCTTGCACTGTTTTCTTAAGTATCTAAGGAAGTTTACTTTCTAAAATGCTCTAATTTGTGTCCTTGACTACTGAATAAATTCTTAAAATATTCAAAGTCTCCGGGCAGAAATGACAGTGCTGTTGACTGTTCCTCAGGAAAGAAACACGACACTGATTTTTCCTGGAATCTCTCACCAGTAATTTGTGAGCAAGCACATGGAAAATTACTTTTTATTTTGTTAGGAGTTATTCTGTTATGCAACTCTTGCATGTACTTGATTTGTTATTTCTTTATGAATGAGTGAAATGGGAAAAATCAAGATGGTTCAAAGAAAAACAAAACAAACTTCCTTTTTCAGTGGTTTAGGGTACATTCTGACTGATGGTACAGTAAGAGTAGGTCTTCTGTGCATTTAGTTAGGGTAAAAAACTAAGTTATTATTTTATTGTTATTATGTCTATACTTGTCAGGTATTCATATGGACCATTGCCACCACAGACATTTTTCAAAAATTAAGAAAATAGGAAAAATAAGCATTCTAGGGAGATACATAAATGTTATTGGTGCTTGGCCCTTGAGAAAATAAACAGAACAAACTAAAGTAGCTAGGAAATGGGTAAGTAGAATTTACTAATAAGGAATTTAAAATTTACCTGTACAATACTTCTTTTCTGATCTGCAAAATTCAAATGAAGAACAGTTTACACTTATGAACACAATATTTTAAATATATGACATGTATTTAAACACATAAAATTCCCTTATATCCAATACATACGTTTCACGGCCCAATTTTTTTTAGCTTCACTAATCATATAGGAGCACTTTGTAGTTCTATATGTACAGCCTGTAGTCTATCTGTTTTTCTGCATACTTTATTATCTTTACTTCACCCTGTGCTTAAATGGTCAGGACCCCACAAGACCACCACAGAGCAGCTATTATTTGGGGGGTAGGTCATTCTCAGTAATGCAGTGAAACTGACATGGTGGTGGTGTGTGTTGTGCCAGTGTGACTGTATCAGATACATCAGTGCTGCTGGACTAAAAATAATCCGCCAACCAGAAGCATCCTGTGAGCAACACAAACTGTGCACACAATGTTTAAAAACTCCAGCAGCACTGCTGTGACTGATGTCAATATTTACTTTTATTTACATGTATGAATGATCCATATATTATGAATGTATTCAACATATGCTACTTACGTATATATGTACTTATATTTTAAAATACATGCCTAGTACCTTTTACATATGTGCATATTTGGCAGTCCAACTTGCTTGCCTTTTTCCACATTTTTTACATTGGTCTAGCTACAGACTTCAGCTACAGAATGTTAAGACAGAAAACAGACTCTGTACTCAGTCCAGTGGACTAAGCATCAGGTGAAAGCATCTTAAACACACATCAGGTGGAGTGGATGTAATGAGCAGGTAGCAAATGGCTCAGAGATAAGGGTAGTGAGGCTAAACTGAGGGTTATAAGTACAGTAGCTCATTATGGGACAACATTGGACTAAAAATGTGATTGGTTTGCACTTTTGACAGTTGGACCAGAACCAGACAGTGCCATTACAGGCGAAAGGGAGGCTCCCAAAACACACAGGTGCTCTATTCTGCTATAATCACAGCTCTACACAGTCTAATCCCTCCCTGCTGTTTATTCACTCTCACTGAAATGGCTCAACTGCTTCTCTTCAGGTCATTTTTAGGAAAATTGCATTGAATAGCTCTATTAAACTTAATGCCTCTCTGGAGTGTAGCTGTTCACAAATAGATATAGATGTTTTTAATAGACAAAGGCCAAATATTACCAGAAAAGGACAACGTTAGCCATTGCAAATTTCACTTTTTGACCATCTGTTTTAAAAATGTTTCTTTAGTTGAACTACTTGACTTCATATATTAACCCCTCAAACTGTCCATGGTTTCTAATGGTTTCATCTTTTACGTCTATAACATAAGAATAGCTTGCATTCCTTAACATGTAACTGCTAAATAATCATTAGGATATATATATATTTTTTTTACAAGACAAGATAAGACAATACTTGTGCAGAAAGTTTAGCCTCTATCTGTTCAGTGCAGTAAACTCACACACATACTCAGTGAATAGTGAACACACACACTTAATGGTGAGACGCTGCAGCATCCTGTTATTGATGGCCTGGTGTTCTACCCACTGTGCCACCATACTGCACACCATACTAGACTGACATGCCAAAGTCATGTGACAGGCACTAGTATCACATTCCATGACTTTCTCCATTTCTCATGGAAGCTAAAGAACACTAAACTGTGGGATAGGAGTTTGAGTGTGTTTCTGATACTGCGTGGAAGTGACTTGTCTGTTGGATGGACAATTCTAGCCAGACGCCCAAAATCTCAGTCTTTACCACCCACTGTGCTGTCCACTGTGGGAGGTAATGCCTTCAATGACACAGCTTTGGGGAAAAAAATAAGATACCACTTGAAATTATGAGTTTCTTTGATTTTACCAAAGTGCAAACCCTTAGAAAATAATCAAGGAAGATGGATGATCACAAGACAAGACTTTTTGAACTAGGAGTGGCATAAAGTTATCCAAAAGCAGTGTGGAAGACTGGTGGAGAAGAACATGCCAAGATGCATGAAAAAAACAGGGTTATTCCACCAAATATTGATTTCTGAACTCTTAAAACTTTATGAATATGAACTTGTTTTCTTTGCATTATTTGAGGTCTGAAAGCTCCGCATCTTTTGTGTTATTTCAGCCATTTCTGATTTAATAAATGCTCTAAATTACAACATTTTTATTTGAAATCAGGCCTCACAAAAACACCAGTAATTCAGGTCGCCATGCTCTTAACAAGCTGGCCAGTGTTTAACCTTACTCACAAGATAAGGTATCACAACTTTTAGAGGTGTATGTGTTCCCAACGACATCCTCTGAGAAAAAAAAAACTTCATGATCAATTTATTTACTATTGACTTATCCCATGACTTTTGTCTTTTCAGCATTTAAAAAAAATATAAAAGAGTAAATAACATTTAAAAAACAGTGGAATGGTGGTTTGAATGCCGTGGCTTTATTCGCTCAGACAGTTCTCAAAACACTCTTAGTTCATCACAAGATGTTTTTAGACTTAATGGTTTCCTCTAGCCAGCTCTCTACACTAACACTCACACACACTCTCACACACTCACACACATCCAAGTCATTAGGCCGCAGTGAGAGAGTGCTGTGCCACGTGGTGGTGCTTCTTTAGGCATGCAGGCTCCTCTGAGTGGCACGGCACAGGGCAGCGGGCTCACACAGCTGCTGCAGAGTGCAGTTTGCTCGGTGACATAATCGCCGCGAGTGTGTAAGAGTTTCCACTGAGGCCTGTGAGAGTGGCGGTGTGCTGCAGAGCTGACGAGCGGCCCGTGTCCACAGCTCCAGTACTGTGGTCTGTCTGGCCTAGACACGAACCCTGCCGTTCATTACGCTGCCCCATCACACCCTGATCTAATAGAGAGGATTAAGATGGATTAAGACAGGCTAAATGCTTCAGAGGAATCCTGAGTGAATTCTGCTTGCATGAGCAGCCTGAAAGGCCGCGGCCCAGACCCCACACAATTATCCCGCACTTCTGAGGTCCTCATAATAGGAGGCCAAGGCTCAAAGCTAATGCTGGTGAGCTATGATAGCATTAACGTGACTGCACTCCCAGACTGCTAGACTAGTCAAAAACTGTGTTCTGTTGAAACTGAGCCAAATTAGTGCATATAAACTGTTTTTTTCTTGATGCATTGGTATAGCAAACAGCCTATAATTGGGCCTTTTATTTACACATCTGAAGAACACATGGATAAAACAGTGTGGAGCACAGGATGACTTTAACAGACTGAGAACTTTGCAGAGCTCAGCGCACTGTTGAAGGGTTAAGACCTCTAATAAGTACGCAAAAACATCCTTCTGTGGAAATAAAAGGTCAGAATAAGACATATGACAGCCTCACAGCCCTGTTTTTAAAGCAGGTTCCTGAAATGTACAATAAAAGATACAATGCACCAGGAACTAGAATGTTGAAATAGAAGGAGAGACATGTTTGTGGAAGTGACATGTTTAATATTAGAATGTTTTCTCAGAACTTAAAACTTTCTGTCTTGTTCTATTTTTTTTATAATTTATGTTTAAAAGACATACATTTGATGTTGGCCAAACAAAACCATGTTCATCTCCAAAAATTATACCATTACAAGAAGAAGTCACATTCTTTACATTAAATGTACATTGTTGCAAAAAGAAGTATTTGTATTTTTACTGATCTTAATGTTTTTGTATATAATGTCACAAAGAATGTCCACAAAATGTTATTGTCAAACACAAAACACACATTTGGAATTTTTTAATTTAGTAGTAGTCGAAGGTTATCCACCCATGTAATTTTTTTCTTTGAAATAAAAAATGTTACAACAACTGCAATGAACATTTCAAGTTGTTTTGGAAAAAATAGATTATTAGGCATTGTTCATTAATATCTGTCTATGGCTCCTATTTTAGCAATCAATATTTAGGGCACTGTTCAATTGTAGATTGCGCAGCTTAATTTAGAGCGCGTGGGTGTGTTTTTGATGTTGTAAAGGCACAAAAAAATACACCTTGTGCAGCTCGAAATGCTTAAAAGGCATGTACTACTTCTCTTAATTATTCATGGGTGTGTTTTGGCTGTAACGTGAAATAAACCAATCATTGTGTCCCTTATAATTCCCTTTAAGATACAGCTTATTTAATGGAAAAGCAATTTTATTCTGTATTCTGTTTATTCTTGAGTTAAAAGTCAGGAATGGACTCTGATGATTGACAGTTGTCATGGTTTTAATCAGTCAGTGGCGCACCTGTGTTTTACACCGCCAAAATAGAAACACTCCAGACATTTACCTGAACACACCTCACTTCCAGACCACCACGCCCATCATTGTAGATTTATTCCTAAACTCTGTCAATATTTTAACGTCGTGTGTGCAAGGCATGAAAATAGACTGTTAACGGGGTGTAAGGTAGCAATGAGCATTGTGATACTGCCCTATGTCAGTATGTAAATGAAGAATTGTCCACAGCCCTGCTCTTATATTGATCCTATTGTCGTCATAAACTGAACAAATCTTGGTAACACTTTACACTAAGGTTACATTTTTTTTACAGTTGTAGTTAAATGGTTGTGTAATGTATCGACTAATCGTTAACGAACAATAGTTAAGACATTTTGAAACATTACAAACTGACTTCTGGTGTATGACTCTTTACTAAAGCATGGTATTGGCTTGCACTTGCTTATTAACATGGTTTCAAGTCAAAATTTAAATTAACTGAACAAAATGATCAGATTATATTGCCTTCATGGCAATAAACTACATGCAGGTGATGTAGAATGTATACTCAAATAAGTGCATATTTAACCCTAGTTATTCCTGCAGTAATGTTCTGATGTAATTTCGCCTTTCATTGCAACTGTGCCTGAAAAGGCCATTATTCCATCCACCTTAAATAAAGTGCTTTCATATTTTATACTGTAACTGAAGAAAATCGCTGTTTATTGGCTGGAGTGAGAGCTATATGCTAGCAAAAAATGAGAGGAATGCAAAATTGGAAGCATTGCCAACATTCTTGCCTGACTCCCTAATCTGAGGCATTCCAAGTGTCACTCAAATCTCCATGTATGGTCAAATTCAGTGACAAATTATTTTCCTGTTCACTCCCCAAATAATGGAGCTCCTCTTGGGTCTGGCGGTGTTGAGATCCTGTGCAGATAAGGAGAAATGGCGCTGTGGTTGTGCATCAAACACTGATCTATGCTTCTATTCTGTTTTTCCTAATGAATGCTGTCACATGAATGAAGGAGCTGACTCCAGTGGAGCACTTCTTCAGAGAAATGACGGTCCTGGGCTTAAGATTCTGCTCATTGACAGTTCTAGGCATAAAACCAGCACCTCCAAATCCTCCACAGTGTTGTGGTCCAGAGAAGGTGCAGAGCCAGTTTCTTAGACAGGTTCAGAGCGGTGTGATTGTGTAAGAGCAGCTGATTTAAAGCACAGTTTTGGCTGAGCTAAAGCAAACTCAACTCCTAAATTCTGTTAGATAACTAAAAACACGGTGGACATCAAGGGAAGGAGTGAATTTGGCTTTTAACAGAATTTTTCCACAATGGAAGCACTTTTCCATCAAAACTTTACCTCAGACGAGGAAAGAGAAAGTAATGAACAAAGCACAGAACAAAGGTAAATATATTATTAGGTTTATTAAGATTATGTTCACAATTTTCTACATATTTTGCAGGAATACAGAGTATTATGTTAGGAACTGTTCTATTTAACTGTTCTGAGTAAAAGTAGACTCATTTATGGCGAAGTTTACTATGCGGCAGTGCAATGAGGTGTACTTGTAGCTACAGTTATGATGCAAATAAAATGTACTCTTTTTTGTTGTTATTCTACTTAAATTGTATACAATTAGTACAAACATTTAACTTTAATTGTGATAAGTGCATTTTACCTTGCTAAAATGAAACTAAAGGTAGACTAAACATGTTACTGCTTATCTCCAAGTCATTTTGAAGTATTTCTGTTTGTTCAGAAATGTTGGCCAACTGCAGGAGCATTTTATGCACGGGTATGTAAATGCCGTGTCCTTTAGCGTCCATGGCACATGCCAAAAGTCATGGGACACGATACTAGTACTATCATGACTATCATGATACACTATCATATAGTAGACTAGTATGTCATGTTCAAAATGCTCATACAGTGTTACATTCTAATGCACCTTTAAACTGATTAGACCGAGTAGTTAGTTCCTTATAGAGGTATTTCACCAACTGCAAAATTACCCTGTGACCTCAAAGGTCTAAGACAATGTTCTTCTGCTTTTCTAGCTCTTAAAATACCTGCAGACTCTGAGGGCAGGAGATAAATAACTGCCGAAAGCCCACTGCGCAGCCAAATGCCTGTAAAGTCCTCTTCCCTTTATGCACACAAAAAACACAGCCAGCTTCTGTTCTCTCTTTGTGTGGAAAGTCAGGGTTGATCTTGTCAAAGATAAAAGCTCAACTTGGGTGATTTAACCCCTTCAAGTCAATGTTTATTATTCGCTCAAGCATAATGTAAGTATTGAAAATATTCATTGCTATGTGGAGGGTTCTATTTTAGGGCATATGAAGATGATGTTAATTATGACAGGACTGTAAAGCTATGTGTGAAGTGAAGATGTTTGTGGGTTCACATACAGAGTTTAAAGGGGTTAAGAACATTGATAATTTGTCCTGGAAGAGCTTTGGGCAGAAACTGGAAAACATTTACAGTTAAAGGATAATTTACAGTTGAGTGTATTAAAATGTGATATAAAGTACTTACCTTTGTAAAATAGCCCTCCGCCGCTCTCCCACAGCTTTCTGAGATCCAGTATTTGGTGCACTTTGCACAAACAGGCTTTTAGAATGGATGATTTGTCGCAGATAAATATTTTTTTCCACCGTTATCCAGGCTCAAAGTAGCTCCACACTTCATTGGTAGAATCCAGAGAGTCTTGGTATTTAAGATGGTGCATTTAAAACTGCACAAGAACAAAAGCCACTGTTTACATCCCTTAAACTCCCCCTAAATTTAAGTTACAATAAGTCAACCGTCGAGTATGAATAGTTAAACGTTTTGAGCAATGTTTATGTAATTTGTTGTTGGTTCTTTGCATTCTTATAATAACAACAGTACCCAGATATTGTCAGCAACAGCTGTAATTCATGCATTTCCAAGGAATTAATATTGCATTCTGCTCAACTGTCCTACTTATTATATGTTCATGATCGATGGTTGACTTATTGTGGCTTAAATTTAAGATGCATTTCACACCAGAGTTCTCCTTTAAATATTTAGCAGCACTGTACTTGCTAACCCTTGGCTGATCTTACAAGTAGAAGGTTCTGACCTTCAGACTCGTATCTGAAACACATCCACCTCTCTGGGACGTTTGCAGTTGCTCCAAATGCTAAAAGGCAGCTTATGTGTTTTGTAACTGCAGGCCACCTTCTAGATTTGGTATGAGGGGCATCCTTCTGGAATCCTAAATCCTCCTCTTTGTGCACATGTCACCTCTCGCCTGGCAGCCAGACAGAAGAACAAAGGCAGAGCGCTTGATAAAGACCCAGCAAAGCTGTCCTGACAGAGCAGAGGCTAGAAACCTGTTCTGGATTTCAGGGATGAAAAGGAAAGGCTGGGAATCCTCACTATCACTCCACTCTTATCCACTGGATCCGGTATTAAAGGACTACAATGCTGCAGTATTACAGACTAGAGACTACTAACTTTCTTCCTTTCTTCCAGATTTGGGGGAAGGCATGTTAGTGAGGTCAGGATATTGAAAAATCAGTATGGTATCCCCAAAAGTATGTCACACTCAATTGGCAATACTTCTCTAAAGGGACTTGACAAGCTTTGTGTGTGTATTGATTGTCAGCAATGTGTGCAACTTAGAATAGCTGAATGCATTCATTAGATTAATTAAAAATCAGAAACAACATTTTATTAACACACAAACATTTGGAATTATTTTTTTTTTCCAAAATCCCTTCCACCCTTTACAACCACCGTGGTCACCTTGCACTTCATACCAATGTCACTTTACTGCAGTGTTACAGTGTATACTTCACCCTGTAACATAAGGCTTTTTCTACCATTTTACCACTTTTGCAATCATTTAGTCTTCCAGGGGCAATGCTGAAATCACTATTACAAAATGTACCGTATGCAAAACTTTAATTGTTTTTTACTTTTACCAGACATGGATATACTAGAGTAGTCAGAGGTGAAATGAGTTCTATATTTTCTCTTTTTAGGAGGCTCTGCCCTCCACCACCATTTTCTGCCTCCACCATAATGAATAAAACTGATTGGCTGATTGCAGTCTTTGCAGGCCAATCAAAACTCTGTTTTACATGCGCTTCATGAATATGTACACGGGGGGTGCGCCTTTCTCTTTCTCTCCTTTTCTTCAACACACACGCAATTGGATAAAAAAGTTTGTGTTCACTCTTGGGCCACTTGTTCTAAATTCCTGGAGATTTTATCTGACTTGCGGGCATCATGGAGTCATTATTGATTTCCAGTAGACCCCCGCAACTTCTGGGAGACTTGGGACGTCTGAATTTATTTTCTCTCTCTCTCAGTTCTTTACTGGTCTGTACCAGTGCAGCTGTAGTTCATTTACTTTTGCACATGCTCTGATTCCATGTTTCATGTAGTCTGCTTGCAACTCACCCATTTCCCTCAAAATAGGTAAATGGAATCGATGAACATGAACCTAACATTTCATATACAAAAACCGGTGATGATAAAATAAGAGAATTGTGGTAAAACAAAAGAAAAATCTAAACCACTCAACTAGTTCACAAACTTTCAATCAGCACTGTATGTGTCACAAGACAAATTTCTTGTATGTTTTACATACTGCGCAAATAAAAGTGATTCTGATCATATCAAATGTATCATATCAAACCAAACCATTACATTTATGAATGGTTACACCACCAATACATTAAATAAATTACAAAATGTCTCTAAAGAGTAATGTATCTATTGTTGAATACACCACTACTGAAAACTAAAACAGTGTGAGCTCAGAAAAACAGTGTGACCTCTTAAAAACAGGAAGTCAGAGTGAGAACTGAGACTGTCATTGCCAGAGCTGGTTTGAGCAGCAAATGGCAGAAATGAAAGTCATTATGTAGATCAACAACATGGACTCTCTCCCAAGACTGCAGCCAGGGACTCAATAACAGGTCAAAAAAAACACTTCTCATGCCAGACGCATCTGTCTCCAAATCTGTCTGTCTGCATATCTGTGTGTGTGTGTGTGTGTGTGTGTGTGTGTGTGTGTGTGTGTGTGTGTGTGTGTGTGTGTGTGTGTGTGTGTGTGTGTGTGTTACTTATAATAATATACACTGTGTAGTGTTCTGTTTGGTGCTGCTTGGACTGCTACAACAATAGGGTTATTATTCAGTTGTTAAACTTAATGTTTATGGCCTATAATAAATATATACCATGCGTGTAATTTTTCTTATTATTCATTTGTTGTAGAATGCATATTACAGCATAATAACCAACTAAAATGATTTTCCAGTGAACAAGTCCATTACAGTACAATTGTGAGCAGACACATATTTGATTGGAACAAAAACAAGCATTCCCTTTCTTTACTTAAAATTTTATCTTGCATCCATATCTACAATGAAGAAAATAATTATTAAATTAAAGAAAAATTATTTGATCCCCTGTGATTTTGTAAGTTTACCCTCAATCTTTGACAGTCTATCATTTTATGCTGGGTTTATTTCAACAGAGAGAGATCAGGAAAAAATAAAGGTTGTAAATCATTTGTATTTGATTAAGTAAAGTATTTACTTGATCTTTTATGTTGATGGTCAGCAGGTTTGTGCACTTCTCAGATTGGGGGATTTTTACCCACTTCTCCTCACAGAAAATCTCCAATTCATGCATATATATATATATATATATATATATATATATATACATTTACCATTTTCAATTATTAACAACATGGTACAACAGGAAGTGATGTCACATTCAGCTGAAAGGAAATTGGTTTAGGTGGTCAGGAACAACCGTGGGAAGAAGAACATGGTGTTCTTTAGCTGTCAGTAAAGCTGACACTTTTTACGAAGTGGATAAATAAGGAAGAAGGACTGTAATAACCTCTAAATTGCAACACAAAGTCAGATTTCAGAATTTTGTTGATAGCTATCAAAAGCACTTATTATGAGCACAACTTTTTACATGTGCTGTATATATATTTCCACCTATCAGTCATAATATTAAAGCACATCAACTTCAAGAACTGACTGTTCACTTGCTGCCTGAAATATCTACTGCTCGACAGAAACCACTGTAATAAGGCTATATATGTTATTTGCTTTACTTAACATTAGTGGTCTTAATCTTATGGCTGATTAAAGTAAATTAAACATGAAATGTTACATCAGAAGCTGGTTTTAAATGATCACACCTCTATAAGTTGTGAGCTGCGATCTTGTGAATGTGTTTAAACACTGGCCAGGGAGTGCATTATTAAATTATAGGAGTTTAAGTGAGGCCTGATAGTGTGGGGTGCCAGATGAATAGGACATTCCATTTCTGAGATTTGTGCAGCCATTTAGGATTCCCCAATCCACAGTGTTACATGTACCAGGAATACAAAATAAAAGGCATTACCATCTACAGTAAACAGTGCAGTGGGCAGTAATGATAGATACCAACAGGGTCTGGCTAGATGTTCGCCATAAAAACAAAGAAAGGGCTTTGAAATCACACCATATTTATTGCAGGAGACTCCACATTCATATACTGCAGGCCAGTCCAGTGTTCTTTAGATTTCACAGGGCATGACAAAAGTCATGGGACATACTAAGATACTAGTGTTTATCATAACTGTGTACAAATTGAGATTAAAATATTTTTAATGTTAAATACAGTTGCTTCTATTGCAGTTTATACAGTTATTTTCAGTGTGGAGCT
The DNA here is from genome assembly GCF_023375975.1 of Astyanax mexicanus. Taxonomy (NCBI): domain Eukaryota; kingdom Metazoa; phylum Chordata; class Actinopteri; order Characiformes; family Acestrorhamphidae; genus Astyanax; species Astyanax mexicanus. The sequence goes on along the minus strand of NC_064410.1, from coordinate 47,284,690 downwards.
TCACTAAAACTGCCGCAAGGACAGGAAGTTGTATTTCACTATAAAAAAGGTGGTTTTAATAAAAGTAGCCACTTCCCAACACATAATATAATAGAAGATTAATCAGATGCAGTTCTCAGTCTGTAGCTGATTAGCATTAGCTTCTGGCAGGGAGACTGAGAGCAGTGGTTCTAATTCTGCCTGGAACTCCTTCTGATTCCCATGCCTGACTCAAAATACTGAAGATAATCCTGGCCTTCCAAAGACTTTTAAGATTGTTCTTGCTGCTTCCTTGTGTGTGTGGTCTTTAATCTGTAATGATACTCAGTTGTGAGAAATGTCAGAAATGAACAGAATGAAATGCTGATCTATAAATAGTGCTTACTTCCTCTTCACTTCAAATCTTATCTTGCTTTCATATCTATTTGCCATATTTACTGATGCTTAGTGAAAATAATTGAGACCGTAACTTGTAAAACCAAGTAAACAGTTGTTTTTGGCAGAGCAAAACAATTAAAAATAATTGCACAGCATGTCACAGATTCCTGCTAACCAACAATTGCAGACACAAATGTTTGTTTGAATGTCTTTCTGGCAAGATGTCAGTGAGATTTTAAAGTCTTTTTAGGACCGTCTAAATGAGATAACTAACAATGGGGCCTTTAGATGCTACAGTTATCAAGATGTACAGACAAGTGAATGCTCAAAGTGTTTAGAGCTTGGTGGAATATAATGTTTATGTCCTCATGATATTTGGATGTTTTAGATTATTTAAGTATTGAGGGGGAAAAAAAGGGTTGCTGCAAAAACAAATTTGAAATTTGTTTTTAGGCATATATTGCGCAGAATGCTTGGTCTCAGTGTGTAGGTATTAAGTATTGGTATTGTATTCTTTTTTTTTTTCTTGTTCAGATTTTTGTAAAAATGTATTTAATTTTATGAATAATAATAATAAAAGCAAGATGAAAAAAACAAATCTGTGCACTAAAAGCTTTTTTCCAATTATGAGAAAATCCTGCTGGTTTGTATAGTAGGAAATTTTTCCCAAAAACCTGAGCTTATTCCAAAGTCTAGGCTGCAGTCAAGCTAATCATATTAAGACTTCCTCTGATTTGCTTGTTGGTCAGACATATGGAACAGACAAATGAGGCTGTGTGATGATCACCGTTTTACACAAAATCTCATGCAGGGGTTCTGTTTTACACAATTTTGTCCAAATTTTGTGGTGCCGTTTTTCTTTTTTCCCTTCATGTTAGATAATTAGTAGCGTCTTCAAAATCACTGTTAATATCAGCTGCATTTCTCAGCTGTGTTCGAACGGTGCTTCACTTTAGAACATCCTCAGATGACATAACAGCTGAGAAATGTAGCCCACGTTGGAAGATTTGGAACACAATTCTGGTTGTTTGCAGTGAAGAAAAGATCCGAAGTTTCTGCTCAGGCTCCTAGAAAGCTGATAAGTTCTCTTCTGCACAACCTCTGCTTTGTGAAGTATGGAAATATGTAAAATGGGATGCAGTAATCCAGTAGTCCACTAGAGAGGACACTAAATAAAAGCTGTGTTTTAAAATAACTTTATAATTTGATTATTATAAACACAACAATATTTAAGTAAAAAAATGATCTCTTGCCACTTTGCTTGTTATAAAAATTAAAAGCTGTAAATCGATATGCTCTGTAGGCCACACCCCCACAATTGAGGCCTCACTGAAACCAAAATGAACTTTTAGGTCTCAGGATATAATGGGATAACCAGCACTATATGGTGCTATAGTCTGTTTTTACAGATCAGATTATAAACATAATGATACAAATTACATTAAGTAGATTTATCTATACTGATCATCAGCAGATCTTTGGTGTTGATGAGGTCAGGAGAATTATCTTCTTTTAAGACATCTGTAAAACTGTATCAGTCCATTTAAAGCTGCATCAATTTGAGGTCATTTTCAGAGAAGAGTATCTGATTACAGCTGATCATCTATCTAAATAGACCAGGGAGTGTTCCCTGGGGAGCTCAGATAATGAATTTAACATTAACCGTCTGGACACTAGATCCACAGGTGAGGATTCCAAACTGATGATTGCTTAAGTGAATGGACACATTTGGAATGGGGATCATCCAAATACCTCCATTGGCCTTAGTGTGCCAGACCACAAATTTAAAAGTATATATAGATCATAATTACTGAGCCAAGGTTTCTGCCACAGCTCCCAACCACAAATATGATCCAGACAGTCTTCTTGTGTCCACATGAGAAATATTTAAACTGTGCTCATATATCGAGTGGCACCACCCTATATAAGAAATACCTGCATATCATCACTGCCAAAACAAATCCTTTACCCTCCATCTCCAATATAGTAACTTTACAGGGAAAGGAAAAACACCCTATACTTTTAATAATAATTGTAACTTGGAGGGTTGTGAAGAGTCAGCATGAACGCGAGAGAGGTAGTGATTGTAATTTATAGGATGTTAGATTAGGGAGAGAGGCTTCAGGCATGTTAATAATTTTCCTTAGCACTACTATTTGCACAATTATTATTTACCCTATAAATCAGTTTTTAAAATGTTACTATGCTGTATCATTAGCAGGCCTGGCTACATTTTGGGTTTAACTGATGGACAGCCTTGACTGAAAGAGAACATCTGCAGTACTTACATCAAGCCCTTTTTGTTCATTTTTTGAAGTAACTAAACTGTAGTAGAACTTTTGAACTTTATTTTTTTTTTTTTAATTCACTTCTAAAAGTGTACACATTTCTAAAAAAAAAAGTGAAAAGAAATGGAACCACGGTATTTGAGTTTTCTATGGTCATTGGTTATTTTAAGACCTATATGAAACTGATGTTAACTATAGTAATGATGTGAAAGTGTAAAGTGTAAAGTGAAGAAGTGTTATTGGTACTTTTTCCATTACCACATATTTAATGAGTGTGTTCAAAGAGCTGCTATTTGGTACATTATATTTGTCAATACCCTTAACTTGGATAAAGTTCAGATCACATTCTATGACAAATGTATGCAGAAAACCATACAATTGCAAAAGGTTTACATAGTTTTTCTCTCCATTGTGTATACAGAGTGTATTATTGTCAAAAAACACATTGGCAGTAGCTTTATCATATGCTGTTACATATACTCTTTTCATTGAGAAGAGAAAAAATAGAGTTATCCAACCTCATTACCTTCTCTCACAAATGTTTTTGTGGCTGAATGCAATCAAATCCCTACAATAGTCTGACATTTGCCCTGAGGCATACCCAGAAGAGAAGGGGCTGTGTCATTGATTTAAAACATGACCAGGTTTTGGCATATAGTGCCACTTCTAAATGTCTCTAAAATGTCTACAAGCAGTTTATGTGATTATGGAAAATTCTGTTTAAGTGTCTGAAAGGTGAAGCTGGCTGCCAGAACAAGTTGCCAAAAGCAGTCAAAACATCTTGCTCATCCCTGTTGTGGTTCTATTAATCCAAGTAATGGAGACTTTCACATGTATCGGTTTCCAATATCCAGCTGTGTTGGGTACTTTGACATGCCAAAAGTTATGAGACAGGAATTAATATCGTGATTTAACCCATCATTTAATATCGTGATTTAACCCATGATTTCTGACATCTCCCATGAAAGCTAAAGGACACTGCACTGACCTGTGGTATATACAGTACAGCTCTGGAAAAAAAATATGTATGTTTGAGTGAAATTAACATTGTTGTTTCATTCTATAAACTACGGACCACATTTCCAAATTCCAAATAAAAATATTGTCATTTAGAGCATTTATTTGCAGAAAACGAGAAATGGCTGAAATAACAAAAAGATGCAGAACTTTTAGACACCAAATAATTCAAAGAAAACAAGTTCATATTCATAAAGTTTTAAGAGTTCAGAAATCAATATTTGGTGGAATAACCCTGGTTTTAAATCACAGTTTTCAGTTTTCATGCATCTTTGCATGTTCTCCTCCACCAGTCTTACACACTGCTTTTGGACCAGTTTATGCCACTCCTGGTGCAAAATTTCAAGCAGTTCATCTTGTTTGATTGTCTTCCTCTTGATTCTTAGGTGTTTTTTTTCCAGAGATGTACATGTTGGGCATCCTCTATTGCATTGAATGTGGGTGTAATTTCTGCTACAGAAAGTTGTCTGTTTGCAAGGACACTTCTATGGCTATAGCCATAGACGCCCCTGGTCACAATCATTATTACACACTGTGCTGCCCACTGTGGGTGGTAATGCTTTTATGATGTATTCCCTGTACTAAGGTGACACTGTGGCTTAAGGAATGGTCAGTGCAACTCCAGAAATGGAATGTCCAACTATCTGGCACCCACTGTCAGGCCTCGCTCCAACTCCAATAATTCACATCGCCTAACTATGAGCTAGCACTTTTGGTATGTCAGTGTGTATTGCTACTTTCTCAAGCTAAAATATTTCAGCCTTTGACACTGGAACTTTCTCTCAGTCTGGTTAGTATAACTTTCTCATGAGAGCCTACAGTGGGAGAACACTTTCTACATGACCTCTTTGTCAATCTCAGCATGTTTTGTTACTATAAACATCCATTTTTTCCACTTTTTTGCACTTGGCCAGGGATTAACCACTTTTATTGGCTTTGAAGCCAGGAGAGATTTCGTAAACAGGATTTGACTTTCAAACTTTGCTCAGTAAGGACCGACAGTCTAATGAGGGCTTTGTGTTTGACAAAACATTGACCTAATCATGACTGTCCAGTCAGAATCAGCATTTTTTCTACCACCCAGTCTTCCTTAAAGTATTTAGGGTTAAACACTTTAAACACCAAAACTTTTAACTGAGGTAACATAACATCAAAACTCATGTACCTTAAAGAATATGGCTTTGAAGGATCAGTAGACCTATCTAGGGTTGATAATGTTTTAGCTGACGGGCTGTGTTGCATTTGTAGTGTTGTCAGTGGCCACTGTGTCAGAATTGGCTGTGCTTGGAAGAGGGTGAATAACCCTGTCAGATTTTACTTCAAAGCTGCAGTGACGTGAGGATTATGCTGATAAGTGTAAATAGTGAGGCTTCTTGTTACTTTATAACAATAAGCTACTTCTTCCTGTCTCTGTCTCTCTCTCTCTCTCTCTATTTCTGTCCCTGTATGTGGCTCTGTCTTTCCTAAAATTCGTGCGTTAGTATTTCTATTTGGGACACCTAATCATTTATTCGAGGGCATTAAAATAGAGTTTTTGTTGGATTAACTGTCTGTACTCTCCAGGAATGGCCCCATTTTCTACTGCATTTTGGAACACTGCTTTTCAGATATAAGGGCACTAGTGAGGTCAGGACTTTGGATGATCAGAATCCTACCTTTTCCCAACACCTCAATACTGAAAAACTATCATTACAGAGAACAGATTTCCACTGCTCCACAGTTCAATACTATGACAGATTAAGACTTAGTTCCTTAGGGGCTTTATACCCCTCTAACAGATGCCTATAATTAGGTTTATGATTACCTGCTCATGATTACTCTATTCTATTGGCAGTATTTCCATTCTAGAAAAGCTGTGTGTGCTCATTTACACTTCCATGTCAGCAGTGGGTGCTAATGAATGCACCTGAATGCATTAATTTTAAGGCATATCCACAAAAATTAAGACACATAGGGTCAGTTTTCCAGACAGTGATTAAGTCTTTAATCTTTAGTCTTTAGTCTAGTCTTTGACACCACTGCATTGAACCCTTTCAGACCTGAATTATGTTTCAATAATGGAAAATTCTAAGAATACTGTGTTCTGTCTGTAATGCACACAGAATAATACACTAATATGCTATTATTAAATCTATATTAAAACAAATCTAATCAACTCCTTTTTTATTCCTAAACATGATGAAAAAGTTCTAAATCACAAAGAATTAGTAAAAAAAAAATGTGCAAAAAAGCATTTGAAAAAAAAAACTACATGATGTCTAATGTAGTCTGGAAGGATTAAATTGAGAATTTCCATTGGAAGGAAAAACCGGGTCAAAAAACTTTTTTATTTCTCAATATTCACCCACTTAATTAAACCAACTGCTTGTTTGTACACTCACTGTTCATTTTTAACTACAATTTACCACTAACCATTTAGGAGTACTTTGTAGTTCTATAATTACAGATTATATTTATTCAGTTTCTCTTTATTAATATAAATATCCTTTTTTCACCCTGATCTGCTATGATCAGGAACCCACAGAACCACCACATTGCAGCTATTATTTGGGTGGTGGGTCATTCTTCTCAGCACTGCAGTGACATTAACATTGGGGTGGTGTGTTAGTAGTGTGTGTTATGCTGGTACGAGTGAGTGAATCAGACACAGCAGTGCTGCTGGAGTTTTTAAACACGGTGTCCTTTCATCTGTTAACTCTATTAGACACCCCTATCTAGCTCATCCATTAAGCTGCACAGTTTGTGATGACCATCCTTTAGTCCTTCACCAGTGGTCAAAATACACTGACCCTGTTCACTTAATATTTCTGGTTTCTGTCCAGCAGTGGCACTGAGGTGTTTAAAAACTCCAGCAGCACTGCTGTGTCTGATCCACTCATACCAGTACAGTATGTAATTATATGCTCAGTGGAGCTGATAACATAGACAGATAGTGTAGAAACTCACTGAAAAAGATTAAAAGTTTAATTAGTAGTTTAGTAGCGTTCCAGTCAAAACATAATAAGTAATTTCTAAAACCAGTCCAGCTCTTTGTAGCCAAGTAAACAACACTCTTTTGGGGAAAAAATACCTTAATAAAAAGTCCTTTTGTACCACGTGTTTAATGTTTGTTTAAATACAGCTCTGTTCATTAAGCAAAATGAGAACTCCATCTGTCCTCACTGTGCCTTCATGTGGCTCACAACATCAGGAATAATTCTTCAGCTCACATGGACACTAGATTTACTCCAGGCGTCTTCCACAAGGACAGACGATGGGAAAACAACAGATATTTTCTAGCCTAAAAGTGTCTTTTAACTTCTTCAGCAGGGAAATCCATTTAGACTAAATACAGATATAGACTGAGGAGAAAAGGCGATGATGTCAGGGGGGTTAAGATTTTCCATCTGTCCTATAAACTCTAGGCACAATTGTTCTATTAGAGTATTGTAGGTAAAAGATTATATATAAATACAGTACTCAACAAAGTTTTTTTCCACCCAATTTAAAGCCTCCTTTAATAAGGACTCAATAGTGTTTTGTGATGGCATGATTTTATACTGTTGGGAACCTTAACTTTGCTAAACAAAATTAAATAGCTGTTCTATTAAAGGTCTAATTTCCTCTTACTTGTGACTTATGACTCTACGGCTCTGCAGTGGACGGTCACAAGCTAAGGTGGGCAAGGCCATGAATACTAATTTTGGGGTTGAGGTCAGTCTGGGGCCTTTTCCTGATTAATTCATTTTTCTGCCTATTTTCTTTAATTGGCTAATGCTGGCGATGGTACTTGATGGCGAGATTACACCTTTAAGAGTTTTGTTGTGTGCATGCATTAAGCTATAATTGACTATTAACAGTGGGTGAAGAGTTCATCTGATATACCAGTGGAAATACTGCTTTAAGTACTCAAAGCTGTGACATAACCTTTATACTGGTGCCCTACACAGGAATGCAGGAACACAGGAGTTCTGCACTGTATGTATGTTGAGTTAAAGTTCATAGCTTGTTTATCTAAATGAGTCAGAGAAGCCGATGCATGCTCACAAATATTTATGGGTGTCAACTTGGTTAAACATTGGTGATGGGTGGGACTATTTCCTAGTCCAATTTGCAGAATTTTGAGAGATACAATCCAGTAATACTTCTTAACAACCTCAGTTAACATGTTCCTACACTTTAGATCCAGTAGCTGTATCTCTCAGCTTGTCAACAAATGTATGTGAGAAATATTTCCAATAAAATAAGACCATCTAGAGCAAATAAACATGAACATATACAGTTTAACCAACATATAGTAATGCTAGGCATGGGCTTGAGTGTCTTCTTAAGCTTATATCTAGAATTTCAGGGCATTGTCTTTAAAAGCATGCTTTAAATCCTGGATTATGATGTTCTAGCAGTGTATCTGGTTGGCAAATACTGCAAACATTAAGTTCTGAACACAGTTAGTCACATTTCCAGTCAGTGTGACTCTGGTAGCCAGGACAGGAGGATTGAGTTTCTAGTAAAAGCTTGAAAACGTGTAACTGTGATTTGTGTCCTGGGAAAACTGGAAGAATGAATGCTGTGGGCTGGAAATGTGACACTGGAGGACAGGAACAGTAGGTGCCCTAAGGTGCAGCTCTGAGTTGGTTCTTTATCTGCTTCTTTCCTTACATAAAATTTGCCCATTTGTCATATCAGAGTTTGCTATCGGTGTGTCTCTGTCACATTTCCCCTGTTTTCACTGAGAGAGACCACATACAACATGCTGTAAACGAAGACAGGCCCACCTGTGTTCTCTGATCTCTGGCAAACTCTGCCACACCATCTGTCAGCTTTTCCAGTCATGAACTGACCTGCCTGAGACTCGGGGTGGACAAAAACAGAAGTTGTTTTTTGTTCCCACAGTATATTCCCAAAAATACCAGCCAGCCCTCTGCTCTAGTGCAAGTGCCAAGTGGTATCATGCCTCATGTGCTTTAACTGACTAATAGTTTTGGTGACCACTTTAGTTTTTGAATCAGTTTCAGATTTTTTATTTTTTTTTTTCAGAAAATGTTATATTTATTTTTAGTACAAACTTTTCTAATTATTGAATAAAATGAACATTGTTGTTTTATTCTGTAAACTACAGATAATTTTTTTCCCAAATTCCAAATAAAAATAGTCATTTAGACCATTTATTTGCAGGTAATGGGAAATGGCTGAAATAAAAAAGATGCAGAGCTTTCAGACCTCGAATAATGCAAAGAAAAGCAAAGCTCATATTCATAAGTTTTAAGAGTTCAGAAATCAATATCTGGTGGAATAACCCTGGTTTTCATGGTTTCACACTTTTCATGCATCTTGGCATGTTCTCCTCCACCAGTCTTACACACTGCTTTTGAATAACTTTATGCCACTCCTGATGCAAAACTTCAAGTAGTTCAGCTTGATTTGATGGCTTGTGATCATCCATCTTCCTCTTGATTAAATTTTAGAGGTTTTTAATTAGGTAAAATCATAGAAACTTTTTTAAGTGGTCTATTATTTTTTGTCAGAGCTGTATATTTCTGACTTAACAGGTTAAAGAGTACTAGCTAGCACATGTAGGGCCTGCATGCATAACCCAATTGAAAATCAGAACACTTCTGCAGTTGTCATGTTGGCCACACGTACTGTGTGGATGGATGTCAATGATGAGCTTCATCAGTGATGTGATCAGGAGGGGTTAAACAGGGGCCTCATCTAAGTTGTACTCTGCACTGGAGGCCTAAATGGGACCCGTGTGAGGTTAAGGTGAGCTGTAGTGACTGGGCCCAACTAGGTCAAACCCACTGAGAGCCTATGCCCACCTGTAACCCACCTAGCCCACATTCCTTCCTATGTGTGCCCCTCATTATCATGCTGGCTGTAAGGATCACCAGCCAATTGTAGTGCAAAGGGCGGGGTTCTAGCTTATCCTATGTAGGGTGGGCGGAGTTTGTGGGAATACAGGTGGGGGGAATAGGACAGCTCATAGGATGGGAATAGACAGGGAGTGTCCAAGGTTCTGAGGTCACTGTGGTCTTTCTTTTTTTTAAATCAAACGGGTAAAACTGGTGGAGCAGGGACTGGGAGGAGTGGTGTGGAGAGGGACTGTAGAGAGGGAGGTGGAGGGAGGCCTGTCAGCCTGCAGTGTGAATGGGAGCTGACTGGGAACAGACTGGACCTGCAGCAGCAACAGCAGCAGCTGGTTCTGAATGAAGCTCAATGACTCAAGCCCTCTGGATCCGTGATGAGGTGGCACCGGCCCTGGCTTCTGTTAGTTTCCAGTTTACAGCAGGTAAGAATTCAGTGGACAGTGCATTGAATGAGTTCTGAAATTGAGTCTGTTAACTGTGTGTAACTGTAGGCTAATCAGTGCAGTGTGAATGGAGGATTAATGCAGTCAAAAAACTGATTCAAAAAACAAAGCTATTCTTTTCACCTGGGATTCCTATAGAATAAAAACTTTTATTTATTTTATTAAAATATCAGTACTAGCTGTAGCTTTTTACTCTGTTTAGGCAAATTTGAATTTGAGAGTGACTCAAACTGCTTAATCTGACTGACTAGCATAGGGTATCTTTTCTGTTGAGTTTGACAGTTTTATTGATCTACAAGTATGATCAAACTGACCATGCTGATTGACTAGCATAACCAAGCAGGCTAATCAGCATAACCTGCAAGACCAAGCTTCTTGTCTACCAACTTAAAACAAATGCATTATACACTATGCTGATCAAGAACTGTATCACCAGCTTAAGTTGCAATATAGGGTATGTTTTCATACGGATGACCAATAATCAGCTTTCTTAACCACCTTCACCATCAAAGACCAGCTAGACCATCCAAAACCAGCAACATGTAATGCTTAACTCTGTTTGGGCAATTTTGCAATTTATCATATGAATGTTTTCTAATGAGAGTGATGTAAAATATGATTGTATTGTGTAAATGTGTGTATTGTGTGTATTGTGCAAAAGTATGCTCTGTGTGTTTCTCTTCCCGTTGGCGTGATGTAATGTTATGCAATAGATGAAGCTGCTCATCTTAAGCATCAATCTTTCCCCTGCTGTGTTTCTACATCCTAATGACAATGACCAATACTGCATATCAGTACAATAAATACAGAAGACTTTTAACCCTCTATGGCATGAAATTTGTTTTGTTGGAGGAAAAAAAAAATGCTTTAGGATTTTTCCTCTAACAAAAGTGGTCTAACTGCATAATGTTGCCCTGAGGCAACAGAATACAGGAAACAGAATAAATAAAAACAAATCATATCTTAGCTAATTATATTTCCTCACATATTTAAGCACATTTTATTTAAACATTAAAAAGTATCCTTATATTACAAATTGCTGGCATTGCATCCCATGTGGTTTTGAAGGATTATAACATGTCACACACCCACACACAAAAAAAATCTACCCCTAATCTTATTGGACAGTACGACGGCGTTTTAGGGCCATACAAAAAATAAATAAAAACTGTTCACTTCGAGAATAAAGTCGTAATATTACGAGAATAAAGTCGTAATATTACGAGATTAAAGACGTAATATTACGAGAATAAAGTCGTAATATTACGAGATTAAAGTCGTAATATTACGAGATTAAGGTCATAATATTATGAGAATAAAGTCATAGTATTTTAAGGGAAATGTAGTTCTAACTGCGTGGGTTGCCCTTTAAGAGCGGAGCACTGAAAGGGGCATTTTCCGCTCATTATCTGTTACAGGGCTAATCGCCATTTATCTATTATTTATTATCTACATTTATAACCTGCAGATTATTAATGTAGTGTTGCAATTAGATAATACAGTGTCCAGATTTTCCCATGGTGGCATAGCCGAGCCTTCAGCACCCCTGCCGCGTGCGGGGAGAGCGTGCGCTGCTGCGCGGACATTTCCTGCCTTTTAGTTTGTTTTTTGTGACCAAAGGAACAGAAATAAAGTAAATTCCAGTCATGAATAAAGACAATAAACATTTTACTGATGATTGTCTCTGTGCTGTCAAGATCAAATATACTGTGAAACATGATATGCGTGTCAAAGTTATGCAATGTGGAAATGTGTTTATTAATTTCTCAATAACTATTTAGTAATATAGAGCTAACATATATTAATTAAATAAACATAATTCATATTAAAATATTCTTAATATTTCCTAGTAGATAGTCTACCTTACAAACTGATATAACCTTACACAAAACCCTGTAATACTTTTAGTATTATACACTCAGTCAGCCTCCACGTTTTAAACCTGGTTAAATAATTTAATAAACACATAATTCCGAAAATATAACAAATTCTATGTATTTTATATGAGGCATGTGACTTGTTTCTTAAGGAGGACACTGTGATTTGACAATGTGCAGATCTTTAGTCTATTTTATCAGATATAGAAACAGCATATGTTATACATGAAATGCAATTTTGTGTTTCCATCATTATATACCTGTGAAAGGTGACCATATGGGAAACTTAAAGACCTTGGTCACGCCGTTTCACTATGGAGAAGAAACAGTATCTGTGATTACACGGTTTATGTACAGTTTTGATTTGTAAGGGTGTATCAGAAAATAATGTGTTTAAATGGTTTAATTTACATTTAATTTGCATTCAAGTGTAATTTATATTAGACATACAAATTAGTTGTATGAACAGGATAACTGTCTTTAGTGTAGTTTCTTGATATTAATGTCTCTACATCATACAATTACATTTGGTCACTTTTAAAGCACATTTTTAGGTACTGGAATAAATTATCAAATCGATACAAATTATATTATAAACTGCCCCTTCAAATAAACATCTTAAAACATTCTAATATTATTTTAAGTCAGCTATTTTAATTGTATATAGTGTTACAGATTTAAAGCAGCTCTATATGACCAATTCATAGACAAGTGTCACTGCATTACATAATTTTTATATTATCGTTATTTCCTCATTTTTACAATGTCCAGTTGGACCAAAGTCTTTTAATAGTATATGTATATAATGTATACTTCTTGTTTGTTGAAAATAAGAAAATTAATGAACACAATTCCACATTGTTGAGATAATTGACGTGCATGTCACGTACACTTCACAGTATATTTGATTTTGATATAGATTAACACACAGTCATCCTGCATCAGGTTTATTTTCTTTATTCATGACTGGAATTTACTTTATTTCTGTTCCTTTGTTCACAAAAACCCAACTAAAAGGCAGGAAATGTCCGCGCCGCAGCGCACGCTCTCCCCGCACGGGAGGATTTTTGCGGCAGGGGTGCTGAAGGCTCGGCTATGGGAAAATCTGGACACTGTATTATCTAATTATAACACTACATTAATAATCTGCAGGTTATAAATGTAGATAATACATAATAGATAAATGGCGATTAGCCCTGTAACAGATAATGAGTGGAAAATGCCCCTTTCAGTGCTCCGCTCTTAAAGGGCAACCCACGCAGTTAGAACTACATTTCCCTTAAAATACTACGAATTTATTCTCGTAATATTACGACTTTAATCTCATAATATTACGACTTTAATCTCGTAATATTACGACTTTATTCTCGTAATATTACGACTTTATTCTCGTAATATTACGTCTTTATTCTCGTAATATTACGACTTTATTCTCGAAGTGAACAGTTTTTATTTATTTTTTGTATGGCCCTAAAACGCCGTCGTAGGACAGATCTATGTATTATGTGAAATGACATTAAATAAATTAAAAAATGTTTTGTTGCCTAAGGGCAACACCATACCAAAGACTATTATTATTAGTAGTAGTAGTAGTAGCAGTAGTAGTGAGTGATTTTATCAGCACACCTGAGCATCACAATGATTTTTATCAATATGTTTATTATTAATAACTCACCAGAGAAGAATTGGGTCCCCACTATGAGTTTTGGTTTCTCCCAGCGTTTCTTTATTCAGCTCTGAGGGAATTTGACTTGCATCTGTTGCCTTTGGGTTTTTATGTTTTATGTTGTGTGTTACTGATTCTTTTTATTTTTATAAAATTATTTCAGTGTTATTAAATGATTTTGGTGTAAAAAAAACAGCAAATACTGTACAAAAAGTTGCTTTAATTTGAGAAAAATATAAAAAATGCAGGATAATATCATCATTAAAGAGGTACTGAAAGGTATTAGTCTCAATTACATCACATCCAGTGTATTAGAGGAATGTTGTGAATCCCTGTCTGTTAGGGGAAAGTAAAAGGTGAATGATTACACTGCAGCCTAGTGGCGATTACTCTGCATTACAGTGGGCCAAGCAGTAGAAAGTAGAATGTTTAAATTCATATATTCAGAAATATGCTTTTAAAATGTGTAACATTAAAGGCTTAAAGGACGTCTAGTTATACCAACACTAAAGACCTGTAGTGTTTGGTAATGTTGCTAATGCTCTTTCTGCCACTGCTGTCCATCTTATTAACTGATTATTCCAGCCAGGCTGAGGGAGGTCAGGGGTCGAACTGGCCTAAAGCTACAACCCATCAGAGCTGTTGATGTAGAGAGTTAGCTAATCATTTAAGCACCAGAAAGACACTTCAAGAATGCAAGGATGGCTTTAGACGTCAGTCCAGACCACACACAACTGCATTCTTATTGTTTTCTAGATTCTTACAACTGACTTCCTACTTCTTATACTGCTTCTATCCCTGTCTCAATTAATAACACCATAATAACGACTAACCTAAATCACAAACTAGCTCATATAATGAAGGCAAAGTGAGTTTATTTCAAATGAGTCCAGGAGCTTTTTCCTGGTGCTGTGCTATTAGGAAAAAATGCACTGCGATATACTTTTCTTTTATATAAATTGCAATTTAAAAATATACATACAGCTCTGGAAAAAAATAAAAGACCACTTCAGTTTCTGAATCAGTTCCTTTGATTTTGCTATTTATAATATTTATAATATATAATTTTTGGCTTGTGATCATCCATCTTCCTCTTGATTATATTCCAGAGGTTTTTAATTTGTTAAAATCAAAGAAACTCACAATTTTTAAGTGGCCCCTTATTTTTTTTCAGAGCTGTATGTAATTCACAGATTTCACCAGAATTCAATAATCCAAGTTTCCAGCAGTGTGACTATTGTACATATACATATTATACTGTGATAATGATACTGAAACAATATATAGCGCAGTCCTTCTCTTCATAGAAGCAGTCATAGGTCTGACAGCTCTGACAGTATGGAATTGAATGAAGGCTTGTTTTTTTATCGCTAAATATGTTGCAAAAATAAATAAGCTAAATGGCAGTGATCTAAAGCCGTCCCCCTGAGGAATGCCCCTGTGGTGGCATGCCTGATATTACATTCATTCATCAGCCTCAGCATCCCAATACCCAAAGCAAGATTATTAATGACTGTAACCTTCAGCTTCTGCTAATAACCAGAAGTGTACAAGGTGACTGATAGGCTGCCAAGAACTTGCTGGAGGGAGAGAACAAAGCCTTCAAAAGATGATTAAAAGGGCTTTATTTCTCTCCAATTAACTCTGTTTTTGTAATCCTAACAAATTCCTTTTTTAGTTCAAATTTGATTAAGAGCTTAGGTCATTAAAGCACCATGTTCACTTACATGCAGGGGCAAATCCAGAACTGACATTCTGTGTAAAGGTCAGATTTCAGTGGATTAAAGGAGAAGATTACAAACAAAAAAAATATTACAACTGAATCAATTAATTCAAATTCTTTCTAATGCTTAGTTCTGGAGAATTTCAACAGTCAGAATTGTTTACAATAGTGATGATAAGAAGCAGATGCAATTTATTGCCTATAACCACTGCTTTATAGAATGTTATTACACAAAATGGCTAGACATATAAAGCTATGAAATAAGGGAATATGTTTTTATGTTTTAAAAGTCTTTTAAACAATCTATTCATGGCAAAGATACAGATTATGTTGATCTGCTCTATATAAAGTATTATTGCAATGGCAATACATACCACTATACAGGGCCTGCAAATTGGTGCATCTGTGTCAACAATGCTGAATGCATTGATTAGAAAGGGTGTCCACAAACATTTGGACATATAGAATGCATACAGTTGTACTAACTGTGTACTGAATTTACAAGTTTCAGAGTATTACTATTTTATTATTATCAGCATTGCATAAACAGGTGTATGTCATTTACAGTCCCTAAGCACTTTATATAGGATCACTATACTAATGTTGAGTAAAATACTATACTATATTCTGCTACTATTATACTATAATATGATATATAGTTCTAGTATAAAATATTGGTATTTGTTATATTATACATGACAATGCTAATGACTTGCATATCATTATATCAGTATATTAATTAATCTTTAAGTCTAAACTTATATAACTTACCTTGGGAATTCCAGTTGTGAGGTGTTTTCTCTAGTACAATACTAATACTAATACTGTACTAACACTTAGTAAATTTTCTCTTAAAACAATTGCTCTTAAGACTTACTCCCTAGTGGTGCAGGTTTTGAATGGTGTTGGATTTTTTGAAGATATTTGTGCATGTTGACATGATTGCATCACAGAGTGGGACCTGACATGGTCTTCTGCTGTTGTAGCCCATCTGCTTCAGTGTTTAGCATGTTGTGTATTGCATTCACAGTTGTACAGAGTGTTTATCTGAGTTACTTTTGCCTTTAGGTCCACTAAAACTAGTCTGGTCATTATCTGTTTTCATTAGCAGAACTCCATCTCTTTGGATGTTTCTCCTTATTGCACCACTTTTAAATAAACTTAAACTTAACAAAATTTAAGATCACATTTTTTCCCCGTCTGGTGGTTGATGAGAACATGAAAGTATCTTAAACTGTTGTCCCTTATCTGTATGATTTTACGTAGTGCCCCATGGTCACATGATTGGCTGATTAGATATTTGCCTGAGTTAATAGCTATGCAAGTATTCATAATGCTAACCATCTCTTTCTTGCATTCTTTTCATGTCTTTTCATACAGGCCTTCTGCCAGACTTCCTCCATGGTGCCAGTCATGCCAGAGCCCACCGATCTTGAGCCGTACAACCGCACTCAGTACTGTAAATGGCCCTGCTCATGCCCCGAAACACCCCCGAGCTGCCCGCCAGGAGTCAGCCTGATCACAGACGGCTGTGATTGCTGCAAGGCCTGCGCCAAGCAGGTGGGGGAGGTGTGCAACGAAGCGGACAACTGTGACCATCATCGCGGCCTCTACTGCGATTACAGCTCAGACAAGCCTAGGTACGAAAAAGGAGTGTGTGCATGTAAGTGTTCCCCGCACTAAAACATGTCCTTGTGCTCCAGCCTCCAATAAGCACATTAACACTGTGGGATTCTGGGATTAGATTGAGATTAAGAGGGTGAATTAAGCTGGAAACACAGATGTACAAGCAGAAACAAAACATGTAAACAGAGTTTATTTACCACTTTATTTTCGATTTCTTTTTCCTTATTAGTATTATTTTCTGAAAAACATCACTTTTGGTTGGTTTTAGGTTGCATATCACTTTTGATATTTATGTCCTGTATCTTGGTGCCAGTCCTACATCATATAATCATGTCTTGAAGCAAAAATTACTTTGAATGAATGAATTGTTTGTTTATTTAATATAAAAAAACTGATTGCCTGTAGGCTGCTCATAAATGCACTATGTGCTCTTCATCAATGTCCAGATCTGCTTGGCTCGGGCTGTGAGCACAATGGTGTAATCTATCGCAATGGGCAGAGCTTTCAGCCCAGCTGTAAATACCAGTGTCTCTGTGTGAACGGGGCCATTGGCTGCGTGCCGCTGTGTAACGAGTGGCAGCCCCCCCGGGTGTGGTGCCAGACGCCCCGCCGGGTAAAGATCCCAGGCCAGTGCTGTGACCAATGGATCTGTGAGGAGTCCAGGAGAGGGCGCAAGACTGCACCAAGGCACGCCATGGCAGGTACAGCTTTAGACAGTTTTCTGTGCTTTACATGTCGTTATTATTAGTCATTTTTTGGACCATTAGGGGTCAAGTGCTACTCAGTGGCACTGCATTCATTATTAGACTATTATAAATAGTTACTATATTTACTATCATAAATATAAAAGTGCATCATATGGTTTTTAAGCAGTGCTATAGTAGAACCATTTTTGGCCTCTTGAAGAACACTGGGCCTTATTTACCCATCATTCTTTAAAAGACATTTCGTCGTAAAACTCAATTTTTAGATATTCCTACAATTTCGCAAAAAAACTGACATTAATTATTTTGGATTTGTTTTAGAATTTAAGATTTATACAATGTCAATTATGAACTGGATTGATAAATGGTAGCCTGTGTTTCTTGAAGCTCTCTCCAGTGGAAAAGACAACTGGCAGCAGAACTGCGTGACCCAGACCAGCTCCTGGAGCCCCTGCTCCAAGACCTGTGGCCGAGGGGTGTCCTTACGCATCACCAACGCCAACAAGCAGTGTCGGATGGTCAAAGAGAGAAGACTCTGCAACCTGAGACCCTGTGAAGTGGACATCACCAAGCACATCAAGGTAGATATGATCTCAGTAAACTTCCAGCACTTACCTGTTGGTGATATAACATTAGGTAATAAATTTGAAATGAAATCATTTCAAGCATTTCTTAGGAATCAACTGATTGCAAATTAAGATTTAAAAGATCTTCATCTTTCTGTTCCCCTTCAAGCCTGGAAAGAAGTGCCTAAACATCTACAGAGAGGAGAACCCCACCAACTTCACCATCTCAGGCTGCACTAGCAAGAAGCTCTACAGGCCCAAGTACTGCGGCGTCTGCACAGACGAACGCTGCTGCATCCCTTACAAGTCTAAAACAGTGCAGGTGGAGTTCCAGTGTCCTCGCGGAGGTGTGATTACCTGGCAGGTGATGTGGATTAATGCCTGCTTCTGCAACCTCAGCTGCAAGAACCCCAACGACATCTTCGCAGATCTTGAGCTGTACTATGAGAACCGTGAGATTATGAACTGAATTCTCAACAGGTTGCTTTTTTATATCGGCTCCCAATTTTGGAGCACAGTAAAGCCAATATTGATACATGAGATACTTTAATGAAATACACAATGTGCAGCACAACCTACACTCACTTGAATTGAGGTACATATATTCATTTTCATAGTGTTTCGGTGCTAATTATATGTTAAAGTTTTGTCAAAGTTAGTATAAGTAATAAATAAAGGACACAAAATTCTGGATGGGGTTATACTGTGTATGTACAGCATTTTATTGTGATTCCTCTTATATACGCCCTTTGACATTTTCCTAATGGAAAGAAATGGAATATTATATTATATATATTATATTTCCATGAGTACTCCTTTATTTCCTGAAAAATATTTATCATATTAATATCAGCTATTTTTGAGCAAAAGAAGGCCTGACCAGTTTGCACGTTTGAATATAAGTTGTAAGTATTAAATGTGTAAAAAGGAGCTAAATATATTATTGATTTTATCGCTTGTACTTAAGCTTTAACTTATTCATGAGAGTGTAAAGTGTAAAAACTGTAGCATATGACTTGGTATGATGTAATGAAATGAAGTGATGATTGGTGATGATTTGTTATGTTTTTAATTTTTTTATTTTATTGGGACAGATTTTTAACGCCAAGGTTGTGTCCTTATCATATCTATCCCATAAAACTCAAGCATGAAAGGTCCAGTTTTGCACAGACCTGACATTGCTTTTATATGAACTTGTGGTCATTTATTGGCCTTTTATTGAGCAAACATTCAATTTGTTAAAAATAACCAGTCAGACCAAAAAAGGGCAGAGTTACATGTTTTTTATTTTCTTTTTTAAATAAATACAAACTGTTATCCCATTAAAAATGTATAGTGTGATCTGCATTTGGGCTGTTGTGCATCTTTACAAAGCTAGGTATTCTAAAAGCCTGCAAGTCTGTGCTGTAGTGCAAGTAGTACAGGAGTAGCTGCGTTACAATTTCTCCCTTTGCTCTTTCAAAACCACCACAGAAAAGAAAAGAAGAAACATTAAGTCCAAGCAGTGGATTCCATGGCACATTTTGTTCTGTTGTGCTTAATTGCATAGAAATGATCATTAAGGTCCAAAACGTCAATGGTGCATAAATTAGTTCTCCGGATAATTCAGCATACAGATACAAACCCTACAGTTGTGTATCCTACAGTGTGTTTATTGTTGCTTCATTGTTTTTTAAGAACGAGAGGCGCCACCTTTCTAGGAATGTTCTGAATGTGCTTTTTACAATCATTTGATCATTAATCATCGATAAAATAAAATAAAAAAACAGATCATGTTAAAGAACAACAATCACTGGGTTACAAATATAACCCCAAAACGGAGGGTAAATCCCACAGAGATAAATGAAAAGGAAAATAGTCTGTGCGTGTCCCTTATTTTTTTTTAAAAGGTAGGTAGCATTGAAAAAAAAAATGCTTCCCAGTAACCAACCTAGCCTGCCATCACTCATTGCAGTCTGTCCAACATAACATAACAGAAAATGAATCATGTATTAAAACTAGTAAGCAAGTATTATAGTACTGTTATAAAAGTCAGCCATTTACAGTCATTCGGTGGTAAGTGACACTACAGTCAAGTAAATGCAAAGAAAGTAAAATTGATGAAAGGAGATGAACACAGATTTACAAACGTTTATGCTCCCTTAAGAGCAAAGCACTCTCCGACTCTCCATCACAGTGTCTCTGTGCTGCGTTGCCCCTAATAACAATAAAGCCACCATCAAACAATGGCAGGTTGTGCAGAATAAGGGAGCGATCAGCCTCCACCCTCATTTATGTCGCATCTCCCCCACAGCTTTGTCCAGTGGACACCTTCAAAAAGTGGCCATGGCAGATGGCAGACAGACTCTTTGGCTTAGACACACTCGCTCTGTGACTATCACAGTGCTACAGGGGACGGGGAGGCCTTGAGGGTGGGCCCAATAGCAGGTGGCCTGCACTCCGTGGCTGTTAGTTTTAGTGGCAGCGCAGCACGCACAGATCAGGGGGAAAAGGAAGTTGTGTGGTGAGGTTTAGGGGAGGTTCAGAGGAGCCTCTTTAACACGACACTTCAGTGGACTTCATCACGGTCTGGTCCACGGAGGTGTCCATGGTGTCGGTGTGGGAGCGGCCGCGCTGGTTATCGGCCGTGTGGGCGCGGGCCCGGCCCTCGTTGGTGTGAGAGCGGCTGCGGCTGCCCTCGTTGGTGTGTGACCGGCTGCGGTTGCCGTCGAAGGAGGCGACACTGGAGCCAGAGGCTGTGCGGGAGCGGACCAGGCGGGTCATGCTGGCAGAGGGCACTGAGAGAGAACAGGAACAACATCTGAATAACAAAATCAGACCCTCCTCACCTGACCACTCAGCCTGAAAACCTGATGTCCAGTGACCTTTTAGCTTCTGTTAAACATTACATGTTGACTGCAGTGGTCAGCACGTGGGCTGTTATCAGCACAAGGGTTCACCACTAGGGGGTGGAAAAGGGAGAAACTAAAATGATCAACAGGAGCTGGATTGATGGTAGAACCATTATTATAACCTATTTATCTGGACTGTAAAGGTTTAGCTGGACTGTTAAGGTTTATCTGGACTGTAACTATCTCTAATATTACAATCAATGTTTATAAATTTCATTAATACAAAAATTAGTGTTTTTTGTCACTTTGCTTTAGATTTTTTAAGACTCAGCTCTTGTAATATTTACAGTTTTATTCAACCAGTAGCTGGGTAAATTAATAATTATTAAGGGTACATCTAGTAAGCTGTTAATAGAAAATCTAAACATAAGCCTTGCTCTTCAAACTAGCTCACAAATTATTTTTCTAAAAGAGAAATGAATGTGACTTTATACTGTATTTATGGTTCTCTGCATCTGTTTCAATAGAAATGTCCCAAATTAACTTAGAATTTAATTTGATGTTGAAAACAGTTAAGAATGTTTTTTTCCCTTATCCTGTGCAATTAAAAATATGGATTTTTGTTAATGTTTTTGCATGACAAAAGTAATTTTAAAAATATCAATTTCTCCTCCAGTTGAGACACCTTAATTTTGTGGAAAAACATTTCATGTGCAGAGTCATGCAAACACTGGTTGGCTTTAATATATTTTATATATTATATATGTAAAATTTTATGTTTAATTCTAGATATTTATAATACATGTATTTTACAATGTTTTATATTTTTTTCCTTGGTTTGTATATCTCATGCTATATGTATAAATCCATTAATATTTTCATTTTATTGGTTTGTTTATTCATACTTACTGTAGCCCATGCCCTGGATGAAGTACTTAAAGGCTTCTGTCAGCTTTCCAGGCTGTGGATAGAATTTGAAGCAGTCAGCTGTACAGTATGAATAGCTTATCATGTCTATAAAAACATTTCCTAATTTGTGTTTTGAAATGTGGAGACATCTGTCAGTAACAGGTGTTTGGGAGAGTATTAGAGTTGTGCTGTATGTGCCGCTTTAATCTGCGATTAACGATTATCTCACAGCCAGCGAAAGCTGGCCAACGAGTGTGGCGGTGAGTACGATTGACACACACCTGGTCAACCTGAGGCAAGCCTCCGCAGTCAGCCATCTGGTGAAGGAGAGGAAAAAAAGAGGGAAAAACAGGGGAATGGGTTAATTTCAGACACAACACACGCCTCACTGCCCATTGACTGCAGCTTTGTTTTCACAGACATGAAGAAAACACCGCCGTCCATATAAATGACTCAATCATCATCAAGTGTTCTATTAACCAGCCAACTCCCAGCACTTATCAGCACCAATGGGGCATTTGAGCAACCATAAACCTGCTTCCCTCATGGCCACAGGGGTGAGGCTGGTGAAACTAGGTCAGCTGGAGAAGGATTCTGCCCCCGGGTTCAACCATGAAACTGGCCCCGCTGCCCTCTGGGTAAATCAGTCACCAGCTGCTGAGCTATTGGAATCTTATCAGCTCACACCTTTTCCATCCAGACTATTAATTAGCCAGCCTAGCCTAAAAAAAGAACACAAAACAAGAGAAATCTAGCTCACCTTGAGCAGTGTGGTCTTGGTTGGGTCCAACTTGGTGTTGCATTCAACCTGGAAAATGGAGAAAAGGATTATGGTAAACCAATAAAATGTGATTTACATATTTTGTAAGTACTTTTAAGTGTGCAACAGAAACAGATAAAAGTCCAGTACTGCTTTTTCTACACAAAGTTAATCTTTAAGCATTACCTTAACCCTTTTATCATTGGTTCAAATTGACCCCAGTGATTTAAACCTCTAGATTATAATTTCATTATGATTAAAACATGTTGGCAAAGTTTAAACATCTCGTAATTAACTATTATTTCATTTTATTGTGAAACAGTCAGTGGTTTTAACATTACTACAGGCAACTACAAGCTGTTGTTAAGTTAGGGCCTAAAACATGAGGAAGAACACCAAAGAACACCAGTACATACAACTGTGGTGTTAACTGTAAGTTTTAACTATTTCTTTTTAGTTATGAGCATTCAGTTGGGCAAATTATGAAGTTTAAAGTATGAAGTAGTATAGAAATCACAAAAATGAAGTAATGTTATATCCTTTTTTCAGACACATTATACATTAACCCCACATATAACTGTATCAGTGTTAAACCTACCACAGCATCCACTGCAGGAGAGCTGTCTCCAACCACTAGAAGAGAGGGACACCTGAGGACAGAGCAGCAGAGAAGCATTATGACCCAAAATAGAAACAAAATAATCAGTAAAACATATTACAAACATTCCAGACAATGCACTGAAACCTACTTAATGGTTCTAACATTGACAGCTCCACCAGGAATAGGCCTTTCAATCTCCAGGTCCCTCCGGCTGTAAAACACAAATGTAGAAAATGTGACACAAAGTAAAAACACTGTGAGCAAATCCTCCTTCATTATATACATTCATGGTGATGAAGCAAATTTACACTCACCTGTTGTATGACTTGACAAAGAGCTGCAGGTTGAACTGGTTCATGTCATTGAGGATGTGGTGGCGGTAAGTGCCAATTAGGTCATGGTTGAGCTGGATTTCCTCCTAAAAACAAGATCACATCATTTCAAAACTCTGTGTTTGAAATTTAGCAACCATAGCAAGCACACAGAGCAGAGTCCAAACTCACCTTTCCAAAGAGATGACTGATCAGCATGTCTGGCATGGCATGAGTCCAACCACTGATCTGTAAAACATTTAAACATTAGTAAATAGTTTAAATGTCATCTTCAGATCATCCATCCCTCAGAACAGAATGATATTTAACACAGAGTTTCAGAGTTTGATACCTTATGAGCTGCCCAGTCCATCCATCCCTCAGCACATGGGTTGATGTTGATCAAAACGACACCCTCCACCATAGCAGGGTAGTCCAGCTATAACAGAGAAAGAGGAAAATCTTCAATCAGCCATCACTGCAAAAATATGCTTTGTTTTTGGGTGTTTTTTGATGCTGTTGCCGACTGGTGTTTAACTGAACAGTGTATCGTTATGTAGGACCTAGTATCATATTGCATTATCATGAATGGTGATGGTGATTAAATATATATATATATTTGTCTAAGTATTATTTTATATTTACTTTTTAACTTATTTAATTATTTATTTATTTATTCATAATGTTTGTGTTCTTTCTTTTATTTCTTTAAAGGCAAGTTTGTTTGTGTTTACATGTCCTCTCTTGCAAAAAATGCAAATTTATTCTTTTAAAATTATTCTTCTATTAAAAGGGAGATGGTGGTAGGCCAAGACAAAATGCAAAAATATATATATTTTAAAAACGTATATATAATTATATATTTTAAACATTTTTTAAGTAAGATTTACAGCTAATATATGTGATATTTCTATTTATTTTTTTCATTTGTGGCAGCTGTAGGACTACGCAATCAATCATTTAATTCTTACAGTTTTTTCCACATCAAATAATTGTCTACATTTCAACAGCCCATCACCTGCCTTTTCTCTGCAGCCTGTATGAGTATTTATTTGTGTGTGTGTTTGTGTGTGTGTGTGTGTGTTTTAAGGATGAATGGAGGGCACTGGATGAAAGGATGAAGGTAGGGCCAGGGTTTTTCAGTTTATTATTTCAGTTTGAAAAACGTGCACCCATTTGCTGATTTTTTTTTTTTTTACAAAAAATATACAGTACAGATTTTCATAGAATATTTTTTAAAGGATTATCCCATGCATAAATAAATATCTATGTAATGTAGCAGGAGTTTATAGTTTAAAAGTTTAAACTGTGAGGCAAAAGCTAAATTAAAACAGATAAAGACTTCCCACAGAGAGAAACCATGGTGCTCAACAAGTTCTGAACATTCCTCCGCAGCTAAACAAGTCAGAAACAATAAGCAAGAACATGCTGCCAAAACACCACAAAAGAACGGGAGTGCATTTTTAATCCTGCTCTGATTAAAACGTCCAAAAGGTAACTGTGAAAGAGTAACTGGCAACTCACAGCAAACTTTGCGAGGATGAAGGCACCGGCTCCAACCGCCATTCCAATCACACTCTTCAGACTAAAGATACACAGAAGATAATTCTTTTAAAAATATTTTATATAAAATGTATACTATTATATATTTTTTTATTTTACATCATTTATATAATGTTATTTTTATATTCAATGCAAAAGACCTTACCCAAAATGTTTCAGGACCAGAGGAAGGGTCTCAGAGAGCTGATCCATGGAAGGATACTCATACCTAGAACAGTTTAAAAGGAACAGTAGTTAGTAACAGTACATGCACAATAAATTGTAATCAGGACAATTGAGGCATCTAGTTAACGTCTATCCACCTTCAGAAAACATGTTTTTTTTTTCATTCTCTTGGCACTACTGAACTAAAGCAATTCAGGTCAGCTTTCAGGGCTAAGCCAAAGCCAATAATTGATAGAGGCTATTCAGCCAAGCACAGTTCGGCTAACTTAAGGTTGTGCCAACTAAGGTTTGTGCAAGTACAGGTAAGAGGTCAAAGTCTATAGACCGGATGACCTAGTTGAGTTAAAAGCTCTGAAATCTCACCCGGTAGAGAAGGTGTTGGCACCCTCATGCTGTCCTGGGGCATCCACATGGCACACAGCAAAATGCTGCATGATCTCCTGCATGTCCTCATGGCTGAACAAGGTGTCAAAGCATGTCTTGTCTTTATGAGGGAAAAAAGAGACAAACAAACAGTTAAAATGACCTTTAAAGTGAATCTGTTGGGTCCTGCAGTATGTACCAAAAAATAATCACAGAATTATCTTGATTTAGCATGTTAAGCTGTGTAAACTCTTTCAGAGTAAAAGGGAGCATACACAATTTTTTAAATTAATATTCCTTCTAACCTATGAAAGATTTCAGGCTCAGGACACTTACGGTTCAGTCCAATGTCATGAAGGGTGAGAATGACAGGTCGGTCTCCTTTAGGAACCCCCTTCATGGTGCAGTGGACCCTGCCATAAGGGGTCTCCACATCATGCTCCTGTAAATGACAGGAACACACTGTTCAGAATCTTCCGTGGTCAAACTAAAGCCGGGGCATTGCAAAGAAAAGGCATCTAAAAGTTAATCTGAGTAAAATTTTGAAATTGAAAAAATTGAAATAACAGATTTAACATGCTTCAAAACAGTGAATTAGATGTTGTACAGATTTATGTGTTAAGATTTTATTCATGGGGCATTGAGCAAAATGTTGTTACATAATCAATATCATATATATATATCATAATGTTTCAATGTTTGCCAAAGAAAAGTGCATTTCTACATTGATTCCCTGGAAATTTAAAAGAATCTTTTTACATTTTACATTTTCAAGTATTTTTTAGTTTCTCTTTTTCAATTCCTTATAAAATAACACATAGCATATAACATAGTGCAATTTTCAAACTATGCAAAATAATGACAAAAACTAAAATATGAAGAACACTATATGTCTGTTTGCTTCTGCAGCTTCAACTCAAATAACCCCAAATGCATTTCTTCATAACAAGACTGGTACAAAACCATTAAATCATCTCTAGCAAACAGCCTCACAGACACAGCCACTAAAAAGCTTATCTTCTTAAGCACATCCACATACTGCAGACTGGTAGAGCGTGCAAGAACCTCATTGTCCTCGACCTCACCATCAAATTTATTCCTGCCTGAGACTATTTTTCCAACCAGCACAATCAATTATTCCCAACAACAAATGACTGCTATAATAGTCTGTTAAAAAAAACACATTGAAACTCACAGAAACTTCAATTTCAAAGACGGGCTCCGACTCTGAGTCCTCCAGAACCATGGCTGCAGGCTGTGGTTAGTGCTAGTAACACTGAGTGCCTCTGAAGTTCAGTAAGTAGTTAAGTAAGATCCGATTGTGGGTAAGCTCTTGCCTGTGCTTAGCTGCTTTTCGTCTGTGCGCAAGGTTTTATACCCCTGCTGCCACTCTTCCTCATAAGCCCCAAGCTCCCAGCATCCTTTGCGCCACGACCAAAACAAGCTAATTCTGGTTGAAGAAATCTGTAAATTGGATCAGCCAATGTCAGGCAATTGGAGCATTCGGGTAGCGGAAACTTAAAGGTCAATTAAAAGTGCAGCCAGGCCGTCACATGATGAGGCTGGATGCAGTATGACAATCGTGTCATCAGGTCAAATAAGCATCAGTCAGATGAAGGCAATTGGATGTGCCTGAGGAAGGTCCTCCTGATCATTATCTGGCTGAGGTTTTTCATCTACAGCAGTTTTCTGCTTTTTTTCTTTTTAGAGATATAATAATATATTTCTGTAAAAAAGGTAAAGAAGGACCAATTATGAAGTTTTTTTCTCGATGAAATCCATAAATGTCTTTAGAATTTGGGACAGAAAGAGTATAAAAGGGACCCCATCACAGTCCAGCATGATCAGGGATCAGTAGAGATCGTACTTGAACTAGTCTAGTCTGTTTTATCTCATGAATACAATTTGTGTAGACTCACTTTAAGGTAGGGCTGGACAATAATTGGATATCAGTATGATATATATATATATATATATATATATATATATATATATATATATATATATATATATATATATATATATCATAATAAAAGATAATAATAATAATAATAATACAGTAAGTGATATGATATTGCATATTGATAATGCATTACGTGCATTGGCAAATTCATTTTTGCTGAGGTTTGAAGATACAAACACTCATTGCATGCATTATTGGCAGATTTTTTTTCATATCAATATTGGAATAATATGGTATCGACCGAAAATTAAGATACATATATTTATATATATTGTGATAAAGTGCAATTTTGGCCACATCGTCCAGAACCTCTTTTAGCCTACAAAAACAAGAAGTTCCAGCAGAACAATGAACTACAGGATTACCTGAAGGAGGGGCTCTGGCTAAAGATCAAAAGGCTGACAGGGCAGAAACCAGTCCCAGTTCTTTCAAACAGAAGCACAAAATCAAATAACCTATTTAACACAGGCCCATGAGATAAACATCTTACGCTCCTCCTTGGCTGCTGAGTGAAGGCAAACACATGTCGTCTGCCCATCGGCACTAATCTCTTTAAAGAAGACGAGCGGCCTTACGTGCGGACCGTCAGCAGCCCTAAACCAGTTCTGGGCAGATGGCTGTCGCATCTCTCTTCTGCCCACGTCAATACAGGCACATATTAAACACATGGCCTGGAAACATGACAACTTTAATCTGCGCAGGGGTCATCACGAGAGGGCAAGCTACTGCATCGCCTCACATCACCCACCCCTGGTCCCTCTGGAAGGCACTGGCATGTGGAGGGGTGGGTGCTGCCCTGCTAAGATGTTCCAAAAGATGAAGCAGCTGAAGGGAGGGAGAATCTGTGCTCAGAACACAGCATAAACATGTGTGTTTTGGAAAACACTAAGACGAGATGTTCTTCTGCTTGAATAATCTGTAATCTACACCCTTCAAGAAAGTGTTCTTGGAGTGATGCCATTAAAGAGAACCAGTTTAGTTTTTCCTGGGAAAAAATAGATGCAGAAGTACTCAGGTTTTTTTCTGGAGAATTACTAATGTAAGAACTATCACTTTTAACTGATGTAAAACTATAAAAAGAACACAAATATTCAAAGCATAACATAATGTAACATTATTTTATTTTTAGAAATCAATTGGTATTTAATATCTTCCTTTTTTAAACTGATTTGTGGCATCACTAATTACACAACGCTTTAATTGATAAAGCTTATAGTTTCTTTATGGATTATGACTCCATAGAACCACCAGAGCTTCCTGTCTATTTTTCTCACTGAGATAACATAGAAACAACCAGTTTGCACTGTTTTGCATGTAAAAACCAAATAGTGATCCTTACAGTATAATTTATCATTTAGAGAAAAATGGTTTAATTATCACTGAAGATCAGCTCAGACAATATAAACTAGATTGCTCTACTGTCTGTGGACATCTGTAGGATCTCACAACCTAAACATATCCCAGGTCCTTTATTTGGAAGGAGAACATCAATCAATATATATTATAGTAAAGTTTAATTATATCATACATTAGATGACCAAACAGGGGTTTGTGGACACCTTTTCTAATATAGGCATTCAGCTATTTCAAGCTGCACCCATTGCTGACTTAGATGTGCAACTACACACTCACACACAGCTTGTCTGGTTCCTGCAGAGAAGTACTGCCAATAGAATAGGACTCACTAGAAAAGATAAACGTGAACCTATAGCATAGGTTAGTGTTTCTCAACCCTGGTTCTGCTGACACCCTGTGCTTTACACACTTCACTGGATTCCCAGCTTTAACACACCCCCTGTGTGTGCCTAAAAGGGCTTGGAAATGAGCTGATTAGTTGAAGCAAGTGTGTTGGGAGCAGGGGAAGCACTAAACTGTGCAGGGACAGGGTGCCTCCATGAACAGGGCTGAGAAACACTGATCTGTTGGATTCATGCCTAATGCCAGGTAATGCTAGAGAAGTATAATATATATATACAGAAATAAATATATTTAATACCATTCATTTGGCTAATTTTGAAAGAAACAATGAATGTACATATCCAAATATTTTGTCAATATTGTGCATCATTTATATTGAAACTGAATTGTTTTCCTGTGAGATTCCTGCTCATGAAATGGCATCACCTTGGACCTTCAACAAAACTTGACTAGACTTAAACAAAACTTTAAAAATGTTAAAATAAACAGACAAAAATTATTATTCTATAAAGTATTACATAATTATAAACACCTATACAGTACATATCTAAATATATCAATTGATTTTCACCACTAGATGGCAAAAGTCAGGTCAAGAAAACGTCAGGTCTTCCTAAGCAGTGCAAGTAACACTGAAACTTAAACTGTACTTTTAAACAGACTAACCTTTATTTCCAGCTGCTGAACAGCCTCTCTCAGTCCCTGAAAGAAAAAAAAAATACAATTCAAGCATGCTGGTGTACAGAGTAAGACAGCACATATAAGATGTTTGAAAAATTGAGAATTAATTTTACTGAAAAAAAAAGTTTAATTAATTAATCATAATTAACATCATACCTGGAGGTCCTTCTCCACAAGCAGAGGTTTGGACTCAATCTGAATCTCCTCCATTTTCAGTCTGGTGGACAAGAAGAAGAAGAAGAAGGAAGAGGAAATTATGATTTTATACACAACGGAAACATTTTTACATTTGTGCGCCGCAGCATTGTTGCAACACGTCTGAATCACTCCACCGCAATAAAAAAAGGAAATATCAAATTACCAGTTAGAGGGAGGATCTAATCTCCTCTGACTGTTTACATCTCTTTCCAGATCCTGCTAGTGATCAGGAATCACATCCATCACACATTTCCTTTGTTCATTTTTGGAGGTGCATTTGTATGCATGTTACAAACTAAGGATTGGAGTTTGCACACTGGAAAAAATCAGCACCATTAAAACTAGAAGGGAACCTGTATTGATGAATTGGTCTATAATGTTCTGTTGTCCTTCGTGTGACCCAGGATGTATTTTTAGTGACCTCCATAATCGTTCTGTTCTTTTCTCAGTTCTTCAAAACAGATTAAATTGAGATGTGGGGAAAATAACGACATTACACGGCGGTAATGCTTCAGATTATGGAGTCTTGAGGATGGCAGCTGGAATGTCGCTGTGCATGTAAATGGAGCAAGAGCATCAACAGGCCCTTTGTTCGGCCAGAGGTTTCTAGAGGTCACGAGTCAGGCTCTTCCTCCATGGCGGGCCTGGACGCTGCACACAGGAAGCCTCTGACACGGCTGCTTCCACGAATCCCTGCGGTCCACACCACAAGTGTTTTTTACATCTTGGCTGTGAGGCAAACTTGAAAGCCATTGTGCTTTATTCACCCGTAAACTGAAGAAGGAGTTTTTTTCCTTTCTTGCTCTGAGACCTGAATAGCTGGGGTTGAGTTACCAATTTATAAGAGCAACCAAGCCAAGCTTGTTTCTAGGAGTGTTTTTGTGGCTTTGAAAGCATGAATGCCGTTCGTTGTTGTCCGATTCATTTAAACATGGCCTCAGCTTTTAACACTGTGTGAAAATTTCTTTATAAATGGACTCATAAAAAACGTTTCCACAATAGCTTATATTATCTTTTTGTACATTACACTGAAGACCAAGTTACTAATTTGAATTTGAATATATATATATATATATATATATATTTTTTTTTTTTTGACAAAAATGTTTGCATTTAATTTTTTTGCAAGCCATCACAATAGTTCTGTTTTTTTACCATGTAAGAGATGCCCACTAGGTGACTACTAAAGTCCACAAGCAATTTTAGGCCAAAGCTTGCCTTGTACCTGTAATACCACCCTCATTCTACAGCCTGCTCAAGCCTATGCACTGTGGTTCTCAAAAATACACCTGGCAGCTGCAAGCTGCAAACTGAGCTGAGTTGGCAATATGTGGCATCTAGGTCACTCACTTGTTTCCAAGCTGTGAGCCCTTGTAGCCTCTCCTGGTTAATCGTTTACCTGGGAGTAAAAAAAACAGGCTCCATCAGTGAAGCCTCACTGAGATCTAAACGCTGTTCTTCATGAGAACAGGACGTTAACCCTGACCGTTATTTAAAAAAAACACACACCCACAATGCAGAATGATCAAGGTATACTGCCAAAGGGTTGGCCACTAATGGACTACTATTGGACTACTAACTACTAATGGAAAGGTTGTTTTTTTCATTCCCACATGTATCAAATCACACATTCTTACATTTGTAGTACAGTATATTACAACTATGTACTATACTGTATTATACCTTATCTTCGTAATCACATAATGATTCCAATAGTAGATGTTAAACTCCTTGCTGAGAAAGTACTTACAACATTGCATAAAACACAGGAAATGTTGGTATCAGTTCCCTTTTTGAACACAGCTCCCATCTTCCACTGTCACTGCAAAATGAAATGGGCCTCTGTGCTTTTTTTTTTATATCCGTTACTGCCCTTACAATTATTTTGAAATACCAGAAAGTTCCACTAAACTTTCATGGTCATGTCAAACCACTGATAAGCAATCTAATAAGTCATCCCAATTCAATCGAGCAATCAAGCAGCTGAAAACTATTTTTTCATTTTTCATCCTTTTGGACAATTTTTTAAGTCTCAGATCAGATATTTATTATCAAAAGGCAAACCTGTTTTTCACTTTGTATGGACGTTAATGGAAAATAAGAGTCAAAATAATTTTAGGACATTTTCATTGCTCTGTTTACCTATTATTATTTGCATTACAATTATTTTTGTATTATTATTTGTCTTCTATAGCAGCTGTACGCACACAAAAATAGGTACGATATAAGTACGTTCTAATTATATCCTCAAAGTTATAATATTGGTCTTTACAGGGTCAGATGTGTTCACTCTAAAGAAAAAAAGTCTTTCCTAACAGCAGGAAGTACAGATTTGTACCATTATACACGGTACATTTAGTATTCTGTATCACTGTACTATTACACAATATATATTTTAATTTAATTTAATACATTTTTATTTGAAAGCCAGACCATTTTGGATCCTCAAGTTTCTAACACATTCAGCTTTTTAATGTTGATGTTGATGATAATGTTTATAAGCTTTATAATCTTTACTGGTACAAAAACATGGGTTAAAAAAAGGACTTTCACTGAAAGGTACTCTGTTGTACTTAAGTTACAGCCACAGGGAAAAGCTTTGTACACTTTTGGTTTAAACAATGGAGAAAACAAAAAAAAAAGAAAAAAAATCTTAATACATATTTTTCAATGGACAGATTTTACTGTGATCTACTATTCCCTGCCTGTCTGAAACATATAAAGGCATATTTCCTGTATATTTTAAAAATAAATAGTGTTTTTAAGCGCAATTATCTAAGTGTAGTAAACCCACTGGTCTGTGCCCATATGTGCAGACTGATTTAGAAACAAAATTAAGGACATTCTCAGTGCACTGGCTAAGTACAGAAAGCCCAGCATCTGCAGAAACAATGATTGCTCCCCTAATCTTTGGAAACTCATTTAATCTGTCAAATCCAGAGGCTGGAAATATCAGCTAAGCTCGGGTAGACCTACATTTTACGCCTGAAAGGGATACTAAAATTAAGCTATATTATTAAGGCGACACAAACCTATGTTATGGGTTCTCTGTTCTCCTCTGAGACTATTTGCCAGTGCATTGTAAACACTCAAATCTTTTAAGCCTGTGGGTAAAGTGATCTAGGCATTAGAGAGTGCGTGTTACGGTGATTAACAAACTGAAGGGTGTTGCCCTGCACTTAAACAGGGACTTCAACAAGTGCATGGTCTAAACACCAATGAATCATATTACATTAAATATATATATTTCAGTGCAGCAATACAGATATTATAACATGTTAAATTATTGAATAAATGATCTCTAACGAGTATATACTTAATATATAACAACAGTGGAGAACTGTGGAATCAAAAAACAAGGTTATAAACTTCACTAACTGTGTTTACATCAGACTTGCCTTCTGACAAACTGTCTTACAAACAGCCCACTCCTCTAAAATACTTTAGCATAAAATAATCAGTGCATGCGGCAGCGGGGAATTTTATAAAATAAATGTAAGCTCGTGCAGTGTTTTTATAAAAGTCAGGATTCAGTCTTTGTTCGCCCTGAGTCCATCGCGCACGTGCAAAGGCACGCAGACAGTTCACAGTGTAAACAAGAGACAGCGCTGTGGTTTCAGACCCCACCTGTTTTCAGACAAATCCCGTCTTCTGCGCTCTGATTGGCTAGAAGTGTCCAGAAGTTCTACGTGAGATATGATTTTTTTTTTATTGATTTACTCATCCGAACTCTCTGACTATAATTAGACATTAAATATATAACTTGTTTATTTGAATAAAAAACTCTTGAAATTACTATGACTATTTTTTTTATAAATGTTATATATATATATATATATATATATATATATATATATATATATATACAAAATCTGATTCCTAAATTCTCTATTATGTTAAATGAAGTATACAATATCATAAACATGTCAGAAGAATACCTAAGAATACCTAAAGAATACTAAACATATAGTAGTGATGGTTTTGTTTTTGCCAAACAGCCTTGTGTGTAATTTATTTTATTTTATTTTTACTTTTTTATGTTTTATAAAATATATAGACAATAGTAGTTTAAGTGTTGGAAATGTGTAAGTTTTTAGTTCTCCAGATTGATTACATAATTCAAATATTAAAACATAAA
Source organism: Astyanax mexicanus (assembly GCF_023375975.1). Classification (NCBI taxonomy): domain Eukaryota; kingdom Metazoa; phylum Chordata; class Actinopteri; order Characiformes; family Acestrorhamphidae; genus Astyanax; species Astyanax mexicanus. The sequence continues at coordinate 47,250,396 of NC_064410.1, read as the reverse complement.
ATAATTAAAAACGTAAAATAGAATTTGACTGATGGTCCGAAAAGTACATCAGTTGTGTGTATTTTTTTTTCAAACTGTTTTCCTTGAACTGAGCAGCCACCACTCTCTAAGATTATGTGATTAATTGTTTATTTGATTGTTTGTTTTATATATCTGTACACTGTTAATAAGTTTGACTACTTTTGGCCAATCAGAGCGCAGGGGAGGCGGGGCTTGTCTGAAAACGGGTATGGAAAACTATGTAGGCGGCACCGTGCGCTCGTGCTCTTTCTTTGTTGCCATTTATTTACAGGAAATTCTTTAGAGAAACTAATTCTATAATGGATAAATATGAAATGCGACTAGATGTACATGTTATCATGGCAAACTAACCAGAGAAAGATTCACTAAAGTGGTGGTTTAACAGAAAGTTACTTTTACCAAGCAGATAATATTACAGTTTTCAGCTGTAAAACAGTGACTACAGTAAAGCATTACTGTATTTAGATATGAAGTAAATAACTGACACAGGTGTAATAATAAACCTAAGCATGAAATTATGTCATTACTCACCGGTTAAGCTCGATTGTCCAGTGAAAAAATAAAATTCATGCAAATCTTTTTTTCTTAAGATCAAAAAAGGTTGAAAAAGTGGAGAAAGTTGCTGCAGATGTTCTCGCCGAGTGTAAGACAATGCTCCTGTTATTTACTACGTGCTGCAGTTGCAGGATGTGACAGGCAGTTTTATAAAGGCGTGTGTGGCCAGCCCACTGTGAGCCGAGCCCACTGCTATTGGGCAACACTGCCTCTCTCAGTCTTACCGCCCTCTTACAGCATGCAGGAGATATGATGACATAGATCAGATTAGTAGATGCTCTTAATTAAAATGGACAGAGATAGATTATTGCTATAGGTTCCTGCTTTGGCAGATAGGATGCAAGTGTCTTATTCAGTATTCAGGGTTAGGGTTTGGTATTTACAATGATTGTCTGGGTTTGTTATTTAGAGTTCTTATTTGATGGATAGGGCTGAGGTTGTGCTCTACAGTTTGGGTTCTACTTTGGTTTGGTCATTAGGGTTAGGGTTCTACTTTGGTTTGGTCATTAGAGTTAGGGTAAGGGTTCTGCTTTGGTTTGGTCATTAGGATTAGGGGTTAGGGTTCTACTTTGGTCATTAGGGTTAGGGTTACAGTTTTGCTTTTTATTTGGTCATTATGGTTAGGGGTTAGGGTTCTGCCTTGGGAATTATGAGTTGTTTGGTTGCAAGAACAACAGCTTTGTTTTTTGGGTTGGTCGTTATTATTCTGGTTTTGGCAGTTAAGAATTCTGCTTTGTTTATTTGCAGTCTGGTTTGGTTTGGTCATTAGGGTTAGGGTTCTGCTTTGGTTTAGTCATTAGGGTTAGGGTTCCGCTTTGGGAGTTGTTAGAAACATAGCTTTGGTTTTTGGTTTGGTAGTTAATGCTCTGGTTGAATCCTGTTTTGTAGTTAGGGTTTTGTTTTGGTAGTTAGGGCTGTGGTTTTGTAGTTTGGGTTCTTTTTTGTAGTTGGAGTTAGGATTCTGTTTTAGAAGTTACAGTTATATTTTGGTAGACTTGGGATCCTTATTTGGTAGTTCAGGGCCTGGCCTAGGATAGGGCTCTAATTTGGTAGTTTGGGGTCTTGGTAGGCAGTTAGGTTTATATTTAGTAAGGGTTAAGGTTTGGTAGTGGCAATTAGGATTATGTTTTAGAAGTTACGGTTATTTTTTTTTTTAGACTTAGGGTTCTAATTTGGTTCTTCACAGTCTGGGTAGTAGTTAGAATCAGGGATCTGTTTTGGTTGTTAGAGTTATAGGTCTATTTTGGCAGCTAGGGTTAAGGGTCTGTTTTGGCAGTTTAAATTCTGTTAACAAAAATTTCTCAGAATGCCATAAAATACGTTTGTCAGTATACACTACAAATCTTGCAATGAGGGTCAGTGTTTGTGAGTTTGTGTGTTTTTGTGTGTGTGCTCACATGCGCATGCGTATGCATGTGTGTGTGACCCATTAACATTGTGTTGCCAAAGCAACTTTCTACTCGTCTATGGGGGAGGAGGAAATATGGTGGTATTTCTAAGCCACGGCCTGCAGAACTTCCAAAACATTTGCTGAGAAGCAGAGTTCTATGAATGCAGGCCTGAAGTTTTTTTTTGTGGATCTTGTGTTTGGAGGCTGCTGTCCAATATGTGGGTGATTGTCTTTTCAAAAATATATTTTAATGAACTCGCATTTTACCTTTTTGAATTAAGAATTTCTTGACTACATTATTCCAAACCAAAACACCACTGACAATCTGACTGCCAACTATGGATTGCAGACAACGGTACAGAAAGTGATATATATCTTTGAGGGAGTGTGTGTCTGTGTGTCTGTCAGGGAGAGAGAAATTTCTCTCTTTTGTACAAAGCTGCCAGTGTGAGGGTGACTGAAGCACAATAAGGAGCACATTCACAATAGGGCCTTTGCACTGAAGCTATTACGCTAATAAACTCTGGAGCTCCACTTACACAGCAAACTGAAGCAGAGCTGGTTTGCTGCATGTGTTTTGTTTGCCATTAGAGGGTTACTAAAGTCCAGATTTTATTCAAGTTATAAAACTTAACTATAAACCATGACCTTTTCTTTTCGACAGACTTATATTACTGCGTCTGATAAGCTTGTTTTTACTGCTTTGTGAGATGGAGTTGGACAATCCTTGTCCTTTAGGGTTATAAGAACAGTTTTTGGTCAAAAGCTGCAAATGAGATGCCATGAACATTCTTGCAGTAGCCTCATAAAAATCTTAAATCCTTTATTTGGCACTACAGGCTACAATATACTTATTATATTATATGATCATTTTTAAATGTTTTATTAATAATAATAATAATAATAATAATAATAATAATAATAATAATAATGGACATTTGCTGTTCATTGTAGAAGGGTGAATAGATGGATGCAATATAGTTTTTGTAATATTTTATTCTGGACAGCCCTTTCCCAGAAATACATATGAATAACCATGTTACTGAGGGCCCAGAGAGCCCAGAGAGACTCACTTCATATTGTGTAAGGTTTAACACTTTACACCCAGTATATATCAGAACTACATTACAGCTGTAATTTACATCAGTTTGACAGGCCTCAAAATAGAACCCTGTGGGCCTTCACAAGATATGCTAAACCAAATGGCTACCAAATAATTAACAATATTTTCTGCATTAGATTTAATAACAGAATAATAAACCTACGGTTCAATGAATAAAATGAATAACCATGATCTAATAAGCTGCAGCTAATATGATGCATTAGAGTCAGATTTTAGACATTTTAAGTAGTAGTACACACATAATAGTAATTGCTGCATTTCTATTGTTATACTTTACATATTAAAAAAACATTTCCTTGTGTACTTAATATTCATTTAATGAATATTAAATGCCCATGTGTATACTTGTGTAAAAAAAATATTTTTTCAAAATGTTTTCATGTGGTGTAGTAATTGTTTCACATGACTGTAGTTATACTTGTAATACAAATATGATGGGACCAGTATGGTTTGCCATCTGGTTTAAAGAGTGTTATACTACTGATAAGGGTTATGGACTTTTACCTGACCGATTAGTGTGTTTGAATGTGAGGCATCTGCCTCATGACACCTGCCCTTGTAGATCAAGGACTCCTCACGTAGAGCCCAGATAGGCTGCAAATATTCAAACATCTACCAACTCAATTAACCCTTGAACTCAGTCCCCATTACTTAGTTATTAACCCTAAAATGTATTACTTAGTAACTAAAGTGAATTATTCAGTTACTAACATGGAACTAACATGTATAATACACACTAATGTCACTATCTATCTATCTATCTATCTATCTATCTATCTATTGTTTGTCTGTTTTAGCAAGATGCTTCTCTTTACGATCATTACTCACTGCACTGTCCACTATGGGTGATAATGTCTTATATGATGTGTCCTGAAATACATGTGACACATGATGTTATTCATTAGTCTTAACCTCTTAAACACAGTTGAAGCACAAATTGTTCATATTTAAGAATTTAAGAAATACTTTAACATAGTCAATAAAGGAAAAAGTCATAATATAAGCATTAGGTGATTAAACTATTATACATTTTTCATACATTATCTGTCTATTGAATTTATTCAAATAAATAATGAAATATCTGACATTCCACTTTGTGCTTTAAACAAAATGAAACTACTGGCTTTTCTGACAAGGTGTTTGAACTTGTGTTGGACTGTGAAAAGGCCTAGTCTTAGTTGGTGTCTTTTCATACACACCTCTTTTCAATTACTCCCTGCTGAAAAGCTTTGAAGGGGGGAAAGGTCATTGTTTATTTATTCACTCTGAGAAATTTAATACGCCCAATACTGTACAAATCTTTTGTCTCACTGTGAAAAAAAAGAAAAACACCTAGAGCTCTGGTCCCAGTGGTGGAAAAGAACAGAGTGCAATCCAATGACCTGAAATGCTGGACACTGACCTCAGAGGAAGGTGAGAAACATACTCTGCTGAACTGTGAGTGAACCAGAATGAAGAGTTTCACAGAAAACATTAGGTGAACATTCGGGAATTCAGTATGACATAGACTTAAACAGACTTGAACATGTGTATGTTGTGCACATGCTCTGTATGTACACCCCCTCAAATCGGCATCACAATCACTTTTGACTGTTCCACAATTTTAATAATTTGTACTATTTAGTGTTCAAACTGTTGAACTGAGGATTGAGGACTGTACCTAAGTTACTGTATATATGAGGGATAATTGGTTTACTGAGAGTGAAAATCTTGTCTTGCATTGTCTTGCAAATCCTCAAGGGTTTGAAAGGTTTAAACTAAAAAAAAACACATACATGTGTGTAAAAAGAAATATGTTTTAAGGTTTCTATTCTGTTTAGCACAGAAAAGGGGTTCTACTACTGTTATGAGTCAGTGAACCCTTTCAGTAGTACAGTAAATACAGCCTTTTTTGCATAAAGTGTGGACTTAACTATAAGCTCTTCTGAATGAACACAGTATTGGAAACTTGCAGTAACTCTTTACTCACTCTTATAACTATACACTGACTATGTAAATACATCATATAGTTTTACTTCAAGGGAAGACTTTACTTCAGGGTTTGAGCAAGGCCTTATAGTGGGTGCCACATGGATTAGACATTAAATTTCTCCAATTTCTGAAGTTGCACAGGCATTTGAACACATTACACACTCCCGACAACTTATATGATACAGTTTCCCAGGTCCAGACTCAGCTTTTCTGGGCTACTAGGCTGAGGGTGGAGTATATGATGCAATTCTGCGAGTAAGATATGGTATGAATCACCCTGCTGAGTGATTCAGAGCCTCATGACCTGTGTCGTAGTACAGTTTTACTCAGACACGTCTAGTAAGTCTGCTTTAGTCTGGTCTTGAATAGATTTTCTGGGTGTGGCATTTTATACGTAGTGTCAGGTCTATTTATTTACCTTAATCCAACCATCTGAATGAACCATTCATCTCCAATTCAAAAAAACCAATAATACAGCAGTAAAAAACAATGCAAGATCCCATAATAAGAGGATGAGTTCCTTGAATGTGATTGGTCTTAATTATAACTAATAAACTATTAGTAAAAATCTCTTTAAAGTAAAATTAGTTAATTGTCTGATATCTTACTGAGGGACAATTCCTGTAGTGTTAGATTTTAACCTTTGGACTTCTGTGCTGTTGAGCTGGAAAACGGGTAGATAGTTATAAATGAGCGTGGAACAAGGGTCCAATGCATGGGTGAATCATAAACTAGGCAAAGAGCAGCCAAAAACAATCTATTTTAGTGGATTCAAAGTCAGTAAAATCTGCTGAAACAATGAACACCGTTTTTACATGTTGACATTTCCAGTTTACACTTGTAACAATAATTTTTTGTGATGAAACTAATACGTCAAAAACATCAGACAACGTGTAAACAGAGTCTAATATAACACATGCACCTGATTTTTTTGTTTGGACACACTTATATGGGTCACGTGTAAGGAAGAGTGGTGTAGTATCTGATCTTTAGTGGATCCTTCTAGACGCCATAAATCATAGAGTACAGCAATTATAACAATCATGCATTGCACAGATAACTTTGATGTTTACGCTATAAAATGATTGAGTAGCTTTTCTCACTTTAGTTCAGCATTTAGAATAATAAATCTTTTTTTTCAATAAACAAGAGGTCTGTGCCATCATTTTTTTTCAGCTTTATCGAGAAGCCACTGGAAAACATAATGACAGTGATATTAACACACAGTTACAAATGTTCTACCTTAATGACTGCAAATAAACAGGGGAAAATGTCCTTTACTCGAGGACACGCAAAGTACCTGATCCTCTTAGTGTTTGCTTTACAGCAGGCTTGGCTAGGACATGTTGCTTAAACATAGGGACGAGCGTTGTGATGATATTTTATTGTCATCATGAAAAAATGCATCACAATTAGTTTTTCTGGGCATGATATGCTCTTCTGAGCATGTCATAAACAACTACAGTCCTTAAAGGACTTTTGCAAAAAGAACAGAATCTGTTTTGTTTGTATTTACTGAAGTGCACTGTACTAAATATTAAATAAAAAAATCACTAAATAAATATATTTTTAACATAAAACTGTTTTTATTGTGTCACTATTTTGCCACTTAGCAAAATAAAATACTAACTAAATATTGTGACCATCTACAATGACACTGGAATTTTTTCTCTGTTTGAATTCAGAAAAGCATGTTTTTCTTGTTGGTTTGCAGTACTTCAACACAGTACTGCAAATCCTGCTATTTATGTACATTATACATTCTTAATATTAAGCCTAATGTAAGAGATGGGAGCCTAAATGTCACATGCCAAAAAAATACATACACCCACATAGATAATTAATTAATGAGGGTTGGGTAAGGGCAAAAAACAGGCAATAAAATACATATCAACATGTTAGTTACAGTTTAATATATCACAATATATTGCAATACTGTAAGAAAAAAATATCATTATATAAAAATGGAATCATTTTTTAAAAATCCGAATAAAGGATACGTTTACTTTTTATCCAATCAGAACAGTGAAGAGAGAATACACTGGTGCTATATAGTGTTCGGGGTTTAAAGACAACAGACAATCAACCACTATCAATCACTATCACTATCAAGCCACTGATCTTTACATGTAAACTAATAATTAATCATTAGTACATTTTTTTATCAATACATTGTTACACCCCAATAATTCAGTGGTGCTGTAACCTTCAAAATGTCTTTTAAGGCCCTTCACTTCCTGTGATCATGACGAATACTACATTTGGTAACTTCACTGGGCCCACACAAAAGGGTGTGTTTGACAGCACTCATTAGACTGATCAACACAGAGTATAGTGGGAAATCAGGTCAAGTCAATTCAAGTAGTTTTATTGTCAATACAGCATATGTTTAGAATTAAAATTACATTACTCTCCTTCCCAAAGTTACACCAAGTACAGAAAAATAATATTATAAATAATGAAAGAATGAGAGACACTAAATGTACAAAAACAACAAGGTCACATATACAGACACACGTGAGACAAGAGACACAAGACAATAGTGCAATAGTGATGAGGGGGATTAAAGAGGGAGTGACAGTACCAGTATAAACAGAACCCGTATAAACAGTAGTGCAATATAGAGGTATAAAAGCTTAAGGCTAGTAAAGTGAAACAAGTGCATAAAGTTCTTTAATTATCACAAAAAAATAGTTTCAGTACTGTGTTGGTGGGGAGGGCAGGATGCTGAGTGAGTGTGTGCTGGGGGCAGGATGGGGATGGGGTGAAGCAGGGGAAAGTTGAGCATCCTCACAGCCTGGTGGATGGAGCTGTCCCTCAGTCTGCTAATTGAAAATAATGAATGATAGTAGATTTACAAATTGTAGTCAGGAATGTCTCTTGAAGAACAAGTTATTGGAAAGTATAGTGGCTTTACCCCTAAAACTGGTTTAGACAGTCAGATGCAAGCCTGATGCCAAAGGTAAGCTGTTGCAACGCCATTGTCACAGCCTACATTTAAGCTGAACATTTAAGCATGGTGATGGTAGCATCATGCTTTGGGGCTGTTTTGCCTCAACCATCAGCTAGATGGACAAAACCTGGACTCCACTGCATGTTTCAAAAGGACAGCAACCCTAAACACACATCAAAGGTTGTTATGGAATAGATAAAGCAAGCTAAAAAATGTAATGGCCCTCCCAAAGTCCTGACCTCAAAAGTATGTGCACCGTGCTTAAAAACTAGGTCTGTGCCAAGAAACCAACTGATTTTACAGGAACCATATCAATTATGGCAGGAAGAGTCAGCAAATATCCAACCAGATTTTTGCCAGAAGCTTGTTAATGGTCACCAAAAGTATCCGGTCAAGGGGCAACTTGCTACGGGCCACTTAAACAAATAGTGGGTGTGCTATATGAATACATCATTTTAACCATGTGTTGATTTTAGAAGAAATGTCAACTTATGCATAAAAATGTATTATTATTTTTTTAAATGTAGGATATATGTTGTACACACATACTTTCAAAGCTCAAAGAAATAATTAAACTTTTAATATTGCTGCAACATGGTTACCACTTCCTGACTGCAACATGAGAAAATACTTTTAGCAAATAGTTGTAGGTTATAAATATAAATATTTAGAAAAATGTATGTATTAGAAAATAGGTCAGTTATCCAAAAATTGCAAAAAATGTTTAATACATGAATGCTATTGCTTTTACTGGTTAAACTACCTCGTACAATTAAATGTGACATCTATCATAACATAAACTAAACTTTCTGTTTATATATGCATATGTATTGCTGTAGAAATATGCTGTTTATTATACTTCACTGTAATTTTTATTTTATCCTTATTCTACTTATACTTCTGTGTGTTTATGGGTAACTATTAGTATTGCTACTGTAACACTGCAATTTCCTTCACGATCAATGAAGTTCAATCTATTTATTTATCTATCTATATATAATTCTGTTGCTGTTTACCTTTTGCTGTTTACCCACACTATATACCACGGGAGGAAAACTACACAACACTTTTCAAAAGTATTTAGTTACATGCGGTTCCTTAACTATAAATAATAAATTAATTAATTAGTAAATACATGAACAAAGCTGCGGGCAGATTTTGCTTACAAACAAAGCGCCTTCATTGTCTGTAGCAGCAAGCAAATTTGGACATGGAATCTCTGATTTATATGACAACAACCTTTTTATTTGGCACCAAATAAAAGGCTTGTTGTCATATAAATCAGGGAGATTCCATGTGTGTGTGTGACACACTCAGTGAACTGAATCAATTTTGCAGCACAAAAAAAAATGCGTCACTCAAAAAACTTTTTGAGAAAGTTTTTTAAAAGTGAAATTTGAAGGAAAATATCAGAAGCCTGTCTCACTCAGTCCACCGCACCTGTGCGAGCGTTCCTGCTACAGGTCATTGCTTTTGCAGATAAGACAATACTTATTGCTGAGGTGGAAAATTGCCCTGACCTGCCCTAACCTGTTCGTGTTTTCCATGAAAATATCTCACACTGACTGACCACCTACCTGTCAGAGGAGAGTTCAAGGTAACCAATGTTGTGCAAAGTGGAGCTGTCACAGGAATGCAGGAAAACATACAGAAATAAATAGTTTAAAAAAGCTCACAAACAAATGTATTTATTTATTTATGGTATGCCTTATTTGTGTTCATCCAAGAGGCTGATGTTGTGCAAGTGTAAATTCCTTTCTACATTATTGTGTCCAAATGTTTGTGGACATCCATTATGAGGAATGCATTAAGCCACTCTAGAAAGTGGAATCTGGAGCAGATGGAAATAAACCCGGTGGCAACATGCCTAATGTCAGGTATAGGCTAGAGGCGTATAAGGGGTATTGAGCTGGGGTTCATTGGAAAACTGTTCTCTGGGATGATGGTGCTCCATCCAGTATTGTTGGGATAAGTTAAGGAATTGGGGATGAGGTGAGGTGGTGATCATCCAATATCCTGACCTCATTAATTAATACTCTTGTGGCTGAATGCAATCAATTACTTACTGCGATGTTCCAAAATCTAGTAGTACCTCTACTTCAATCTATTTCACTCTATCCTTCTTTTTATTGCTCTATCTCTCGTTACATCACTCTACCTTGCTGTACTTCGGTTTATCTTATTCTACTTCTTTTTACATCACTCTTCTTTGCTCACTGTACTTTGCTCTGCCTCATTCTACATTTTACCTTGCTCTGTCTCTCTTTATCTCACTCTGCATCGCTCTACTTTATCTCGCTCTACCTCACTATACCTCAATTTTCCTCACTCTACCTTACTTTACTTTGCTCTACCTCACTCTACCTCCAATTTCCTCACTCTGCCTCTATTTTCCTCACTTTACCTTGCTCTACCTCAATTTTCCTCAAATTTCCTCACTTTACATTGCTTTACCTCACTCTACCTCAATTTTCCTCACTCCATTTCACTTTACCTTGCTCTACCTCACTCTGCCACATGCTTCCTCACTCTGCTTCACACTGCCTCCAGCCTAATTATGTCACAAAAGCATAGTCTGCAGTGTAAAGCGGTCCCTCTATTTCTGTATATGAGTAATGCAGTATGAGCTTACTGTTATTTATGATTTTATCACAGTTCTTACGATGTTTTCAAATTAAAATTACAAAAACAATAAAAATACAAATGATCTTACAGCCCTAGTAGACATAAAAGCAGGATAAACTTTATTAGAAAATAAATAATGAATAAGCAAGTGTCTCAATACGTTTGTATGTACAGTTTATCTGTGTATCATAAATAGCCTTTCTCCACCATACATATATAAATGCACATAAACACTGTTTGCTGTTTTCAAGCACAAAATCAAGCTGATGCAGCGACACACACAACCGCCGTTGTTATTATTATTAGTCCACACACAGGAAGAGTGCTTGGAATTTCTGGGAAAACAAACCCAAATATAAACATCCCCGTTCATCTGCCACAGCTGGAACGGCACAGCCCAGTCCACTCAGCTGCAGGCCTGCAGCCAAACACACTGTAAACTAGGCCCAGGCTAAACCTCAAGGTCTACAGAGGTTATATCAACTCAGTATAAACCAGGACACACCGACACACACTTTCTCAGGTGTGTTTTGAGGCACAAACCACAGTAATGATTACTGCACTGCTAAACAAGGTTAAGATAGACTAAAAAAAAAGCTACGGCCCTGTTAGAATGACAGCGAGTGCCTGTTAATCATTTTATTGACCTCCTGTCCTCAACATCATGATGCAGCTGACTTCCCTTCACGTTCAAAACAAGGTCACACCGTCAAAACAATGGACAGAGCACTGATATTACAGTATCTAAAGTTGATCATTACCAGATCATAAATATGAATATTTACTGCAGATTGCTGTTAAACTCATTCCATACAAGCAAATCTGTAAACATATTTATTGCTGTTATTAATATTAGCTTGGTAATTATTAGTTTTTTTTTAATCAATCTTTATGGATGTTACTCAACAGTTTAAAGAAATGTAGCTAGCTAACACACAAATACTATATAAGAGTGGGCTCCCAGTTTGCTAATGGGGGTAAAGGGCGTAAATGTTGAGGGAGGAGATTGTTTCTTCAGTCCCGCAACCTAACTTGTCTTATCTATCAAACTATCGCACCAAGAGCTACTACACATGCCCACATCATACTTACACCAGTATTCTGGTGTTTTACACATGCCCAAAATTTCACACTCATTGCAGTCTTGTCTGTTGGACTTACAGTTAGTTTTACATGGTTGTAGTTTGCATAGTAAGTATAGTTCTCACCATTTTATGTAAAAACTGTTAAAACTCAATGTTTCCTCATCTAGCAAAATATTATATTATATGTGTTCATAACATTCAGCTGATAATATTCAGCAATACCAACCACAAACTAACCAACACACAGACTGAATACTGACCACCCCCAGCTCAGAGACTGAATGCACTCTGCCCTTTGACACTATAAATATATAATATAAATATATAATATAAATATATCTGCTATCCTCATACTTGAACTGTTAGTTTTGTGTACATGATGTGAGGTGGATTTAACTAGTCTACCTCTACTATTCACTATATGTACATCCAATTATATCAGTGCACTACAAAGTTTCTACAATTAGTAATACTGCATCATGTACATACTATAGTTGTATTTATTGTATAACTATATATAATTACTCCTTATTCATGCACCCTTGTCTTTGCACTAATGTCCTTCTGCACCGGAGATCTAGTCCAACAGTGTTTCATTGTACTATACAACCCAGCATCAATATAATAACAATAAAGCTAAATTGAATGTTGTGGGGCTCCAGATGGTTCAGCGGGATAAGCGCTCCCACTATGATCAGGAGATTGATGGTTTGAATTCTTTTCATGTAGCTTTCGGCTAGCTACATGATCAGAGAGAGCACAATTGGCCTTGTTCTCTCTGGGTGGGCAGATGGCGCTCTCTTCCCTCATCACTCCAAAGGGTGATGTCTGCAGGACAGGGCATCTGTGAGCTGATGTATCAGAACCGAGTTGCTGTGCTTTCCTCCGAGTGTGCTGTGATGCTACTCGGCAATGCTGAATCAGCAGCAGTTCTAAAAGAGGAGGGGACTGACTTCACATGTATCGGAGGAGGCATGTGCTAGTCTTCACCCTCCTGGTGTTGGGGTATCACTGGTGATAGGGATTTTCTAATGAGTGGGTTGGGTAATTGGCCAGGCAAATTGTGGAGAAAATAGGCAAAAAATAAGAATTAAAAAAAGTGAAAATTAAATTGAAATAAAGTAATTTAATGTGTAAAATTGTCTTAAGCATTGTTTTAATGCTGGAAACACTTTGATAACGCTGAGAATGTAATTTAGTCTATATCATAATCAATACCAGACTATAGGATATTAATGCCACTCTATAAATGCTGGGGTTTACCCTTAAGACTTTGGCTTCTGTCCGCAACAACTAACAGCACACTGAGAAGATGAGAAGTGTAAAACTGCAGACAATGACTGAATAATAAGAGTCAAATACAAGAATTCAAATAAAATACTTTCTCTATATGGAATTAGAGATATAGCTATTTTTCTTCATAGCAGTGTATATATCTTAGTGTATATATCAGTGTATATATCTTATTTATATATAGTAATTTAATCTGCTATGAACAAAAAAAATAGATTTTTGACGAAATTTACTTTTTTCATCTCCTCATGATGCTGCATGTCCACCTATGGTAAAATCACCTTCAGTTAATAAATGCTGGGGTTCAACACAGTAGCACAATTTAATTCAACAGATCCATTGTTATGTGTGGGTCTTTAAAAAGACATCTATGATTTGTCTAGATTAGTTGTGCTCAGTCCTGGTCCTGGATATCTGCCATCCTGCAGAGTTTGGCTCCAATTGTAATCTGACACAGCAGATGCAGGTGATGAAGATCAACAGGGGTATCTGAATATTAGAGCCAGTGTGTTGAATCTGAACTCTGCAGGGTGCCAGATCTGCAGGGACAGCACCACTGGCCTAGATCATTATTAATCTTATTGTTAGTGTAAAATTCATTTTAGCCTCATACATGAGGACTTCAGTACTATTATTATATGTTAGTACTATTATTAGAAGAACATACTAATTTATAATAGGTCTGGTAAAGTGTGAGTCTGCGGCTATGGTGTGTTTAACTCTGAGTGATTACAGAAAAATGATGATGAGTAGCTTTGTGTTCACCTGTGAACAGTCAGTCAGCAGTCACGCTGGCGGGGTGGGAGTGACCGGGGGACGCTCGGGGGACGTGCCTGAGTTCACGTACTCAGAACGTGCGCTGCGTGGCCCGGGTGGGCGTGGCCTAGCAAGAGAATAGGACCATCTGAGCTGGCCTGCGGTAAACAAGCTTATTATCCTTAAGACTTTGGCTTCTGTCCGCGACAACAAACAGCACACTGAGAAGATGAGAAGTGTAAAAGGGCAGAAAATGACTTTATTGCAAGAGTCAAATACAAGAATTCAAATAAAATACTTTCTCTATATGGAATTAGAAATATAGCTATTTTTCTTCATAGCAGTGTATATATCTTATTTAATCTGCTATCAACAAAAAAAATAGATTTTTTTTTTGTCATAATGTACTTTTTTGCAGAAATCATCTCCTCATTATGCTGCATGTCCACCTATGGAAAAATCCTCATCAGTTAATCAAATTATTTGATTTTACCTCTTTAGGATAATGACTTATGACTGGTCAAGAGAATGACTTAACCCTTTCAGACCTGAATTTTGTGCCAGTGATGGCAAATATAAATATTAATAATAATAATAATAATAATAATAATAATAATAATAATAATAATAATAATAATAATAATAGTAATAATAATAATGCTGTTTTCTGTATGTAATGCACACAAAGGAAGACCATAATATTATAATATAAAATCTATATTAACATTAAATCCAATTTTGTATGTCTACTTTCTATTATGTCTATTTTGAACTTGCCTGTTTGTCTCTAGTACTGCTCTTTCCAGTGCAGTGGGCAAAGCAAAAATGTGACTTTTTGGTGGCCCTTTTAATTGATTTCAAAGAAGGTGGCTACCTTCACAGGACTAATTTCCTCGATTCAGGGCTCTTTACCAATTGGTTATGACATTTTTGCTATAATATGAAGTTTACTTCTTATTAATAAATGCAATAGGCTATAAAATTGCATAATTTTGTCTTATTAATGACTTTTATTGAGTTTTCACTCAGCAAAATAGCTAAGTCAATAAAGCTAGCTAGAAATGCTCTACAATTTGTGGCTGTTAAAATATTTAAATTTTACATGCTTTCTGTCTTTTTAATCAATATTTTCAATATTTTGAATTAGGATTGTTTCTGGTCAGTTCTCCTTCTCGTTACCTGTATGTTAAACTATTATCTTTAACAACTGCAAAATTTTGAATAGGCATAACATCTGTTATATTTTTGTGTTTCCTAAAACTGAAAAACTGAATTAGGCAATTATTTTAGGAAAGTGTTAATGATATGTTCAGCTCCTAGACTATACAATACCAACATTTATTAAATATGGACACAATTTAAAAAGCTCTGGCAACAGAGGAGGATACACTGGTGCAGCCATGGTCAAGGTCACCTTGGGGAGGAGGGGGCATCCTGCAATCTGTAGAGTTGGGATGGGCAATTCAGGTCTTGGGGGCTGGATTCACACACCGTTTTGTGTGTTTTCTTCTACACACCTGATTCATCTTGCTTGTTCCAAGAACTAGCTGGGAGAATATTACAGGTTGTAAATGCAGCACTGAAATGAGGAACTATTATAATATTACCCTTAATTTGGTAAGATAGATACTGAATACTAGATGAGCGGGTGTTAACATGCATAAATGTACGTATATGTGCCAAATCACATATCAGTTATGTAATGACAATATTAAGAAGTGTCATTTCAATCTAGAATGTTTTTCATCTAGGATGATTTTTGCTGACACAGCAGATGCAGTTAGCAATGTAGGCAACATAAGATTCGGAAAACCTAGTTTACAGAGTTTTAAACATTTGACTTGAACAGTATACTGTACATGTCTTGATCTCTCCTCCCATTTGATAGAAGTAGGGAAAAAATGATTGATTTTTTTTTTATGCTACATGTCAATGAACTATTTTTCTTTCACATGACTTTTGCCATGTGTAATGGAACATAAAGAGTTGTTGGTCTGTTCACATAGACAATTTTAGTCATATGCCTCCGGTTGCAATATGCACTGGCCACTGTGGATCAAGAACAATTAAATGCCATCAAAGCTTTGGAAATCCGGCACCCACTACCAGGCCTTGCTTGAACTCTGATAATTCACTGCACCTTACCATGAGTACACTAGCCAGTGTTCAACCTCACTTACAAGATAACACCTCACAACCTATACAGGTGTTGGCATTACCCAGCTGGCTCCTGATGTAATATTTTATGATCAATTTACATATTAATATCCCATGACTTTTGATACATTACTGATAGCCCAAGGAAGGTTATTTGTTTGACATCCTAGACCTTATATAGACCAGTATATTTGTATAATAAACAATTTTACATCAGAAAATTTAAAATATCTCACTGTTTACCTCTCACTGATAAAATTATACTCAAATTTTAAAAACAGTTCCACAATTTGAACATGACAAACAGATGATCATTTTGAATGGAAGGCCGGCATGTCATTGCCCTTCTTCTGGCCTCTGACACAGTGCACTTTTGGACAAGGTACATACTATACTTCAATATTTGAGGACATATTGTTTTGTTTTAAAAGTTTCTTCAAAAAGCCTAACTCCTTTAACACTGCATTTGATAAAATAATAATAAAGCATCCATGGGCATTTAAGGCAACAGCCAAGCAGTGTCACTTCAGGCTCCCAGTCAGAGTCACATGTGCTCTTCAAATTGAATCCTTGCCTACTTGACTCCTTCTGTAATCTCTGCTGATTGGTCAGTGGGATGGACGGAGGGGGTTGTTGCCTCACAATCTAGGTCGCCATCAGTAATCCCATAAACTTATGGAATGCCGTAGGATGTAGCAGTGAATGCTGACGGAGCCGACTTTAGCGCCCACAGACGTCTCCTGACCAAATCCACAATGGCAGTAATTGCACCACTGCACATAATTATGTAGTTTATTATATTTTACTGTCCAAACAGTCAATAAAATATGTTACTTGTTATTTTACCAATGCAGGTTGTTGTTTATTCAGTCGTGTTGTTTATTGCCAGATGTAACGAATGAGATGACAGTGCATTACTGACATTACTTATTTTTATTGTAATAAAAATGTATGCAGAACTTCACTTAATATGCACAATAACAAAAAGCTATATTACTAAATGCTAAAAACACAGTGATGACATAAATAGCGAAGTTGCTATAGTTCCATAACCCACAGAAATACTGAGCTTTAGTTATTTTTCAACATTTCTCACACAGGCTACACAGCCTGTAAAAGAGGTAAAGGGTATTGTATTGAGGTCAACATGTAGAAATATCTTTTTTAAAGCAAAAGCAAACAGGTTTTTACCTTCCTTGTATTTAGTAACCTTGATCTTTGCACAGCTAGTGGTCAGTCAGCCTGCTGGGACTGTATCCTCATTACACAACAATGAACCTGAAGACCAGAGAAAGAAAGATAACACAAGGGAGTTTGATTTTAAACTTTATTGTTTTTTGTCTTTTGTCTGATGGAATGTATGGAACATATAGATGCATATAATAAAGAGAACTCCCAACTATTTATAACCACTTGGTTGTACCTAAAGAAAAGATTTTGCCGTCATGTTTTGGGTCAATGACCATTTTAATAGACATCAGATTAATATTAAATTAAATCATTACTATAGCGTTTTTCCTAAAATTAGTTCATTAGAAAAAATATAGTATAATATTTTATCATATTTTAATACTTTAATACTGCTGAGCTATATAGGTA
This sequence comes from Astyanax mexicanus, assembly GCF_023375975.1. Classification (NCBI taxonomy): domain Eukaryota; kingdom Metazoa; phylum Chordata; class Actinopteri; order Characiformes; family Acestrorhamphidae; genus Astyanax; species Astyanax mexicanus. The sequence continues at coordinate 47,232,868 of NC_064410.1, read as the reverse complement.
TGCTGGGACTGAACCCTTATTACACAATAATTGATCTGAAGACCAGGGAAGGAAAGTGGGAATAAATACATATTTCACATATTTTCACTTCATCTTACTACACTTTACTTCTACTTTACTTTCAAGTTCTAAAGTAGCCCCCTACTTATGTTTTCACGATATAAGTCTTGGAGCAACACTTTTACTCCAGTCATCTGGCCCTCATTCTACACAAGAATAATGATGATTACCTTAAATTTGTCTGACATGTACAGAAATCACATAATTTCAAACAGTAGTTTACCTGTGGATCATATCAGAGTTTAATTGACATGAAAAAACTTAAATGCTGCTGCTTCAACTGGGACATTTAACAATACATACATGTTTTGTAATACTCTGGCCCACAAATGCAAGTACATACAGTTTCAAGGCCATGAACTCAAACCATTGTGCTTTGGCCTAATTCCTGCAGTCACAGCAAAGGATCTGGATACCTGTTGGAGTGGACTGGGTTTAAATGGTCTTAAAATAGTGTTGACTGTTTCCAAAGTCTAGTTTGCCATTTACCTGAAGTCTTGCATTTCTTTACGATTTACTGACACCTAGTGGAAACCTAAATATAGAAACATTATGCTAATCCTCAGTAGCTCTCTCCTGCTAATGCACTCTAACGAGCTGTTAATGGACCGTTTGCTTGTTTTACAAATTAGAAAAATTTAGATGTAAGTCCTTGTCTCAGAAATGTATCTGTAAATTTTAATCTGCTAGTGTAAAAAACACATACTACATACCCACAGAGAAAATAAATATATGGAGTTGTATTTATTTATATGTGAAATACATTTCCAATATATGTTTATATATATTCAAATTGTATTCCAAACATTTCCAAACAGTAAAAAAAATAATTTGTAGTACATCTGCCTGGGCTTGTCCCAGTTTTGTGGGATCGTCAGTACTGTGTTTAGCACACAGCATAATTAGCATAGCCAAGGATGATAATCTTTATTTACAATGAAATGTATACAAATTATAATTAAAATTTTCATTTAATTAATTTAATTAATAATAATAAAAAAAAATCCTCTCAGAAAAATATTAGTAACCTGTTTCAATGAGTATCAATCTTACAGCCCATATGGGAAAAAATTTGCATGTATTTTTATATCTTTATATATTACTATTATTATATATATTTATATTCCAAAATACAATTTACACTAGAAATTGTAATTTAGAAAACCAAGCTCATATACTAAATATATGTTAAAATAAATTTATTTGAAAATATTTACAATGTCTTAAGATGTATTTTGGCCAATGTCATACACCTCAAAATATATATTTGATCAATTTAAAATAACATAAGTGAACAGCTAATTAAGTTATATTTGCAAAATGCAATTATATATTTCTAATCCCAGGATTGATTGAATGATACCATGTTATTTACCAAGAATGAAGCCAAGTAAATATGAGTTACATAATATTATAAAACTAATAAACCTAAACCATTTGTTTATTCTTTTGGCGGATGTCTATATTTTAATATTGTTATCAGACCACTTTATGTGTACGTTTTCACTTTATAGATAACCTATTGCATAAAAACGACACAGGTAGCTTGAACAGACAAGAATTTTAATGTACATAGTGGCTGAAATAGAGTCAGTGTGGCACTACAGAAGAAATGTGCACAGATTTTGTTACACCAGATATTACTCTGCCTAAAAACAGTATTACATACAGTTTTAATGTTGTTTAGGAAACTGAACACAACCCTTATGGTTACATGTACATTAGTGGTAACCACACCAACCACAGTGAACCGCCAAACCACCACCACCAAAAATGAAAAAATAAAGAGAACAGGAGACATTTTTCTAGCAAGGAATTCTTTCATTTTGATGGGAGGGGTCATCGTCTTTATGTACAAATCTAAATCTATGTACAAAGTGCAACATGTTGTATATTGGGATCATTTACCATCTCAGATATCTGAGATCATGTGGCAGTGGAGGAGACGCTGAGATCCTGCTCTGGACAGTCTGACTGTGATATGATGAGAGCTGGGATGGGTACAGTGCATGCTCGTGTGCAGCAGATAAGCTCTTCCTCACTGCAGGGATTCCTGAGAGTCCTGCTGCTGCTGAACTGTACATGTAATAGGACTGTGTGAAGCTGTAGACTGAACGTTCCCAACAGACACTGCTGCCGGCTGCAGGGGTCAGTCTGAGGTCATTCAGGCCTCCTCGGTCCTGAACAGGTGGGATTCGCAGGTGAGCGCTGTGGTCATTCTTCAGCAGTGACTCTATTGAGAATGAGCTGCTGAATTTGACGGGCTGGGTGTTCTCCTTGCTGATTGAGGCTGGTGATGGAGGATCTAGTGCAGCTCCAGTGTCACACTTTACCTGGCACTGAGGCTCAAGACTGGGCAACATATCCGTCATATCTTTAAAGTGACGACGTAGCATCTTCGGAGTTATGCAACTCTCCTCCACTTTCCAGAAGTTCCTTCTTGCATTGGGATAATCTGGATCAACTGGTACCTGCATGGTATGAAGATAGAATGATTAAGTCAGTGTGCATGCCCATTTCATATTAACCAGAAACACAGCAATTAACCAAGGAAAAATTTTGGAAACACTTTCATGATAAAATATATATATATATATATATGTGTAATATAAATATGAGTAAAATAATAGTTTTGTTCAATCAGAACACAATACTAAATGAACCACTATCTGACACCAATCTTTAGATGTAAACAAAATGTAAAATCAATTATGTGTTTTTAAAAAGCAATACAGTGTTCCATAGCATTATTTTAATGCTTCAATAAAATCAATATTTTCTTACACACCTAAAACATATCTACTAAATTTTTGTCAGACAATATAAGTTTTTATCATTTACTTTTTTGATCAGAAAGCTTACTGATGCTAAAAAATACACATTTAAATTTAATTTGAATTATTATTATTATTATTATTATTGTTATACTTATTATAATAATAATTATTATTATTACTAAAACCAATAATAATATTATCATAGCCACCATTTTTGTTGTTGTTTTATCATTATCATTATTATTAATAATTATTATTATCACTGTTATTTTAGCATGTGCTTACTGTTCTATAAGACACCTATTTTCATCACGTTAGTCCAACCAAAAGTTATGTTGTATTTTTTTATTATCATCCTAATATTAATTTTTTTTACATTAATAGGTTAAACTACACACGCATATCCTTCTCACCTTAACAAAGCACTTGTTGGAGGACAGGCAGACTCTGATGTTGTTCTCCAGGCCCTTTCTGTCCCCAGCAACAAACACTCCCAGTCTCTCCATGATCTGCAAAAACAGAGAGAAGAGATGAGTCAACTGCGCCTCCTACTGGCCTCTGTATCAGTCAGTCTGCAGGAGAAAGGGCTGAATCAGTGTGCGTACCTGTCTGAAGGTGAGCATCTTGTTTGGGGAGTCCTGCAGGATGTAGGCCAGCAGTCCTACATAAGTCCCTTTAGCGTAGCGCTTGTATTTCCTCCTGTGGACTCCACTGTTCTCCTCCAGCGCTGGTCTGAAGCTCGAGCACGGGCTCATCACTGCTGTGTTCATGGTAGGTAGGAAAGGACTGACTGGGGAAGAGGCCGGGGGGCTCAGATTTATTGGGTGGTCGACAGGAGGGGTTATTCTTGTGCATTCTTTACTAACTGCTCCTGTATTCAGATCGTATGAGGTGTTAATATGGGGGCGGCACTTTCAGAAGCCCACCGCAGCTCGAGGGCTCCTGCTACTGGAAAACACAGCCTCTTGTATTTACAGTTTTATAATTAGCCTATATTATGATATTTAAATATGAATTAATACTTTTTTATTAACTTTGTATATTTTATATTTGAATAATACAATAAAACAAATATATAAACAGTACTAAATAGAATACACCTTATCACATTAACACACAATATCAGCAAATTAATTGTAGAACACTATTAGAACACATTATTAGATCACATTAGATTAGATACAGGTAAATGTAAATACAGTAACAACTAACAAACACTGATCTTGTGATTTTTTTTATTAAACCAGTGATTTTTTTTATTAAACCACGTTATAAAGCACTGATTTATCAAACCACGTGTTGGTTTATTATGAGCTCTACTTTCTGTATTGATGTTATTTGTATTTTAATTTATTCTACTGCCAAATTAAAAGATATAAGAACATATTGGGTATTCTTATGTCTGTTATAAAATATAAAATCTGCTTATGATAACAATATTGTATTATTCAATCTTTTGTATAGATTATCAGTTTTCTAAGTTTACTAGAGTTTACAGAGTTTACTAAGTTTTGTAAAATATGTGTACATTTGTCAAATTAATTACTTTTTAAATAATAATCATGGGACATCTTTCTGCAGTAGGATTAAACCTATAATAAGCTTAACAATATTTAATGATTTTTTAAAAACGTCTCTTTCTTTTAATATATATGAACAACAGAAGAATTGATTTTGATTAATAAAAAATGCAGCATTTAGCCATAAACAAAAAGTCTCTTTCTTTTAATATTGATAAAAACTTTTGAACATTAATGCAAAATATTAGCTTTTTTGCATTATTTTATTAAATTGCGTATATAGATTTTTTTTTGTGAAATGTGTGGAACTTGAGTATTGTAAAATATGTGTAAATCTGTCTATAAATCTATTTATAAACAAAATACATTATAATTGTTCGATTTTCTTTATTTTAATATAGATAAACAACAGAAAACGTATGTTTATGCTGATATCAAGTGCTTCTAATTGATAAAATGTTAATAATTAAATGTTTATATGAATTAATATGTTATTAAAGGTTTAATTTAAAAGTTTTAATGAAATAAAATCAGCTGACTTGCCGCCACAAAGATGTGTGTTCGTGTTATTTACAGTGTTTATTTACAGAATGGAGAATCAGCACAGATTTACACGCTGTGTGTGTGGAGGGGTAATTTGTAATAGCTCGGTTAGTTAGTGAAGTGCTGCAGTTTTCACCTATTTAAGGTGATTATCGATCTGTGTTTTTAATTAATATGGAGATTAAAGCAGGACTGCAGCCGATCAGACCCCGGTACTGAAACACCGTCCCGAGTTTCTTCCCGGTGTCCTGAAAATCCATGCTACCCATCGAAACGTCCTACCAAGGGCTATTGCGCATGCGCAACATCAGTTTTCTGGTATTCAGAGCCACGCCCATAATTTCGTGCTGCTGGCAGATGGTGCTCTCGGATTCACGGTTAGTAACGCGTATTTAGCGCATTTTATCGTGTTTTGAGGTAGAAATGTTTCATAATTAAACCTTTTATCGTGTTTTTGGGGCAGAAATATTCCGTTATTAAGCCTTTGTTCACATACGCTTTATTACATTCAGTTGATTAACACTACACGTGTAACTTATCTAACACGTGTAGGGTCAAAATGTCGGAAATATTTAGTTATTGAGCCTTTTAACGTGTTTTGAGGCAGAAATATTTCATTATTAAGCCTTTTATCGTGTTTTGGGGCAGAAATATTTCATTATTAAGCCTTTGTTCACATATGCTTTATTAAATTCACTTGATTATTACTACACGTGTAAGTTAGGGTCAAAATGTCTGAAATATTTCATTATTAAGCTTTTTAACGTTAACGTGTTTTGGGGCAGAAATATTTAATTATTAAGCCTTTTATTGTGTTTTGGGGCATAAATATTTCATTATTAAGCCTTTGTTCACATGTGCTTTATTAGATTCAGTTGATAATTGCAGCGATGGAAGAGAAGTGGGATACGATTTATGCATTTTTGGCCGTGGGAACATACCCTAATGCTTATAACAAATCGCAAAGGCAGAACCTCAGGAGATATGCCTCCAAGTTTCAAGTAAAAGGTCAGTGAATTCTTGCTGCTGCTGTAGTGATAATGAAAAATGATTAACCTACCTTATCAGAATGTGCTACCAGCATTTACACTGTAGGTAGGACAGATTTATAGACTAAATTACCTTATCAGAATGTGCTACCAGTATCAGTACTGCAGGTAGGATAGATTTATAGACTAAATTACCTTATCAGAATGTGCTACCAGCATTTACACTGTAGGTAGGATAGATTTATAGACTAAATTACCTTATCAGAATGTGCTACCAGTATCAGTACTGCAGGTAGGATAGATTTATAGACTAAATTACCTTATCAGATTGTGCTACCAGTATCAGTACTGCAGGTAGGATAGATTTATAGACTAAATTACCTTATCAGAATGTGCTACCAGTATCAGTACTGCAGGTAGGATAGATTTATAGACTAAATTACCTTATCAGAATGCGCTACCAGTATCAGTACTGCAGGTAGGATAGATTTTATAGGCTTAGTAACTTTATTTGAATGTGCTTTGTGCTATAAACTTTTGTGTGGTCCATTTTCAATTCAGATGGAGACCTCTTCTTTGAAATGAAAAGAAAGGTCATTAAAAAAAAGGAGGACGCCAGGGTTATGTTCGAGGAGTTTCATTCCAGCCCAATCGGTGGACACTCGGGTGTCATGAAGACACGTAGTGCCATGTGTGCCAGGTTTTACTGGCCAGGCATGACCATTGATATAGAAAATTGGGTATGTTTATTTCTTTTTCTGTTTTAACTATTATATAATTGCAAGTGTCATTGGTATATTAACACATTTATGCCTGAAGGTCTTGGAATGCGACAAGTGCCAGAAAGTAGGGAAACCCCTGGATGTTGCACAGCCGCTACAGTGCATTAAGGTAAATGCATTCAGTAACACAATTCTGATGACCAGTTCTTTCGAAATACATGATGCAATTGGTTTTTTTTTTGTTTTTGTTTTTTTACTGGTAGGTGTCTGCGGTGTGGGAGCTTGTTGGCATTGACCTAACTGGCCCATTACCTGAAACATCAGATGGCTGTCAATACATATTGACAGTTACTGATTACTTCTCCAAGTGGGTTGAGGCCTTTCCACTAAGAAGTAAATCTGCAGCTGAAGTGGGGAAACACTTATGTTCTATAATTTACCGTCATGGCTGTCCAAAAAGAATTCTCTCAGATCAGGGGCGAGAATTTGTTAATGAAGTAAGTGTGTTACAATACCGTGTATAAAATCTGTGTGTTGTATTTGTTTTATTGTGTGTTTGTTTTTTGTTGTTGTTGTTTAAAATATGCATTTATCTGTTTTTCAGTTAGTGTTCACACAATGTAATGGGAAATGTTACATATTTTATTGGCCAAATTGAGGAAAATCTAACGATTTTTTTCTGAGAGATTTGTTAACTACAATCATTTTCTTTTTGAAGCTAAACCAAAGGCTGTGTGACATGCTCCATATTGAAAGGAGTGTGACAGCAGCCTACCACCCTCAAACGAATGGGCTTGATGAAAAGACAAATGATAACATAAAACGGTAGGATGTAATTTTAATTTGGTCTTCAAGATAAAGTGACTGCTGCTGCTGACATTTATTCTGCCTGTGTATATTCTAGGGAAGCCTAGATACCATTTTTTGTATGAGTACATGTATTTTTGTAATTAAAGATAATGATACTTGGAACTAAGCAATGGAGCAAATGGAATATTATATAGTGTTGGAGTGTTGGTGTATAAGTAATGTAAGATTTGTAGTGATCATCACATTTATATAAACATTTTTTTACTTTTCCAAACAAGCCAAATATTTTAAGAAATTATGAAATTGTGCTTAGATGAAGAGAATAGTTTTATTGGATGTATAAGCTATTTGATGCCTTAAGGACAAATTGCTGACCTGCTTGGGTTTGAAGTTGAGACTGCTGCGATTCCCCAACCCTGTGCCTTATTGCATGCTCATCCTCATCCTCTCCTGTGTTCTCCAGAGCTGTGTGTATGTTTGAACATTTGATATTTGTATTCTTCTTCCCACACTCTCAATCCTGCATAAACTTCTTAGCAAACTTTGTTTTTCAACTTGTGTCATTACTTTATGGTTACAGAGCCCTGAAAAAGTTGGTCAATGAAAAGCAGAATGACTGGGATGTCTTTCTTGATGCCACACTCTTTTCCCTGCGCTCGAAGGTCCACACTACCACGAAACATTCACCATTTCTTCTAATGTATGGTAGGGAGGCAGTGTTTCCATCTGAGCTTCCTGTGGAGTTGCCGGTTAGTATGTTCACTTGGCTTATGAAATATTTGATCAAATGAATGTCAAGGCATTTGGATGTTAATTTATTTGTTCCATTTTATTTAATGTGATGTTTGATTTGATTTAATGTGATGTGTTTAATTTAGAAGGCTTTAGTCCATGAAGCAAATCCTATGAAATCAGTCCTAGTCCATAATAATGTTAAGTAGTCCATACCGCATGCAGATTCTAAACTGTTAACAAACCAACTGGCTAAATGTATGCATTAGGGCTGTCACAGTGAAAGAATTTCATCTGTGGTGATTTAGGGTGGCTCAACACAATATGCTGTATTATTTCCATTGCTTAATTTATCCGGAACTCTGTGCCATATAAACAGTGTTTACTGTTATGCTGTTATTATGCAATTATTTATTTAATTTTAATTTAAGACAAATTAGAGCTTTGATCAGGCACAAAATATCCGGCCTGACCCTATCTTACCCAGTTCCTATCTGAGCCCGACCTGCCCTGCCGTCACTATGAGCCTGAGCTGATTCAAACCAGACATTTTTGTGTTTAAACTACAATTCATAGTTGTTTGAATGAGCAAAATCTGTTCAGAGTGATGTTAATGAACAGTGCAGCATAGAAGAAGCAGGCTATGCACAGTGCTGCGTGATTGGAACAAATTATTTGTTACTTTGCTATTTTGTGATTATCATTCTGTACATTTATATAAAATAAAAATAGCATTTAAAAAACGCGACATGCTCGGACACAGAATCTAAACTAAGTCAAGAATGCAGTCTCTTCTCTCTTATATCTCTTTTCTCATATGTACAAACGTGTGTGTGTGTGTGTGTGTGTATATATATATATATATATAATTGGAAAGGTGGCGATTAAAATGCTTTTTTGGCCTAAATGGGCACATCTGATAAAAAAATAAATAAACAAACCTTTGCTTTAGTATATAGATTTAGATATATACGTGACTGCGCTAGATGTACAGATCCATAAACTAGTGGATTTAGACAACTATTTTAATACAATCAGTTATTATGCTAAAATTAAAGTATGTCTTCAATGTTTGCATAACCAAAAATGTAACTTTAATTGTTGTACTACTTTATTCTTAACTCTCATCATAGCTTTCCACAGTCATTCTCCCTGAAGGAGGATACGGTGAATATCTTTCTTCTCAAAAAAAACACATGGAGGCTGTTAAAAAAACAGCTGAAGAGAACATGGGCAAATCCCAGGAGAAACAGAAAGAGGCATATGCCAAAAAAGTTCAGAAAAAGTACAAGCACATTTTATACAGTGTTGGGGATGAAGTTCTCCTACTCAATATGAGGAAGCGTGGAAGGAAGGGGGGAAGAATGGAGCCCGATTTCTCTGGTCCATACATTATTACATCAGTGTGTGGGAAGCTTGTACATCTGAAGAACCACCATGGAGCTCCCTTGAAAAACAAATTCAGCATCTCCCACCTTAAACCATATAGGAGAAGCGAAGATGGTTTAAGGTCACAACCAGTTCAGCCAGCAGGCAACAGCAGCCCAAACAGCAGGAGGCCATCCGTTATTGTTTTCTCCAACAAAACAACGGAACCTCAAAACCTAAGCACAGTAGCTGAGAATCCTATTTCGAAACCCAGAACCACACAAGAAGAAGGTGCCCTTCATGCAGTGCTCCAGTTTTGACCTGTTGGTCAATGTTTGGCCAGTTTGGCTTAACCCACCGGTTCATCCTCAATTTCGTTTCCGTTTATCCTCGTTCTTGGCCTGTTGGCCGTTCTTGGCCTGTTGGCCGTTCTTGGCCAGTTGGCCATTCTTGGTCTAAAGGGTGGACAAAATAACCTCTTATCGTAGTTATTTTTTTCTGCAACAACTGCAGAAATTATCAGAACATGTTATGTATTTCAGCTTTTATTGGCTTGGAAGTCGTAGATCGGGATCCATAGTAATGTGGACAGCCCTCTTGTGGGACCTATTGGGTATGCTTTATTCTACTACATGGACCATTCTGCCCCATTCACATTGGGCATATTTTATATGATCTTTTGGTTGTAATGTCCAGCCTTTCATATTTCCTTATCAGTGTTTGTATGTTGCCTGTTGGGCATCTATGTTTTACACTGTGTTTGACCATGTCTTGTTTAATTTAACCATTTAAAGTGAGACTAATGTGATCATATTTCCTTTTTGCAGTACTGAGACTGTGGTCTTTAAAGGACGTTGGGCGGGTGGAAGCGGTTGTTGGTCCCTACAAATTATATGATTCCTCTTTTAGGACGCTACAGGTAGATGGGTGGCTGGCTGATGAGGTATGAGTCCGAAATTACTTTGAATCAGTGTGTATGTGGTTGAGAGGGTTGAGATAGAAAAAAGGATTGAAAACTCTTTAGATTACTTTTCTTTTGTGCAATGCTATTTTTTGTGTGCTTCTTATTGTGACAGGCCTAGGCTCAACAGATCATGCCTTTGTTTCCATTATCTACTTTTATCGTAGACTATTATAAGTTAATAATAATAAAATGAATCAGGGGAATCTGTTACACTCATCCTGATAAGTACCATATAAATTCTTTGGTGTGCTCACTGAACTGCAGTGTAAAACCAAAACTAACCAAGTATATTAAGACCATGAAACTTGGACTTTTCTTTTAGAACCCTAAAAGAAGCAAGGTTTTTGGCACAATGTTCTTGCTAGGTGTGATAGTTTGGCGACAACTGATTAAATACTCCAAATAATTTATTAACCTTTTTTTCTTTAAATAGGTCATTGATGCGTACCTGCACCACCTAATTGAAGCATACAAGGCAATTAGGCATTATTGACTTACAATTGTATTGGATGTTTTAATTTTTTTTTCTTTTCATAAATTTGGATGTTGTGACACCTTTTTTTTTAAACAGATGCCTGTGTATCAATTGAGTGCAGTTGTAGCTTCTGCTTTGTTTGCTGGGCAGTACAGGTGTGTCAGTAAGGTAAGTCACTAATGTAATCAGCACTGCTATTGCATGAGATACTGACACTGACATTGCAGTGAAGGCCAAGTAGATCAGCAGACCGGTGCCATTATGTCTGTATACAATCAGCTGTACCTTCAATATCATCTGCCTAATATTGCATTGCCAAAACATATCTGATCATTTAAATTAATGGATTCCACCACAGGGAAATTATGGATTCCATATCAGGGATAAATGAAATGTTATGACTGATTGGTTTGTGTGTGTACTTAAAGTATTTTCTTTTCGTATAATTGAATTGGTGAAATGGATACTTACGGCAATAGAATGTATAAATTGTAACAAGTCATGCTGCTATTTTTAGGGGGGCCAGGTGATGTCAATCGTGTCGCTGATCATTTTCTTGTGGGAAGTTAACAGGGAAAACAAGACAACTACACAGGCACCAGTAGGATGCAAATTTCTGGCATTCACTGGAACTGCACAGAGCAATTTACACAATTCTGATTTAGCGCAGATAATATAACAAGGGGGACTGCTCTTGGTAGGTAGGATAGTTTTATTGCTGTTATTAGTCTATAAATCTAACATTCTGTTAACTTTCATGCAGATGAAGTTTCCTGTTCAGGATACTTGGCTCTGTCCTGTTAATACTGGAGCACACTGGATTCTTGTGGTGTGTATTGTCAAACTTCAAAGCTGTCCTGCTTTACTTCATTTCAGAAATCTTGTAGAATGGTTGTAGAATGTGTAGAATGTTTTTCCCCAGATGTTTGTTTTTACTTCAGTTTGCAGGGAGAGATTATTATCTCTGGTCACAGAGCGGCCCGTTTTAGCATTTTCCAGCTTTAATCAATGTGCTTAAAAGTCTAAAATGTGCATGAAATGACACAATTGTCCAGTACTATTGCATAAATTTATTCATTCATTTATATTTGTATTTTTTTTTAAATACATCAGATCATCATCATGTCTGAGAAGGTACTAAAAGTCATTGATCCAATGGGACAAGAAAGTGCCCTAGAAAGAAAAATTCTAAGGAACTGGAGGTAAGATTTTCAGACACATTCCTTTATTAAATACATTGGCACTATCAGATTGGAAGCCACACTGATAACATGCAACTCCAAAAAATTGAAGGAATTTTTTGAAGACTCTGGATCACAAGGACCACAGAGCTGAATGGCGGGTGCTGCCAATGCAGCACAATGTGCAGCAAGACTCCAGCAGCTGTGGAGTATTGGTGTTGAAGGTACATATTATTTTTTGTGTTACTATAATTATGATTGTCAAGTAAATTGTATGAAAAACAATTTTATCATTTCATAACAATGTTATTCTTAAATTTTAGTTTTCTGAAGATTTTCTTCTGAGTGGAGATGTCCGCACACTTCAGACAACACCAGGAGCTGTGAGCAGTGCACGCATGCAAATAGCATGTTCTTTGCTTGAATGCCGTGGTGAGTTTTAGAGTAATGCCGTTTCCATTCTGTAATAAAATGTTCCAACCTGTTGAATTGATCCAGGATGTACATTCTGATAAGGTAATTTAGTTTATAAATCTATGCTACCTACAGCGCTGATGCTGGTAGAACATTCTGATAAGGTAATCTAGTATGTAAAATCACTGATCCTGTAGTATCTTCTGATCATTTATATGCATTGTACTGTTGTCAAATGATTGGCTGCTCAGATTATTACATAATATACACATCTGCATAATGGAGTGCCTTGGCATTTAACCAGGTAAATATTTTTAATAGGGAACGCTGAGGACTACTGCATAATTTGTTCCATGCTGGAAAGTGATGCCGACAAGAGCGTAATCGAAATGGTAATTTTTTTCATGCCAGTAAACTGTATTTAAATCAACACGTCCATTTTTTTGCTTCAGAATAAGTTGTCACACACAGTTCAAGGTCTTAACAGAACAAGGCTAAGGGACAGAGACTATAGGGTTATTTATGCAGGGATTGTTAATGTGTTCTACTTTAATATAAATATAATGTTGTCATAATTTGACAGTTTCATCACAATGGTGAAACTGTCCATATTGGACACTCCAGCATTTTCTTTTGTTCAACTGCACTGTTTTGATTAATGATTTGTGGTTTATTTTCAGGTGCAGTGTGAGCTCTGCAGTAGGTGGGCACACTTTGAGTGTGCACAGTATAACAAGGGAAACAATTACTACTGTACAAAATGTTCAAACAATTAAACTCCCTCTCTCCCTCCCTCTCCCCCCCCTCTCTTCCTCTCCCTCTCCCCCCTCCCCCCTCTCCCCCCTCCCATTTTATTCCACTAAATACGGATTTCTGAACTCTTAAAACATTAATTGTTGAACTTGTTTTCTTTGCATTATTTGAGGTCTAAAAGCCCTGCATCTTTATTTTGTTATTCTGATGATTTCTCTATTTCTACATTTAAATGTTCTAAATGATATTTTTGTTGTGGTTGTTGGAATTTGAGAGAAATGTTGTCAGTAGTTCAGAATAAAACAATGTTAATTTTACTCAAACATTAACCTATAAATAGCAAAATCAGAGAAACTGAACATTTTGAAGTGGTCTCTTGATTTTTTTTGGTAGAACCATAAGGTATTTTGGTCTATAAATCTATCCTACCTACAGTGTAAATGCTGGAAGCACATTCTGATAAGGTAATTTAGTCTATAAATCTATCCTACCTGCAGTACTGATACTGGTAGCGCATTCTGATAAGGTAATTTAGTCTATAAATCTATCCTACCTGCAGTACTGATACTGGTAGCGCATTCTGATAAGGTAATTTAGTCTATAAATCTATCCTACCTGCAGTACTGATACTGGAAGCACAATCTGATAAGGTAATTTAGTCTACAAATCTATCCTACCTACAGTGTAAATGCTGGTAGCACATTCTGATAAGGTAATTTAGTCTACAAATCTATCCTACCTGCAGTACTGATACTGGTAGCACATTCTGATAAGGTAATTTAGTCTATAAATCTATCCTACCTACAGTGTAAATGCTGGTAGCGCATTCTGATAAGGTAATTTAGTCTATAAATCTATCCTACCTGCAGTACTGATACTGGTAGCACATTCTGATAAGGTAATTTAGTCTATAAATCTATCCTACCTACAGTGTAAATGCTGGTAGCACATTCTGATAAGGTAATTTAGTCTATACATCTATCCTACCTACAGTGTAAATGCTGGTAGCGCATTCTGATAAGGTAATTTAGTCTATAAATCTATCCTACCTGCAGTACTGATACTGGTAGCACATTCTGATAAGGTAATTTAGTCTATAAATCTATCCTACCTACAGTGTAAATGCTGGTAGCGCATTCTGATAAGGTAATTTAGTCTATAAATCTATCCTACCTACAGTGTAAATGCTGGTAGCGCATTCTGATAAGGTAATTTAGTCTATAAATCTATCCTACCTACAGTGTAAATGCTGGTAGCGCATTCTGATAAGGTAATTTAGTCTATAAATCTATCCTACCTACAGTGTAAATGCTGGTAGCGCATTCTGATAAGGTAATTTAGTCTATAAATCTATCCTACCTACAGTGTAAATGCTGGTAGCGCATTCTGATAAGGTAATTTAGTCTATAAATCTATCCTACCTACAGTGTAAATGCTGGTAGCGCATTCTGATAAGGTAATTTAGTCTATAAATCTATCCTACCTACAGTGTAAATGCTGGTAGCGCATTCTGATAAGGTAATTTAGTCTATAAATCTATCCTACCTACAGTGTAAATGCTGGTAGCGCATTCTGATAAGGTAATTTAGTCTATAAATCTATCCTACCTGCAGTACTGATACTGGTAGCACAATCTGATAAGGTAATTTAGTCTATAAATCTATCCTACCTGCAGTACTGATACTGGTAGCACATTCTGATAAGGTAATTTAGTCTATAAATCTGTCCTACCTACAGTGTAAATGCTGGTAGCACATTCTGATAAGGTAATTTAGTCTATAAATCTATCCTACCTGCAGTACTGATACTGGTAGCACATTCTGATAAGGTAATTTAGTCTATAAATCTGTCCTACCTACAGTGTAAATGCTGGTAGCGCATTCTGATAAGGTAATTTAGTCTATAAATCTATCCTACCTGCAGTACTGATACTGGTAGCACATTCTGATAAGGTAATTTAGTCTATAAATCTGTCCTACCTACAGTGTAAATGCTGGTAGCGCATTCTGATAAGGTAATTTAGTCTATAAATCTATCCTACCTACAGTGTAAATGCTGGTAGCACAATCTGATAAGGTAATTTAGTCTATAAATCTATCCTACCTGCAGTACTGATACTGGTAGCACATTCTGATAAGGTAATTTAGTCTATAAATCTATCCTACCTACAGTGTAAATGCTGGAAGCACATTCTGATAAGGTAATTTAGTCTATAAATCTATCCTACCTACAGTGTAAATGCTGGTAGCGCATTCTGATAAGGTAATTTAGTCTATAAATCTATCCTACCTGCAGTACTGATACTAGTAACGCATTCTGATAAGGTAATTTCGTCACTGGAGTAAGCAGAAAGGGTAAAAAACACGTGCTTTATTACTTTATAGGCGAGTTACTGCCCCTTTAAGAAATGCGCTGTGCGGTAGGACATTTCGACGCGGTAGCACAATCCGACAGCTATGTCTATAAAAATGCGCTACGGTAGCACAATCTGATAAGGTAGCACAGATTTTCAGAACACCGGACTAAAGAACTGTAGCACACTGTGTACAGATGGGCTGGGCGGCTGTATATGTGTTTGTTAAGGAGTTTTCTCTGTTTATAATGATCATCTCCGATCAGTAGTGTTTAATTTAGTGTAATATAAGCGCTGAGAACATGGTAGAAGAGGAGGGCGCGTCTCCAGAATACACAGTGATCGCTCCGCCGCGGCAGGAATGTGTGTATACGAGCTGCTACTGGTACTGATCTCTCTCACACTCATTTTCTCATTCATTCAGTCATTCAGACGCTAATTCACTAACAATAACTGTGAATTATCGCTGTGGGACTGGAGAAAGCTGACAGTTAAATGCTCTGCATTGTTTATATTACTGAGGTACTTCACCTGAATTAGCTTTTCAATCTGCAAAACTTCGAGTTACATTTTTTTTTCTAATGCATTTTAATCCCAACGTGATTTTAATGTTGTCTGATAATCCCTATCAAATCAATTATATTTAGCTTAGTGAGCATAAATGTATTACATTTATTAAAGTTATTAAGGCCATGCTCTCTAGAGATGAAAACTAATAAATGATTATAAATAAATGAATAAGTCTTAAACAATTTTTCATTTGTTTTGATTAGTCTTCATTTTGTTTTGTTTAGAAAACAAACAGGATTTTTATTTTTTATTTTTTTATCTTTCCTGATTATATACACCGTATACAATGTGTTACAAATATACTGATATTAAATATAATGTAATATAATGATTTTCTTATGAAAAAACATAATTAACTTAATTAGTTCTTGTTGGGAATATTGTTAGAAAACAGACAATTTTGTGTTAATGTTGTATGTTTGCTGAGTTAAGTGTTGGCTCTATATTTTGCAGAATATCTTAAAAGGCTTTTTATCTTTTAGTTTTCAGTAATGGGTTCATGGGTGAACATTTAAATACCCAAACCTAATGAAATATATTTTTCATTACTAAATGTTTATTTGTATGCATCATTAATTCAAAACATCCTAAAGCACTCAGTATAGAACACATTTAACTGACAGCAGTTAACTAACAGGCTCTACTTACAAAGCATTATTAAAATTAACGGGAAATTAAACCACAGGTAAACATAAGTATTGATTTCAAAATATATCAGGAATGTAAAAAATGTAAAATTTATTACTGAAAATAAAGGCGACGAGTCAGCATACAGAGAGGAGGTGCAGCGGCTGACAGACTGGTGTACAGTCAACAACCTTCACCTGAATGTGGACAAGACAAAGGAAATGGTTGTTGACTTCAGGAGAGCACAACACACCCACTCTCCACTCAACATCGACGGGTCCTCTGTGGAGATTGTTAAGAGCACCAAGTTCCTTGGTGTCCACTTAGCAGATAACCTCACCTGGACCCTGAACACCAGCTCTACAGCCAAGAAAGCCCAGCAGCGTCTCTACTTCCTCCGGAAGCTGAGAAAGGCCCGTCTCCCTCCACCCATCCTCACACTCTTCTATAGAGGGACCATTGAGAGCATCTTGAGCAGCTGCATCACTGCCTGGTTTGGGACCTGCACCGTCTCTGACCGCAAGACCCTCCAGCGTATTGTGAGGACAGCTGAGAGGATCATCGGCGTCTCTCTCCCCTCCATCACGGACATTTACACCACCCGCAGCATCCGCAAAGCAACCAGCATTGTGAATGACCCCACTCATCCCTCACACGAACTATTCTCCCTCCTGCCTTCGGGAAGAAGGTACCGCAGCATCCGGTCCAGCACGACCAGATTCTGCAACAGCTTCTACCCCCAAGCCATCAGACTCCTTAACTGCAGAGACTGAACTGATGGTTTTTCTGTACATGCACACACACTCTTACCCCACTTACCCCAGAAAATGGAAAGCACTAAAAACCCTACTACCTCACTGGACTCTATTGCACACTGTGTAATAGAGTAATTACTACCTCACCTGGTCTTTTTTGCACACTGCAAAATTTGCACACTGTCTTGTTATTTATTATTCTTTGTCTGTATTGTGTTGTATTGTCTGTCTGCACTTTTGTACTGTTGCACTATTGTTCTGTCTACACTGTGTTTATGTGCACCATGGTCCTTGGAGGAAAGTTGTTTCGTTTCACTGTGTACTCTGTATATAGCTGAAATGACCAAAAAAAAAACACTTTGACTTTGAAGTGCATGTGATATCAGTATTTCTTATAAAGGAAATTATTTTAAAAACTCTCTTTAAATGTATCGTAATATTTCTTGCTGTGGAATATGCTGTTGTAAAGAAATAACTTATGTATAACTTTTATGTTATTAAATGTATTTTCAGCAATGGTCGCAAAGTCCATTTTTATATCTTATAAAGAGTGTTAGTTCTTACAGAGAGGCTTTATTCTTGAACATTATGTATCTGTGGATGTGGCAGTGCCAACTTGTTCTTTTTTCAATTTTTCAATTACTTAGGCTGTTAATATGCATTATGCATAGTCTCAAATATATGTTGATGCAAAAACCTTGTCTCTCTGTTTTTGCCATGTTTCTCTTTTTGAAACTGTAAATTTAGCAGGTGTTATGTTAATTCCAGATTCCATGATAAATGGACCAGTATAAATGCTCCAAAATTACTTGAAATATTTGATTGAAATATTTGATGTTTTACATTAACTCCATTGAATGTCTTGTGTAAAGTTTTAATGATTGAGATACACATTTTATTTTCTGGACAGCGATGATGTGTATGTTGTCATGTCATTTGTGTGTCTGCTATTAACTTAGTGAAAGTCTTTGTTTTATTCTACAGTGAGGAGAATGTTTGGAAATTGTGTGAATATATTAAGGACCAGGAGACCTGTCCAGTGGATGAGGTGTATGCAGTTTTTATATCCAATGAAAAAAGAACTGTGAGTGCTCTGTTAAAATGTAATGAGAGTATATAACTGAGGCTGTTTGTGTTTTTTTTTTTACTGTTTTGATATTGGTTTTGTTGTACTTGTTCTGTTTTGCAGATCCCTATTTGGAAACAAAAAGCCAGTAGGGGAGGGGATGAGCCGGTGATCTGGGTAAGCTGGTGCCTTTGATGGAATGTAAAAAAATATATACATGCAATGTACAGTTTTGCTTTATATATTCCTTTATACAATATTTGTCTACTGCTCTAATAATGTCCTCAAATTTTAGGATTACCATGTTGTGTTGCTGCATGTAAATAAAGAAGGACCAGGCTATATATACGACTTGGATACCGTCCTCCCATTCCCCTGTCCTTTTGATGTTTACTCAAGAGAAGCTTTAAAGTCCGATATGTTCTTAAAGCCAGACTTTCGAAGGTAAGCTTATTCGTCAGCTGTTTATGAGGTTGATAATTCAGTGCAAACTACAGGTATGTGCACAATTGGCTGAATATAATTGTATACTTTCAGGAAAATGCGAGCCATATCTGCTGCCACCTACCTGAAGACATTTGCTTCCGACAGGTCTCATATGAAGCATTCTAATGGGGCATGGCGAATGCCTCCACCCTCATACCCTTGCATAGAAACAACAGGTACATACTTTTAATAAAATACACTGGCTGGAATGAATAGGTTCTTTACAATTCTAGTCTTATAAAGCTTTTTTGTTGCAGAGTCCAAGATGAACCTTGATGACTTTATCAGCATGGATGCCAGTGTGGGATACGGTGAAGTGTATAAACTTGCTGACTTTGTCCAACACTTTAGAACCAAGTGATGAAGTGTGAGTAAAAAGAAGAGGCTACACATTGACGCTGATACAGCGATGGGACTGTAATGGATACTCCATCCATTAATGTATCCGATTCCACTTGTTCGCATGTTATAGCACATGTTCAACTCTTTGGAGCCAAGTTAAGAAGTGTGAATGAAGGGAAGAGGCAGCGTAAGTGTTGTGCTGGCACAGAGAGCTAAAACTCTAATGAATATACCACCCAACCAATAAACAGTGCTTCAACTACTCGAAAATGCCTAATGTCTTACATACTAACATACACTGCAAATGTGTGCAGATCATTTGATAACCTAAACATTCTTAATGTGATGGCTAAAATTGTGCATGATTTGTCAAGAATGGCAGTGTTTATTCATATTCTGCTCATATATAAAAAGTGGACTGTTGATTAGGAAAGTAATGGCTAGAATGTGCCATCTGTGCTCCTATTAATTATAATAAAAAAAATAATAAAAAAAAAGATTGGAACCCCATGAATGCAGCAGTGTTGATCTCTAGGCTATTATACTGTATACCCACTTAGTTTCACACTTTTGTTTCTGTTATGCAAATTCTCTGTAAAGGACAATTAAAAGACTACTTAAGAGTTGTCCTATCCCTTGTGTTAAAAAAAAGAGAATGAGTGAGATTCTACAGGTTTTAATGACTATGTGTTCTTGTACAAAGAAAGAAACAGGACAGATATACAAAAACAGTAAAAATGCTGTTATGGAGAGTATTTGTAGCAACAACCAGTTATGCAAACATTAGATGAGGCCTTAAGCAATGGCTGCTAGGTAATCCTTTACTTCAGCAGGTGAGAGTCTGCGGAATCCAGCTTCATTACAGATTCCCACTTCAATGTTATCTTCAGTCATCTGACCCTCAAAACTTTCCTGTGGAAATATTAACAAGACGCAGATTAGACTCTGCAATACATAACATGGTGTGATTCTACAAAGAGCTAAAATATAGGGGATGATTAATACCCTATCCCAATAAGACAAAGGGCCAGGTTATCAGACAGTAATGAAGTCTAGTCTTGGACTACACAGAGTGCTGAATGGAGATTCTCCATTAAAAAATGTAGTCCAAGACTAGGCTTAGTCCCAGTCTTAGAAATTAAGGTTAAATAAATAGTAGCATACCTTCAAAGTTAAGATGGCTGTGTGTATAGCATCCTCCAATTCTAGATCCTCGTTGTATCTGAAAGGAAAAACAATACATTTACATTCATGTTACCTCCCGTAACCAATGTTAAAACATCATTAGCACAGAACAGCTGTGTAGATGTTTACTGTCCTGCAGCATCCGAAAAATATAATCAAACAACGCAGCATAGAAGCAACAGATTCAACACATTCTATTCAATACATTAATACAGATTTATATATATATATATATATACACACCCTAATTAAAATAGACTATTCTAATTAGGGTAATTACAAATACAATTTCTACCCAACTGGACAAGGTATGTAATCCTTTCATAATCTATTAAACAAAAGAACACTAGCCATGTAACACCTGTACCTGTAATACGGTCTGTGAATATGTATTTGCGTCAAATTGCAAGAGCCCTAATATATAAGTGAATATGAAGTACATTTTACTGATTCTTCAATCATTTTAAAGCAATAAAACACAACACAGGTGCACCATCCTGTATTGGATTACTTATAGCTTGAATGTAAACAGAATGCATTTTAAACAAACCAAAATACATTTTTGCATCAAACAGTAATCAAGTGAACAATAAATATAAAAAGTTTCTACAGCTATAGTAATAAAAAGACAACAGAGTACTCTACTACAAATACAAAAGGAGCAGTAAACCATGCAGCTTTAAATCTGTACACTGTGAAACGGAAAGCTTTATGAAGGCGAGTGGCTAGACTGTAGGCACAGAAAATAGGAAGCAATGAAAATACTTCAACCTGATTTCATTACCTTTTCTCAAGGAATGTTTTTCCGTTCACATAGTTCTTTCCCATTGCTGTGGCTTTCCAGGCAAAATAGGCACCCTATGGGTAAAAAGGTTACACTTCAGTCTTTATGATGAATGCACTGAGATATACTGAAGATTAAACAGTTTTGTAAAAGAACTAGACTTTACCGATGGATCAGACTGAAAGAGGTAAGGTCGATCCTCATCCCAACCAGCAATGAGCAACGAGACTCCAAATGGACGTACACCTCTACAAAAAATACAATCAAAATAGATAAAAACTCAACACAGCACCATGTTGTAAGATATTTTTGCATCCGGTAATTCAAACAAAAAACCTACCCTGACTGTGTGTATTCCTGCATTACAGATGCCACTCTCTGCACCAGCTGGCCTGTAGGAATGGGCTCCTGGTAAACCAAGAAGTACTGCTGGGCCAGTTTTCTGGCTCTTCTGACCAGGACTCTGTCATAAGAGGGAATTTCTGAATGTAACCGAGTACTGAATATACGACTGTGGTTAGTCAACTAGATTTAGAATGAATCA
Source organism: Astyanax mexicanus (assembly GCF_023375975.1). Taxonomy (NCBI): domain Eukaryota; kingdom Metazoa; phylum Chordata; class Actinopteri; order Characiformes; family Acestrorhamphidae; genus Astyanax; species Astyanax mexicanus. Next base: position 47,210,848 of record NC_064410.1, on the reverse strand, counting down.
AAATATATTTGATAAAATATGCAGATTATACTTTCTAAAGTAGTGTTTCTTAATTATGGTCCATGTTCACAAGTGAATGTTGCGTGAAACTTGTGTGATTTTCAGTTCTTTACAAAAATAATTAATAATTAAATAGTAAACAGTTTCAAGACATTTTAATATAATCTCTGTTCCAGAGTCTTAATTCCAATTAATTTTCACCAATTTTTTATGCCGCTGTTTTTCGTTTTTTCCCTTGAGTTTTAAGTAAGGGCACAGTGAATAGTGGGTAAGCTACAAGTAAGCTTCTATGACATAGCAGACGAGAAAAACAGCCCTCTGAAAATGCAATAAATTAAATAATAAAATGTGCAGGGCAAGGTGCCTCCAGAACCAGGACTGAGAAATAACAGCAAAGTGTGTTTGACAGTTGTCTAATTAACAGGCACATTACTGCTTACCTGTAGTCAGGACCCATACCACTGTACACCATGCCGATATGTTTAGTTATTGGTTCAACTTTGTGGACACTCTGTTCATCATAAAGTATTGACTTTTGTTTCTTCTCTGTTGCCAGAACCACACCATTGGAAGCTAAAAATGAAAGAAAGAATAATATAATTATGCATTTGTAAAATATTCTTAAAAAAACTGTACCACTAATATACAAAGTAAAATGCAAATGTGTGAATAGCGTGTCAAGAAAATCAATGAGAAACAAACATTTTCAAGGGTTTTAAATAATTGTGCCCATTAGTAGTAATATATTAATAAAGTGGCTGATCTGATTAATAATTATAAAAATACAATGAAAAAAAAACAACAATTCCCCTAGAACTAAGGGATGTAGATCAATTAGCTACATACCTTTAATTCCTACAGAGGGTGCACCAGCTGCCACTGCTGCCAAGGCATACTCAATCTGTACCAGCTTCCCAGAAGGGCTATGGGGGAAAATAATCAATTCATGCAGAAGTGAAAAACAATAAGGAAGAATTTTATGATCAGTTACATTCTTTCCATCATGAGAAGAGTTTCTGCCTAATATCACTGCATAAATACAAGTTCTAACTTTGGTTTTACTAGTAAAATGTTTAAGATCTCTGTGCTGTAGTTTTCATTATTTAGATCTGCAATACTGTAAATTTATTTTTTTCACAGTACTAATTTTAATCATTCGTTCAAATTTTTAAATTTGTGTCATACTGTGATTCATTTAGTATTGTGTACCCTGACCGCTAGAAAGCAGAGCTTTGTCGTCAGATCCCAAAACTTGTATTTTATTCATATTTTAAAAAATGTGTACCAAAAACACTTACTTAAAAACAAAAAACACAATATATCACCTTACTGTATTATACATTTTTTATTAAGCTAAATGAATCTGCAAATGCCCTGGAGTAACTCTTTAGATCTGTAGATTTTACACTGTTTTTAGTAAAATTTCACAGTTAACATTTGAAATGTACAGTTTCTACTATTAAAGCAGAGTTAGGACGTCTCATGTGTATGACTTTAGGCAGAACCTGCTTGACACATTGGGTTGTACAGTTAGAAATTAGCTCCCACTTCATAATTAACAGCAGATAATTAGTTGGTGAGAGTCAGCTAGTTTAGCTGTGTGATGAATGTGAATCACAGTGAACCTCGGTTAAATCAATTGTCACTGTTTAGCTCTAGTAGCTAAGCTAAGCTAAGCTAAGCTTGCTAACAGATATACACTCCATGGCTCACTGTCCACATTAAGCTGTGTTTAGTGGGCAGAATGTTTAATAATTAGGCTATTAAAATGATAAATACACTCCCTGAACAACTGAAAGCTTCTAACTAAAGATTTCTCAGTCACTCACACGCTGCCCGCTTAGCGTGACACTGCATCTCAGATCCCTCTCACTGTCAGATAACCAACCAACTCATCAGAGAGGCTGTACAAATCATATACAAGGAACTGGGAATATATAACTACTTTCCTATTAACTACATAAACATGCATCGCTAAAATCACACTAATAAAGCCACATAAAGAGTTTACCTGAAAGTAGTGAGAGAGAAACTGTATCCCCGATCTGCCATTTTTACTGCGTCTGAAGCTGCTCACACACACCTTCCGGCTACAGCTGCTGTTTAATTCAAAATAAAAGTTTCCTTATTATAAACAATGTCCTTAATTCTTTTTTATATTGCATTACATTGCGGACCAAAATGTAACGATTGTTTTTTTTTTATAATTACTGTTTTATTTGTTTCCTTAATCTATTCTTTGTTTTATCCCAAAGCGTATTATCTAAATATGATTTTTTTTTTATTGTTTTGTACCTTGAAAGTGTTAAAGCCCTGGGGTTTTGGTAGCTACTTTTACTACATAGTTTCTCTTTACTGTTTGATATATTGTGCAAAACAAATAGTCTGAGTCTGGCCAATTTCACATTTGAAACACTCTTACAAATAATGAAAGCTGGCTCTGCTTATTTAATTCGATTTAATGTCTTTTAAACAGTTAATTTTAATATAGCATAATATGACATAACTCACTCGCGGGCTCTCTCTAGCGGTTTGCAGCGATTATATTCTCTAACGGTGGAGATACTAAGCGGGAAGGCTTTGGCTAAGGACTTTTAATTTATATCTTCAGCGGAAGTTCCTCTTGTGTTATCCGCTCGACTCTTCGCCCCTTCTACAGGCTGTAGATACTCCAGCGCCAAGGTATTGTCTTTAAATAGAGGATTAATGTGATGTTTTACCTCGCAGATCCTTTGTTTCAGTGTTATCTTTATTCATTAGTACAAGTATGGGGTTGTTTCCGCCGTGAGAGGCTGTAATGAGCGAATGTTTACCGGGAGAGCTGGGTAATACACGGCGGTCGGGACGCTGGGGAAGGCACGGGCTGAGGAGGAGACGGCGCTCGCTGAGCTACTAGCGTTAACGCTGTAGCTACATGGCGGAGCGATTAGCCAATTAGCTAATGTGTTAACTGCTCTAATGGGTGTCAGTTTATTCTTTTCGACTGGTCTTTTTATACCACATCCACGTAGTTGTCTTCGGCCGCTGAACAGACACGGTGCCCTTTGTTTAACACCAGCGTTTAAACCACGATACCACTCGACACGTTAGGAAGCTAGCTCAGTTAACCTAGCTAGCTACCCTAGCTTTATAGCGCTGGCTCTACTTTCTTCCTATCGGCCTCGATGTCATCTGTGTTTCAGCTCGCCTGCTAACTAGCTAAACTGGCTAACCTGGCGTATTAGTCAGAGCCGGTGTTCTGCCGAGGTGTGCTACCCTGTCAAACCGTACTACCCTGGTTTATATTTATTTAATACAAGGTATACATTCGAAAACAAAATTTTCGGTAGGATATTTGGAAAGCAGAAATCAATATATCAGGTTACAGTTAACAGGCTTGATTGTAGAACCAGTATTTTGTTTTTCATTGTCTTATTATTACTTTCATGTATTTGTAATCGATTTCCCATGGCAAAGATTACCAAATTAGTATTTCTTTTCTGTAGTGTAGTCACTGTCTATCTTACAATATGTTGCCCACAATAACAATACCACTAGAGTGAGTCGGCAACACTGGATGTATTGCAAGGCAAAACAATCAATGCACATCAGTTTTTATTTTAACACATACACTGACTGATACACACACCTGCTCTGACATTATTTTAATCTTGTAAAATAGCCATAAACTGCCATAAATTAGGACAGTCTACCGCTGTTAAAATGGCTACGTAGATCACAGTTACACTACGTTAAAATCTCATCAAATTGTGTAACAAACTTACAGAAAAAAACAAACAATTACTGGTATTTAAGGCCATATATTAGTAGCCTGTCACGGACAATAACAATGCGCTTTATTGCCATATCGATATTTTGGCCCACTCCCAGCTCTTACAATGTATACAACACAGAAAACTCTGAAAGAACAATTTCTCAACTTTCTGTTGGGAGGGAAAGACACACATTTAGGTGGACTGAATTGTTTACACAGGATTACACCTAAAGACATTCCGATAAATATGTTTTGTTGTGGGCCTGTCACAATAATTACGTTATCGACATATTGTACAGTGTATGAAAATGACCTTAATTTTTGCTGAATTCAGTTAGAACCATTGTGTTCTTGGCAAGAGAAGTCATTTTACATGTATTGCCTAAGATATTTAAACACTCATATCCCAGTTCCAGGGGCTTAAGAGACATTGTTCATTGCCATTATTTCTGGATATAAATGTATCATACAGATATAGTTATTGTTAAATGTCTGCAGCCTGGCACATATTCATGTGTGTAAACAGGTATCTGATTGTAGTTTGTCTACTGATAAGCAGTTGTTTTTTGTGTATCGGAGCTGAGAACACCATTCCTTATTGTTAGCATTGACATGCAGTATCTTCTTTTTGAACTCTAGACGGATAAACTTTAAGTAGGTTTATCAGCTATTTGCTTAAATCCACAAGCCTTTAGTTTTCTGCTTACCAATACTTTGTCCGTAATCCAGACTTGTTTGCACCATTCAATTTAATGTTATATTTATAGCCCTAAAAACCTCCTTCGATTTACAAAATAATTTCACCAATTCATTTTACTCCTAAGAAATTAGTTCGTTAGCACATTCAGAACCTCTAAACAATGTCATTATTTTATCAGTAAATAATTGTTTTGAAAATTCTGGTAATATTTTTTTCCAATCTGTGTTTATCTTTTGTCCCCTTTAAAAGATGTAGTTATATGATTCCACCCTGTGTAGTCTGCAGCAGAAAAGCAAATTGGGAACTTGAAAAGAGAGCTAATGAAGCACAGCAAGCAACTTATACAAAGAATCAATATTATTAAGAGTAATCCAGGTGTAATGGTCGGTTAATTGTGATACTGAATTGAGGTCATATTGTTCAGCATTTTAAACTGTTACTTAAATTTAAAAATGTTTCCTTGATTTCAAACACTGTTTTTCATTCAACTAATGTGCCCCCTCTATGCTAAGGAAAGAGTCTTGTCTCTGAAATAAAAGAGTGTCCTGAGACTTTTGTCTCTGTAGACTTTGTTGGGTCGTTTAGCTAAAAGGTGCCTCACTGCTTTCATACAGTCACTCTTAAAGGTTTTTAGGTGACACAGTTTTATCTGTTGTCAGGAAAAGCCATGGCTCGTGGGCAGCAGAAGATTCAGTCCCAGCAGAAAAATGCCAAAAAGGCAGCAGAAAAGAAAAAGGCACAGGGAGCAGATCAGAAGACTGCTGCTAAAGCTGCTCTCGTCCACACCTGCCCAGTTTGCAGGGTAGGTCTACAATGTTTGAGTCTTAGCATAGATTAAATGCAGAAGTATATTTGTTGGTCTGAAATATATATTAAACATTAAACAGGATTAAATATTACCTAATTTATAACCTTTGTTTGAAATACTTGTGTCAAAGACCAATAACTCTAATAATGACATTTCTATTTCCTCTATAGACACAGATGCCAGACCCAAAGACATTCAAGCAGCATTTTGAGAGCAAACATCCCAAGTCTCCAATGCCCCCTGAGCTGGCTGATGTGCAGGCATAAAGGACTCTAGGGATTAACAATATCTGCATTTGGGGTAAGTCAGTAGATAGGCTTGTGATAATGATTTTTATATTCCAGGTTTAGATGAAGATATGTAACATGTAGAGGTATTGTATTCATTGCATATTGTGTCCTTTTCAGACCCTGGGGAAAGAAATGATGTGATTCAGCTTGGCCAACTGATTCAACTCATCTGGACACAATGACAGGAGACCTTAGAAAGGACTAAAGCACACCAGCACCCATTTGATTTTATATTTTTATATGCATCATGCCTTCAATTAGGCGGACCATCATTACCAGTGTGCTATGTGCCCTAACAGCCTCATATTCTTGTCCCATCAAACTCCTCAGTATTTACTCAGCCACTAATTTAATATTTTCTTAAATCCTGACAGCTTTCATTTTAAAACTCTATTAACACGCATACACCAGTGTCTGTCTTCAATGCATACTATTTAGTAATGTCCACATGTTTTTATTTCTTTCCAACACAAGCTGTGATAAGAATTGCATCATCATGGGGATTACCAATATTGGCCTAGAGGAAATTGTACCTATTCAGTTTTTTCCAGTCAAAAATAATCTTCAAATCTACAAAGTATGCTCTTGGCAAAGTTCTTTAGATGTTGAATAGAGGCCCTGGATTTGCTTAATGTTTGAGCATTTTTTTATGGTTTTCAATAAATGTATAAGCATATTGACACATGTGTCATTGTGACTGCCTAGAAAAGCTTAACCTACCTTTTGTTATTTTTATGCATTTAAAATAACTTCAACAAGCTAATTTGCAAAGAAATCACAGAAGAAAGGGGAATTATGTTTGCAATTTTAGCATGTTAACCGCTTTAGTGTAAAGAAACTTGTTGACATGAATCGGACAAACATCTACTGAGAAGTTTCAGCACAATGCAACATTTCACATCTTGTATAAAGAGGTAAACATTCAAGAAAACTGATCTTGGCCCCCTGGGATTGGTCGAAGGGCAATGTAAAGACACGACAATCCATCATTTTCAAACGTTCAAATTCACAGTTTGTGGGGAAAACAAATGTAAATACAAAAGATTTAGGCTTTATTAACACAAAACATTTAAACACTGGTTTGAGTAAAACAGATGATACTGCAAAGCAAGTACTAGACAGAGTTTCAAGCAAAAAATAAATGCTCAACATAATGCCACACTAAATCAATTAGCTAAAAAAAGAAAAATCAAACAAGCCTAGTTTTGTCTAGACATCAATAGTATTTCAACAATAGGGATTTTGAAACCAAATTACCTGCTTCTAATTTTGAAAAGGTTGCTGTGGCATAAAATAATTGTCCTGCCTGTACCATTTATTGTGACCCTGCCTGGTCAAGGACTTAATCCTTGCCCTTAGAGACTTAAGATGTAAATACATATAGCTGGAAAAAATTAAGAGATCACTTCAGTTTCTGAATCAGTTTCTCTGATTTAACAATCTATAGGTATATGTTTGAGTAAAATTAACATTGTTGCTTTATTCTATAAACTACAGAATGAAATTGGAATTCTTCCGAATTCCAAATAAAAATATTGTCATTTAGAGCATTTATTTGCAGACAATGAGAAATGGCTAAAATAACAAAAAATATGCTGAGCTTTCAGACCTCAATTAATTAAAAGAAAACAAGTTAATAAAGAAAATCAGAAATCAATATTTGGTGGAATTACCTTTTTAATCATAGTTTCCAGGCATCTTGGCATGTTCTCCTCCATCAGTCTTGCACACTGCTTTTGGATAACTTTGTTCCACTCCTGGTGCAAGTTTGATGGCTTGTGATTTAATTTTTTAAGTGGTCTCTTTTTTTCCAGAGCTGTATTTTAATTAAGAGTACCATAAACAAGTTGTCAGATGTTAAGATCCCCAGGACATTATGACCATGACTTGTGACTTATTGTTAATATGGTGGAGGAAAATGTATGGCAGAGCTAATAAATGTATTTATTTATTTTAATAAACATTAATGTAGGAGCGGCTCCACAGTATTTTTTATTTCTTATTTTTCAGGACAAAAAAATCCCCACCAGCATTACGCAGCACTTTCACAGATCCCCTCCACGAGACTGAGCATCGTTAAAATATACATATTCACTGTAAAAAATGTAAATTTACAATAAGAGTATCAGTTTTTAATAATGGAAACTGTCCTGTATTCTTGTTTCATGGAAATAGTTCTTTTTCGTAGACTTTTCACCTCCTTTATCACTGCTCTCTAAGGAAGCTGTTGAGCTTTGAATTTAAACCTCTTCTGGTATTATTAGCTTAATTACCCAATGTTTAGATTTTAGGAGGTTTCATTATTGTGGGCTATAGTAGCTAAAACTAGCTAGCTAGCATTGCTACATATAACAGTTGGTATTACCGCTAGTTAACTAATTCCAGCAGGGCTTGCTGCTGGGGGCCTAAGTAACCAAAACTGTAATTCTAAAAAGTCCTGGATTTTAATCTACAAACACATATTTCTCCCTCTCCTGTTTATTTGGGTAAGTAAAGTAAAGTGCTTCTGTTTATTTACAGTAAGCTTTTCCAATGTTTTTACTGAAATGGCTGATAATAGGGTGATGCACGCTAAGCTAGCTAACTAGCTAGCTAGTTATCAACAAAGGTGTCAAAATGTTCACATTATTTACTCATGTAGAAGTATCGATATAGGGTTTAAAATACTTATGTAGAAGTTGAAGAATCAACTCAGGCTTTTACTCAAGTAAAAGTACTGGTTTCAAAACTACTTAAAGTATGAAAGTAAAAGTAATGTAAGGAGGATGCCATTAAAGACAAAAGGTTAGGTCGCACCACAGGGGTTCCCAAAACAGTTTTCTAAAAGCCATAATGATTATACTGTTATATTAAAATGTTAATGTCATATGTCTGCTCTGTCCTTGCTGAAATGTGAGGTGCAGGTGCGATAGTATAGTATATAAACAAATAGGATGTCGGAATGTCTATCTGGATGGAGAGATTTATCTGCATAGGGTTTATTTTAAACTATGACAAGCAAGAAAGAAAACAAGAGAAGTCTAACCAGGCTATTTTTAAATATTGTGTAATTGTGAATTGTGTAAAAATGTAGAAGTAAAAAGTCATCTGAAAAATAATAAATTACTGTCATAGATATAAGTCCAGTGGACTTTTACTACGTGCTTGGACCTTAAATATTGTAATTTAGAGCATTTATTTGCAGAAAATGAGAAATGGCTGAAATAACATAAGGATGCAGAGCTTACAGACCTTAAATAATGCAAAGAAAACAAGTTCATATTCATATTTATATTTGTTGAAAAAATGTTTTTTAATCACAGTTTTCATGCATCATGACATGTTCTCCTCCACCAGTCTTACACACTGCTTTTGGACAACTTTATGCCACAAGCTGTTCGCGATCCGCCCAGAACGTGTCCGCGATCCACTCTTAAGTCCCGACCTGAGAATTGCTGCTTTAGAGGATGTGAAACTGACCTAAGTAACTGAGTGAGTTTTTTTCCATAGGTAGAACACCATACCTAATACAGAATCCTAGTATATACAGTATTATGGAGCCAAATTGCTGACGAGAAAATACAACTGTCGCGAAACAAATCTGATATTGCAAACAAAGAAGAGAACATAAGTTACCTTTTTTCTTACTTTTCCATACAGTATATGCAAGTGCATCTCAAAACAGTCAGAATATCATCGAAAAGTCTTTTAATTTCAGTAATTCAGTTAAAAATGTGAAACTCACTTATTATATCGATTCACTAAACACAGAGTGATTAAAGCATGTGTTTCTTTTAATGTTGCTGATTATGACTTACAGCTAGTGCAAACCCATAACTCAGTATCTCAGAAGGTTTGAATATTGGGGGAAAAGCTCCATATTGTAGACGCGTGGTGTCGCACTCAAGACAGCTGATTAACACAAAACACCTGCAAGGTTTCCAAAGCCTTTAAAATAGTCCCAGAGTCTGGTTCAGTAGGCTGCACAATCCTGGGTAAGAATGCAGACGTGACAGCTGTCCAGAGGGCAATCTCTCTCCTCTCCAGTGATGTAATGGTGTACATTACGAGTCTCAGTAAGTGATGGCAGGCTCTTACTCCGTGAGGTAATTTTTCCTCAAATTGGGATATGAACAAACATATGGAAGCCCATTCCCGCCACCTAAAAAAAATAAATAATCCAGCAAAATGTTTTTTTATTATTATTAAGTAAACTGCTATCTCAATATTTTGAGATACTATCTCAATATTTTGAGATACTAAGTCAATATTTTGAGATACTAAGTCAATATTTTGAGATACTAAGTCAATATTTTGAGATACTAAGTCAATATTTTGAGATACTATCTCAATATTTTGAGATACTATCTCAATATTTTGAGATACTATCTCAATATTTTGAGATACTAAGTCAATATTTTGAGATACTAAGTCAATATTTTGAGATACTATCTCAATATTTTGAGATAGTATCTCAATATTTTGAGATACTAAGTCAATATTTTGAGATACTATCTCAATATTTTGAGATACTAGGCTGTACAGAGACAGAAGCAGGTGAGACAAAGATGCAAAATGGATACCATCATTGAGGACTACTTCAGACGTGGATTCACAAATCATGAAATATTGGAACTTTTAGAGGAATCACACAATATCAAAATAAGCCTCCGGATCTTGGACGAGGCTGAAGTTAGCTTCTTATTCGCCAGTGTCTTATTCAGATTTCCGTTCCACCTTAAATACTGGCTGAACATACATGCGGCCGCCTGTAGATGTCGCATTTTAACAGTAAAAAACAGCATGTAAGCAAAGTGCTGTGAAAACGCTCTGAATAAAGGGGAGAACACAATGCGAGGGACAGAGTTTAACTCTGAGTGAAATATAATGTAAATAAAATTAAATATGAATTAAAACGTTATTGCTCTCACTTTTGGCCTAATTCCCAGGTCATTATCTACAGGTGGCCGCATGTATATTCAGCCAGCATTTAAGGTATCTCAAAATATTGACTTAGTATCTCAAAATATTGACTTAGTATCTCAAAATATTGACTTAGTATCTCAAAATATTGAGATAGTATCTCAAAATATTGACTTAGTATCTCAAAATATTGACTTAGTATCTCAAAATATTGACTTAGTATCTCAAAATATTGAGATAGTATCTCAAAATATTGACTTAGTATCTCAAAATATTGAGATAGCAATTTACTTAATAATAATAAAAAAAAATTGCTGGAGTATTTTTATTTTTTAGGTGGCGGGAATGGGCTTCCATACAAACACGAGGGACGCTGATGGAGGATATTTTTTTTTAGGCAGGGGGGTCTTAAAAGAGTCTGGTATGTGACATTTTATGTTAACGCTGTTTAAAGACACGGTGCGATGAGCTGCAATTTTCCATTCACTTCTATCGAAACTGAGCGGAATGTTTTCCCCACGGTGTGGGCGTGGCCTCAACGCGCGGAATGTTTTCCCCACGGTGTGGCGTGGCCTCAACGCGCGGAATGTTTTCCCCACTGTGTGGGCGTGGCCTCAACGCGCTCTGTACAGAGTTCGCGAGGATGACGTCATCACCACTAGAGTATATACACGCCTGGAGTTCGAAGTGCCTCATTCAGTACTCTGGAGCTCGCGAGTACTGACGTCACAAACACGGTTTTATCGACACAATCAAGGTAAGCAACAAAGAAATGGAAAGCAGCAACGAAACAGTAAGCAGCGAAGAAATTCACATTACTGAGGTCCTGAGAAGCATGGGCTTTACGTCGATGTTGAACATTGGTGGAGGGAATTTCTCTACAGTTAAGCTGGCCAAAACGTCCAGGTACCCAGGTGTCTCCACGGTCGCTATTAAAATAATAGAATGCCAGCTGCTAGCATCTTCTGTGCTTTCTATTTTTTTTTCACGGGAACTTAGCATCATGAAAATAGTGAAGCACCCACACATTGTGCACGTTTATGAAGTATTTGAGTTGCCTGGTGGAGCTGTGTGCATCGTCATGGAAGCTGCCTCAGCTAATCTTGCTCAAGTTATTGATAACAGTAACGGCATCCCCATTCGCATAGTCAAGAAGCGGTTCTCCCAGATTGTCAGCGCTGTGGAATATCTGCACAACAACGACATTGTTCACCGTGACCTGAAGTGTGACAACGTTCTACTAAGCGCAGATGGCAATGTCAAATTAGCAGACTTTGGGTTTAGCCGCTTTATGACAGGTGAACTCAGTGATACGTTTTGTGGCAGTCTTTGGTACGCTGCACCTGAGTTGTTAATATCGAATTGCTATGACCCCAAGAAAAGTGACGTTTGGAGCCTGGGGATCATTCTTTATTATATGGCCACAGGGGATCTGCCCTTCAAATGCCACGATAATATAGAACTCTCAATACAACATCGCGAACCAGTTACGTTTCCAAAGCATTGCAATGTAGAGGAGGAGTGCCGCATTTTCATCTCCTATATGCTGCAGTACGATCCTCAGAATCGTCCTTCAGTGTCTGAGGTGGCACAGCACCCGTGGCTGCAGTCCTTCCAAAAAGATGTTCAGGCCCAGAGTAGCAGCAGCTCTGTAAGCAATGAGAAAGACATGTCCACTTCTGAAAACGCTAGTGCACCTTGCCCAAACGTTGAGCCTGTGCTGGAAGCTGGTGCAAGCAAAGAGGTTGTGGAAGAGGTGGAGATTGGCTGCAGTGATGAGTCACCCCATACTGCAGGGAAAAGGGCACGTGATGCTAGTAATAAATGGCTAGCATCAACTCTAAAATTCTTCAAGTCACTTCTGAGGAGAATTAAAAAGCTTTTCAGGAGAAACAACTATAACATGCATGACTCCACCTCTGCTACTACCCAACAGCAGTGTGCCAGTGACTGTGTTTTCTTCCTACAAGCTTCTGCTACTTCAGATTCTGAGCACAACAGCAAGCATGGCCAGAGGTCCAAGAGGCAAATAATCCGTAAATTCCTCCAGCACATAATAAAGAGGAAACAAAAGGTAAAGCCCATCTAGACAGATACTCGGCATGGCTCTTGGAAATGATGACGACTCACTGATTGGATTTGATTCTAAAGAAAAAAAACCCACTCTGTGGGCCAGTGGTGAAAGCAGAACCAGTGCTCCCACAGCCCACATTGAATCAGGTAATATTTTACGCTGCACAGATGGACCTACGTTTTATAGCTGTTTATTTATAAAATTATACTTCTTTACATTATATTTTTGTTGAAAAATATATATAGACAATTCCACATCGCATCATTAATTTGACTTGATATGCTTTATATAGCACACTTACAGTCTTTCTGCATCAATAAAATGTTTATTTCCTTATTCATGACTGTATTTGTGTTTCGTTGTTTGCAATAAGTTTCGCGATGTACTGCACACACTCTCCCCACACGGCAGAATTTTAAATTCTAAATCTAATAATAACACATATTTAACTATTCAAAACATGTACTGGTCAATCTCAGGCAGTTAATTTTTTTTTACAAGGTTTCTAATCCGAAGATGTTTACATTTTTCTTAGTCCTGTTACCAAAAAAAAATCCTTTAGCTAAATGGCGGATATGCTAATGGCACGAGGACAGTGAGCACATTCTAGTGATTTTTCCAAAATTCATATTTTAAAAATAAACAAATAACATCTAAGAATTAATGTAGGTAACAGGAATGAGTGTTGAGCTTGACTCCTCAGTCAATAAGATAATTACAATAAGATAAAATATATAGAAAAACTAATCAGGGAACTTAATGTTGGTCTTCCCATGGTCTTCAGAAGAACCAAACGATGTAACTTCCTGTTGTAGATGTGACTTGTAGAATGTTCCAGGGGACTCATGTACTAAGACTTGCGTGGACTTCCTACTAAAATGTTCCGTACGCTCAGATCTGAAAAGTTCCGTACGCACAAAAAAATCCGGATTTATCAAACCGTGCGTAGGCAGAATTCCACGTACTTTCTCTTAGTACATCACAATCAACTTGAAATCAAGCGCAAATGCACGAAAGCATCACACTTGCCACGACTCCTCCCTCAATTACGCAGAGTATAATGTTATATTATTATTATTATTATTATTATTATTATTATTATTATTATTATTATTATTAATAATAATAATAATAATAATAATAATAATAATAATAATAATAATATTATATACGCATAGCGTATAATTACCCATGTTTTAAGTTTTATTATTCTAAGATAAATGCTTTCATTTAAATGCTTTAAATGAGTTGCCTACCAAAAAGACACACGTCACGCACTCAGCTTGTTTTCTTATGCTCTTGGAAATCTAAAACTGCTTATAAGCCAGTCATCATCATGGGCCAAAAAAACATAATGGTCACGGAAAATGCGCGCTCAATGAATTCGGCCATTAGCAGTATTTTCCAGTAATGCCAACGCTGCATCTCCAACAACTCCGGCGCAAACCTGATCTAGGCTAAGTGGAAACACGTTAAACGATTATTTCTGTAAGACAATGAAACTGTCTGATTAATTTACTTTATTTTACCCAATAATGCTTACTTCAATGTGTGCATAAAGGATATCTTAATAGTTGTAATTTCAATGCATCGCCTCTAAGTGTCGCCAAATGACAAAAACACAATACATACGCACAAAAAAAAGGCGTACGCCCAAAACAAAACTTCCGTGGGGGAACGCACTTTCACACGTTCAAGTCAAATTTAGTACATCAGACCGTGAGCGTGAAATATGGCGTACGCAATGTTTTTGTGCGTACGCACCTTTAGTACATGAGGCCCCAGATGTTTCAGATGGTGTAATGTGTTATGGTAACAGGACTGAGTAAAAACCCAGGGAGACAATAAAAATGTGTATTTTAACATAAATATTATGGATTTATTATGAAAAAATATTCTTAAAGCATAAATGGGATTTGGCATCACACAAAAATGCAAAAAAAAAAACATCTCTGAAGGATTATAATAATTATATTTCATGGTTAAGTTTAGAAAGTGGGGACAGGTAACAAATGCTATTTTTTCAGTGTTCTAAGTAGTTTTCATAATGTTTTTAATTACATATCTTACTTTTGCTATTAGGTTGTACACGACACTTTGATTCATAATATAAAATATATTTTAAAGTTATTTTGTGTGCACATTTATACATGTAATTATCTGTGGACAGAAAAGTGCGCGCAACACCACACAACACTGCACCTTGCACTGATGCACTGAATTGGACTAACGGACAATTTTTCATATTGAAGACGTTTAGGTTAAAGAAGCTGACAGCATATAATGCAGAATTAATAAGTTCCTGTTGATCAGCTTGTCCTCCTTCATTATCCACACAGGTGGATCTTGGCAGCAAGTCGCTGTGTTTAACAGGAGCAGTATGAATGCCTGCTCCATATTTATATTTAAAAATACGAAACAACTTACATTTCCTGCACATTTAGATCACAGGTCATACATACATCCATTTCAAGATCATTCTTTGTTGTATTGTTTTTTTATTATTTTTTTTATTGTAATAATAATAATTCCGGTGTGGCATGCTGCATATTTGTTTTTATAAATACAAACCTTAAAATAATTAATGTCAGTGTAATAATACTAATCAATTACTCTATTGCTGTTAAATATTAAAATGAAGTATTTCAAAAAAGTTTTTGACCTTCGGGTCTCTCGTCACCAGCAACAGACCAGCTGCCCACCACCAAGTGATAAGTTGCTCACCCTCCACTAATGATCTTAAATGGTATTACATTTAGTAACTTGACTAGGACTAAAACTTTAAGACTTACATCTTACCTTCAGCTCAGTGACTTGTTCCCACCACTGGTGTTTCATAACATCATTTTAGATAGCTTAACTTACTTAAATTAACTTTTTAAAAAATAAAGATGAGAAGATATGTGAGTGTTAAGAACCTTTTATTAAGGTCCTTCAAATAGTTCTTTGAGCCATAGAAGAACCATTTTTGGCTCCACAAAGAACCAGGTTTGTGATAGAGATATGTGAGTGTAAAGAACCTTTACTTTTGTGAGACTGTAAGACTAGAACAAATTCTTCAAATACTGCATCACACAAAATCCATTACAGCGTTCAGTTCCACCAGCACTGTATTGTCCTTACTTATTCGTTAGGCCTAAACTCTCATGCAAAACATGCTTCTGCTCTATGCAATCAGTAGATCAGGGTAATAACCCTATGTTGCCCCACATGAGGAATAAAGAATGACAATATACAGTATAATAAACAATGAGGTGATCATAATTTGTCATATGATCTAAATCACACTGAAGTATACATTAATCTGATGAATACCTAAAAAGTAAAAAACATATCAAGTTCAATGACCTACTCTTTTATTAATTCTGAGTAGAATTCTGAGTGACATGCAAAGATTTGGGTGCCCCTGGTCAAATTTCCTGTTACTGTGAACACTTAAGCAAGCTAAAGATGAAATGATCTTAAGACATAAAGACATAAAGTTCAAAATTAAACACGTTTTTAGGATTTTAGGCAATATTTGTATTATTTTGGTTTAGTACAATTTTAGAGTAAAAAAGTAAAGGGGTACCTTGCAAGAGATTTAAGCACTCAGATAACTTTGAGGTCTCAGACCTCAGTTAGCCTGTTAGGGTTATGGCTTGGCAAGTCAAGGAAAGCCATGTGATACAAATATCAAAACTTTTTCAGTGCCCAGGCTCCTCCAACCCTGTCCCAAAAATAACAGCAGTCGTTCTTCCATGCAGCAGCCTAGCAGTCTGAAAATAAAATGGTTTAGGCACACAAAGCATGAGAAGGCTATAAGAAAATATAAACCATTTATCAGTTCAAAATGTAATTTAGTAATGGAAGTTAACAGGAACTTAACAGCGTAGGTCAAGATAAGGTTTATGAAAACCCCTGCTTGACTGCAAAAGACTTCCAGGAAGATTTAGCAGACTCTACAGTTGTGGGAGGGTTATTCATTGAAGGGTTATTCAAAGAAAACCTTTCCTGCATCACTACTCACCACTAAATTATGAGTCAGAAGATTGCAAAAAGCGTATCTTAACAAGCCTGATATATTTTAAACACTGATAAGGTTACATTTCAGCAAATTCAGGAAATTTCAGAAAATTCTGAAAGCAAACATAAAACTATCTGTACAAAAAAGCTGATGTTGAAAATAGGATGGCTTCCACAAATGGAAAGTGATCCAAAACACACCTCAAATCCATAACAGACAACCTCAGAAGGCACAAGCTAACAATGCTCTGATCTAAACATCACTAAAAAAATCTGTGGATGGACCGATCACCAGTGCAAGAACAGTACGTGCCAGACAAGAATCATACACAACTTAAAGACTTTTGTAATAAAGAATGGATAAGAAGTCCTCAAACAAGAATTTAAATGTTGGTTGGCTAAAGAAAGTGTTTACAGGCTTTGATATTTACCAAAAAAGGTGCTGCTAGACACAAAAAATGCAGGGTGCCTAAACTTTTACTTATTTTAAAAATGCAAAAGATGAGAATGGGAAATGTGTTATCCTTAACTTTATGCCTTTTGGAGATCATTTCACCTTCAAGTTTCTTAATTTTGACCTGGGTGCACAAACCATTGCATGACACTTTCCATGCTTACATAGTCAGAATGTTGATTTTAAATTATTGCTACATCTTAACATTTAGTTTCCAGCACTACAAGGAAGTGTACTTTTTTACATTTCAAAAACGTTTTTCAAATGGTTCTGAACTTATTTTAACTTTTTAAAAACACAGTCTCTGTACATGGCCCAATCTGTAGCTTCCTTAACAGAATAGAAGAAAAATGGAAGAAGGAAAACTTTTTTGGCAATAAAGACTGGCCTTAATTTTAGTCTGTGGGGTCAGTACTTTTCTGCCAGCATGACAGACTTAGCAACTGTGTGTGGCAGAACTGGTTAATGACATGCTTGGACGAATGTCCTCGTATGTTAGAAGTAGTGCGGTAGGGCTTAATGTCAGACTGGCACAGTCTGGATAAGACAGTGATGCATGTTTACAGGCAGCCACAGGTCTTGACCACCATGTTTCGATGTTTCTTAAGTATTACGTTGTTGTTGTCATCATAGAAGAGCACAGAGATGGGACTGAGCTTGGTTGGTGCACAGCAGGCCTTTGGAACCTCATCTGGCTTAATAAGGTGGACCTGCCAAACACAAGCAGTAATTTTATGTCATAACAAAGGCTTCTGATCAGTAAAACACAATTTACTTAATTATTAAGTTTTTTTTAAATAAAATTGCTTGAAGAATTTATGCACATCTTTAAAATGAACATCATTACATAATCTTTTTTACATATAGAAAAGCATCAAAATCTCTCAAACTTAAGTTACTAACCACAAGCTGAATCATGGCATGATTAGTAGCGTTCATACAAGAACCCAAAGGATAGTCACATTCCCCATCGCAGTAATATGCTGAATAACCTGTAGGAGCTAAAACCCAATCCTGAAAAAGATGAAAAAAGTGGGTCAAGATAAAGGACACGTATAAATATACATCAATACTGTACTATTTTTTATGTGATGTCGTACCACTTTATATAATAGCACAATCTACTATATACAGTGGTTTGAAAAAGTTCTTTAAAAGTTATTTTTATACTGATATTTTTCAGATTATCAGACAGACATAACCTGAGTAAATATAAAAAGCAGGTTTTAATTATAATTTTATTTATTAAAAGAACAAATCTATCTAAACCAAACTAGCCCTGTGTGAAAAAGTGTTTGGCCCTAAATCTAATAACTTCCATCTATCACAGCACTACCACCACGTTTTTACACTCAGTATGATGTTCTTTTTCTAAAATTAGTCATCTTAAAGGGAGCTGACTCAGTACTATGATATGGTTTATGTGTTAGTTTTAAGCCAGATGTAATGGGACACACACCTTCCAAACTATTCCACTTTTGTCACGTCAGTCCAAAAAATAAGGTCCCACTGATCATCAAAATGTTTTTTGGCAAATGTGAGACTGGCTGTTGTGTTGTTTTTGGTCAATAGTGTTTTTTGACCTGGAACTCTCACATGGAGACCATTTTTGACCAGTCTCGTTCTTATTATTGAATCATTAAAACGAACCTTAACTGAGGCAAGTGAGACCTGCAGTTCTTTAAATGTTGTTCTGTGTTCTTTAGTGACCTCCTGAATGAGTTGTCCATGCCCTTTTGGAATAATTTCATCAGCCAGCCACTTCTTTTTCATACCACTGTAAATGTATTTAAATAATTCAGAACTAAGGTGTAATTTTCCTGTGTTTACCTTCCAGCCAAGATCACTGAAACTGACATACAGCTCATGTTTCTTACAAGCCTGCCGCCCACTGTTTGCATGATGCTGGTCTGAAAAAAAGTCAAAATCTTTTTAAATGATTTGTGATCACATGTTGATCGGATTACTGACAGAATCTGTTTTTATGCAGTTATCAGATTATATATTTCATGTAAATGCACCTAATGTAAGGTATGTTATAAGTTTGTCTGTATTTTTTAATGCTGACAGAGTTTATATAGTAAAGGGAAGCTGTAATATTAAAATTATGTCATAAAAAGGACGTTTTAAAACCTATATGCATTAGTTTATGTAACATCAACATACACATTAACACAAAGAATCAGTTCTACAAAATGTTGATATAAATTTATCTTCACAATATATGTGTAGGTTTTTTTTTATATAAAAGTGTTTAACAGCTGTCCTTATAGTATTCTGTTGTAGCAATGCAGCCAAGTTCACAAAGAGCAGAAAATGCTGGAAATATTCATTTGTGTATTCACAGTGTGGAGTAAAGTGGACAATATACAATATAATGTAAATATATATAAATAAGACATACATAGTGCAGCGCAGCATGTAAACACCAGTGTAATGGTATGTAAACAGGACAAAGAGTAAACTGATCAAAGCTTATAGTATAAGCTTATAGTATAGCTTATAGCTTAGATATGCTCACAGTATTTAGATGTTATAATGAGGATCAATTTACATAATCTACATAGAGCAATATTTAGAGGTTCTCTGTTTATCACTAAGAAAAAAATATTACAAGCTGAAAATATTAATCTTAAGATGCTTTAAAGTGTAGATGCTGCCAAACAAATATTATCAACAAATACATTAAGGAGGCATATAATGTAAACAAAAAACCTTTATTAAATGCAAGATTAATGCTCAAATAAGTTTGAAAATACAGAGAGTGGATAGGGCCTGCTTCTTACTTCCTAACAAGGCAACCACTGAAAAGATTAAGTTAATCAATGATTAATCAATCAAGTTAATCAATGATTGGAAGCGTGGAATATTGAGTAATTACAGGAATGTAGAGATTATAGGGTAACAATATAAACTGTATTCAAATAGAACATTTTAATATGTGAAATGAGACTGGGAAGACTCAGTGAGTTAACAGTATATATGAGTGATTGTGTGATTTTGTACAACTAATTCATCAGTTAAATTAAATTAAATTAATAAATGGAATATGTAACAGTTTTACTCCTTCCACCTTAACAGTAATTTTATTCACTTACCAAATATGCCAGGTCTGTTTGGATGGGGTAGGTCATATTTATTCTTTTTCTTTCGTGGGTTGTTGTGTCTGACTGCTCGAGGTGGGCGGCAAGGGATCTGGCTGGCCCGAAAGAACGTCACCATGAACGGCTGTTTGGAGCGAGGACCTCTGCGGCCAACTAAACCCACCCAAGCTGCCGACAATGAGCGGTCTGAAAGAGGGACAGAAAATAATCATTAAATGTACATATACACGACCCAGCAAGTTTGCAATCATCTGTTTTGTTTTTATGAAAGTATTATTATGTATTTGCCTGTTAAAATAATTTTAAAGGAAAACATCAAACACATGATCTCTGTGACAGTATTACCTTACCTTTTCATTTGGTGCTTTATGAGAGATGCTCACCTTCCTCTGTTTCCACATATAGGCGGATGCCCAGGTTGCTTCGTGGATGCAGTAGCCAACGGTTGCTGGCAGATGTCACATCAAAGGCCAGCCAGCCCTCCTGTCCTGCTGGCACAGACTGCATGTCCAACAGTACCAGCTCAGGTTCCCTAACAAACACATCAGGATTATTATAATTCTGTAAGATGCTTACACTGCTTCATGAAAGTTGCAGACATTGGCCTTGACGATTATTTTCTACTATAATGTTTAGTATAATGTAGTACTTTAGTGTTGTTTCTAACAGCTTGCTTAACAGACAATAATGATCAAAGTCAAGAAGTAACACTGGAAACGACTTTGCAAGTTTTCATTTGTTTATAAAACTGAAAGGGAAAAGAGATATAACGTCTTGCTAAAAGTTCATTTTTTTATTTTAAAAGTAATATTTAAAAGTAATGGACACTTCTATAAATAGATGCATACATAACAGATAGCTATTCCTGAATCACATGCACTCCAGAAAGAACATTTAAGTGTAACCTGTGTCTTTTATCCCTCTGGATTTCATAAACAGAGATGTGGAGAGTGCGGTTTGCTCGCTGACCCATGGTCAGGGTTTTGTAGATGCGGAACTCCGCAGCAGTGACTGTCTCTCCCTGTGGAAGTGGTGTGAGGTCAAAGCGGAACTCTTTCCAGTAGGGCCGAGGATGGAGGAGGTCTCTCTCATGCTCCACTAATGGAGAAAAAGATGTGCAGATAGAGTCAGAGCAAAAACCTCGTGTCTCCAAAACAGCAACTTTACAGGAGAAGGAAAAGGAGCATTAAAAAAGTCAGTGTAAAAAGATAATATTTAATTTTAGAGTATTTCTATTGGTCCATTTTCATGACATTTGTCAAAAACAAAACATGCCATTTTTATGTTAAAAAGGGAAAAATGCAGTGACAATATATACAAGATGTATCTAACTGCAGAGGTCACATCAATGGCTCGCACAGACTCCCGTACAGATCTCCAGCATAGCCAGCTCAGGCTCCCTAAAAACACACCAGTGATATTAGAATTTTGTGATATACTTACACTGCTTTATGCAAATTGTAGACATTGGCCTTGAGGATTATCAACAAGATGTATCTGACTACGTGCTTCATATTGGTATCAGCAGGTCTCTTTCAGGCTGACTAAAACGTTTATGGTTTATGTAATGCTGAGCTGTATAATAAAACATCTAGACATAAATCTCCATAACATATACATAAAGAAAAATAACAAGCACTCTGTATTTACAACAGTATTGGGCAATCCACTGTTTGTTTGTTTTTTTCTTTTTCAAAATCTTTAATTTAGATATTTAATTGAGTGAGAATAGGGTAATGTTTATCTTCTCCAAAGAGTCAAATTATATTGACAGATTTTGGCCTAGAATTGCCATATGGCAGTGTTTCTCTATCTTGGTCCGGAGGGAACCCTGATCTGGACCAGTGGGGCTTCCCCTTACCCAACACACCTGATCCAACCTACCTACCTACCTACCTACCTACCTAGCCTAGCTTAGCCTAGTTTAGCCTAGCTAGTTAACTAGCTAACAGTTCATGTGCTGTCAGCGTCTCCTACAACTGTACAGGTTCCTGTGTCTGTGAGGCTGGATTGCAGTGGAATAAAAATGGACTGACAGTTATTAAATTCGTGATTCACTACGCAGACATGCACTGTGTGGCGGGAGAGAAGCAGAAAGGGTGAGTTAAAACTGGAATTTGTACTTTATCTGGGCTGTCGGCAGAAGTATCATAGCTAAGCTACGCTAGCTAGTTTGGTTAACTAGCTAATGCTAACTACCTGAAACAAATTAGCTAGCTGACTTGCTATCTTAGCTTAGCTATCTTGCTACCGTAAATAAAAGATTAACGTAGCTACCTTACTTTTTTCTTGGTAGATAAAGGATTGGCTAGATAGATGTGGTGGACGAGGATGAAGGTGTATAATTTACATTGAGAATAAATTGCCTGTTATGCGTTTTTCCAGCTGCCCTAACTCCAGACTATCAAATAGTCTGTTAAAGTTGACACCACCTTATGAAAACAGAACTATTACACTGTGAATATTCTAAAGAACAAGGGATATTAATGTACCATTGTTTTATTATGACACTTTGAATTTTTTGAATTATTTGAGAAATATTGAATGAGAACATATGACCTGTTCTGCGTATTTTCAACTGCCCTAACTACATATTATCAAATAGTCTGTTAAAGTTTACACCAAATTATGAAAGCAACGTTAGACCTAATAAGCTGTGAATAGCCTGAACAACAAGAAATATTACTGTACATTTTCTTGATTAACTTGTTATTTACATGTTCTCTAATAGGCTGTGAATAGCCTAAAGAATAAGGAATATTACTGTACATTTTCTTTATTATGACCCTTTGAATCTGGCATTTGAGAAATTTTGAATGAGAACAAATGGCCTGTTCTGAATATTTCCAGCTAACTCTAGATCATCAAACACTCTGTTAAAGGCAGCACTACCTTAGGAAAGTAGACCTAATTGGCTGTAAATATCCTAAACAACAAGGAACATTACTGTACAATTTCTTTATACAGAATACATGTTACACGACTATGAAGAAATATGCCCATCACTGTAAAATCTTATTGATTTACATAAAATTATAAATAGAGATCTTTTGACCCCAAGAATAAATAAACACCATCCAACCAGTCATTCTTCCAAAGTCACATAGGAGCCTGGATTGTAAACAAAGGGAAGTCCCTAAACCAACTTGTTCCTGTCCTGTAAACTTTCAGTGATTTTTGCACGATAATAGTTATAGTTACTGGTATGTTAGGTTAGGGCAGTTAGTTTATACTGGCACTTATACTATGAAAAGTGTTCTACAACAATCTAGGGTTGGGAGGTAAATCAAATTCATTTATCAAAATACTATTTTAATGCAGATTTTAAAGGAATAATCAAGATTGGATAGAGTGAATCTCAGTAGATTGACATTTGCTTCTGTCAGAAACCTGTAATAGACTATGTGATTTTCATATTCCACATTCTAACTATAGGTGGCACATCACTTTAAATGGTGCTGTTTGTTTACAAAAAAAAATTAATTTATGGAAGAACTAAACACTGTAATCGAGGATCGCTCATACATTTGAAGAATATTGTAATTTTTTTTTCACAATATCCATTAGTCTTACAACAATCCAGCAGTGGGATTTAATAAGACTTTAATTTTCTTGTATAAAAGGCCTGCAGAATCTGGTTTATACACATTCAAATAGGTTGGCTTCCTATTACTCCAAAATGCTACAATAATATCATGTTAATATAAATGATTAATAGTATGGAAAGTGTTTTTCACTTTTCGTCATTTGATTGTCTTTTGGTTTGTTTATTTTTTAGGATTCCAGAATCTGGTTTATGCAGAACTGAATAGATATTTTTCTTAGGTTTGACGTCTCATTACTAATTAAATTATACAGTTATATCATCAGCAGCTTATAGCATTAATACTTTGGAAAGTGTTCTACAACAGTCCAATAGTGGATTTTAATATCCACCTAACTAATAATTAATAATTTTCTTATTTTACAGGTCTTCAAAATCTGGTCTGTACAAAACCAAATTGACATTTGTCAATTTGTAATATCACTTCATACTTGTCATTAATAGTATATAAAGCATTATTCAATGATTTTATTATCATTTGACATCATTTTGGTTTGCTGTGTTTTATGAAACCCAGATTCTGGTTTATACACAGCCAAAGACATTTGTTCTAAGTTTGGCTTAATATTAATCTGAAATGCTACATTAACATCTCTTGATATGTATTCAAATAATAGTAGAGAAGCAGTCCTCAAGAACTTAATAAATATTAGGTTATTTCTAGTAATACACATTTTGATTTGAATTTTTTTGTGGAAAACTAGGCGATTTTGTTAAGATGGTGAATTCTGTGTCTGTAAATTATGACTGAATTTGACCTCATGGTGTGTCCAGATGCCATGTGGTGCGACCACTGCACAGTGTTTTTCATGATGGGTATATGTCCTAATCTAGATAGGTTGATGTTGTGCTTTTTATATTCAATTGATGATTGATGATGATACATTAAATGCTTTATTTTAGTGTTTTTCTTCAAATAAATAGAAAACAATGATTTATGTTTAAAATGTGGATAATATAAGAAAATGCAAATATGTAGGGCTGTGATACAACCCCAATTCCAACAAAGTTGTACATGTATGTAAATAAAAACAGAATTTAATTATTTACAAATCTCAGACTAATTTTATTAACAATAGAACATGCATATCAAATGGAAAAGTGAGAATTTTACCATTTTATATACATATAAAAAAAAACTTGCTGAACTTGGTTGCAGCTACACATCTCAAAAATGTTGGGAGATTACCATGTCTACCACTGCGTAGCATCGCCTCTGTAAAGGTGTAAGAGGTGAGGAGAGCAGGTTTTATTAGAGCAATGTCCTGATGTAGCACAACTTATTTAAATTTATTTTTTTTATTTCATTATAAATCAAAAGATTTGTATAGATTTTTTGGTAACACTTTACTTGGATGGTCCATTTGACGGCCTCTCTGATGCTCAACTGACGTTCAACTAACATTCAGCTACATGTCTATTAAATGCAAATGAACTAAAAGGTGAAAGTAAATGATTCTCTATTGAATATAACCCAACATTCAACTCTAACCCAAACGCTTATCTTAATATTTTAGGATTGGGTTTAGGTTTAGATTTTAAGCTTAGGTTAAGGTTAGGGTTAGGTGTAGGGATTGATTTTAGGGTTGATTAAGGGTTAAGGTTAGGGTTAAGTGTAGGGTTTGATTTTAGGGTTGAGTAAGGGTTAAGGTTAGGGTTAGGTGTAGGGTTTGATTTTAGGGTTGATTAAGGGTTAAGGTTAGGGTTAGGTGTAGGGTTTGATTTTAGGGTTGAGTAAGGGTTAAGGTTAGGGTTAGGTGTAGGGTTTGATTTTATGGTTGATTAAGGGTTAAGGTTAGGGTTATGTGTAGGGTTTGATTTTAGGGTTGAGTAAGGGTTAAGGTTAGGGTTAGGTGTAGGGTTTGATTTTAGGGTTGAGTAAGGGTTAAGGTTAGGGTTAGGTGTAGGGTTTGATTTTAGGGTTGATTAAGGGTTAAGGTTAGGGTTAGGTGTAGGGTTTGATTTTAGGGTTGATTAAGGGTTAAGGTTAGGGTTAGGTGTAGGGTTTGATTTTATGGTTGATTAAGGGTTAAGGTTAGGGTTAGGTGTAGGGTTTGATTTTAGGGTTGATTGAGGGTTAAGGTTAGGGTTAGGTGTAGGGTTTGATTTTAGGGTTGAGTAAGGGTTAAGGTTAGGGTTAGGTGTAGGGTTTGATTTTAGGGTTGATTAAGGGTTAAGGTTAGGGTTAGGTGTAGGGTTTGATTTTATGGTTGATTAAGGGTTAAGGTTAGGGTTAGGTGTAGGGTTTGATTTTAGGGTTGATTGAGGGTTAAGGTTAGGGTTAGGTGTAGGGTTTGATTTTAGGGTTGAGTAAGGGTTAAGGTTAGGGTTAGGTGTAGGGTTAGATTTTAGGGTTGATTAAGGGTTAAGGTTAGGGTTAGGTGTAGGGTTAGATTTTAGGGTTGATTAAGGGTTAGGGTTAGGTGTAGGGTTTGATTTTATGGTTGATTAAGGGTTATGGTTAGGGTTAGGTGTAGGGTTAGATTTTAGGGTTGATTAAGGGTTAGGGTTAGGTGTAGGGTTAGGTTCTATTTTTAATCATTTACATTCAACATAGGGTTAAGTTATATTTAATGGACATTCAATTCAGTGTTAGTTGAATGTTAGTTGAGCATCAACAAGGCCGTAAAATGGACCATCCAAGTAAAGTGTTACCGATTTTTTATTAAAGGTCATTTAGACAAACCAGTTTTTAACTTCTCAGTTCCACAGAATGGCATTCATTTTTTTGTATCTAACAGAATTCACAGACTCTGTCAGCATCAGGTCCCGCACTTGATATTTCTAATAAGCACCAAAATTCTTTAGACCTTTTAAACGGTGCGCTGATAACAAGCTGGTTGGACAGTGATTTCTGGAAGTGTTCGTGAGCCCATGCAGTGATTTCCAGTGAAGAATCATGTCAGTTCTGAATGCAGCCTGAGGGCCAGATGATCACCAGCATTCAGTATGTTGTCCCTTGTTCCTTACACACAGGGATTTCTTCAGAGTATATGACAGAGTATATCAAACTTTTAGTTATATGGGCTGTAAGAAGAGTCTTCACAATTTTATGCTGAACATTTTTCTAAAATAGATTTTTATACACAGTTTTGGTAAACATCTGCCCATCTTTGCTTCTAAAAGACTCTCTGAAATGCTCTATTTATACCCAGTTATGTGAGGGAGTTGTAAATTGCTCTTTGTGTAGCTGTTTATTATTAGTACTTACTTTGTTACCCAACCTTATAGAGATGTGTTGCTTCCATCAAGTTCTAAATTAGTTTTTTTTTTTTCATTAAATGGAAAAAGGTCTCATTTTGAAATGTGTTCTTTACTCTTGTAAACAAAAATGGCTCTATAAAATTTACCAATCAGTTTGTTTATTTTGATACATTTTTGTTATTGACAGTTCTGTAAACTTTTACCAACTTTTGTTTAAGACTTTTGTATATGGAATTTTTCGTTAATTAATCTCTTTAAAGAGAGAATTCGTTATCATGTGGTGCACCCCATAATAGCAGTAACTATAATAAATTCTAAAATAATGATCTTATTTCTCTGGATGTAACATTCATTGCTGATACAGCATGTTTAAGTTTATAGTTTTAAAAACAGTCAGTTTTGCGTGATTTACAGAAAAAAATAAAACATTAATTACACATTAAAATGTGACTATAAATATTATATTATAATATTATAAAATTTAAATAAGATTTTACTAAAATCCTAAGTAAAGCAAACAGTTTATAAACACGTTACACTACTGAGAACTTGTAAAACAAATGTTGAGCATGAACATAAATTATGATCACCAAATGACATTTGTTAGGGCCACAGTCAATTTATCTGGATGGAAATGTGTAAAAACATTATCAAAATGTTTTATATTAATTTATGCGATTAAAAAATAGATATTTTTATTATTTTACAATTGGCCTGTTGAAAACCCTCATAGGCCAGTGACCATTATGAAAAACCAAGCGGGCCTTTTTCACAAGTATAAGTATTTACCCAGCTGAATAGAGAGTTTGGACTTTTTGCTACAGAAATATCAATTGATAATTTTTTCATTATGAAAGAGGTTATTTTAAGGATGTCATGGTGGTATTTCTAGTTTTATAGGACTCCAGAATCTGCTTTATGTAAGGAAATAAGTATGAATTCTATAGTAATATTATTGCAGCTTATAGCATTTAAAGTGTCCTACAAAAATCCAGTAGGGAGATTCAGTAACCCTTTAATTTTCATGTTTTATAGGTCAAATTCAGGACTATACTTTGCTTCTAAATTTAACTTTCTATTACTTCAAAATGCTACTGTAATATTATTTGAAATGTATGTGATAAATAGTTTGGAAAGGGTTCTTTTAAAGATTTAGTCGTATAATTTTATAAATTTGTTTTGATGGTTTTATATGACAAATTCTGGTTCATGCAAACTGAACGGAAATTTGTTCCAAGTTTGGCGTCCCATTACTCTAAAATGATACAGTAATATTACATTAAACATATCATGAATACATGACAATGTGACATTTACAAATTTAGTGCTGTGATATATGATAACTCTATCATTTTCATGTTTTATATTATTTACTGAATAAAATATATAAGTAACCAAAGGCTTACTTTTCTATTTGTTTTTCTGTTTGTGGAAACAATACAGCTGATGACTGCCAATTTGAAATGATAAAATTATACATTTTTTGTTCTGTTTTGTTTACAGTGACGGTATATACATTTTGCAGAGGGTTCAAGGAGGCAACATCTAATATTGAGAAATATCTTGGACCAGCCTTGTGAGAAAAGAATGTAGATGGCTTTAAAAATGCTGGACCAGACTAACCTACAGGACAACACTACAACCTGAGAGGTGGGTGGTAGATAGAGGACAAGGGAGTTGGCTATATAGTTACCAGGAGATATTAAAGTGTGGGAGGGGCAAGCAGATGGTATGATACAGAAGGAAATTGGGAGGAGGAGAGAGAAGGAGTGTATGTTTTTGGAGTATGTAATACTTTGTGTTAAAAATAGATAAGCCTAGATAGAGAGAGGGCATAAAGGATAAAGTCAGAGAAAGAGAGAGATGAACATGTGTCCTCATAGAGGCCTGTGGGTCAGACTGACACCCACGGCCAGGCCTGCGCTGTAGGGTAATTAGAGGCAGTGTGGGGCCGGCTCCCGCTCAACACATGACCACTAATTACAGCCTCGCTGTATATTTTTAGAGGAGTGCCTGACATTATTTTCATTTCCCTCTCCCTCCTCCTCTTTCTGCCTAGCGATGAAGCCTGTAATTCTGCACAGCTGTGTGCCCTCCGCATCATCACACAGCCTCAGTCGTCCACTGGGGTTTGCCTGCATGATCTCAGTCACTGTTTCTTCATCTGCTATTAAGTATTAGCAACATCACTTCAAGTCATTATAGGCTAATGCAGGCAGTTCCAGCCCAACACCAAATTTATTGCTGTGCAATAATCATCATAGACAATGAGCTGCTGACAAACAGCACTGATGAGGATTATGATAAAAATAAGAGAAGACAGATGTTCTCCCATGTCAAAGACACTAGCGAGAGACAGAGAGATACAGGGTGGAGGCCTCTGAGATTGGGATGTTTAACTGCAATTTTGTGACAGATAAGCATCGTCTCTGGGCTGAGACAGGAAAAGGAGATGTTGGAGAGATAGTGTAGTTGTCTCATCGCAATAGACCACAAATCCTGCCTGTCTTCTAGGACACCACAATAGACCTAATATTCAGTTTGGCCAAACCTGAAGAGGCCCTCTCTGAGCTGCAATGTAAAATAAATATATTGAGACATGAATATATTCTATGTAATATTACATACATGTTTTAATCTTTTAAATGCAGGTGTTTCTCCAACAATTCATATTTTGCGTGGGTAATTTTATGGCCTGACACTAATTAACATATATGTGGCACAAATTAATCTACACACTATAACAATAATGTAAAACATTCAGAACATTTATTGATAACAAAAGCATGCAAATGTTGCAGTTTCAAAGTTGATTACCAGTTCGCAAACTGATACTAAGCTGCAAAACCGCCCTATTTTGAACTCATTTTATGTATAAAAACACTGTACTTATACTGGGACAGTGTCAGTTCATAATTCCACGTTTAGTAACGTGGAATTATCTGGAGCTCCACCAGACAAAGATTTCTTTTAGTTAAATCAGATTTTCCCATTTAATATAATATTTTTTTTTCCCCACTAAAACAAAGTTTTAGTGCTAATTTCTACCACACTAAGAAATGATCTTGATTTTAAGGTTTTAGTACTTTAGTTGTTTACTTAAAGCCTATTTCAATTACCAACATATACTTTTGGTCCATCATATAGATTTTTGTCTAAATTTTCTACTGCCCTTTACAAAATAACTTAGGATGAGCCTGCTTCTTGTTTTCTTTTTCTTTAAACATAAAATAAAAAAATAACTGTTGAAATTGGCCAATATTTTAATTATTTTTAGATTTAAAGATTGAAATAATCTATTGTTTTTGGCAGGTTTATTATAAACTTTACTTCACTTTAAGTATAAATAAACCCTAATTGTAAACTAAAATATCTGTTTTAGGTAAAATATTGGAGATGCTAAAGCAATTGTTTGTCTAGTCTCTTGTTTCTACATAACAAAAACATTCTAAAATGAAATATTGTGGTGGTCTGTATAACTCTACTTACAACATGAGTTTGAAATGGCTTGCTATGAAATGGTGAGCAACATTTACATTTTTGTAAATTTAGACTGGCTTGGACCTAAATATCTGTATAACTAATTTGTGCCAAATTTGTGGAAGTGCTGTAGTTCAGTTTAAAGAGATTCACCAAAGACATCTAGCTGCCCCCCCCCCCCCCTTATAAAACTAACTAATGATAAAGGATTATAAAGGACTGCAGAACTGATAATAGCCTTACTGCTACATCATAGTTGTTCCAAATTGAAGGACTCTTCAAGTGCAGCAAAGAAATGCAGCAGATATTTGAAGCAATTTCAAGGAGGCAAATGATGTATCCTTCTCAGCCCTCAGTTACCCACATTAACTGCTGACTTACAATGTGAAGAGGGGAAAACAGCACCAGCAAAATTTAATTTTGAAATGTTATTTTATAATTCATTTTCACAGACATGTAAAGTTTATAATGCCACAGTTTGTCTGCCAGGGAAGCAGTAAGCCTCAATAGACTGTTTCATATTTGCATTTATGTATGTATTATGAATATTTCAGCATGCTTAACTGCAACACCTTCATCTGTACTACATACCTCAGACTCAACCACTAGTTAACATTAGTAGTTAGTAAACTTGTGGACACAGCCTTAGCCTACTGTCTGATTGTGAACCTACCAGCCTAGGCTTAGGAACCAGCTAATGTTTTGCATATCAGAAATATTTGTAAGGCAATAGAGATTAAAGAAACTTAGCTACTTGCGCACTTGAGCCGGCAGCTTACCCAGGTTGACGAAGCTCATAACTGTGTCTGCCTCACTAACCACTGTACCCAGGGGAGGCGTGTGTGTGCTGAGTGTGGGAAGAGCAGCGTGGATGACCCCCTCATGATTCTGGACCAGACCTATACCATCATCCCCCTCAGCCGATACAGCGTGGTAAAGGTCCAGCATGAAAAGAGGAGCGGATGAGGGAGGTCGCAGGGGCGGATGGGGCCGAGGCCGTCCGGGCAGCCCCAGGATGGACAGGATCTCCCTCTGCATCTCCTTTTTCTCTCGGCCGCTCAGCCTGCGGAAACTGGAATGTGTTGTGCCCTGCGTCTGCCCGCATGCACACAGGGCGAGGAAGACCACCAGCTGGAAGATCCACCACTGTCCTGCCGTTCTCCTGCTGGTGCCACAGCTATGCCTCCTTCGGCTACACATGTGAGAGGAGTGCTGATCCAGAAGCTCCAACTTTTCTGCACACACTGATAAAATGTCCTGAAACGGGAGGTCTGCTTCCTTTGGTGTCATTGTTCGTCCTGCTGTGTGCTGGTGACTAGTTTTAAAGTCTTCCCTCTGAGGTGTGTTTAGACAAATTCAGCACACCATGGAACAGCAATGGAAGCTTAACACATGGCTCAGTAATAGAAACCGTCCCTAATAGAGTTCACCCACCTGTTTGCTTAAGTATTCAAAGCTGTTTAAGCAAGATCTGTGTTCATTACCTTGTGCATCCGTTTATCTCCGTCCTCATGCTTGTCTGTCCTATCTCTAGCACAGCTGTCTATGAAACAAACCTGCACTCTTCTTCCTCTCGTGCTCGCTCTCTCTTCTGTTTACTTGTTGAGGGAGAGGGTGAAACAAACCACAGATAGAGCAGAACCTTTGGCACTGCAGAGGCTGCTTGAAGGAAAACAAACAGCTCTTAAGACTTTTCCACTGCTTTGAAGAGCAGAGTTTGGAAGAGCGGGAGCGAGGTTAAGTAAAGAGCAGGTGCTGAGTAAGGGCTGAGGCTGAATGCGAAATTAAAGTCCATGGGTACAGTAAATAAATAAGGTGGGTCCACCAACCTTATTACCAAGTCTTCCCTCTTCAAAGGGCCCACAAATCTAGCACAACACCTGCCTTTTCTCCAGATTCGTAGACAAGTTACTGCTTGATTTTTCCCCCAATGAGGAAAAAAAAAATCCACAAAAAGGAAAAAATACTCCTCCAAGTTTAAATGGTCATAATCCAGTAAGTGAACTAGTCAAAAGACTTTCTTAAATAAAACAATCCACATCTGCAGGCATCCTATTCGTATTGGTCTGGGTTTCGTGTAGTATGTAATCTGATTGAATGTAAGCCTTCCTACTCTTTGCAAGATGCTAGACATTTTAAAGGGAGTGTCTAAAATGACTCAAGCCTCCTCCTCCTCCCTCCCTCCCTCTCTCCCTCTCTCTTATTTGCACTCGCTCTCCCCACAATGCTCTGCTCCCTCCTCCATTCACCATATCCACCACTTCATCTTCAACACACCCAAAATTTGTTCACAATTACTACGTGGCCTAGCGTGAGAACGGTTTGAGACGTCTCTCTCTGGGAGACAATCGAGCAGATCTAACCACCTTAAGCCTGTATTCTGAATAAGTAAATTATCCTAACAGTACAGCATTTAGGTTTTGTGGATTGAAGCAGATGACACGGTGCAAAAAAGAACGATAATTTACATCAGACAACCTGTCTGATCACCATGAAAAGGCTATTGTAGTAGATAACTTAAGTTATCTGGGTGGTCTCTTGCCAAAACCACAGACTACAGGCTATGTTTAGGCTGCTGTTGCCAGTTTTAGCGCAAATGAAGCATGCATATGAATCTCCCATGCTGTTTTTTTATGAACAGAAAACATCTGTGCCGTTTTTCACTGTATACTTGTCTGTGTTTTAACACAGGAAAGGAGGATTTCTGGGCTGGTGCAGAAGCCGAAGTGTGGTAGGAGCGAGACGTGCCATGGGAGCTACTCTGGGTGCTGAGGACAGTGTTTGGAGGGAAAGGATGTGAGTGGGTTTAAATATTTGTACATAAACACAGACACACAGCTGCAGAGTGTGGACCATGAAACACCACCCTTCCCTAACCCCATCCGTTCCAACCAACCACCAAACCTATACACAGTCCAATACAAACATGCATGTGTGTGCACACACCCCAAAAACAAAGGTTCTTATGTTCTGCAGAGAAGAGCTTCTTTGAAATTCCTCAGCAACTTATTAAACGTCCCACTGTTCAGTGATTGCATCGATGTAAGACACAAAGCCATCCTCTTTGAAGACTTAATTGGTTCTCTTTATCTCTCAGGGAAGGAAATTGCCCCCTACTCATAATTATCATGGAATTATCATGAAATTTCCTGTCAACACACACCCACTTATCCACAGCAGTTTGACTTCAATAAACAAGAAAACAAACAGATATTACTGCAAGCATTATTTTAATACAAAAGAGAACAAAAAAGGATTTATAATCTTAACTTTTTCTTTAACTTTTACACAATTGCACCCCAGACATTTTCCTCTTCATCATTCTGAGAGAGTTGCACAGACTCAAAAGGTGAATCCATTTCATAGCCCTTACCCCTCCTCCCTCCCCCAGACACAATAAATAAATAAAAATCACCTTCTGATTTCACGTTCATTAGGTATTCATATACTTCAACTTGTCAAAGACAAGACTATTTATTCAAAACACCTTTTCTCTGAGGTGTTTATGTCCCCGTGATCCTTTTTCTTTTCTTTTTTTTCCTAGAAGCTTTCAACATTAGACAAAATGAGAAGTCACTTTTTGACATGATCTAGAGGCTGTAGTCACTGGCAAAAGGCCACCATTGGAATCAGTCAGCTTCCTGGTCCATTACATCAGAAATGATCGTTGTCAGGAAAAATCGTTAGAACTAAAACGGTAACACAAAAAGCACAACCAAAATCATTGTTGTTATCAGACTTATTGTAATACTAGTTTTTCCCAGAAGGTGATATGATACTGTCATGAAAAATAAATACACATTTGTTTTTACACTAGAAAAGAAACAAACAAAACCAAAAAAATACATTAGGATTATAAATTAACCATTAAACATTCACAATTTTTTTTCTTTTTTAGTTTTTGCGTACTGTAAAGCAACTGAAAGACCGGTGTAACATTGTATCTGTAACGTATGTGTGACTGCAATGACTGCACGAGTATATCAATATCAGGGCTACAAGGACAGAGGGGTGAAATTGTATTGAAGGAGAATTAATGTCAGTCAGTGCACGCTAATGAACATCTTGTCATCTGTTCTGTGTGTCACTTAAGTGCTCTCAGGAGTCAGGATTTTCCATGTTTGGTAAATGTTTTTGAAGAAAAAAAAACATCTGGACATTAAACGCTGTCAGTTTGTTGTGACAACAGGGAAACTACGGCCTAAAGAAGGGGCAGTGTGGTCAAAATGACCAAGCATCTGACTCAACGAGGCCTTAGCAAGGCCAGAGCAATGAATCTTCCCCCACTTCCTCTCCTTTATTGAGTTAGTTCACCATGAAAGAAACTACCACACAAACCAAGCACACACGCAAACACACACACAGGATTCCTACATGCTCTAGGTGCACAAGATGTTGTGAGGTTCTAGAGTAGAGTAGATGCTTGGAATTTTTTTTCTTTTCTCCCCTCAAGACTCAGTAGAAAATTTACCCAACACACACACACACACACACACACACACATACATACATACACACATACATACAGATACACCTGGGTAAAAGGCCAGGCGCTTTGCATACAATAGAGCAGGGTGGTGAATGTTCTTTCCACTGGCTTATTGAAATAAAACCTAGTGTAATGTGCGTGCCAATGAGAACCTGTATTGGAACTGAGGTTGTACCTTCTCTCCAGGTCTCAGCACTATAGTGGAGAAGCCATTGCATATTGAGGGTGCTGAGATGAACCGCCTGCCACCCCCTGTTCCAGTGCTTGGTGCAACTCTACGTGTCCATGTGGGCACTTGAAGGTATGTGTACATGTTCTAGAGTTCACATGGCTGGCGCGCAGCTCAGTCACACATTTGAGACACCCAAGAAGAAGTCAGTCAAAATTAAGGACAGAAATATGTAACACAAATAAGGCAGCATCATTATGGTTGTTAATTGGGAAGAGGCAGATGGGTCTGGGATCAGCAGTGTCCAGCTGTACTGCGAGCTGCCCAGAGGGAGAGGGCAGGAGCCTGGGCTGAACTGGACTTTACAGTTTATAGAAGCTCGTTGTCTCCTCGGGTCTGGTTGGAAACCATGTGATCCTGTGCTGGTGGTGCGCACATAGGCTGGCTGGCATGCGCAGAGTCTGTGTATGTGCATGTTGAGGAGAGAGTGCAGCATCAAGTTCTCCTGCCCGTTTCCAACACCGCAGACATTTTGACGCAATGAAGATGAAGGTTTTACTTCTTGCCTGCTGGTGTCTTGGGGCTGGGCGTCTTCTTAGAGATGGTGGGGATTTTGGAAGGTTTGGCTCCAGGACGGCGTGGTGTGTCAGAAGTGTCGGAGCAGGCAGAGCGTGTCTCCATCAGCTCTGAGGCATCTGAAGCATCACTACCCCTCCGGCTGCTGGCCCGGCTTCCGGCACGGCTACCCGCTCGACTGGCTGGCCCGCTGGCCGAGGAGGGAGTGCGCTTATTGTCTGAGAAAAATGATAGGGATAATAGAGTTTTTTTTTGCCTTTTTGCAGTAGCTTCATATTTAATATTATTTTTGCAAAAAAAAAAAAAAAAAGTAGGACTGATAAAAATACTTGAATTATGCAGTAATTTCCATTAACTGACATTTTGTGTTAAAACTTTAGTAGTCAAACAAAGCTTTATTTTTTTTTATTTTTTTGTGGGCAGTATTTACATAGACTCTCAGGTTTAGAACCTTGCCACCTTTTTTAAAGTTATGGATTATTCTCTGAAACGGCAATAAAGCAGTGTCTCTGTTGTACTTGATCACATATTGCTATTGTTTTGCCATTTTGGATAATGATAATTATACAAGTCAATTATTTCAAAAAAGGAGCCAAGGTTCCAAACTTTTGAGAGGCTATGTAATTACTGTCCACTTAAATAAATGGCTTGGTACTCATATTGTCAGAGCTTGAACTTGCACAATTTCACCTGAAAAAGACTTCAGATTTCAAACAAATATTACAGGCAAAAAAGCTTGTTTTGCCTTCAGGTGAAAGAACAAGAAACAGTGAGGTTATTCTCACCAGAGCGTCCAGGTTTAGCAGCAGGTGTGGCACCGCCGTTCTCCCCAGTTAAAGAGCCACGGCTGGAATGGAAAGTTGGCCTTTTAAGCTTGGAAGTTGAACCTCCCTGCAATTGGAGAAAGACAGAATTAATTTAATGTAATGCAGGCATTATAAAATATAATCCATTAAGTGTTTAACAAATCTAAATGCAATTACACTGTGGATAAATATATGTTGTGAAAAAGTGACTACAAAGAAAATGCAATATGCTGTATCTTCTTGGAAATTGTACTGTTTTTCCAGCCTAAAGCATTAACTCTCAGATGTTGGAATGTACCTGTATGAAGGCTTAGTGGAACTGCCTTTTTACTTTGAGCTTTGCTGAAGGTTATCTGGTATGTGCTCAGAACGACTGACGCTTTCTGAAGCTCTTTACTGTTAGTGTGTTAGGCCTTTTAAGGGGAGGGGAGGCAGTGTGTTACCTCGTGCCCAGGGGTGTGGCAGTGCTCTGGGCCGGACTGGCACTTGGTTGGAGTTGGAGTTTTACTGTGTGCCAGCCAGGGCTTGGCATAGCCCCGCGAGTGAGATTGGGAGGACTGGGAAAAGGAGCAGGCAGGAGGAGGTGGAGAGCAGTGAAGGAGAAGGGGAAAAGGGAGTGGGCAGGGCAGGAGTAGCGCAGTGTAGTGTATTGGGCAGGTGGTGATAAACACAAGCAGAGTGGAATTGTGGAAATATTTTCAGTGCGGGAGAGCAGGAGGACAAAAAGACAAAGAAACAAATAAAAACCCCACAGATGACAGTGATTTTAACATGCAGAGACAACAATAAGCACAGCAACCCAATCAGTGAATGTCCAAATCAGTCACAATGGTAGCAGAAGTAACAACATGAAACAGACAACTGAGACAGGACAGAAAAGACTCCTAAAGATGATGTTTACACCCTGCAGTAACTTGCATTTCCATTGATTAGAACACAGTCAGATTTCACTTGAGAAAGTGAAACGCCCAGGACCTATCGTGAACGGACTATAGACGGACCCCATTCAGAGTTGGTCAGGGACACTTGACCTTATTTAACAGAAGTGTAAACAAAATTAGTTCTTCTTCTCTAGAGACAGTAAAAATGTCTGTCCAAAACTTTGACACAAAAAAGTAGATTCGGATCTATTTATAATGACGAAGCAGGGAGGAGGTGGTGCTCATACAACATCCTTACCCCACAAAGTCTTACTGTTTTAGCTGAATACAATAAAATCTTCACAGCAATGGTCCAAATAGAAGAAACAATGAGCAGGTGTCCCAATACCTTTGTTCACGTAGTGTTTTTTTCCTACTCTAGTACACCAGTTTAGATCTAATAAGCCAATTACAAGTGTGTTAGAGCAGTGACGACACTAAAATGTGCAGGGCAGGGGTACTCTGTGACTAGAACTGGAAATCTTTTTTATCTATCTTTTCTATTATTATTATTAAAATTATTAATATTATTATTCACATAATCTTCAAAAATATATTTTAATTTGATTTTGTCAACGGACTGAATGAACATTACACTTAATAACTGAATCACTAAACCAGACATAAAAAACTGACAAGGACACGTAAGGGGAATGAACACAGGAACAGAGAGAATACTCTCCCACCACCACACTACCATTTCCCAGCTATGACACACTTACCCTTGACGAGGTGGTGGGTGTGGCAGGTGCAGAGGGCACTGACGCACAGCTCTGTGCGCTGTGGGAGGCCGAAGAGGAGGAACGGGTGGGCGAGGCTGTCCGGGATGAAGGCTTGGAGCGCCGGCCACGCGAGCGGAATGCCGCCAGCCCTTGTGATGCTCCTTCTGGAAGAATAAACTTTTCTCGCAGCTCCAAGTTGGTACGTCCCCGAGCTGCATTAAGAGAGAGAGAAGGGAAGACAAACAACACAACAGTGTTAACGAACCTAACCAACAGGCACGTGCATCAGGTGGCAAGCAGTGTGAGTGGAGAAGCCAGTGCTTCCCCGGTCCACTGCTTCAGTCAGAGTGCGTGGAGAAGTCAATATATTAACCACTTTTAACAGGGACATAAGTGCTCGTGGCAAACACAGTGCAGGAGTTTAATAAGGGGGTGGGTGAGCAGTAGGGCAAGCGTCCAACTCGGAGGATAGGGTTCAGTCAGTGCCAGACACAAACAACAGAGGCCACTCCAAAAGCACAGCCTCTCTTCTCTCAGTACCCACCATTGAGCCGCAACAGGCTTCTTCTTTTCTTTCTTTTTTGTAAGTGCATTCACGCAGTACATAGCATTTAAACACACCTAAAAGGCATGGCTGGTTATGTATTACACACACACAAAGGCTAAAAACTTAGGTGGCAATGATTTAGTTGTAGCCTTAGTAGTTGTAGACTGCAATACATACAGGAAGCATTAAGCAATAGAGCTTTTGTTGCTGCAACTTCGTTGATCAGAGATGAAAAACCTTTCATATTTGATTAAATACATCTTAAAAGCTCGGAATCTCTGTCTATACTAGGTCTAGATTTATATTAAAGTTGAGTAGTATACAATTCTTTCAACATTATCTCCAATACAGTATTACTCTGAGTGTAAAGCGATATCTGATAGCTACTACTGTTTTTCAGGGACATTTGGCATGCTGGAAATGAGCTTGTTTGGCCATGAAAACAGACAAAGGGCAGATATTTGCCACATTGTGTATAATACTGTCCTCATTAAGAAATTAAGCAATCATTTTCCAATACAGTAAAGCTTATTATTGTTATACTGCCCAACTCTATGTTGTTTTGCAGTTTTGTCTTCCTAATTTGAGTGGATTTAATACGTAAAAAAAAAAAAGACCTGGGTCAATAAATTAACCGAAAAGTATAATGATTGACAATTGCAGCCCTACTAGACACTGCCACAGGTTTATAGTCCAGAGACACGGAGAGAAGCATTCTATGAATAAAAAATAAATCAAATCAAAGATACCAAACTCAGCAGCCCCAGCACACAACACAGCCGAGAGCAGCCAGCCACAGACGGGGAGATAGAGACAGAAAGAAAGGAGAAAAAGAGGAGCGAGAGAGAGAGCGAGGGAAGGAGAAGAAAAGGGCTGTGAGCAGTAGCAGAAGTGCACTGTAGCCGTGGGTCAGTAGCTGCCCTAAGCCTAGAACACATCCCCTTTTTCATGGTCTCGAGAGCAACAGCGGGCCATCTGATAATTGGTGGCGCACCATATAATTTCTTCCCCATAAGCCAGGTATAGTCTGTAATTCGTTTCCCATGAGCAGACCCTTTTAAGAGCTGCTTTGCAATATTAGAAACCCAGGCTGGCCACACCCGGGTCCTGCTTGATTTTGCTACGCTCATCAGGGACTCGTCAAGTGAAAAGCGCCAAGAGCAGGCTTGGCAAAGTCCAAGCCCTGTGTGAATGAGAAGCATGATGCTCTAGCTGGCACAGAGACTGAGACATCCCCACACACCAACGTCCCCTTACACCAACATACACACACACGCACACAGCAGCGTGGAAGATGGATCCAAAGCTAGACAAATGGGTTTAAGAATCTGAGGATGGAGAGGGAGGAGGAATGACTTTAGACAGAAAGAACCAAAGAGGAGTGAGAGACAGAGGAGGAGAGAGTGAGGTACCTCTGCAGCAGAAATAGCCAGGAGTGACCGTCACTGAGAGACACAAGAGACAACATGAAGTAAACCTGAACATACATATAGACACACTGGCACACAACGCAATCACACACACACACACACACCACTTGCCACTGTACAGTAAAGTAGAACATAATAGGGCTCATTTTTATTAGATCTTCAGTGCATCATAAAAATGCAAAGCATTTAGTTCTTTCAAATAAAAAAAGTTTTAATATAACAGGAAACAAGTAAAATCATTGCAATTCTGCATTTGAAGGTGCTTTAAAAAGCAAAATACATTGGGAAATTCAAATAAGAAAACAAATGTTAGATTTACTTGTATATGTTACTTTACTTTTATTTTACTGAAGACAGTATTAATAAAGATTTCATGTTTTGTCTGGTCAGCTTGACTGCTCTTAATGCAGTGCTCTCGAAGGAATCACTATAGCGGGAGTAATATACAATCCTGTCCAATCTTTCTTGAGAATCACTGTTTTTAAACATTTTAGTTCTTTTTTACACACATTTGTTGACCAACATCTGCCTATGTATGCTTTTCAGATACTTTCATATGTAGCAGTTTTGTACCAAATCATGATTACAGTCAGCTGTTAAAACTTTATATAGTTTTTTTACCTCATTAATAGGCCTACATTACATTTTCGCAACATTTTTGGAAATGTGTTGCATGTCTGAAATGCAGCAAACGATGTATGTTAAATGTATTTTAACAAATTAAATAAAGTTGACCATTAAAACATAAAATAACTTTGGTTCATACTGTTGAAGTCAAAGTTTTCTTATTTGGGACTATTAATACTGGATCTAACATTCCAAATAGGATCAAATCTAATCATTATGTACGTATTAACAAATCATGATGCACTGAAACATTTACATTCAATTTTTTACACTCAGACACACCCCAGATATACATACACACACACACACACACACACACAGACCATATACTTATAGTTTTACAACAGTGGTCACACCATGTTGAATGGGGGCTCTGGAGCACATGATCCAGACCCTACACCCTATGAGGCACAGCCACATGTGAGCAGACAGCAGGGGAGAGGACGGTTAGTTTAGTATTACAGTCAGCCAAGCACAGCACAGCAGAGAGGAACCAAAGAAGATGAACATGAGTCAGACAGAGAGAAGGGAGGAAAAAACAGTGAAGAGAAAGAGAGGTAAACCAAACGAGAAAGAGAGAGAAAGACCCAACCTATACGAGATGATATGGAGCTGCTGGAGTCGGAGCGGAGGATTTTAAGTCCTGGATGTTGCACTGGGGAGAGAGAAAGAGAGATAGGGGGCGGGGAAAAGAGAAAGGGAGGGAGACACCTAAGGAACATGCATCATGCACTACAAATCCCAGAGAGATAGAGATAGACAGAGATGAAGATAAAGAGAGAAAAAGAGGCAGGCCCCATATACAGGCCATGGATATGAAAATAAAGAAGGGGGTAAATCAATAAATGGTGAGATGATAAAAGAAGGTGAGAAAGATCCAAGAAAGTAAAGAGATATTTCAGTGACCTGAGAAGGAAATGAACTCCAACAGCACAAAATGGGGGAAAAAAGAGAGTGAAGGTGATGAATAGATGAATGAAGTAATGACAGAACTGATACATTTCTGTATCATAAAGACAGCATGTGCTAGAAAGTACAGCATATCCGTCAGGATCTCTGGTCCACAGCGGTGTCTGTATTCCTTCAAAAACGTGTTTTACTAAACCAAACCTATCAGCATCCTTTCAAGCACTGGTTTCCAGTGTTTGTGCACTTGTAGGGGGTAAAGGTGTGTAGGTCCTTGTGTAAAAAAAAAAAAAGCCTTACCTCTGCAAGGGTCATTCTTCACCAGGAACTCATCCAGGGCCATCCAGCCCCCTCCGACCCGCACCATAACTGTGCTGCGCAGAATTCGCACAAGGCGTAGCTGCTGCGAGTCTCCGAACTGAAGTTACAGGAAATGGGAGAGGAGAAAAAGAAAAGAATTTGAGATGAAGATGAAAAGAGGGAAAAAGGACATTAGAATCATTAATTCAAGTAGTATATGCACACCTCACATTTAGTAAGAATAGCCCAAAACACCATTTAAAATCAAAATTAATTACATAATATTCATGCAGTAGAAAACATGCATTTTACATTCTAAATGATTTGGGTTCGAGCTCAGCCCCAACGTCCCATAGCTCTACAACAGGGGTGTTCTATCTTATCCACACAGGATTTCATTCCAGACAACCAGCAGCACACCCAGGTCCAGTAGTTTAATCAACTGTCAACTGTTCAGTCTTCAAACAACTGAAGATATGTTGCTGCTTAGCTGGAACGAAAACCTGTATCAAGACCAGCCCTTTGTGGATAAGAGTGTGCACTCCTGGCCCACAATATGTATATGTATATGTATATGTATATATATATATATATATATATATATATATATATATATATATAGACACACATTTACCATAGTATTTTAATGTACAAAATTATAAAAAAATACTTATGAAAGTTTATAATAATATTATGTAATGCTTAATGGTCAATGTCCACATCTAAACATTGATACACTTTACCACCTTCATTAAAACCATTAACAGCCTAAAAAACGGACAATTTGGAGGGAAAGTCAGATTAGGGCTACTTCATATGCTGTTTGTCCAAATGTTGCCAAGTCGGACATACAAGGCATTTGCGTAACAGCGATAAAAGATTTGAACTTCAATAAAACACTATGGTAAAATGTATTACATTTCATTTTACTGGAAGCAAAAGAATTAAAGCTTATAAATCCCTCATTATAGGTATAGCTCCTCCACCAAAGAAGTATAACAGCCACTCAGACATCAAAACCCAAAATCTTAATCTATTAAATGCAATGTTCTAATCTTAAAAATCAAACACATGGACTAAGACTGTGAAATCTGCTTCTGTGAGCTGGCAGGACTGTTTTTAAATGCATGCCCAGCATATTTGGGTAATGACTATGTGACCCTTGCCAAACAGACAGGAAATGCTTGCTAACTGTGGCCAAAAGAGGTTTAAATAATTATATCTACAGCAGCAACATGGAGTGGAATTAAACTGGCACAGAAGCTGCAGTATATTGTATTACGAAACAAGAATCTGGTCAGAATGAAAGAGCAGCTTCTACCAATGAGCTTATGAAGTGTGACTGAAGCAGATTTCACAGGCTGTCCCAAACACACCAGTCACTTTACCTGGTTCCCAAGGAAGAACTACAATAAATCCATGGACATGGAGGAGAAAGACAACAAGGAGAAAGAAAGAAGAGACAGGGTGAAATAACAGGTACAGACATGATGTTGAAAACAACCTCAATCTGCCTGAAATGACCTGTCGAGCTAGTTGAACTATGTGTGATGTGGTTCTACCCGATTTCAATTCTATAATGAGGCGTTTCTTAACTGGCATGGACACTAGCGTCAACATGTATTAACTAGAAATAGAACAAAATTATACTGTATACAGTTTGATCTAAAATGAGTAAATGGGTTAAAGTGCTCATGAATGGCAGCATTTAGGAGAAAAAAGAAAAGATTACAGTGTGAGGGGTGAAAGCAAGACAGACACAGACAAATAGAGAAAACACAGTTCAGTAAGCGTGATGATGCCTGAGGACTGTGCAGTCCAACAAGTGAGTCTTGCAGTCAGTATCATTAACCAATGGATAATGATAACGGGATACACATGAAAACAGAGCAGCTCCTTCAGTTGCTGGAATTATGGGATGATCATTAGTTAGGAGGTGAAAAGCAAATGCTGCATACAGCTCCAGGGTTGCTGTGGTAGTACAGTGAGGTTCACTCATTTAGCACACTCACAAACCAGCAATGCTCCTTTAACCCAAAATGACACAATAATGACATATTAGGAGTTAATATGGTGTCGGTTAGAAGTGTGACAGTTCAGTTCTGCAGTGTGGTGGACATTAATGAGTAAACACAAATAAGTTAA
The DNA here is from genome assembly GCF_023375975.1 of Astyanax mexicanus. Lineage (NCBI taxonomy): Eukaryota > Metazoa > Chordata > Actinopteri > Characiformes > Acestrorhamphidae > Astyanax > Astyanax mexicanus. The sequence goes on along the minus strand of NC_064410.1, from coordinate 47,166,832 downwards.
GGGTGTCAGAAAACATCAGTTAAACATCCATCAATCAGTCAGCAGTGCACCAATGTCTACAAGGGTCCTTTAGTAAGCTTAAACACTGCTATACTGTTATTATCTACACTTCTGAAATTGAGCATTAGTTTTGCTATAACACTTAAACACGTGAGCTCACCCTGTACTTGTTCTCGCCGATCTGCTCCACCTGGAACCTCTTAGCACACTTACACTGGGCCACTTGTCTGGTGACCTGCATAGGGGAAATAATAATTATAATAGCTCTGAATCTAGCTGATCTGTAGATAAACTGATACAAATAGACTGATTATGGGTTCTTACTTCATCTTCAATCTTATCTGCATCTGTAGTGGGTCTATAAGCATCTTTGTTGGGATGGAGTGCTGCCACAAACTCATAATAATCGATGTAACCATCACCGTCCCGGTCAAAGATGTCGGCCACTGCCATCATCTCTAGCTTGCTGGTGGGAAATTCTGTTGGGACAAATGGACAGTTAATGATATCTAGATTTAAAATTTATTTTAACATAACATAAAATTGTCACACAATGAGCAAACAAATGAGGCTGTGGCATAAAAACTTTGGACAAATAAGTAAAATAAACCCTTAAGAGGAATAAAGACTCAATAGGTCAAATAATGCCACAGTAAATGAATCATCTATTTGTATATTTAAATGTGTTTGCATACTTGAGGCCAAGATGCCATCAATAAATTCCTGCCGTGTGATTTTGCCGTCCTGGTCCTTATCGATGCGTCTGAAGAAGTCCATTACACGGGATTTCTTATGGTTCATCCACCGCATGTACTTCTTCCGCCACACGTCAAAGTCGAAGTTAGCAAACTCCTTCAGCTACAGAGAGGAAAAGAGAAGGCATTAAAAGAGAAAAAAACAAGTCAAGGTCCCTAAACATTGTTCAGAACTTTATGTCCGCTTATAATTTGAATTAAGTCCAAATCTACCAAATTCTCTTTAGATTTATTGTCTGCAGTAATGATTTCTATTGCACAACATTCTCAAATTATTTGAAAACATATATGCTTATATGTCTAATGTTTTGTATTTATATGTAAATGTAGTCTATCCACACTTTCAATACTGAACGTGTAAAACAGTTGTTGTACCTCTTCTAGCCTGTCGAGGGCATCATGGAGCTTGCGCTGGCGGTCTAGAGCCAGCAGCCACACTTGCTGCCAGCGAGAGCAGAGCTGCGTGAGCCGTGGGTTTCCCCCAGTAACCTGAACAGCATGCTGCTGTTGCTGCTGAGATTGCTGTTGCTTACCTGAAGAAGAAAGAGCAAAGAGAGGTAACTTTTACTAACAGAGCAGTTAAATTACACAATTAATCAACAACATATTGTACATAGTTTTAGTTGTATAATCTAAACAAGAAAGGAATGTATACTTACGGGTACCGCGCCTTTCAGCCAAGCTGCTGGGTGGCTCTGCTGGTTTCCTTTTGTAGGTCTTTGTTACTTTATCAACATCGGGCTGCTTACGAGTCATCTCCTCCATGAACATCTGAAAGAATTTACACACCCACATACTTAAGTTTTAGTCAAACTTTTAATTTACAAAGCACTTTTATAAAAGAAATTTAAAGGAAATGAAATGGGATAGAAGTTCAGAGTTAATTCAAGAAGTCCATCAAATTCCAGTAAGACTCATGTGGCAATTAACCTGAACAAAACCTAGTACAATTACTGAGGGTAATTGCTTGCGTTTGAACAAAAGCCAGAAAATGACTGGCAAAATTGTTTTTAGATTTCACATATAAGGGCTGCAAGTTGGAATAATTAAAAGCAATTTAGGTATGCAAAGTGCTGGACTTTGAGTGTGAAAACATGTTTAGTGACCTCGGTACACTCATCAGCACTGACACACAAAACCTTGTATTATCAAAATGGCAACATTTTTTCCCTTTCTATGTGTTTCCATTCATTTATATTCATTTAGACACATAAAACACATCTTATAGATTATCGAAAAACGATGTAACTTACCTGATGCTCTGACATTAGTGTTTTGAGTTGAGGGATGTCCTGAGGAAGGGGCTCAGTGTCACGCTGCACTAATGTAGTTTCTGCCCACTGTAGCCATGACAGCAGCTCCTCCAAAAGTGCTGCATTGTTGAGCAGTTCAGTGAGAGCTGTCTCTAGCCGTTGCTCATGCTGCTTTGCCCATGTCAGCACCTGGATAGCAGTTAAAAAAAATATATATATATCGCAATTATCGAAAATTCCTACTGTCAGGGACACTGCACAGTAAGTGTATAAAACACAGAAAGTGGACCAAAAAAAAAAGAAGCACTGGACAAAAGAACAGGCACTACGCTACCTCTTCAAAGCGTGCCCTGATGATGGTGATCCAGTGTTTGATGGTGGTGATGCAGTCAGGATGGCACACAGCTAGTATTCCCTCCCCCATGCCGGCTGCTTTGTTCACATCTACTCTCTTCTCCTCTACAGTCTGCATAAAGTCCCGGTGTGTGTGCAGCAACTCCTGGAGAGTCTCTGATTCCTCTGGCAGGACCCCTCGGAAACGCAGGGTCTGCTCTGCCTCGGAGAGCCACTCCAACAGCATCTGCACTGCTGTACGGAACTCCTCGGCCTATGTGATGACAGAAAGTGGAAGAAAAGAAAGGAAAAGAAAGAGGGGAGATGAAAAGATGGACATTATGAAGTGGGATTCTGGCCATCGTGCAGGTATAAACTTTATTTCCAGTAAAACTTTCTGATGCTTAGATAGATATGCAGACTCACCTGTTTGAGAGCTTGCTGAAGACGGGTCTGTTTAGACACAGACAGGGTGCACACTGTGTCCCAGCGGTTGCTGAGCTCCTGCAGCTGAACTTTGACCCAGGCAGTGTCATCCCGACCGGTGTCCATGAGCTCTCGAGCAGATCTTTTCAGAGCCTGCACACTGCTGGTCCTCTTCCCAAGCTCTTTTTGGAAGGCCTACACATCCACAACAGCACTGTTACCACAACTCATATATACTGCATACTTAATGTTCTCCATTACACTATATGGCCAAAACTATTGGCACACCCACTAATTTATTATTTCTTCTCAAATAAAAAAAATAAAATGTATTTTAAATGTAATCAAACTTTTAGTGGAATAACTGTCTCTATTTTGCAGGGGAGGCTTTACATTAGGTTTCCTTTAGAGCATTGCTTTAAGTATTTGATTGAATTCAATGACCAGAGCACTAAATTAGTGAAATCAGAATGTTGGAGCATCACCACTCCAGCGCAAGTCCCAACTACACAACTTATCCCAACTCAAGTACTGGGTGATACACCATTATTTCAGAGAACACTGTTTAATTTTCACAGGGTTTTATAAATCTGGCATTAGGCATGGTGCCACTATGTTTATCCGCTGCATTCATTTGAAGGCATGCCCACAAACATTTGAACAAATATTTCATGTCTGTTATCATCAAACAGAAACATATAAACAGAACATATTCATGTTTCAGATTCTTTATATCACTGTACCTTATGGGAGTCCATAAGGTTTGAGACCAGGTCCAGATCTCCATGGACAGGTTGGTCCTCAGCCAGCTGGGGTTCCACACGGTACAGCCAGTCTACCAGAGCTTGCAGGGCCTCCGCAAACTGACCTGAGAACAGCAGAGCCTCCTCCAGCTTGTGTTGCCTGAGGAATTATTTTTTTTTATAAAGTTAGGCATAAGTTAGTTTCATCATACTGAGCCAATGAGTCATTGTTGATATGGTTCCATAGACTTATATGTATCATCTCACCTCTCTACGCTCTTCCCACACACAGTGTCCCACTTGTCACGGACCTCACCCAGGAGATGGTCTAGTTTCTCAGTATCAGCTGGTAGTGTTGCTTTGTCTCTCATAGCCCTTCCAGAGCGCACTGTAGTGTCATACACTGGCTGTTTGGAGCCAAGAGCCTTCTGAAACTCCTACAATACACACAAGAGAAAGAGGATTTCATGCTGATGTCCTAGATGGAAATCCAAGCTGATGCCGTTCCAGTTATACATTCTGAAATTTCTTTCTTAACATCTTCCAACTGGTTTGATAATAATTAACTGGTATTTTGTGGCATATCTTACCAAAATATATCCCAGGTTAACAATATTAGCCCTTCCATATGATAAAAATGGATTATGCGTTATTTTGTACATCCAAACACCATGAAACCATGTTCACAGATATAAATTGACCAGTACTGTGTGTACGAATGATTTAATGACACACAAATAGACAAAAAAGATAACTGTACAATACTAATGTTTGATCTGTGGTCTCTTGGGATTGGGGAGGTTTTTCTCAGTTGTGGGAGTGTTCCAGTTAAAACCTTCTACTTGGAAAACATAAATGAGCAACGATGCATTGACTATACAGTAATACAAAAAGTGTACCTTATGTTTGGTCAGTTGCACTTTGATTTTGTCAGGCTCATTGGAGATCTCCAGCTCTGAGTCCAGCCTACTCTCAGCCTCCTCCAGCCAGTCTGTCAGCTTTCTCCAGGCCTCGTGAAACTAATCAAGAACGCCACATTATAAATAAATAGATGATCTGTGTAGCAAAGAAATATAACACCATAAAATAAATTATTGTTACCTGTTTAGCTCTCTTGCGGGCCTCATCCAGGTGTCGTCCCCTGTCCAGAGATCTCTGCACCAGCTTGTCCCAGCGAGCCTGCACGCTCAGCAGCAGGTTCTTGATGAGCACCACATCCTGTTTGAGACTGGCAAAGCGCAGCTGGGAGCCTGCCTTCTCTAGAGCCAACACTTGTTCTCTGTGAGTGTTCACCTCATTCACAAACACCTGGAAACCACACAGTATTGGGAAACAGGTTAGGATCTGGGAAAAACCAATTAACTCTTAACTCTTAAATGTTAGGTTTTATTCAGTTATAACAGTGGGATCTGAAGACAGAGAAAAACACTGCTACCAAGTGATTGAGGTTTAGACACAACACAAAATTCATTTATGTGGGCCACAAAATTTTCAGTATCAATATTGGGTTAAATGGAAACAAGTACAATTGTGATCACAAACTGTTTTGATTGGAAACAAACTATTGGGATCATTCGATATATCAATATTTCCATAGACACTTAAACCTAAAACTAAATCTGAGGCTGCTGGATGTCAGAATCCAGAATTTTCACAGGAAACAGCACAATCATGCTACATTTCTGATAATCAGCTCTTCTGAATCACCTTGTGCTCATCTATCTGGAAGAGGACAGTGTCGAGGATGAGGCTGGGTGGTTGGGCCATGTTCAGAGTCTGCTCTGCCTGTGTCAGCCAGTTAATAGTGTCCTGAAGAGAAGACTGGAACCCAGTGGCCAGTGAGACGGCTTCCTCCAGCTTAGCCTGATGGAAAGCAAAGACAGAGAGTGAGAACCACATGGCTATTCAATGTCTGATTAAATATTTAATTTATTCAAGCTGCACTACAAGATTTACAAGGTACTCTTTCTCTTACCCTTCTGTCGTCCATCTTAGTGTTCAGGCTAGCCCACTTGTTCTGAAGCAGGGCCAGGTTCTGCTGGGTCTGAGTGGTTCCGGGGCCAGCCTCTTCTCCACCTCTGGCCAGAAGCATGGACTCGCCTTGATCCAGCAGCCGGTGGTACTGCTCACCACGCTGGGACAGTTGGGACTGTAGCTCCTGCAAAAAGAAGATACAGGTATTAACAGCTAGACCTGGAAGTTTAGTATATTGATGTTAAGGTGTCCCTATGTTTAAGTAATTCTGTGCTTAGACTTATAATTACATAATTGTCATGACATCATTAACGTATCATACAATATAGATAAAATACTTTAATATTGTGCATTGTTACATGTCCATCTGTTAAGGTAGGTCAATGTCAAGCAATGTTTTAGTCATTCAAGCTGGCTAAATAAAACAATACTTAAAAATGTACTTAACCGGTAATTCAGATTGCCAAAAAACACACACCTCTCCAAACTAATAATAAAAGGTTTGTTGCTCTTTAAAATGGTCTACCTGCATTTTAATAGTATTATTTATATGATTATATTAGTAAAATAAATGGTCTTACAACTATAGTTATATCACAATACTACACTATGGTCATTTTTATATCTTATATAAAATCGTTTTGCATTAATTAATATTTACAATATATTACCCAGCTTTAGTCTATAGTCTAAAGTATATAAGAATTCAATGCTCTGAACAGGTCTATGGTAAAGTGGTTACCATGTGCTGCTGTAGCTGCTCCCTGGCCGTCTCTGGAAGACCACCTGTGGGTTTGGCAGCTGATAGCTGACTCTCTGTGCGCCTCAGCCACTGCAGGAACTCCTCCAGTTCACCATGGAAACCCTCCGCCTGGAGAAAAAAATAAATAAAAACAGGCAGAAGAAAGAAGATCAGTCAACAGATCGGCAACGCTCACTAACATTAATATTAAATAGACCATCTATCCTCCCTGCTAAATACCTCTCAAATTCCAAACAACATAGTACACTTAATCCTTTTCCATTAACACAGCAACAAACACTACTACTACTACTACTACTACACTGCTGGCTCAGGGTCAATCATTTATTTTCAGCAGAAATATTTGGCCTGTAGTAGAGCACCTGCTGCAGAGCAGCCTCCAGTAGTTTCTGCCTCTCCTTGGTCTTCAGCAGCAGGCTGTCCCAGCTGCGGTTCAGTTCATCCAGCTGGTCTCTCAGGTGGCTGGCCTCATCTCCGGGGCTGGAGTCCAGCAGCTCTGAGCCTGCACTGTTCACTGTCTCCACTGTGGCTCGATGGGAGAGCACATCATTCCTCAACACCTGGGTGGACAGTACAGAGAATCAGATTGTTGATATTTTTTTGTATTTTTGTATGCTAATATATACACTGACTTGCCAAAAGTCTTGGGATATCAGTATGTAAAGTGGTGATACAGTGTTACAATAGAATGGCTTGGGATTGTCCACACCTGTGTAAGCCATGAGGTGTTATCATGTGAGAGTGGATGAACATTAGCCAAGTCTGCTCATGAAAAGATAACAAATTATTGGAGCATCAGAGTTCAACTGAGATCTGATAAATGGGTGCCAGCTGGATAGGACCTTTTTTCGAAGTTGCGCAAGCATTCCTCAATCCACAGTGTCAATTGTGTACTGGGAATACGTCATTAATAGAAGGCATTGGTGCACACAGTGGACTGTGCCGTGGGTAGTAATGATTGTTCAATTCTGTCAGAAATCACATCCACATTCAGAACGAAAGGCCCCATATTTATATCCTCAGGGTCAATTCAGCATTCTTTACCTTCCAAGGACCATTTCTAAAGTCATGGATCACAAGACTAATTCCCATCCCATGACTTTTGGCATGACAATGTTGTATATCTAGACAGTGATAACATTCAAACATCCTGAATAAAGAAACTATTTAAAACATTTTTTTCTTTATAAATAAACTGTCTAATCCCTTACAGACTACAACATACATTATAGAACCTGCCTGGGTAAAGAAAAATCAAACAGTGGTAAAGTGTTAAAGGGTCAGCTAAAAGAGAAGATATACATACATGATGTTTGGCCAGCTCAATCTCAATGGCTTTGGGGTCCGAGCTGACAGGTCGTTGTGTGTCCAGAGTGGCGTGGGTGTGGCTGAGCCAGGACTGCAGCTCAGAAAGGGCGTGCTGGAACTGACCCAAGGCTAGGAGGGCACCTTCCAATTTGTGCTAGGGTAAGATTAAGAGGTAGAGTGTTAAAAAATAAAATAATTGTCACACCAGTAACTTTCAGTAGTGTACCATTCCATCTTAGCAAGCAAATGAATTATGCATTCTAACCTGTCTGAGAGTGATCTTTTCTCCAAGGTTGTCCCACAGGTGTCTGAGCTCAGTAAGAGGCTCTTGTATCATGTCTCTGTCAGTTTGGTCAGTAACCTTCTTGAGCAGCAGCTCCCCCTGGTGGCAGAGCTTCTCCATGTCAATCTGCTGTTGGTAGACTTCCACCTTGTATTGCTGTTTAATGGGAAAGTGAATAGAATCCGGTTAACCAGCCGCACAGATTTTTTTGTTTCATTCAAGTAATTAAAGCAAATGAAGTGATGTGAACCTTGAGCTCCTCAATCTGTTGTTTGACAGTGCTGAGGTCAGTGCCAATGGTCTGCATTTCACACAGCTTGATGACAGCGTTGTCCAGGTAGTCAAACATGCCCTGAGTACAGAAACACTCCTTAACATTCTTTCCAACTCATACATAACAGATGAGTAAGCTGTTAAAATCAAGTGTCACCCACTTGGAGAGCATCCTGGTACTGCACAGAGGCAGTCATAGCCTCCTCCAGCTTCTCCATCCTCTCTCTCCATGTGCGGTTCAGACCCTCCCAGGCAGCGTTCATCTAGAGGAAAGGGAAAAGACCGAAAGTTCAGCAAAGAAAGAAAGAAAAACATGTGGGTCTAGCCACAAGTCCAGTGGGAAGGGACTCATTCATATCTGGAACATTCTCTGCTCTTACCTCATCAATGGTCTTTTTGACCTCGGGTTTCTCAGTTTCTCCACAAGCAAAGATGAGGTCTGCTCCCAGTGTGCGTACAATCTCCAGCTCCTCCCTTAGGCCGTCGGTCTCTGCTTTAATGGCCTATGAGCACAAATAGGATAAATATAGATAAGCTGTTTGTATTAATAAACTACAGTACATATAAACAAAAGTATTGGGCCACCTGCTCATTCATTGTTTCTGTTTAAAAAGAGGATTTAATAAGTAATGAATGATCACCACACCACCTTATCCCCAACTCCCCAAACAACTCATCCCAAAAATATTGTTGAGGATGAGGCAATCATTCCAGAAAACACAGTTCCACTGCTTCACAGCTCAATATTGCTGGGTTTTAGCCCATACCCACCCAATATGTTTTTCTGCTCTGTAGATTCCTTTTCCATTGTCAGTACTTTTCTACAGGGACTAGACAAGCTGTGTGTTTGTGTGCATTTACACATTTGTGTCAGGTGCAACTTAATGTATCTGAATGCATTAAAATGGGTTTCCACATACATTAAGACATATTGTGTAAGCAAATTAACTGCTCAATGTACTGTGCTGTGTATTACTTCAATTACACCAAATCTTTTTTTCCTTTTTTTCTTTTCATAATATAGTTGTTGTCATGTAAGACTGACCTCAGCTGCTTCTATCTGCTGTTTGATGAGAGATGGGTCTACTCCAGGGTCCTCCAGCTCTTTGACAATATCCTGCGAGTCTCTGAGTGTGCTCAGCAGGGCTGCCATATCAGCCCAGAATTTTCCGGCTAAGTCTAGGACATCCTGTAACTTTCCTTCTCTCTCTTCAGCCCTCTGCCTGATCTCGTCCCACAGAGAGCGTAGCCGCAGGAGTCGAGAACGCACCGCTGCAGAACAGAACAAAAAATATCACTCTTTGTAGTTACAGTCAGCAAGTAGAGACTCAGAAATGATTTACACAGAAAAACTGCAAAGATTAAATTATTATGCTCATTATGCAACCACAAATCAGAAAGAGCTGGGTAACAATTTGGCAAATTTTAAATGCAGTGTTTTACATATGCTTTGACTTTTATTTCATTGGAGACATTATTAAACCAAAATTATTTTAAGTTTTTTAAATGGCAAACCTATTGTATTTGCTAATATCTATAAAAGGATGTATCTTTGGACATCTCCAGCTTGTCATAAAGTCCCTCAAATCTGATAAAAAAAAATCACAAGGTGTTTTAGTGTGTAAAATTCAAAACACCATAAACTGAACACCCATAATCTCTGGTCCCTTAGATCAAGAACTGACATTCGGAATAGCTGATAAAACCATGTGGGAAGTGGATGACTTTGGCAAGCCTTTATCAAGCAATATAATACTGAGTTACATTCACAAATACTACTTAAAACTTTATTGTGCAAAACAAAAGCCTTATGTTAACCATGGCTCAGATGCATGTTGAATGGACAATCAAATTTAATCAGATTTTTTTTTTTACTATAAATATATTTTACTATACAAACTCATCAGGCTTTCTCACTGAAAAACAAGGGCCTCTTACCCTGGGCAGCAGGGTCATCGTGTGGTGCACGGGTGATGAGCTCCTCCCCACGCGAACACAGTGCACTGAAGGAGGGCAGCAGCTTGTCCAGCTCCAGCCCAGCCGCCCGGTGCTCAGCCAGTTGCTCACGAATCTTCTCCACCTCTGCTGCCACAGGAGGGGGCTGCCTCAAGCGCTGCACTGCACCCTCCAGTGTCTCCAGCAGAGGGTCCATTTTATCATGGAACTGATAGAGAGAGAGAGAAAAAGAGGAAAGGTTTCATTATGCAATAGTAATCTTCATTTTTAAAAATTCAACACTTTGCTAATTTGACCTCGTCACCCAATGCAGACTTTAAACCCAAGTGATTTCCTTTTTACAAAAAATGTTGTGTTTTATGAAAACTTAAAAAAAACAAAACATGTTAATAACGTTTATATTTATCCAACCATTGCATATTCTGTAACAACGTAATACCGCCACAACATTACATTTAATGGCATATAATTTCAGTAGGTAAGGTAACACTTGTGAATGCCACAAAAGTGGAAACAAAACCTGACAGGGGAATCATGCATGCATGAAGAGTGACATTTTGATGTCTGGAAAAGATAGTTGTTTATTTGTTTTCTTCCTGATCATGGAGAAATTATGATTATGGAAATATAAAATGGAACATGACCATATTTATTTCTATTTTGATTAAATCACATGTTGGTTGTTAATAAGTGTTAGAAAACCCATGACCTATTGTTTTTTTTAAGGTCTAGGGAAAAAAGTGTTAATTGTCATTGCTGCAACACATCATATCCAATATAAACTGATTGTAATGGGTAATGACCATAAAAAGTGTTGAAAAATAAAAAAGAATAGGATGGGAAAGCAAGTTTGGAATGATCTGGATTTCTGCACAACGCCATTATATTTAAATAATATAAAAAAACATTATTGGTCATAATGTAGTCTTTTTTAATGTCATTAAAATATTGTTTTGAAATAAAAAAATATGATTGTAAGGAGACCCTGATTAAATAATCACCCATTTACAGAATACAGATGCTGGAAAAATGTCTACTATAATATCTTTTAAAACACTGAACTAAACTAGCTCTTTTAGGAAAAAAAAAACACTTGCATAATCAAGCTTGACAAGTGTAACATTAGACAATGCCGATTTCTACATCTTAAACCAGGAGTAGAGATTTTCAGTGAGTAACAGCGGTGAGTGACAGAATCTCTTACCTCTACCAGCTGAGGGTGTTGCAGAGAGCGAGATGATGGTGAACACACAGTACATCCACAATGAGTGACGGGATGGAGGGATGGGTTTAACAAACGGGATGGAGGGGAAGAGTGGGAAAGAGGAGAGATGCAACAAGGCAGGGAAAGGAGTGGTGGAGTGGGGGAAGAAGGACAGTGAGGTGAACGACAACAGGGGGTGAAGGTGGGAAAGAGGCGAGTGCACAGACAGGTGAAGGAACAGTATAATATAGTTAAAGGGATGGGGTGGAGAAACAATACAATGTGTTAATCAAATGGCATGCAAACAAGCCAGCAAGCACATCAATAACGAACACTCAGCCGTTTGATGACATAATTCAAAATTAAAAACACAATACAGATGCAATTTAACAACTACAATAGTGTAGAAATGCAGCTTTAATATGTGACAACAGTAAACGACAGCAGCTTATTAATGATGTCCACGTATTATACACTACAGCAGTGATCACATTCTTGCTTGTTATGCAAATTTTGTGTTTGCTGTGTGCAGATAATAGCAGCGCATACCTGCGCAGACTGAGAGAAGGCCTCATCCAGCGATGCAGCTCGATTTTTCACCTCCTCTTTGATAGCCAGGTAGCGTCTCTCTGCTTCACTGTACCGCTGTCTCACTGTCGACCCCTCCTGGGCGCTCAGTTCAGCCAGTTGGGGGCCAATCTTCAGTATCTTGTCGATGTGAGGCTTGTGCTCAGCTATGGATTCTCTGAGGAGCTGAAGGAGGGGAGAGGTGAGAGTATTATAAATCAATGGATCTAGGTATCAGTTCCTGGACTTTTCAGTATATAATCTTAATGTAAATACTGTTATTACTCTATTATTTAAAATATTCTTTATTTGAACTTTTTTGCTCTCTCATTCTTCCTTCTGGTGGTACACAGAAGCAGCAAAAACAGTGCAGCATGGTGGCTTTAGTACTTATCCTTGTGCATGAGTGCCTAATCAATCCTTGTCCTGCATATTTTAGAGTTACCCCAGCTCCCAACACAGCTGATTCAACTAATGAACTCACTAAATCTTCCAGAGCTGAACTGAGTGTGTTGAAGCGGGACAACAACTACAACTTTTAAGCCAATAAACACAGAAGACTGATTTAGAGCGTAGTGAGCAGGTGTTAAGTCAGTAGGACTTGTGGTATGGGAAAAAAGAGTAGTCAGAATAGCATTTACTCTGCATTTAGTCTGTTTACAGTAATTACACTAATTTCATTTCAGGATCATATGTGTACTTTTGTACTTATTTTGTACTTACATTTACATATTTAACTAAAATGTGTCCCCAGTGTGACTGGAGATTGTGCACATCAACATGACATATAAGTAAAATCTCCCTTTTAGGCTCTATAAATGAGTTTCACATGAGCATGAAGGTGGTCTGGCTTTGGGGTTCCATAACACAATGAAACAATTAAGGGTTCACTTATTTTTGCAATAGATAATGCAAAAGACTAATTGAATCACAAGGAAACTCACTATGTAGTACTGCCAGCTGTGGTCGATCATCTATCAATAAATGCACATCAGCTTGTGCACACATAAGCATAACTAATGTCCACAACAATGAGGATTATATTTGTTTCGCTTTCTTCCACAGTTAAATTTCCACTTGCCTGACTGCATCCAGACATGGAGAACACATTCCGTTTACACTTCTGTGGTCAAGATCTGTCTCTAACAACCTCTGAATGTGGTTGATCACAAGCCAATCACAATACGTACTGGGTGTGTTTACACTGGATTTTCTTGTGGTCAAGTAAAATCAGACACTGATCTATCTGATCATAGAAAGTACAAGTTTCAAACAGCATCAAAGAATAGTATTCCAAAACTATAGAAGGCTGAATTACTGGACTTAGATAAAGCCTCATCTTGGCCTAGTCTAACTTGCTGTGTCAGTGCTGAATCACCACTGGAATTTCTTTTTAGTCTAGGCCTATGATTAATCTGGTTCTGGGAAACTGGATGGAAAAGCAGTACCATGTATAATGTTTAAAAGAAAGATTCTTGTGGCTCACAGCTATACTGGTAGCAGGCTATGTATTATAGTAGCTGTCAGACTGAAGCCCCAATATGGTTCTGCTTCCCAAAAAAGACAAACATAGACAACACATAAACTGTACTATAAACCAGACTCTCACCCTCATCTGGTCTTGCTGCTGTCTGAGGGCCTCTGTGTCGATGGCTGGAGGAGGCAGTTGGGAGATGAGGGTCTCAGTTTCACCCAGCCAGGGCTCCAGCTCCTCGTAAGTCTCCCAGAAACGAGCCACCAGCACCTGAGCCTGCTCCAGAGCTGAAAATCGCTCAGCATGATTTTGACTGACTGCCTCGTACCGAGCACTCAGTGAGTCTGTTTTTACCTGCAAGGCAAGAGTGAGACAAGCATGGTCAGTAATCAGCCACTGGAATAACATTATTAAAATTAGGGTTGCACCAAATATTTGACAACTGAAAATATTCAGCCAAAAATGGAAAAAATCAGTCAAAAGACTTTGCAGTCTTAGTATTTAAAAGCTGTACAGGGACTGGATATTAATGTTAGCTGAGCTAACTCAACCTTAGCATCTCTATGTTTACCAAAAGTCTGGCTTTTCTCTGTGCAAATTTTACTCATGTGATTAAGTAGCATTGCTCCATCTGTGTCTAAAATTACACTGCTTAAGTTAATTTCCAATAAGAATAGCAATACTAAGGTAATGTTATGACTAAATTTGCACGGCTGGGGTAGGTAGCTAGCTACTAAAATGTGTGGCTAAAACAGCGCTGCTCAAATAGATTTAGAATTAGCTGCATTTATCTTAGAAATTCTTTTGTACTTTGTTGGTATGTTTTCTGGGTGTTAAATACATATTTTAAAATTTGAGTTTTGTTATAGCTGTTTCTTTATAAAGCATGACAAATGTAAATTAAGGCTAAGCAATTTATTTAATAGTGGAAAAAGTAGTATACTGGACAAAAACCTGCAAGAAAGCCTTCAGTATTCATGTTCTGGCCAAATGTTTCATTTTGTTCAGTTTCAGACACAAATTTTAATTTCAGTGCATCTCCAGAACAAATATTATATATAAATTAAAAGCTGGCCAAAATAAGTACATGCCATTACATGAGGCAAGTTCTCTCACTCACCTTCAGAGCCTCTCTCTGTTGTTCGCTGCAGCTCTCCAGGATATCCTCTCGTGTGTTAAGGAGTTGGTCCACCGTGTCCTTATGGCGGATGATGTCGATGTTAAAGGCCCTCTGAACCTGGAGCTGAGCCACGGTCACGTCAGGCTCCAGACTGAGAGGCCCCAGAGACGCCAGTTTCCTCTCCGTCTCCCCCACCCAGGCCAGTTCCGCATCCACTGCCTCTTCATACTAACAAACAGATATCATTCTTACATTATTGTCAGTTTTCCATAGACACAGCCACAACATGAGCCTGGAGATAAACTGGCCAAAACATAATACATGACAAAGAACTGTAACTGTTAGATTAAATATTTGTCATATTAAATGCTGTATATTGTGTACAGTATTTAAAAGCAGTACCTGCTGAGACCTCTGAATGGCTGCCTGCACAAGCTGCACCCTCTGTGTGATGGTCTCGTCAGCTTGTCGATAGCGTTGGTTGGCATCGGCAACCAGGCGGTCCAGGCCCTCACGAGCGCGCCACGGCACCAGGTCTAACAAAGCACTGCCTACTTCATTAATAGTGTCCAGAACCAGCCTCTTCTCAGCAGATACACATTTTAGCTCCTGAGAAAAAAAACATACACATGATATGATGGCCGAGACGTGCATTACAGAAATTTGAATGTAATTAATTTATTTAAACTTTTAAACTCTGTATGTAGGCCTACATTTAATTCTACACTCTCATTACTTAAACTATAAATCCTATAAATCAGATCCCTGTGGGAAATTAATGGCTACCAAATAATACCAAATTTCTGTTTATAAAACTTAGGCTTCAGTTGGATACATATAATAAAAAAAGAAAGATGTGACAGTAATTATTTCTAGTGGAAGTGTAAAATGTTTTTGGTTAGTTTTGGTTTGATTAATACAAGTTCTGGTATACAAGTATATATATATATATATATATTAGGGGTGGGAATCGATTACTATCTCACGATTCGATTCGATTCCGATTTTGGGGGCCACGATTCGATTCAAAATCGATTTTTGATTCAAAACGATTTGAATTATAAAAATTTCTGCTTCTGGCTTATGAATCTTATTGAAAAAAAAACCCTCCATAATATACACTGGTCCTGGAGCAAGTAATGTGTTACAAAAACAATAAAATGTGCAGGAATGTGGGTCCTCAGTGACAGAGGAATCACTGGGATATCACAATGACGTTAATGAACAATAAATAAATAATAAATAACACTGCTTTATTACCAGGCTACTAGCGGTGGTGTGTAGGTGACGCTGCTGGGCTGATGTGATGATAGCAGTGGAGCGCTAAAGTTCAGGAGCAGCTGCTGATTAACTAGTTAATTTAAGGTCGTTGTATTTCTTCAGAAAGGGGGCAGGAGGTGGAGAAATTAATTCATATTGTCCATTCCTTAATTCCTCTGTGATGAGGAGCTGAAATGAGCTCTGATTAGCTTATTGTTATTTTTCCGTTCCGCCTTAAATGCTGCAGCCCGCAGCCACCTGTAGCGTTATTTAAGGTGGAACTGGAAAGTTAGCTTGTTAGCTAGCTAACAGTTACTGAAACTAACTACTAGCGATCTTTTTTATGCTTGTTATGAAGCATTCTGCCATAAAACATTAAAACTACACGTTAATCTAAGGTAATATAGTGCTTGTTCTGCCATCTTACCGGTGATTCTCAAACACCTACTACGCTCTGTGTGGGTCTGGAAGACCTCGGTTTGAAGGGACAAGCGGGTTGCCAGGTCCAACAAAAATACCCAGCCCAAAATCAGTCCAAAACCCGCCCCTCAGAATCGATTTTGGGACATTTTAAATCGATTCTGAATCGTAGTAAATGAGAATCAAGATTCTTATGTGAATCGATTTTTTGGCACACATCTAATATATATATATATATATATATATATATATATATATATATATATATATATATATATATATATATATATATATATATATATATATATATATCTCACGCGCTCACTGGGGGTTCTGTATTATGTATATTCTATGTTTAATGTTTTGCCTGATTCTTTGTCCTGTAATCATGTTTCTGTAAAGCTGCTTTGTGCCAACACCAGTTGTAAAAAGCGCTATACAAATAAATTTGATTTGATTTGATATATATATCAAAACCTTTGGAATTTTTAGGTGAATGAAGGTGCTGCTATATACAGAATTTACAGCATCTTTTACTGACTGATGTTCATCACAGGGTACTTTTAAATCTACCCCAGATATTCAGTCATTTATTTGCCCCTCAGCTAAACTGCATTGTACAGTTTAAAATACTTTGATGATTTAAAGCGATTAGATTAATTAATCACAAAGCATTTTAATCTCCTGACAGTACTATTAAAAAAAAAAAAAAAATAATCCAAAATGTGAAGCAAAAAAAAAAAAGATAAAAAAAAAAAAAAACTCTAAGTGAGAGATATTACCCACAAACTTCAACCCACAACCTGCTTGTTGGTTATTAAGTCTTGCTTGCTTGTTGACAAGCAGACACACCTACTTGTGCAGGTCTCTACTTGTGCAGGTTATATCACTCACATATAATTGTAAATATATCAGTGGGAACCAAAAAAAATCGTTTTATTTATTTATTTATTTATTTTTTGGTTGTTCTGGAAAAAGGGAACTGAATTATAAGTATAAACACACCCTACATTCTTAAAGAGACTCACTTACATAGTACAATACAGTATATAGTATTATATAACATAATACATCTTAATTATTACTTAGCACCGAAGGTTATAAATGCCAGTCACATCAGGCTCCAGAATAAACAAATAATTCTTAACAAACTGTTAACAGTAGCACAAGAAAATCCCCCCTTACCTTTTGTCTATCCTGATAGGCTGGTGTTGTGTCTGGCTCCATGTTGTTAAGCTCTGCCTCCACAGAATCCAGCCACTGGTTGATGTCCTCGTGAGCACTGGCGAATCGTGTGGAGAGCTGCAGTGCCTGCTCCAGGGTGCGAAGGGCCTTGCTGCTGCCTGCTGTCATCTCTGCATAACGGCTCTTTATACCATCCAGCTTCTCCTGGATGAGCAGAACCTCCTCACCTGACAAACAGGTAAGCAGAGATGGTGAGAATAGTGCAGAAACATGGAGAGCGGATGCATTACTGTAGGAGCTAGAGATGCACTCATACCTGTCGTCTGTTTCAGTAAAGCCTGTCCATTTTTAATGGCCTGGTCTACTGTCTTCTTCCTGCTTACGATCTCCTCATTCAGAGACTAGGGAGAAGAGATCATGTATAAATGTTATAAAAATGAAATATTACATTAGGTTTGTTTTAGTTTTTGCTAATTTGACTTTAAAGTTTGGTTCTCAAAATGTCTACTGATCTATTTATAGTATTGTATTATTATGTAACACAGATTTCAATTTCAAAACGTGTTTTTTTAGGATGTTATTCAGTTTTATAAAAGAAAAACAAACTAAAACACAGAGTTCCTGAGCTGCACAGTCTGTCA
This sequence comes from Astyanax mexicanus, assembly GCF_023375975.1. Classification (NCBI taxonomy): domain Eukaryota; kingdom Metazoa; phylum Chordata; class Actinopteri; order Characiformes; family Acestrorhamphidae; genus Astyanax; species Astyanax mexicanus. The sequence goes on along the minus strand of NC_064410.1, from coordinate 47,148,894 downwards.
TTACCAGAGTATGTTTGTGCTGTTCAGCCAGCAGCTCGGGCTGGTAGCTCTGCACTGAGACTTCAGCCAGCCGCTGGGCCACCTCAGCCAGCCAGTTCAGCACCTCCACCTCCTCCTCCCCAAACAGCTGTGCGTTGGCCAGGGCCTGCTCCAGCAAGGTCTCTCTGCGAGCGCACCAATCACGCAGATCAGTGTACCCACTGCGCATTGCCCCTACTCGCTCTTTTAGCCAATCACGATCTGCTGTACAGCTAAGGGGGGATAGTGATTGGCCCAGAGTCTCCAGATGGTCAACCTCTGCTCCTCGGGAAAGCACCTCCTCTTGGAGGGCCTGAAGTTTTTCCCAGAAAAGAATATAAAAGGGAGAGGGAGCAAAGGGAAAAGAAGAAAAAGAAAGAAAAAGAAAAAAAAAAACAAAGAACAAAGGAAAAATGACCATGCATGATGAAAAATCATAAAAGCATAATGAATGAAAATTAAATACAACACAAGCCAACAACTGAAAATCAAAGCGTGAACATCACATCTTAAAACATGGAATGAATGAGAAAATGTATACAACTGAAACATAAAATGAATAAAAGAATGGAATAGAAATTATATAAATTCCATGTAGATTACATAAATAATAAAAAAGGGAAGCTAGGAGGACAACCAGATGCTTCAATTTTTATACGTGACTTGTCTTCTAAACCCAAAGCAAAAGACACCTGGGGCGTTTTGAACTTGTTTTTGAAAGGCAGCATTTTCTCCTGCAAGGAAGGTAGGTTGCACTGTATTCAGAGCAGTGATGTACAGTACCTTGTGGCGGCTGATCTGCTGGGTGATTTTGGAGGTTTGGGTTCCCATGGGCTCGGCGGAGCTCAGACGTCTCTCTGTGGCACTCAGCCACTCTCCCAGAGGCTCCACCGTCTCATGGAACTGCAGAGCCAGCACCTGCAACTCCTCTAGCTGCTTTTGCCTGGAAGAGGAGCAACACATGAGTGTTTGCTTGATCTTATGTGACAAATTATTTGTAATGTGAAAACTATACAATGTGTATGGCTATTTTTATGGCTTTTAAATAAGCCTTCAGGCTGCACATTTTACCTGCTGCTGGCCTTCTCTAGCAAGTCTGTCCACCGCTCCCCGAGGCTCTGTAGCTGCTTCTGGATCTTGTCCCTGTCTTGAGTCTCTGCTGTGGAAGCGATACGCTCTCCCTCTACCCTGATCATCTCAACTGTTGCCCGCCGGTCATCCAGCAACCTTTGGAGCAGCTGTGAAAACCCACAACACATATGTTTTGCGTTAACAAGGTGTCTTTTCTAATTTTGCTTGAATTTACAGGTAATTTATATAGAAAATCAGCTTCTCTTTTCACAAGGAGGGAGTGAAAGGACCTTACCTTCTGTTCTTGGATTTGTGCTTTAACCACACGGTACTCAGCAGATGGTGGTTTTTGATTGGCTATCAGCTCCTCTGTATCACTCAGCCAGCTCAACAGTGGCTCCAGAGCATCTTGGAACTTCCCACAATGTAACAGAGCCTCTTGCAGCTGAGCAATCCTTTCAGCAACCTAAAGAAATATTTAGAGCATCAATAAAGCCTAGGTTAATTACTTTCTTAGTGATCCTAAAGCAAATATTATTGTATTGACAATTAGTGTGGATTCTAGGGTATGCCACAGGGTTCTATTTTAGGTCCTATAAAAGTATAAAAAAGTATATTAGTAATGAAGTGTCTGTCTACATAAACAGTCTAAAGAGTTTAAGAGGTTTTAAACAATAAGGTTTAAAACAGTAAGGAGAAACATAAGTCTTACCCTCTTGTTGAGAGAGTTCCAGCGGAGGTTGGTGGTCTCCAGGTCATGCTCCAAGGCTTGTGTGTCTGTGTGTTTGGCTGCACTCTGGATCAGCCCCTGTCCCACAGCATTCACATGCTGCACTTTGGGCTGGATGCTGTCTACCTGCTCCCGCTCCACAGCCTGGAGAGAAGGAGAGATAAAGAGGAAATTAAAGGGTGAATGGGGACTGTAGAATACAAAACAACTATGTTTAACAGAGCAATAACTAGCTCTGTCTCACCCATTGACCAAATTACAGGCTGTAGGTTCACCAACAGCACAGCGCCACAATACACTTTAATGAAAGTGGTCCAGCTGATGGTTAGTGACAGACAAAAGAACCCCAAAAGAGGTAACCGCAAACAGAACAATAAAATGAATAAGAAAGTAGGCAGGAGGGACAATAGCCAGTTACAAAAGAGATGTGTAGGTTGTATAGGTTGTGAGGCGTTATCTTGTGAGTGAGGCTGAGAAGATCCACTATCCACAGTGAACAGCAGCACAATGGGCGGTACTGATTGTAAATGGCGGCTTCTGGCTAGAATTGTCCATACAAACATAAAAACTGTAGCAGAAATTAGAAGGACATTAGAAGGACACACACATTCCCCACAGGTCAGTGCAGCATTCTTTAGATTTAATGAGCCATAGCAAAAATAATGGGACGCAACACTAGTGAGACACTTTCCATCCTGTTCTCAAGCACTTTCATGTTTAGCCACATCTATGATATATGAAATGTGGTAAATATTGTACAGAGATAAGGAATCTTCAGAGGGAAAATCCTGTTTGTGTGTATGTGTGTATCCAGACACAGCTGCTTTGTGGCGAGGGACGTCGTTCCTGCCTTAAACAGGATGTCTGTCGGCCTCAATAACAATGAGCTACAGCCATGACCCACCCCAACCCTCTCTCTCTCCAATAAAGCATGTGTGTGCATATGTGTACAGCAGAGAGAGTCTAATGTTCTCGGTTGTCTAAGCATTGCATTGTTACTTTGTTTCTTCTCTTGTTCTAAATCTCATATTGGTCCAGTCAGGTCTATATCCATTTCTTCATGCACTGTAGTTTGCATTGGCAAGCACAAGAATAACCTCAGGCACCCGGGCCATGTGGCTAATTACATCTGTTTGTTTGTGAGCTGGTCCTTTTCAGTAGACAGCCATCTGAACAAGGGCTAATAGGGCATAAATTGAGTTTAATATGAAATAGTGCTCTGTTTTCATCCATGAATTCTTTATTTATTTATATTTATTCTTATCTTATTTTATTATTATGTCATTGCAAGTAATGTCATTACTTGTAGAATATATGAATATGACATAATGACACTATTTTTATTTGGATGCTAAATTGTCCTAGAAGTAAATGTGATAATATTACTGTTATTTTAAATAATGTATGGCACTGATATAATTATAATATTATGTTTTACATATAATGTTTGTAAATGAGTGCAATTACACACTTATACATACATTATAAATTGAATCCTTTTTAAACATTTTAAATAAGTAAAACATCAAATAAAAGCACAGTGAGGTCATGTCCATGTAGTGTACATTTGGTTGATTGTTAACAGGCCTATATATTTTGACAGGCCTATATAACATTGATATTTTTTTGCTGGTCTCTACATTGTCCTTTTTTAAGCAGTGAAAAAAATGCTGTTTTGACAAGCATTATAAACTGCAAATAAGCATACATTTCAAAAAATGTTATTAAGTAAAAGTTTATATTTAATAGTGTTATTTTATTAATATTATTAAGTGTTAATTAATAAAATATATGCCAATAATATAATTTATCACAATAATTTCTGAGAAAATATAAAGCCTAAGTATCTTCTATACTAAACCCCTTCATTCTCTCACCCCGTCCATCTTTGTCCCTCTGTCTCAGGCCAGCTCAGGGCAGGGAAGGCTTTAAGGGTTTGCCTCTTGTGAGGCAGAGCACTGGAAAATATCTGAGATGTTTCTCATTCCTCTTCTGCTCTCTGAACGAGGCCTGCTAGCCGATCTTCTTCTCTTACCCACAAACAGATTTACAGTGCTCATCTTCTCTTATTCTCCTGTTTCTGTTCTCTGGAACTTTACTAGCTAGTCATCAGCTTCCCACTATGTCCAACACATACCGCTCTTCCATTTATGGCTGCTCTCCCACCCACCACCAGCCCACGACATTTCACCCGACTCCACTCTTTCTTCTCTCTTTTTTTCTATTTTAGCCCAAACCACAAATTCACGTTTACTGGGTTCCATATTTCAGTACTGAGAACAAGGCAAGCTACTCTTTAATCACCCTCTTCTTTAAATGATACCAACAAAGAACCACTACTTGTTCCATAAAAGTCCACACAACTGACTGGCTGAGAGATGTTCTAAAAGTGCTAATATTGCACGATAATGGCACTCTGACAAAGCTTTTCAAATACCGTACTACTCCACCACATACTCAGATAACCAGGTCACAATCGTTTAAATAATTATACAAGTAAAAAAGTGCCAAAATAACATGAGATATTGGCACTTGATATTGCAGTATACCAAAGCCAACATCTCACCTATAATGCAAACCTTTTTGTGTATATTTGCTTAAATATAGTCTTTGATTTGATGTAAAGGTTCTTTAACTGTTTAATGTGAAGGTTCATTACCCTCCAGGATCTTTATGGAACCAAATTGGGTTCTTCTATGGCATTGCTCAAAGATTTTCTAAGAATAATTTGTAGAATCTTTCTTTTTAAGAGTGCAGAATCAAGCTCTGTTGAGGGCATTAAAATCGAATCTCTCTATCCAGAAAAAAAAACAAGTGCAACAATTGTTGCATTTGAATTAATCATAATATTCCACAATGAGCAAAATTGAATTATTATTGGATATATAACATATTTGCTTAAAAGAGAGAAAGAATGAATGCACAAGAGGCACTGAGCAAATGAGAAAGAGAGAGAGTGAGAGAGAGAGAGAGAGAGTAAAGATTGAGAAGAAAAACAGAAGAAGGATGAGGCAAGGTTGAAATGGTCAAGACATCACTCATGTATGTTTAGCATCATTCCAACTAATCCTCTAATGCAGCCCTCCCTGACAAGTAATGACTTCATCAAGAGTTGATGTAATACAGCCTGAACATCACCACACATGCCCAAGCAAGCACACACACACACACACGAGAAAAACATGAAATCGAAAGCATCATAAAATTGCACATAAAAATTCCTTTAAAAAATTCAATTTAACAATCCAGGACTACACCACAGGAATTATACTAAAAGCCTGTAAAAAGAGAGAAAACCAAACAAAACAAAAGAAACTAAGTATAATATGCCTCCACAGAAAAGTTCAAATAAACACATTGACATGCCAAAAGTCACGGGAGAGTACCTACCATTGAATATGAATACTTCGTGAATTGAATATGAAAGATTTTGGTGCATTTTAAGAGACACTATAATAAACTTCTAATTAATTAAAATTATTTATAGTAAGTTTAGATTCACAAATTTCCCCGGCACTAAGGCTGGAGCATTAGCATTAGCAGCTAACCTCTAGCAAGCTACAGTTCGATATTCTCACCTGTGAACGGCGAAAGAGCTAATGCTTAGCACGATTAGCGGCTAATGCTACTCCAGCCCCTGTACTGGAGACTTAAACTGAAACTCCTGTTTAATGCTGCACTTCGGTGGAGTGGCTTTACTGCTCCTTAAAACCTCACTGATAAAATTCATACATAAGGCACACCGGATTATAAGAGGCACTGACGATTTTTGGGAGAATAAAAGGATTTTAAGTGCACCTTATAGACTGCAGAAGTAGTACAGTTTGTTTTATATTATGTTTTATAAAGAACCAAGCTAGTTATATAACTGTTCTCAGTGATGGTTCTCAGGTTTTTCACACTCATAATAGTAATAATCTTCATTATAAACCCATTGTAGTTTATCTGAGGCATCACTCACATAACCAGTTGTAGAAGCTGAACTCTACAGCACCAGAGTCAGACACACAAACAGTGGCTTTAAACCTGAATGCTCTGTTAATGTTTAGCGTGTGTGTGTGTGTGTGTGCGTGAGAGTTGGGACTGAAGCCCTCCCTTTGTTTCCTGCTGTCCCAGTCACAGGTGCTTCCCGCAAGCTGTCTTTCAGTGCCATCGTTATCAAAACAATCAAACATGGCTGTGCCACCAGATCCCACAATACTGCCTCTCTTCCTGTAAGCCTTCTCCTCTCTTCCAGCAGAGTCTCTTGTTTCTCTCTAGAGCCTCATGTTTACATGTATGCCCACCCAGGATTGATTCTTTGTACAGAACGTACAGCGGGGCAGAGTTTAAGAAGAGATGCCATGCTAGGCCTTTCTGTTTAAAAGCCTTAGCTCTTTGTGCTACAGGTGTTTAGCTGTGGGTTCCCTTGTTAAAAGAAACATGTGGCCTGTGATTCTGCCCAAACATTACCCACCATTTATCTACATGATTTCAGTTTCCAACAGTTTCAAACCACAGAATGTGTTTGCTTCAGCACATTACGTACACCTCCCCTGTGACCCCCTCCCATTTTTAAATTGAGGGAGTAAGTTTGGCCTTAGAGGCCAGAGCTGATAGGGCTGGCACGTTCTTATCATCTATTTATATTCCTCAACAACTTTCTACAGTGTTTTTGTGTTACCGGCAACAGCAGCTCCCCTAAAGGACCCGGTGTTTATTTCTCACTTCCTTATCTCTACAACAGAGCTGTTTCATACTGCAGCACAGGGGAGGGGAATTCAACAACAACAGAGGAGGTGTTCATGGCAGGAAATGAGGGGGAACAGGGAATTAGAGATGGTTTAACTGGTTTAAATGAAATGAAGGCACTGTTTAAAAATGTTATATCTTGGCTTTTTGGCCCAAACTATGATCTTCATGTTTAGAAATGCATTTAACATTTCACTTTGTTTCCTTTGTCCAGACCAGGGGCGTGCAACTCTGGTCTTGAAGGGCAGAACAGCAGAAAGGTTTTTTTATTATTCTCCTTTTCAAGCCCACCTGATAATTTACATGTTTTAGGTCTGTTAGAGCAGGAAAATCTGTAAACTTCGCTTGATTCTAGCTTCAGTTACCCTTCTCTGATCCAGACTAAAGCAGAAAAAAATACACTATTGCACATTAGTCTGGATATTATAGTGCTGACACTGTGTGCATTTATATGCACTCAAACTTTTGTTCATAATCATATTAGTGCAGTTACCTGATTATTCACTCTAAACAACATAGTCAGATTTCTTAGATCAGAATGATGTTCACGTCATATTCATTAAGTTTACTGGCTGGATGCAAAGCAAAAATCAGATATTAGTGTATGTATGTAAGAGTTTTCTCATTGTCTTATTAACCAAGTTTATGTAAACACATTAATCGTATTACTGACAAACTCCAATGCTCTGCAGTAGTCAGATTAGGAAGTTCATCTAAATGCAATCGCTGCTAAACTAGATACTGAAGCAAAAGACATGAACAAAATCATACAGATAAAAAATTTATATAATTGGATGACAACTGGAACGTCATTTAAGAAATCTAAATGCCCTGTGAAGACAATCTCTAAAAATCTCATGCTATCTAATTTTTATAAAGCAACATAAACACAAACACAAGATATCTATAAAACATCACCATGTGTCAAACCAGCATTAGATATGTATCATTAGTGCAAACCAAAGCAGGCCTGGAAAAGCAGCGTTCATGTGGAGGTCACTTTGTTTGGTCTGCACCAAGGTTCAAGAGGCAGCCTTCTCATTTTTGTTCCAATGAATGACACTCTCAGGCTACTGCAGCTGACAAACAACTAATAATACAATAACAGCAGAGTGTGCATAAGGACTGCATTAGCTAACCTCAAGGCCAAACGCCACAGCCCCTGTGACAAACAGCAGACACCAGACTAATCATAGCAGCCTGAAGGACTGTCAAACACACACATATAGATTATGTGAAGAATCCTTACAAGTACTTAGACAACACTACATCCATCTCTGTCCTTCTGATACACATACCATAGCTCTCTCGTGCTTTCTGTCTCATAGAATATACAACATCTCACATGTGTATCATGCAGAATAAACGGAAAAAAATGTCCACAGACACATGAACCCAAGCTTGCTAGCTTGCTAGGATTTTAAACAATTTCAGGCATATCACTTCTGTAAACATGAACTTGCTTATTTTTAAATGTGTAATCTGCATTAAGATATACAAACAATTTAAAAATATTAACACTTTTACTCTAATCGGTCCAAAAATGGTGTGGGGTAAAACAACTCTGCAACTGTTTGTAAAAAAATATTATTTAGAAAATGATAAGACAAGACAGTATCAATTATTTGTTGATAAGTATATGCCATTCCCTGGTGTAATATGCATTCATATATTTCTACATGCACATAACAAATGAAGAACCACTGAAGTAAATCAAACCAAACACAGTAAAACACAGAAAAACCATGTGTCTGCAGAAGCACGTCAAGTAACCAGTTTTTCTTAAACCCAGTCCTGTCACCTGTGTCCTGCATATTTTAAGGTTTACCTGCTCCTGACACACCTGATTCAATTATTCAGTTAATTAACAAGCTCTTTTGGATTTGCAGGGATGTGTTAACGCAGGGAATGTGCGATGTGCAAAGCTAGGATTGAGAAGTTTCCTACAAACATTATTTTAAGTATTTCAAATAGTACAATCACATGTGATACAATTACAAACAGGGCATTGGAGATTCTTTACCTCACTGCTGAAGTCACTGCACATTGGGACTGAAGATGACTGAAGGTCTTCATCTGGGTGCTCTAAAGCACCAGCAATCTCAGAGTCTTTCTCGCATGGTCCAAGAATCTTCTGAGATCCCCCTTCACACTCACTTTCACTAAAAAGTCCATATAAGATGCCAGACTCAAGCTGGTCCCACTGATCTTGGTATGGGTGTAGTAGATCTGACCTTGACCCATCTGACTCCCAATCACTATCCCCCGTCATTGACCCCAAAACAAAATCCACTCCTGACTGACTGGTCTCTGACTCAGATTCTAAATCTCGACAGTCCTCACAGGCTGAACCCCCATCAGACACCTGCGAAAATCTTTCAGGAGCAGCCAGGTACACAAAACTGTCAGAGGAGAGAAATGCCCCCTCTTCCTGATCAGGACAGGGTTTAGGAAGGGGACTAGGTGGCGTTGATTCCACTAGCGGGGATGGGGGACAGTCCTGTGAGTTTTGTGGTAGCACTGCCACTGCCAGATAAACAAAACTATCAGAAGCAACAACCCCATCTCGGTCTTTATCGTGAAGATCTCCCCTCTCTGATTCTTGTTGTTTTGTAGTTGAGATGGGTAGTGGGGAGGGGGGAGATGATGACAATGATTCGTCTTTTGGGGATGCGCTTACTGAAAGGGAAAAATCCTCTTGTTTTGGGGTACTTGTACATGTAAGTCTTTGATTCACATATGATAGATCCCACTCATGCACAGACATGTCCTTATTAGCAACATCCATCTCAGCTATTGCAAAGGAGTCCCTTGGTGTCTCTAAAATTGGCATCTTTTCTTGGTCAGAGGCTATGGAATCCCTATGAGTGGGCATCAGCTCCACATTGGACACCACCTCACTGCTGTCACCTTCTGCTTCTGTTCCTATTTCAATGAACAAATCAGGACTTTCAAGAGGTACTTGTATAATGTCTTCAATATTTGAATAAGATTCATCAAACTCACAGTCAGTGTTCACCGTATAAAGATTATCTAAGCTTGGAGATGTGTCTTGTTGACATGATGAGGTATGGTCAATAGATAATTCATCATTCACTACCTCTTCCACCTGTTCGTGTTTTGATGATGCTCCACTGTCCAAGTCTGAATCAGTCCCTGTGTTTTCACGGTCAGCTTGTGTTGTATCTGTAGCAGTTATCTCTGCATGGGACATCTGAATTCCACTGGAGTCAGATTCTAGCAAAGGTCCATCTAAAGTGTCTACACTATGTATGGCTATACCATGTTCCTGCTGAGAAGTTATACTTATGTCACTCTCAGGACATAAGCCTAGTGGTATCCCTTCTGAATTTTGGTCCCCGCTTTCGCTTGAGTCACAGCTTTGTGCATGATCAGCATCCTCACTTGACAGGTTTGGATCTATCTGCAAATCAAACAGGTCAGTCTCATAGGAATCTTTATGCTTTACAGAGTCATCACTCTTTGCGGGTTCGACTTCATCCCAATTCTCCTCAAGTTGATCTTCTCTCTCCTCCTCTTCTTCCTCCACTCGAGGTAGGGTATGACATTCTGTCAGGGGCTCAGTGGAAAGAGAAGCAAAGGTTGGCTCAAGCCCAAATGATTCCTCCCCGTCTTCCACCATACACTGTCTCTCCAACTCCAGAAAAAGGTCATCGGACCCTGCCTCCGAGCTTGGGCAAGGAGAAACACTGGCTGTCTGTGAGCCTCCAAAACCTACTGGAGGGGTCAGCAGAGGTCTTTGACTTGACGAAGTCAGCTGTTTTGTCTCCCAGTCCAGCAGCTGAGATTCCTCTTCCTCTACCTCCCAGGAAACACTGGTTATTTCATGACTTTCTAGTTTCAATACTGCTTGCCAGTTCCTTTCCTCCATCTCCAAGATATCTTTCTCTTTTGCATTTTCTGGTATTTCTTCTTTATTCTCTTCCTCCTCTATCTCTGCCAAGATTCTACGCTCATCTTCTTCAAAGCATAGTTCTGAAGCAGTTCGCTCTCGTAGTTCTGCAGTAGTTAGGGACCACCCCAACAGGCCCTCCTCACCCCCCTCTTGGCTAAGGCACGGAGAGAGGGGTAGGCCATCGTAACTTAGCCTCTCTCCCTCTTGCAGAAATGGTGAGGGAGGATCCAGCAGGTACATTGACTCCTCTTCAAGGTCACTGTCCTCTCCAAGAAGAGGAGGCAAAGGTGGCAGAATCGGCAAGTTGTGAAGTACTCCTCCGCGGCCCAGTGACCTCTTAGAACCTTTTATACTGCGAGGCCAGGTACGGGCTTTAGTGGGTGGGCAAAACACAGGTTTTGGGGGTATCAGTGGAGCAGTATCCTGATCGTGTTCCAAGAGTGGCGAGTCCCGCTCAGAATCGGATGATTTAGTTGCGGTTATATCCCAATGACGTGGCTGTTCCTCCGAAACACTTCTTACACAAAGTGGAGGCGCCACAGTTGGCTTGCTTTTCTCAGATTGTCTATTAACATTAGGGCTGAGTTGAGGAGAGCTAGGAATATCTTGTTTGGTTTGTATAACTGGAATTGTCTGGGAAGGTGCTTGCTCTTTAGACGATGGCAGTGCAGGTGTGGGTTTAATTTGTTTTGGGTGATGAGGCTGAAGCTGGGGAGATTGTTTCTGCCTGACAGAAAGGGGTGGGCGGGCAGACATGGGGCTCATAGATGGAGTAATGACTGGAGAGCAAGAGGCTGGATTAGTTTGAGGACCAACAGAGGAGACAGGAGAGGGACTGTATAGTGGAAGGGGTGGGGTGGAAGAGGCTGGGGTAGCCAGTAGAGAGGGTAGTGGATGGAGAGGAGAAACTGGAATCCCTGCTCCAGACAAACGCTTCTCTCCTCCCTCTGCAGGTGAAAGCTCCAGCCGCTCAGCAAACTCGGGGTAGGTTGGAGGCATAAATGCTTTCCAAGAGCGCCTATTTGGATTGTCTTTTTTGTCGCTGCCATGATGTCGTCTTTTGGTGACTACAGCTGCCCCAACAGCAGCAGAGTTTGATGCAGGAATTATAACGCTTGAGCCAACTGCTCCAACAGATGGCATGCTTTGAGGGTCGCCAGTCAACTTAAGAGCATCAAAAATGACCCTCTCATCCAACCTTTTAACACCTCCATCAGCCGGTGCTCGTGCCACAAACACTCCTCCAATGTCAGCCCCTATTGTCCCATTACTGGAAAGAGTACTTCCTTCACCTCCAGAGCCCAACGTGCTTCGAGAGGGCTGACTAATCTTGGAGCCTTGGTCAATTTGCTCATTAATGCGCATGGTGTCGTATATGGAGCGCTGTGGCACGTAACAGTCCTCAATGTAGGCCTCCTCATCATCGCCCTTCCCAAGACACTGTGGGTTCTGCCGCAAGCAGTCTGGTCGACTAAGAGGCTTCCCCATCCTGTGCTCAGGGTGCCAGGACGGGGCAGATGCTTGCACAAAAGTGTTGGTATGCTGCTCGAATAATTAGCTCGAGTCTTTGACCCTCACTTATTTATAACAGGCATTGATGTACAACATCTTTAGGTAAAAAAGTTCTCATGCTTACAATCCAGGAAAAATATCCAGAGACATTTAAGTCCTAAGAGTTTATGGCTCCAAAAACAATATTGTTACTGACTGCATCCTGCTGGAGCACATCAGACAAAAAAGGCTCATTTAAACTGATGTACGTTTCCAGCAACATCTTAATCAGCTCATTTGTTTTTGAGCATGGTGCAAATAAGGGAAGCAGCAGTTTCATGGCCCAGTACAGAGTGATATCACACTGGTAACATCCATTTTTTTTAAATTCAATATTCTGTTCCCTTCCTTCAAAACACATTCAACAGAGTCCTTTCTCCAACTTCCTTGCAAAGACTTCCGTTGACTCTCCCAGTCTTTGCCACAACAGGAAAATCAGAAAGGGGTCTGAGCCACTTAAGCAGCCTCTGAGAGAAGCTGCCAAAGCAGTGCAAGTCTCCTTTTAAGGTGAGAACTCTACAGTCTGTTGCATAAAAACACAGCATGCGAGACAAATGCAAAATGTCCATCAAGTGATTTTGTCTCGCATCTTACCGTTGTTTCCAGCACATCTTCCTACGCTCTTAATAATAATCCAGGCATGAGTCAGTTTAGCAATTGGAAAAACGACTTAACAACTTACAGAAGGTCAGTCAATTGCTAGTATGAAAGGAAGTTTCATAACAGTACAACAGACTCACACTTCAGACAGTCTCATCCCTTTATCTATGTCCTTCTTCTTTTAATCCAATAATGAAACATTAATAGAGCCCGTCTGGAAGTGCAGCCCAAATCAAAGCCCAAATGTGAAATCCTTCATCCTCTTCATTTATTGTCTCCTCCTCTGTAGTGGTGGCATCTAGGCACTCTAGGTGAATGAAATCCAATATGCTCTTCATGGCTTGTCCTTTTTTCATCGAACAAAAACAAGAACAAAAGGGGCCATCATTCCTTTTTGTGCTATTCCCTTTTATATTCCTTTCATCTAGACCTCCGGGGAAACTCTGCAAATCCAAATGGTAGCCATGTCCAGGAGGCTTGAGGTGAGGGTGGGAGTGAGAACCACTCGAGAAGACGAGGGCGAGGGCTTCAGCCGGAGAAGCGTGGAGAGTCGCGGGACTATATCCAGAGGGCAGAGACCCAGACAGAACACCAAAGCTCCGAATGCTGCCTTTCCACTCGGGGGCACTCTGCTTCTCAGACGATCCCCAGACACACTCCTCTTCTGTCTTTCAATCTTCCTCTTTCTTTCTCTACACTCTACTTTGTGCACAAGAGAACCACAAGCTCCATGCAGGCTTCCAGTTTTTCCTCCTTGTTCTTTTCTTTTCTTCTTGTGCAGAGTCTCTCTCCTTCTTTCATTCGCTCACACTCTCTTTCTCACTCTGTTCTCAGGCCACTGCTCTACTGAAATGGTTTGCAGCTGCTAAAAAAATCTCCCACTTTTCCTCGCTCTCTCTCTCTCCCTTCCTCCCTCCCTCTGTGCCTGCCTTACTCACTCATTCGCTCACTCACTCACTCTCTCCCTCCCTCCCTCTCTCCCTCTCACTCATTCGCTCGCATGCTCTCACCTCCCTCACTCTCTTTCTCTCACTCTGTTTTTGTTTGAATCCAGCTCCGTTTGTTCTGTTTCCTGCTCTGGTATTAAAACACAGGAAGTGCTCCAATCATGCCGGTTTCCTCTTCCAAAAAAATCCAGCCAGCCTAAGCTGGGAAAGGGAGCTGGAGATAAAGCTGTTGGGAGGAGGGGCCAGTGTGCCAGAGGGAGTGACTAAACCAGGGATTGTATGTGTTTCTGCAAAATCGCAGGATAACATGAGCAGATTGGCTCCTACTAAGCACTATATAAAAGCAGTGCAATTGCGCAGAGCAAAGTATTTCCGGTTACATGTTTTTTAAACCCTTTGCAAAAATGACTGCAGCATTTATAGCTCTATGATTGAAAGAACAAGCTTATAACATGTTAAGATATTTCATAAATAGTCATGATACTAGTAGAGAAAAGTTCTTATACAAAACCAAATTCTAAAAAAGCAAGGAACAAAATGAACAACAAAAATACTGGAGGGAGAAAAAAAAACAATGGTAGTAGTGGGAAGGTTGTGCTTTGCTAGCATAAAAGCATAAAAACAGAGTTATCAATAAGACTTTTTTTAACATCCATAATACATGTATGCATAAGTAGTCATTCTCTTTCTCTCTCTTCCTCTCTTTCTCTATTCCCTCTTCTCCCTTTCGCCCCAGACAACCACCCTGTTATTGCATAAAACAATGCTGGAGGACACACAAAAGTCTGCGATATTCACAGGCCCCACTTGTGCATTCTCGTCTCCTGCTCGTCTGAAACTCTATCCAGCCATGAACAGAGAGGGTGTGTGTGTGTGTGTGTGTGTGTGTGTGTATAGTGGTGGTGGTGGTAGGGGGGGATAGGTTGGGGCCACCGACAAGGGGCTTCAGGATGCTTTACAATTAAAATAAATAGACCCTAAAGCCAGAGAAGTACACAGAGAATGATGGTGGCTGCAGCAGCAGCAGCAAGTGAAAAACATGTGGACTGATTGCTATCTTCATGCTTGTTTTGCCTCCTCTCTTCTCAGATCATTCCTGCCATGCCATGCTTTATTTCCTTTATTGCCTGGATCTCCCTTCTTTCTACCCATGCCTTCCCTTATTCGGCTGGTTCTGCAGTTCATGCGAGGAACTCTGGCAGAGAGCAGTCACTGAACTAACGCATGCCTGCCTGCCTGCCCTCCTACTCACTCTGTGAGTCCCAAACACACACACACCACACGCAAACACACAGTTGTTCTGTGGACCAACACACTGCCCGTGGCCTGCATGTCAAACAAGCTAAATACGCTAAACTCTCTCTCTCTCTCTCTGTCAGTAGAGTTGCAGCTGTCATGCCTGCGTCCAAGACAAACCTCCCTATAGAAACAAAAGAGGTTTGTCTGTCTCCCGCCCCCGCCTTTTTTTCTTTCCCCTTCACTGTCCACTCAAATTTAACAGACATTCAACAGCCATCATTTTGCCCTCTATGATTTGATCAAACTACATATACTCACATCTCGCCAAAGGGTGAAACCTGATTCGGGATTTGGTGATTTGGACGTGATATGATTACAAAGGTTTTAGGAGAGTTTTTCTTTTTGTTTGCTTTTCTCTCACAGATTAATCCTGGATTAAAAATTTGGATAGTAAAAAGTATCTATTTTGCATAATCTACATATAGTTTTCTGAGTGATGTCAAATAAAGCATTTGGAAGATTTATTGATTTCATATTTGTTAAAGAGCTGTAAGAGTGGAGAATCTAGTGAACTAGACAAACATTTACAATTATGTATATTTGTAATAGAGCTTTGAGTCTAAAGAACATTTACATGGTTAAAAACAAACATTTACAATGGCTATTTAAACATCTAAAATGTTCTAGATCTCTGTAATAAAGAAAAGGGTTGTTCTAAGGCCTTTTTTCAAATAATCCTTTGTGTGGCACCTCAATTTTTAAAAGTGTAGTAGTGCAACACCAAGTTTAATCTTCGTATGGTCCATTTAACTTTCTTTGTTTAGTTAACAAAAATTCAGTTGCTGACCCTGCAGTCTGCCAATCCATCCCCCCCTTTTCCCTCCATCAGTAAGAGGCTGATTTGGCCAGTCGCAGCTAGTTAAAGAGTCACAGCCCTTACTCAGACAGGAAGAGGGAGGGCTTCAGCTCCAAAATCCCCTAAACACACTCTGACTGGCAAAGAGTGTAGCCAGTTTAGAGAAACCGCTCCATAAAGATTAATAGCTGTTAAGCTGGAGTAAGAGGGCGGAGTTAGAGAGTGCGATTGGCTTCACAGGACAGTTTGCTTGTTTGCTTTAAGAACAGCACCTGTTGATCCTCCATCTCTTTCTACTGGCCGCCTGATCACACCCTGTACTTACTGCCTTCTTACTGTCTACAGTGAAAGAAACTCATAATCATACTGTTTATCTCTATATCTTCCTTCCCTTCATCTCTCTAAAGCTCTCTCTCTCTCTCTCTCTCCCTCGCTGCGTTCTCCAGGTGGTAACTAGGCAGCACAGGCGCTCGCCCACCCTCTTTTTCTCCGTCTCAGCAGTAGTTTTATTATTAACCAGCAGGCTCTACCTGGGTCCCTCAATGTGTGCATTGTTCTTCACTGCACGAGACACAAAGACACACACAGCAGAACTGGGAGCTGTGCAGCTCAGCTGCAGACTAAAAGAGTCTGCTCTTTTCTCAGTAAACTTCATCAATAAAACCACAGCATGTGATTAAATTAAACACACACACAGGTCAAAACTGATATTAAGTGCTTTCTCACAATTAGTCATGTACAAAAAGAGATATGTTTAAAAATCAGAACATTAAAAAAAAAAAAATCCTCAATTTCTACAATGAACATCAAATGTCCATATGTTTAAAGATGTTTAAAGAGAAAAAGATTCATAGGCCGTCATATGTTTTTTACTTCACTGTAAATATATTAAAAAATAAGCGGATTAGATCAACTTTTAATGCCAAGTTGTCCTGACCTGGTGCTCCAGCTCCTGGATTTGTGTCTCTTATTTATTTCAGTTGGTGAGCTAATTGAGAGCAGCTAAGAAGGGAAAAGTGGGCTATGCTATGGAATGCCACAGTAATTCACAACAGCTGAAACAATACCAGGCGATGGGAGCAGTACAGAAGTCCACTGCTCCACACACTCACACACACACACACACACACACACACCTCATTCAAACCGCACCAGTCAGCTAGCTGAGAGTTAGATGAGATCTAATTCAAAGAAATTAAGTCATCAGCTTACACCGATTATGCTGTCGCAACCTACTAACATGCTTTTATATGAAATATGCAAGCAAATACAGGTAAAACAAGGGTTTCCTTAGACCATTTCATAGCTGGTGGCCAAAGTGAGCCAATGACTGCACTAGTGTATATTGCTAATATTTAACCCATTAACAGTGATAGTAATATCTACATGCCAAAATGAATGTCAACGGATAGCATTATGCATTTCTTTATTGATTATTAAATGTTTTCTCAGGGGCCAGCTTGGGAATGCCCATACCTGTACAAATTGTGAGGTGTTATCTTGTGAATATGTCATAGAAGGCATTACTACCCACAGTGAACAGTGGAGTGTGGTAATGATTGTGATGGCAGCCTCTGGAAAAAAGTGTCTGTATGCAAATATAAGCAATTACACACTTAAATCACATCCACATTCAATGCAGACCCAACACACATATCCCACAGGCCAGAGCCGTGTTCTTTAGCTTCCATGGGACATAATAAAAGTCATGTGACACAGCAATAGTTTGGCTTGTTAGTATATATAATTCAATTATTGCAGAACTACAGCAGACATGCCAATAGACACAAAACATAGTGATTTCAGTAGGCAATTGAAAAATGGGACACTCTTATAGACAATTACTGTTTATTCTGTTTCAGCATTCTTTAAAGCACGAGTGCAGTTAAAGTTCAGTCTATCCCCACAGGAGCAGAGACAGTTTTCAGTAAATGCTGTAAACAACTATTTTAAGTAACTGTTAGTCCATGAGAAGACGAGTTAAAGGGAAGCCCTGGGGGTTTGGATGGGGGAAGAACCGGCTTTATCCTACAGGAACAGATAAGAACAAAGAGAAAGCAGAAAGACAGACTGACAGAAATAGGGAGGCACGCAAAAACAAGAGATAGAAAGAGCGTGTAAAACAGCTGAGATGCTCTGGTCTTAGCATTATCTTTTACAAACTTGAAACAAATGTTAAGTTTAGAATATTTAAACTAAAAACACTAATTAATGAATTAATGTATACAATAATTAATACAAAAAAGTTATTGTAACAGGCCTAGGTTGCAAATTAATGTAACAACCGAAAGCAGATAAAACAGTTTAAGATAAAATCCTAAAATAATACACAAACTGTGCAAAATTATTACTGTATCCAAGCCGACAAATTATTAATGGGACATGCGAATCCAAATGTTTTAAATGTGAGTATAAATGAGGCCAGGGTGAGGACAGTATGGAGTGCAGCGCTTGATTTAGAAGCTATTCCCTCTCCTAACCAGCCCTGTCCAGGAATGCCCAGTTGGACAGGGTCCCCTCTCTGTGCTACAAGGGGACAGAGGGCACGGGAATTTAAGGAAGACCGCCACACCCTGTGTGTGTGTGTGTGAGGGTCTGTGGGTGGGTAGACAGCTGAAATTCCAAACGCTCTGAACAGCCTGGAATTAGAAATATCCTCCCACACAGACCTGTAGGCACACTCCCTGCACACACACACACACACACCTACTGCCACTACATTAGAGCCCACAGCACTGGCATGATTTAAAGAGTGAGAGACTAAGAGAAGAGATAGCAAGACGGAGTTATACGCAAGGCAAGAAATGTAAGCACATGTTTAGTCAAAAGAGTCATGCGTTGTGTTCCACATGGTTCTCTAATCACCATCACAGCACTGGAAAGTACCAGGAGTATATATATATATGGAACACTAATATAGGAAATGATGGAGCTAATGAAAAGTAAACAATTTCTTAGAATGATGCTCGTAAGAACACTGTGGGTTTTTATATTGGATATTTTCTACAAAATCTACAGAAACTAGAGATGCTCTGGGAATCTGAGAATTCAGGGATGATGTAAATGTCTGTAAATAGTTTGAATGTGATTCAGATGCATAAAACATTTATAAGATACAGGAATTGGGTCTGAACTAACACCAGTTCTCTTATAGTATAATGCTGTTTTACATTTTAATGTAATTTCAAATTTTAAAGAAATGCAAGAAATGTGTATGTATCTATGTCCTTGATAGAAGCGTTTTTGTTTGTTGGAGTAAAAATCAAAAATCTTCATATTTTATTAAATCTAAATATTTTTTATTTCCCCCTATAAATAAAATCCCAATATTTTAGTAGCACAATAGAACAGCATTGCCTGAACATTCCTACCTTCTATAACACAATACATTTGTTAATTACTACAGTTTAAAATAATCTACTAATAATAAACATCTATCCTCTGTATTCCCTTCTCATGCTCTCTGGATTTAACCTGTACCAACATAAAATGAGTCAACAAACAAAATCTGGGCAATGTGGACCCCTAATTTATTTTTATTTTTTTAAATAAAAAAAAACAACTACATTTGCTGTCAGTTCCAGAACTATGAGTTTTTTTCATTGTTATAGATGTTTTATGTTTAATTTAGTTTAGCCTTAATATAATGATTTAAGTTTGTTTATATTTATTTTTTTATATTTTTAGCATCCTTAATAATTAATTTAATTTATTTTTTTGGTTTTATTTGTCCAGTTTTAGTGTATTATTGGTATGCATGTGGAGATTCACATTAATAATTAGTGCACTAGTAAACCGCATAGTAGTTATGTCAATGATTTTGAAACATTAAATACATTTAATATATTGTTTAAAAAAATTAAACAATTACTGAAAAATGACTGAAGCCTAAACGTTAACTGTTCAGTGATGTTTTGGATATAGCTGGTGTACATCTCAGTGACTGAAAACCCAAGTGTGAATCCACCCTCCCCAACACCCCCCGCCCGATAATTCCCACAGCATCTCAGCTTTCAGAAGTGCGATCAGTATTCAGAAGTTAAACAATGAGAGTGACTAATCTGACACCTTCTTCACCCACCCGACCATGCTGGACTGCTAGACACCCCCATCACAAACACAAGCTCATTAACACAAACACAAGCTCTTCGTCTCTTTTGTGTCTTGCATACAAACACTGCACATACACACACACACACATACACACACACACACACACACACACAGGCGCGCACACACAAGTCTTGCTCATTTGGGTTGATCCTGCCTCCCCCTCTCTAAAATCAGCAATGACATCATTACTTTGGATTGGATGTCTATGAAATGGAGTCTGGCTTGCAGGAGAGGAGGGGGAGAGTGGTCCCTTTTTTTCAGGGCAGACAGGCACTCTGGCTCTCCAAATTACCCTCACACGTTTCATTAGTAAGTGGGACGGGGGGGTGGGGAAAGGGGAGACGAATCGGGGGGACTGGGGTGAAGGGGGTTCATACAGAGAGCAGCCTAGCTTGTGTGTGTGTGAGAAAAGGGCCCAGAGAAGATGGAAAAACTGTGTAGACAGCCAAGCAGGATGAAAGAAGATCTCAATGAAGTCTTAGCTAGCATTCTCTTCATCCCTCTCCCTCTGTCTCTCTAACTAATGTGAGAGACCCCATTCCAGAGCTTCCTAAAAATACCCCCGTGCACATATACACACACAAACACAGACACACTCTGTCTGTCCATGTTCTACACACAGTGATCGTTTGGTTTCCACAATGACTGCCTTTTCTTCTGTATTGATCCAGCACACAGATGTGTCCTGCCACATTCTTATTCTGCTACGCCTTTTCCTTCACGCTATTCAGGCTTACAGCAGCCTCCCTTTCTTTATGTCTCTCTCTCTCTCTCTGCACCCCTGCACCCCTTTATCCTGCTGTAATACAGCCCTCAGGCCTGCTGGGGAGAGAGAAATAGAGAGAGAGGGACAGAGAGGGAGACGGAGAGAGAGAGAGAGGGAGAGACAGAAGGTGGGGGCGGATGGGCAGCGCTGTGTACTGTATATGACCACGTTATTAATAGGGGGTGGTAAATCTGAACCATCTTGGACAGTAGCACTTTCAAACAAAGACTGGGGGTAGAGTGCAGAATAAGAGTAACTGCATTATTATGCTATTAGGTTATTAGTGGCATAACTTATCTTAACTCTTTAATATCATCCTCAAAAGCAATAAAATATTTTATTTTTTGTATATTTTGTTTGTTTTTGAGACCCTAGGTTTTGAAATATAAACTTCCATCAAATGTTTGAGATAACGCAAGTGGTAAAATCAGAACCGTATGCACAAATACAAAATAATAATTCTAATAATAATAAAGCATGTTTTGTAGAAAGTTATATTTACTCTGCTTTTTAAAACCTCTGACACTTTGATTTTCTGAAAATAATATGCTAACCTTTAAAACTCCAGATGAGAATCAGGTTGAGTTTAATACCTTTAATATATACTCTATCAACTGGTTGAGCAGACATTGAAGAGTTAAAATGACAATAATACTTATTTTATCCAAATAAAATATTGCACAATACATCATCCAAAAAAACATCAGTTATCACGACAGGCCTACCGCAGAAGGTGGGAAAGTAAAAATGAAGACAATAGCAAAAACTCTACAATAAGTAGAAGACAAACATAAAAGGAAAAGAAGACAGTCCTGCCAAAGCACAGTTTGCAGTTAAGGACAACGCTTACTGTGAAAAACACTCTGTGCCGTTCTAATCATTAACGGGTAAATTTCCAGATAAGCGCGACAAGCTGCCAGCGAATTTTGTGCCGAGCCAAGTTGGGCGAGTCAGTGCTGGTCTGATGTAGAGACAGTGGGAGCAGAGACTGTTCCTGTGATTAGTTCTGCTCTCAGATTTAGCTCAGTGTCCATCACCACACTGACAGGTCTAATGAGCTCTCAGACCCGTCTCAGAACAGCGGGGGGGACGAGTGCTGCTCCTGGAGAACATTTCACAGCCAGAGCAAATGGATGGACGACGTGTTTCTGCACAATGCTACCTCCCAGTGACAGTGACTCAGCAAGGTGAGCTCTGCAACACTCACACTCACTCAAACACACACTCACTCAAACACACACACACACGCAGAACAAAATCCCTGAATCACTCTCTCCTACTCCAAGAACCTCTCTCAACCCCAGTCCTCCACATCATTCATTTCCTGTTATACACCCACACTCGCTACCAGCCTCAACTGTGCCTCGTTCTCTCCCTCCCTCCCTTGTTCCCTTTCATTCCACACTCTGGAGGCACGTGAGTAAGCGCAGAAGAGGGAACGATACATCATCAGACAGACAAACTATAAATACAAGTACAAGCCAAGCCAGGGAGATGCTGGGGAGCTGTTGGGAGGTCACCATTGATCAGCCTGGGGGTGAAAGGGGGTTGAAGTGAGGTGGGAGAAAGGTGGAGTTGTAGGAAAAAGACAAACTGGAGAAGCTTTCTCAGCTGCAGAGACACCGGAGTAACTAACTGTGTCATGTTGTTTTTCTCTGCTCCTTCCTCACCACCACCTTCACCACTACATCCTCCTCCTCCTCCTCCTCCACCTCCACCTCCTCCTTACAGAGAATGAGCATGCCGGGACAAGAGCCCAGATGGGGGCTGGCGGCTGGAGCCGATTTAGCGAGGCGAGCTGTGATCCACAGATGCTTGTATCGCCTCTCCACAGCCCTCGCACACTTGTCTAGCCTCGCTCGCCCCGTCTCTCTTGCCACACATACACAGCCTCTCAATGATCAGCTGCTCAGAGACAGTGTACAGTATAATTTATACCAAATTACAGGTCTTGACTGAGTTCATTTAGATTCAAATTAGGCTGGCTGGTAGACCAAACCTCTCCAATTCGCTCAAGGTAGCGAAGAGAAAAGAAAAATCACACAAAACTTGCAAAGCAAGGCTACTTTCAAATTGCTTTCCAACTCCTTCCTCCGCATGAGTCATTAGCTGCAGACTCTTATGTGCTCAAAGGAATTCCAAATATGAACTACTGTTCCAAGCCACAATTACAGAATCTGTCATCCAATACAAAAAGACACAGATGCTTTAGTTTGATGAAAAGACTATTCTTTCCTCTTACCTTAAACTCTTGAAGCTGTTGCTTGATCACCTCCACTTCTGACCCCACAACGCCCTGTGCATTCACCCCATCCTCTCCCAGGTCCAGCAGGCCTTGGAGCTCCGTGAGGCGAGCGTAGAACTCTCTCACCCGCTCCTCAGCTGCCTCTATGAGGGCCAATCGACCCTGGCCCCTTTCAGCAAGCTTCCCCGCTTGTCTGTTTAGTGCCTCAGTTTCCCTTCTGAGGGCCAGGAGGTCTGGAGAGCTGCCCTCTCTGCGCAGCATGGTGGTACATTCGCCCCCATGGCCCTCTAACTCAGTCCGTAAGGTGGCAAGGCGACCTAGGAAGCTCTTTACTGCCTCGGCCTGTGAAGCCAGAGAATCCACATCTCGCCCTACAGGGCTTAAACTGTCCAGTTCATCATCCAGGTCAGCTAGCCGGGAGAATACATCACGGACACTGGACTGAACCTCCCCAACGCCTTGCAGTCGAGACTCCAGGGACGTGCAGCATTGCTCAATCTGTGGAACAGATAGAGAAACAAGACATAATTTAGAGTCCATCTGTATTACTGTAGCTATACATATTTGGAAAAGCATCTCACATTTGAACTGACAGGGAAGAGTTAGTGTGTTTTCATTTGACTCAGACTCACACATGCTGAGACACAAACAGTGTCCAAGTTTATAAACAGAAGCTTGTCTACGGTCTCAGATTTGACACACTCCAGAACTTTGGCCATGCACAGACCACTGTGTTCTCACCTTCTCAGTGACTTCACCAAATTCCCTCTCTGTGTCACAAGCTTGATTCACCAACTGCTGTCCTCCATCTCCATTGTCACCTCCTGCCTGCGGCATGTCCTGAACGAGCCCTTGCGCTAGATCTCGCAGATACACAACCTGTGGCTGCAGAGAGTTTAGCAACTCCTGTTGGCTGCGGAGCCGCTCCAGACTCTTATTGCTGCAAGCCTGTGGACCCAGTGCCTCCTGGACTTCCAGCTGATGTTTTGCTGCCTCTAGCCTTCTCTCAACTGCTTGCCTGCCTTCCTCAAATTCCTTCAGTCTGCTGCCCAGCTCCTCAAGCTGAGCCGTGCGCCCATGTAACCTCTCAGAGAGGCTGTCCACCCTGCGGTTCAGTTGGGCTTTCTCGTCCCTCACCTCCTCTTCACCGGTCCTGCTCTGCTCCAGTAGCTGGTCTGCCGCAGAGTTCAGATTCTCCAAAAGGGGACGACGGCGATCCAAGTCCAAGCCTAACTGTCTCCCCTTCTGCAAGGCCTCCTCCAGGGCTGCAGGATCCAGAGAAGGCTGGATCTCTGCTTCCCTCTGTTCACAGTCCGTAACCCAGGGAGCCAGCTCATCCCGGTGTTGTCTGTACTGCTCAGCACGGGACAGCGTCTCCTTAATACGGGCCTGTCTCTCATTGAGGCGTTGGTTCAGGCCTTCCCAGTCCTGTCTCAGGGAACTAAGTCGGGATTGCAAGGCTGATCGTTCATCTCCAGCTGGAAGCGATGCCAGGAGAGATGTGCCCTCAGCTTGGATAAGATCGTAGGACCCGCGCTGCTGGGCCACTCCACGTAGGAGTTCCTCCTGCTGGGAAAGGAGGGTCTGTAGAGCTTCTGGCCAGCAGGGAAGAGGATCATTTGCACCACCTATGCGCTCCCCAGCCTTCTGGTCTAACCAGCTACGAAGCTCCTCAAACATCTGCTGGAACTGCTGTGTACTGGAGAGAGCAGACTGCAGCTGGGAGAGGCCATCCGCTGGAATAAACCAGAGAGATGTACAGAGCATTTTAATGCATATTACGGGATAAAATCATATTACGTTTATGTAGAGGTAAACTAAACTGGAGCCACACTCCAAGAGAAACTCACCTGCTCTTTCCTCCAGGCTGTTCAGTGGACTGCTGACACTCTCCAGTCTCTTCTGTAGCTCATCTCTGAGGTAAGGCTCTGCGACAATAGTGCTGAGTTCTGTACACAGCTGTTCAGCCTGGGCTAACTGGCCTTTCCTCTGCTCCAGTTCCGCACGGATTTCTCCAGTCTCCTGCAACCTGCGGCGCAAAGCCTCAGGCTGGACACTCAGAGAGGCCTGGGCATCTAATCTTTCACCCAGATCAGCAATACTCATAGAGAGTTCCCTCAGCAAGGTCTGGAATCGCTCGCTTGTCCCCTGCGCCTGGTCAATTTTCCCAGAGCGGCCAGAGAGGCGAGAAGTCAGGTCGTCCCACTGCTTGGTTATGGCAGCCAGCTCCTGCTGCACCTCGGCCAGGTCCTTATCACCAGAGCCTTGTTCTCCAGCAGGAGAGAGGATGCCCTCAGCTGCCTGGGTCAGCTGATGAAACTGCGGTCGGCGCGTCTCAAATTCACGCAGCATGAACTGAGAGAGCGTGTAAAAAAAGAAAAGTGGGAAAATTACTGACCAATCAAATTGGACAACAGGATTAATTTCCCAATGTAGAAGTAATCATTTTTTAACCAGTGAAAAAATATTTGTAAAAATATACCTGCACTTGTTGTTTTTGTGTGTTAAGCATGTTTGGGTCAATGCTTAAAGGACCAAGCACACTCATCATCAGTTCCTTCTCTCGTAGCCAGGGGCCAAGCTGATTGGCTGCTGATGCAAAGCTGCCCAGCCTGTCAGCACATGTCTCCAACTCGGTCTGCCTCTGAGCTGCAGTCGTATTTGCTTTCTCCCACCGAGTGTCTAGAAACAGGAACAACTGTGAATGTTGCTGATTAAAACAAACAAAACACCCTGATATGAGTTTTCGTGAAACCACAACAGCAGGAGCTGCATGCTGTGGCACTCATGGCAACATGAAAATTGTGGTCTACCTTGATTGGCAGAGTGTGACTGCAGATAATCATTTTAGAGGAAAGTGCAGAAAGGGCTGCAGGGTGTTAAGATGAAAGGAGAGCTAAGCAATCACTTCTAATTTAGTCGACTTCTGTTCTGGCATCAGATATATAAAAACACATAGACGATCCTGTAAGGAACATGTTCCTGCATTTAGAGCCTCTCAGTGACTCATGTGGCGAACCAGCCTGGCATCCACATTTGGTTTAAATAAAGCACCAGGTCCGTGACCTGGTTCTGCTTTCAGAATGGTTCTGATGCTTTGAGTCAGAGCAAAAATATGACATATTGAGTGGGGACTGAAAGCTCTTACTGGAGCTCGCTGCATCTTTCAGCCTCCCACCAGTTCCTACGACCTACGCAGCACACCACACTTTTATTTGATGTACCACAGGGGCCTTCAACCTTTAAGAACCACAGCCCCCATGCATGTTTTTTTTTCTTTATAGTTATTCTGTGCCCCACAAACAAGTATATAAAACTTGTGTGCGTAATGTTTGAGTTAAGTCTTACAGTATGACTCAAATAAGCAGTGTATCCATGTAACATGATTTAGGATGTAAGGGGTCCTTGTGAGACAGGTTTAATTAAGAGCCACTGGTTCATCATTGCAGTGCAATAATTATAATAACACAACAATTATTCTCTGTGGAGTTACTACTTTATACAAAGTGAGCAGTGTTCTGTCTAAATCCTTCAATGTACTGACCCTGCTTGTCATTTTTACTGACCTATGTCTGTAAGCTGCTGTTTCCAGGTCTCTGCTTCTGGGGAATCTTGGTTTTCTGTTATCAGTTGCTTCAGTGTTTTCTTCAGATCCTCTACCTTCCCAGAGTGCTCTGCGAGTTCCGACAGCAAGGCCTGTGCAGCAGATATATCATGCAGTCAGATTATTGATTATATAACCATTTGGAGTGGCACCAGGAGGCTAGAAAGGCCATGTTCTGCCCAGTCAAATTACAGTCCTTATCCATGCTCTTTTTTCTGTGTTTTACAGGAGCCATTGCATAACATGAAATTCATGTAACCATGTAAGTACTTTAAGCAATTGCCAAACTGTGACTGTCAAAAATCTAATCTTCTGTGCTCACCTTGTTCTCCTGGGCTTGGGCCCGTACCACCTCGGGTCTTGAGGGTGAGCCGGCCTGGCCCTGGGTCAGACTCTGCTCACGAGGTCCCAACCACTGGAGCAGAGTTTCGGTGTCCTGTCTGGCCTTCTGGCGGAGCTCCAGAGAAGCCTGCTGCTTTCCTTGCCTGTCCTGAAGATTCTTACCCAGCTGCTCATACCTGCTGTTCACCTCAGCCACGGCCACCTGGATCTCTGTCAGGTCTGAAGAGAAGAAAGGAAGACAGGGAGAAGGGGAGAGGGAAAAAAGAGAATCACAGAATTACAGAAAGTGACAAACATATTGGGTGAAAATGAATGACAGTGCTTTTCTTTGAGCATGTCCCCAAAAAACTGTAAATGCCAGCATAGCATACCTTATTTAAAATGGATGCTTTACATTGGTCAAATAGGGGCTAGGTGGATTCCAGGTGGGCATGGGCTTCAAAGAGTGATTGTAAATGTTTTTTTTGTTTTTTTTTTACAGGACTCTTAGTTGAGTTTCCCTATCTTTGGTCCAATCACTGACTTCCATATGTGAGGTCAACATGAAACTCGTGGACAAAATGTTCTGGTCCCCAGCTGGGCTGCCCATTCAGACCCCACCATCGGCAGGTTATCTATTTTTCTCCTTTACTTTCTCTACACAATGGCGAAACTTCCTTAGGAGATACTTCTTTAGGAACTCTACAATAGCCTTTTTTATAATATAACAAAAAAAGCCAAATGCACACAGACAAGAGCCGACACACATCATCCTCAATATACTGTGAAAAGCACACTGACAGGGGAGGGCAATGAGATGTGCAGCACATGTTCATCTTGTTCTGGGAAACATGAGTCACAGCGCGGTGGTGAGTGAAAGAATGGAGGCATGATGGATGTAAAGTGCTCTGCAGCATGGGGCATTCCGTGATGCTCAGTGACTGGGGGCCAGAGGAAGCTCACCTTTGCAGGTGTGAATGCCATTGACACTGCTGGAGCTGCCGGCACCATTGAGCTGGGAAACACCTGGGAGAGAGGCACACACTCAGACACTGCTGCTATACACACATGCACGAACACTGTACACACACATAAGGACTTGCACACAGAGCTCAGAGCATTATACCGTACAGACATAAGCTCACACAGGCAAAACATGAAGGACAGTCAAGCAGACATACGCTTCTCTCAATGGAAAGAGAAGATGCTTTTTTTATTTATTTAGTGGACCAAAACTGAATCAATATGTTTTATATTCATTTATAATATAACGCTTCTCTTAATGGAAAGAGAAGATGCTTTTTTTATTTATTTAGTGGACCAAAACTGAATCAATATGTTTTATATTCATTTATAATATAACGCTTCTCTTAATGGAAAGAGAAGATGCTTTTTTTATTTATTTAGTGGACCAAAACTGAATCAATATGTTTTATATTCATTTATAATAAACAGTAACAGATTGTTTCCTAGTTTTCTTTACCCAATTTAGAAATTTCCAATTACAACAATTACTCCCAAATGCTAAGAGTGGGAGGTTGAAGACTAGCAATTCACATACAAGCTAACCAGCTAACCATATTATAACATAATAAAACAGCTACAAGTCCAATAAATGTGCTTTGAGAGGAACCCTAACTGCCAATTCTGTTACATCAGCTAACATATGCCTAGACTGACCAGCATCACAATTGGTGACGAAAAAGGGAGGGCCATTCTTCCCACCCAGGGAGAGAAGGAGGGACAAGTTATATTTTCTGGGAAACTGAACTGATGATCTACTAATAACAGGATTGAAACATATACAGCTATGCCATTGGGACTCCATAATTATAAAATCTTGAACATTAAAAACATTAACTTTCAGACAAGCTGCTCAGTTTTTATGCTGGGAGAAAATTGTCAGGTTGGTGCCTACATACACATTATGTCTGAAAAACAAAATGTTCATCATTTAAGTGTACACAATTAAAACAAAATGTGTTTAAGATTATAAACAAATTAGTCCTGTTAAAGTAAATGCATTAGAACAATAAATAAAACTGCCATTTTTTCAGCATCATTAACATTTTTTCCTAATTACACCCTTCAGACCACCTGTTGTGTGAAACCCAGATGTTACACGGTGTATATTATGACAGAAAAAAGCATCAGTAGCTTTCTTTTTTAAATACAGTTTAAATGGCTTTTAAAACAATGTGTTTATCACATTTAGCAGATTACACTGGACTACTACTATGTAGTTTTTTTGTGAGTGGATACATGTCAAAGCATCACACTAACTGTATGAAGAAGACAATTTACATAAGTGTAAATATAGTCATTTTCATTGTTCATGTCTTTGTGAATCTTGCATTTACATAATGAAAATAATATTACTGAACAAATGAAAGCTAGGGTTGTTGTTTTATAGCGTCTAATGGGCACAGTTTAACAAAAAAAAAAAGGTAAGTGTGTTTACTTGGAAAAAAAAATACTGAAACTAATCCAGTTCATTATTTTAATCGTTTGATACCTCTGGGGCACACAGGTTCAACCAGGCATGTCCAAACCTTTGACAGGTAAAGCTAATTAGATATGATTTACAACCCGTAAGGAAATAACAGAAGTATCTTGCAACAGTTTTAGACCTCTGTAACTTCTGTACTCTCACCAGTCTTGTTGTGTGAAGCAGTGATGCTGATGATCAAGCTCTCCAGCTCCGAGCTGCTTTTGTTCAACTCCTGAACTCGGCCACCCTGGGACTCCCATTCACTTAGCAGGTCCTGAGAGATTGGAAAACCAGCCAAATGCAGGTTTCAGATCAGTACTATTTGCACTTTGAGGATAGTATAGGACAGTGGTATTCAGTCCAGGTTCTGAAACACCACCTGCCCACTTCTTTTTATATATATTCAAATGTGAATGTTAATACAGACATGCTATACTGCAGACCCACCTTGAGCTGCTGTACTCTCCTCTGAAGGCCCTCTGTGTTCTGATTGGGCTCTTTAGCAGGCAGCTGATCCTGCACGGTCTGCAACCACCTGAGGAGGGAGCCAGAGAGCGAGCGAAACTCCACTAACTGCTGCTCACAGCCCTGGATGGCACTCAATCTGTAGAGACGACATTATTAAACAATTAAAGACAATTTAATGGGAGTATGGAATACACATCTTTATTGTTGGTGGCAGAATCACTTTCATTTGAAGTGTCTTCAAGTATTTCTAGAGGCCGTTTTGAAACCGTCTTCCAAGCCACAGCTCCAAAACCTTCCAATGAACACACATAGTTGGCAAGGTTTCATCAGTCTTGCACTCTGCCATTAGAGAAAGGCTACACAGGCGAGTATTTTAAGTGATGGCGACAGCACAGGCCTTTGTGAGGGATGTTTCACAGGGCCAATCTCCCATGCAGTCTTTTACACAGGCAGCACGTCCAGGCTACAGCTTTCCACAGCCAGGGTGAAAGGGCATTTCCACTCAGACAGACTGCAAAACTATGGCCCCTTTGGCAGTTCCATTGCAGATAAATCATTTATTTATCTCCTCTTAAAATCATAAGATACATTCCCTAAGAAATGCATCTTAATGGGGAGTGCTGTCCCTCATTATAAAACAGTCAGGATTTATTGCGTCTGTATGGAAACTGACATGATCCCATTCTATCATTTTTATTACTTCCATGTGTTATATCTCATCAGGAAACACAGACAGTATATGAACAGTATAGAGAGTACCTATGGAATCTATGGAAATTAGGGCATTTTCATACCTGAAAGTCCAGAGCAGAGTCATGTGTATGTTAACATTGTATAAATTATTATTTTGGTTGCACACTAGAGAACATTGCTAAATCCGGTCTTCATTACCTAAAATGGCTGCATCTCCTAAACCACTGATTAGTGTGTAAAGTGATATCAATTTGGGGGGTTGCAAATGTTGTGACTTTAATTATTAATATTAATATATAATATATTAAAAAAATATATTTTTTTCTCCTGTTTTTGTTTAATAGTCTGCCACATCTTCATGTAATAGGTCTAAAAGTCCAAACCATATAAAAAATGGATGGATTTTCACACTGCAAGTAAACCGAACCATGGTTCAATCAATATGGACCAGGACCACCTGTTTTGGATTTTTTATCCACATTAAGCTATTGTCCTAATTTAAACAACTCCAAAGATCTCCTGTCTAGTAATATTCATAGTTATCATTCAACACCTGGTTTGGTAAATCAGTGCTTAATGCTGTTTTATCAGGTTTACTGGTAACAGAATTGAACAAATCTGTATGTTGGCTTGGGGTGCCCTGGAAAAATCTGGAACCAAACTTTGTTCTCCAAACTAGCTCACAATACCTTTACTACTATTCTTCACAATAAGAAATTCCTCTTTCACTTCATTTTTCATGTCTATTCTAATGGGATTTGGAGATTTGATGAGCAAAAGACTAATTGCAGAGAAATGGTGCTTATGTGCCTGAAATACAGTACTCTGTATATAACAAAATCAGTTTTTTTTTATAATTTCCTTCCTTAAGTCGTAAATAATAAATAATAGATCAGGATTTTCAGCAGGGAGATAAAGGGAGTTGCTGCTATTTGTTTTTCCTGATTGCCCAGCACTCACTTATCAGTGACAGTGGCCTCCAGTCTAGTAAACTCCTCCGACACCTCTTTGGTTGAGTCCAGAAGGCTGTGTGCATTGGCAAGTACCCCAGACTGGCTGAGGTCTGTACCAAGCTCCACAAACGACTTCAGTTGACTGGCTTCTTGGGCAAGTTCTGATTTCACCTCCTAAAATGAAAGAATGATAAGATAAATTGAGCTATTCACCATTTACAAGGCAGTTCTAGTCCCACAAGCAACATTTTAATTTTCCATTACCTCTATTGTGCGTCTGTAGTCCTCCATGCTGCACTCTGGCTGCCCTCCTACACTCAG
Organism: Astyanax mexicanus; assembly: GCF_023375975.1. Lineage (NCBI taxonomy): Eukaryota > Metazoa > Chordata > Actinopteri > Characiformes > Acestrorhamphidae > Astyanax > Astyanax mexicanus. Next base: position 47,117,260 of record NC_064410.1, on the reverse strand, counting down.
AGCTCTCTCTCGGCTCTGGGTGAAGCTGTGGAGGTCCATGCTCAGATGCTCAAAGCTCTCCAGCTTGGGCAGAAGCCCTCGCAGTTCAGTCTCATTCTCAGCCTGCTTAGTCTGGGCTGCGGTATAGCGCTGGGCCAGGTCTTGCAGTGCCCCCTGCAGCCCAGAGACGGTTGACGCATCTGCGGATTTCAGCAGCTTGGACACAGAGTCTTGAGTGGCTTCTACACTGCCCTGTCGTGACAATAGTTCCTGCCGCAGTTTCTGTGGGGCGGGGGGTAAAAAAGTCAGTTTAAAATACATTACAATACAATTCAATATCTCCACACATGGCTTGGCAGCTGGACTATGATGAAGGCAAGAAAATATGACTTAATTTAACTATTATTTAAAAATGTGGCACAGCTTAAAAAAAAAGTACCTGATTTTGGGTGAGTGCCTCCTGCACTGCTTGGGCAGTAGGCTGGACTGGTCCAGACGTTAACACTAGACCATCTAGCCATGCCAGCAAAGCTTTAAGCCCCTCCTGAACGCTGACAGACTGAGCAACAGCAGTTTGGAGCTGCTCGGCTCTTTGAGAGACATTCTCTGACAGAGTTTCAAACCGACTCTCAAGAGCAACTGAAAAGGGAATGAAGAATATTACGAAATTATGTTACTGCAATGTATTATTTAAGTGTGTTTATACTAGTTTACACAAATATATAGTAGTTTGGTTTCCCTTGGTTCAGACAAAGCAGTAAAATGATCAACTGTTACATTTTAGTGCTGGTTTGCTTTGTGTTCATCTGATATATTTGCAATTAAACCAACGAGGTGTTAAAGGGGTAAAAAGGTGATGCATATGAAGCATGAATAACAGAAGGCTGTAAGTAGATGTCTTCACATGGTGTGAGTTTCTGTAGGCCCTGCATGATCCACACATCCACATAATTTACAATTGCTCTATTGAGCCTCAGTAAGAGAGTGATCACTACAGTATTTGTTTTAATGAAACCAAAACTGACGAGTAAAGAAACACAGAAATAAACAGGACAGGTGTTTAGCTACCTGTGTTAGAGTTGATGTCTGTTGCTTTAAGTGTGGGGGAATCGTTGGTGCTGGTGAGAGCTTTGCCTGCTTTCTTCACCTTCTCCAACTGCACTGAGCGCTCGGCCAGCTCATCTTGCAGATGCTGAGATTAGATAAAAAAAATGAACTGTTAGAAACTAACCTTTAATACAAGTTTTATTAAGTATATTTAAGCCTTGTAATTAAACAGTAATCTCAAAGCAGATGGTAGCCATCCTCACCTTTACAGCATTCAGTGTGGTCTGTAGTGTCTGTGTGTCTGTCTGCTCTCCGCTGGGTTTGAATATGCTTTGGTTTTTCTCCTGAGCGCTCAGCCATGTGTCCAAAGCACTAGCTTCACACTGGTATTGCTGGTACTGACCCAACAGAGTGGACAGATGGGTGCCAAGGTCTACAGACTGTAACAAGCAGAAAAAAGAGTCAGATTATTTAAGTGAAGATATCTCATGATACAAAAAACATGTAATAAATCAACATCCTGGTTGCCTACCTTGCTTTGTAGCGAATTGTAACGTTGTGTGGCATCTTGCAACTTGTCGCTGACCAGCTGCCTTGTGTCCTCCAGAGCTGGGTCAGTGCCACCTATTCTGTCCAGAGTCCCCTGAACAGAGTCCAGCACCTTCTGACCAGAGATGGACACGAAGCGTAAGTCTGCCTTATGGCAGATCAAATCTTCTGCCAGCTAGAAAAAAATACAACAAGCAAAGACTGTTACACACAAATCCTGAACAAATGAACAGTAAAAATACAGAGAAGTCCACTGATGAGCATTTAAACTATCAGGCAATTAAACCTTCTGTAAAGCAGTTTATTTGATCTGGTTAAGGTTCACATTTGAAATTTGCAGCACAAAGGAAAACACAAAGCTCTCCTAAGAATATTTTGTTTTATTGTATTTAGATATCACTCTTTATCCTGAAATAGGAAATATACAGCTGAAAATAATGTGGTGAGAATTCAGTTGATAAATTGTGGTTTACAGCGCTGTGACAGCATATCTGAGCTGCATAGTGTTGTATAATATAGAGCAATGTATAATATAGTTGTAACACTATAGCCAATATATTGTGATTATTTTTAAGTTTTTTAAAATAGTATAGTCTTATATTATTATATAGTGTTGCTCTTTGCAAAGTATGCAGTTAAGATGAAAAGACTGTAGCCTAGTTTTTAGCCTAGCACTTGCTCACTTTCTCTTATCAGGAAAAGGATAGCTGCTAATTTTCCTATTTTGATTGTGATTATCTGTAGTTTGGTAGTCCGCTAAGGTAGTGTAGCTTGTTTATATAACAACTCAAGACTAAAAAAAAAAAAGTTTTGGAACTGACACTTAATTGTTGGATTATCTATTAAAAAAGTAGACAAATATGTGTCTTAACTATATTTAGTCGAAGTGTTGTTGATTACTGTTACAGAATATAGCTAAAATTATATTAGGGCATAATGAACAGTTTTTCCTTAAGTACAGTGGTGATTACCTTTTTGTGCTCTTCTAGTCTGTGTCTCAGATCTTGTGCATCAGCTTCTCCTTGTGCCATGGAACTGAGCCCCAGTTCACTCTGCTCCAGCCATGTTCCCAAGGTTCCGTGCTCTTGCAAGAACTTGGCAAGCTCGTCTTTGAGGGCTTCTGTCCGCCTCTGTCTGTCCTGGCAGCTCTGGAGGCGTTCCTGGTGCTGGCTCTGCAGCTGGTCTAGCCTGGCACGCAGTCGCTGCTTCTCCTCCGGGGGCACGCTGGAGTCGGGCATCTCTAGCAGAGTGCGAGTGGACTGGGCCACCTGTAGGAGGTGAGCCTGCTGGGTTTGTAACTGCTGTAGCTCAGCCTGGGGAGGGAAATTAAATTAATTAAGACAAATACATAATTAAATAAAATGATTCATTTTTAAATGTTAAGACAGTTGTAGCTCCATCTAAGAGAGTTAATCTGAGTTCTGACCTTCAGCAAATCACTGTGAGAGTTCAGAGCGCCCTCTGGTGTTACAGCAGAGGGAGAGTCTGTAACACATTCCTCTAACGACTTCCTTCTGGACGTGTCTAATGATGACAACTCTCTAAGTAGCTTGTCTATCTGTCCCTGAGTCTCCTGCAGCTCCTCCTCCGCTTTAGCCTGGAAAAGACAAGAAGAAAGAAAATAATTTCAGTAACACAGGTTTCAGGTAAAGCTCAGAGATGGTAATGAAATGAACTGAAGGCTGTATGAAGTTGTTACCCTCTGTGTGTTTTGCTGTACTGTTGTGCTGATGGCAGTGTCCAGTTGTGTCAGTGAGGACTGGGCTGTTTCTGTGACTGTGCTGTACTGTTCCTTCATACGCTTCAGGGCTCCCTGCAGGTTGGCCCTCTCCTCTGGGCTCAGATCATCCCCACGCTCAGCCAGGAACTCCTCCACTGATCGTATCGCCTCAGCCACCCCATCACCTTTGGCCTTAAGATCCTTCTGCACCTCCTAAAGGTTGAAAATCAGTTAAGATGCTTGTTTAGTCACACAGGTAAGTTACACTAATATCTGGGGAAAAAATACTTAAATCACATTAGTCTTTATTTACTTTATTTACATAATAAACTATATTGAACTAAATTGGATGTGGGATGTTAGTAGAGCTGCAACTATTGATTATTTTGTTTATTTCGATTAATCTGATGATAATTTTTTTCGATAAATAATAAAAATAATTTTACATGAGATTTAAAAGGCATTGTAAATTACTGATATATAGTGATTAAATATGTATTCTGTAGTGTTTGGGCACATTTGAAACGCAGACTAAATTTAGTGTAACCTGTACAACTGAGCAATTTACCCATCAACCATTGCGCTTCTGTCCCAAGCACTTTGTGTAATGTGGTAGTGTTATAAATGAATGATTTGTCAACAATAAAATTTGTAGTCGACAAATTTAAATAATCGGCACTGACGATTATATCGACTAATCGTTGCAGACCTATATGTTAATATTAATTAATATTAGCATTAATATAGACGTTATACTAGTGGATATACAGTACATGGTACATTATTATTTCAGAGAACACAGTTTCCAAACTCTATAGCTTATTTATAGAACTTTATATCACTCTAATCCATGCTTGTCATGTTTACCTGCTTCTGACAGTTCTATTTATTCCATAATACTTCTCTACAGGAACGAGACTATAAGCTGTGTGTTAATTTGCACATCAGTGCAATCAATGGACATTTTAAATTAAAGCCTGTGAGCACTAACCATGAGGTATTACTGTTTATAAAATCAACAGCTGGAGACGTATCTCACCTTAAGCTCACTCTGTTTCTGCTGAAGTACGCTCACATCCCCTGAATCTGCTCCCGTTCTCTGACTGGCCAGCAGACCGGCTGCACCAGCCAACCACATGGAGAGTCCTTCGAGCTTCTGCGAGCACTCGGCTTTCTGCTGCTGCACCACCTGAATCCACAAATACAGCAATTTAGCCTTACTTATCTTATATTGGGAGAGCACACCTCTGTGTTCCCTCATCTCCAAAAATGAACATTAAAACATTTCACCCTCTTTAAAACTTAAATTGACTAAGCATAACTAATTTTAATAACTAATTGTTCCACACAACAAATATGCAGTGTTTGAGCAAGATGTATCCAGAGTTTTCACACAAGCAGACGACAAAACAAATTCTTGAAAACAAAGGTCAGTCAAGCAGAGAACAAAAAAGATTTCAGAATAACACACACTTTATCAATCAGATTTTTCCTTTTTCTTTCAAGAAAGAAAGAAAATGGAAAAAAAGGCTTGCTATCATAAATAAAGGCAGCGTTAAAATTTCTAGCCTTTTCCGAGGTAGGCATAAACACTTGTCCTCTGTGGCAATCTGTAAGAGCAAGGCAGAGAGAGTTAATACACACACACGTTATTATCCACACACATGCATCAAGCAAAACAAAGTTTAGCAGTTGGCAAATGTAAGCTGTAGAAAAAGCTGAAAAAGTGGAGCTATGGAGGTGATCAGCTTCTGTGTTAAAAATAATGAATATTAAATGCAGTACTGCATGAGGTAAAATGTCGTTAAATAAGTTACGTTTATTCCTATCGGAGCTTTGATTTACATATATACGTTGGTGTAGCCAATGTTATGGGCAGTGAATTAATGACCACAGCAAAACTGTCTTTTTACTGCTTTTTACTGCTGTTAAAAGCATAAGCACTCAACCAGGTATTTGCAAACCTCTCTCTTCAATGCAGTCTGTCTCTCCTTTTCCCTTTCTCTTTTCTCAAGTTCCCTCTGTTTCTCATGTTGTTCTCGCTCCTCCTCTCTGGCTCGCTGAACTGCGAGGGCCTCAGCTCTGGCATGAGCGCGGCCTGAGGCCTGGTGGAAGGCCCTCTGCAGCTGCTGCAGCTGCCTCAACAGCTGCCTGCTTTGCTCTGGTTCCAGATCCTGCGCACGCTCAGAGATAAACACTTGGATGTCAAATGCCACAGTGCTCACATCAGTGCTGCGTGCTGTAAGATACTCCTCCAGCTCCTGACAACAAAAAAAAGGAAAAGAAAAAAGATTAATTTCCCCAGTTTACTGAGTACAAGGTTGCAGATTGTGACTTTGGAGTGCAAGGTTGATGATTTAACACCTATTAAAGGTGCAATGTAACAGTGCTTTCTCCTCCCTCAACATTAATGGCTGAGGTGCTCTTGAGGAAACGTTCTCTAGGTGCTGAGAGGGCTACTCACTGCTTATAGTGTTGTGGGTTTTATACCAGCATCTGCTAAGCAACTACTGTTAGGCCCTTGAGCAAGGATCTTATGGCTTTAGTGGCTTGAGCAAAAGGCCTTAAAGGAAAACTCGGGTGTAAAACTGACTTTAGGTGTAGTAAAACATGATCAAAAATAACTTAACCACCTCCGCTTTCCTACAGCTTAAGATCCAGTAATTTAGTATGGCTGCTACACTATGCAGAGTCTATGTACAGGGGTTGGACAATGAAACTGAAACACCTGGTTTTAGACCACAACAATTTATTGTCCCGACGGGAGAGTTGAGGTGCACACTGAATTCTGCCGTGATTTGGGCAGCCGTGGTTTTATGTTTTTTGGATACAATCCAGGTAAGCACCCGAACATCCCTTTCAGACAGCTTTCTCTTGTGTCCACAGTTACTCCCGTTGGACGTGGTTCGTCCTTCTTGGTGGTATGCTGACATTACCCTGGATACCGTGGCTCTTGATACATCACAAAGACTTGCTGTCTTGGTCACACTTTTTAAGTTATTAATGCCTCGTTTTCAACGTCAGGGCTCTCCGGATTCCAGCGAGGAGGTGTGGAGATACTTTAAGCCTGGATAACGATGTCAAAAGTGATTTATTGTGGCAAAATATGCCCCGATACAGCCGTGCTGGGCATAAAGTACAAAATTGCTGGATCTCGGAACGCTGTGGGAGGGCGGAGGTGTGCTATTCAACAAAGGTAAAGACTTTTTATCATGTTTTATTACACCCAAAGTCAAATTTACACCGGAGTTCTCTTTTAAGGTTTGAGAAGCTTAAAGGCTTGGGACCAGAAGATTGTTGGTTCAAACACTAGCGAATAAGTGAAGGAGAAGGGCTTTCTCCCCTCTTCAAATTCATGTCTGAGATACCCTTGAACTATTGATTCCCAGGGCACAAAGACAGTTGGCCACTTTACTGGGAGTGTGTTTATACTCTCTATCAAGCAATGGCTGTTAAGCATAAGTAACTCTATTTAAATCAGCAGTCTGACTGAATTTTACCTTGCATTGCTGCAGTCTTTGGGTAAGGTCCACTAATGCCCACTTCTTGCCATCATCCCTTGTTTCTTGCTCCGTCTGAGCTTCAATGTCTTTAAGCCAGTTGAGAAGACTGTCCACTCTTCCACCCAAAGCTCCCAGTTCACTACTCACCGCATCCTAAGAAGAAGAATATTTTCAGATCTTAAAATTAACTGTATTTAATTGCACTACATTTTAACAAACACTTTTAACACACTCTGATAACTGATTAACTGATAATTCTTGCTTACCTTCTGAGCTCCGTACTGTGATTTCATGCCTTGCACAACACTCCGGGAAAGCTCATTTGCAGCATCAAAGGCACGGGATAAACTGCGCTCATCCTTCTCCAGGGCCTTGAGCAACTGAGGCGGCACATCTTCAAGGTTGGAGTTTAGAAGCTGCCTGGATGCTTCAACCTCTTGGTTCACTTGTGGCTCCAAATCACTGAGCTCCAGAGCTACAGTCTGGTTTTGAAGTAAAACAGGAACACATTCATTCAATATCTTACATTATGTTTCATGATAAAATAGAGTGTTGCTAAATCACTGTAACAGAGCCTTGGAGGCACTTACCTCGGTCTGTCTGATGATGTCATCCAGTGCAATGAGACTCCGGCCAACTGATTGTTGCTGGTGCTGTTTGAGACGTACCTCAATGTGCCTCACCATGGAGAGGAGCGCCACAACTTTTTGGTCATGTTCTAGGCACTCTTGGCGAACTAAAGAGGACTGGAGTGAAAAACAGATGAATTAAAACAAAAATCTGTACTAATTATATCATAAAATTCCAATCCACATAGGCTTTCTAGACTCTCAATTGCATACCTTACTAATCTGTGAGGTTGTCGTCAGTTTTTTCTTGGGTTCTTCAACCTCTTCCTCACATACAGGCTCTCTGTATTCTTTATCTTCTACCACCTCCTCCTCCTCCTCTTCTTCTTCCCAGCATTCTGTTGTATCAGACTCAGGGATGTCCTCTGACTGATATGAGGGTCCAGACTCTGTGGTGGACTCGAGAATGGAAGCTTCAGATTTGTCCTCAGTGTCAACAGAAGTGTGCTCTTTAGCCATGTCCTGGCCAAGGTCTGTTCCTGTTTCAGAGCTTGATATATCAGGGTCATTTTGTTCTAAATCAATAGAATCCACTGGAGGCACACTCTTACTGAAATTGTCTTTATTATGATCAGAGATCTCAGTAAGTGTGGTTAGAGACTGCTCATTGACTTTGGGTGTTACTGCAATCTTTTCAGCTTTATTTTCAGTGAGATCGCTCTGTGCTACAGCAGCCGGATTCTTAATTATTGCTTTTGGAGGAAGTGATTTGATGAAATCTGATTTAATACCTTCATAACCCTCAGTAAGAGGAGTATATTGCTGCTCACTGACTTGAGATGTTTTCATTTCCAGCTTTTCATTTTTCTTGTCAAGTGGTTCCTGTTCTGACACTTTTGCTGCTGCATCTCCAACCTTTATATCTAAATCTACAATAGGTACTTGAGTGGTTTCTTTGTTGCCCAAATCCTCCTTTCTGGAAACATCTGATAAAGCTTGAGTCACAGTTTCTGGAGTTATGCCAGGGTCTGTTTCAATGAAATGCTTTTGTGTTGAGTCAGACCCAGGTACAACTTTTTCTTCCAAACCTTTTCCAATTTTTTCTACTAGCTTCGTCGTTTGAGTTTTGGTAGTTGTTTCCTTCGGAAGCACTGTCGGGTCTTTCCTTTCTTTTTTGGGTTTGTCCTGTCCTGTAGTCACATGCCTTTCCTTAGCAGAGAATTGACGCAATGCTTCTAACTCTTCAGCAGCCTGTTTCTCAGTGACCCCGCGCTCAAATACTTTCCTAAGAATACTTTCCTTTGCCTTCATAAGAAGTGCCTCCTTTTCACGCTGAGCTTGGTTAGGCTTTTGAGGTGGTTCAATCCCTTCTTTTTCTAACCTAGTCAATTTCTCTCTTTGAGTTGAGGCATCATCACTATTCTCATCTTCTTTCTTTTCAGATTTTGAAACAGACTGCAAGACTTGCTTGGCTTTTTTATTCTTTTTCTTCTTCTTTTTCTTTGTATCCATTTCCTTTGGAACATCTGCCTCAGAATTGTCTAATGCTTTGTTGTATTCTGTTTTTGATTCATCTTTCATGACTACGTGTTGCATCTGGCTGTCTAATTCATGTTCCGTACTGCTGTGGTCATCCTGCAGAACAGCAATCTTATCCTTTGAAGCCTCAAATCCAGGCATCTTGTTTCCATTTTCACTTGGTTGTCTCTGGACAATAGCACCCATTTCTCCCTGATGCAAATCTACAGGTGGAGGTACAATACTGTCACTTGTTTTAGGTGATTCTGGCAACTCTGCTTTGGCTATTGTCTTTATTTTTACATTCTTTTCAAAAGACTTCTCTTTAGTATGTCCAGTATGTTCAGACTCACTTTCCATTGCAGGCAAAGTCTCCCTCGTACCTGGAAACGGTCTGCTCTCTAAATGGTCTATTTTGGCATCTCCCTTTAGTTTCCCATCTTCCAATGGTTCTTCAACACTGGCTACACTTTTTTCTCTAGTCTTCTCAGTGCTGACTAGAGATAAAGCAGTACTCATATCTGGAGTGTGGAGGACCTCTGGATCTAATTTGTGCTCTCTCTCAAACATCACAACTTCAGAACACTGATCTGTGCCAGCAACTTCTTTTCCAGACTTGTGTTCCAAGTATTCTACTGCAGAAGTCACACTTACATCTGGAGGCTGCAGAACTTCTGAATCTAATTTGCCCCCTCTCTCCAGTATCACGAAATCAGACCTCTGATCTGTGCAAACTGTTTCTTTTCTAGAGTTGCTCTCCAGGACCTCTACAGTGGAAGTGACACTTAAATCTGGAGACTGCAGATTCTCCAAATCTACATGGATCTCTCTATGCACTTTTACATCTTCACCAGATTTTTCATCATTGACTAACACTTTAGTTTCCATCTTTGCTGAATCTCTGTTCATACTTTCTATTTTCTCACATTCATCAACTTTTTGATCACTGGTAAAACCATCATCTACACACGTCTCCTCAATGCAATCAACAGCAGAAGCAATGCCAATTTCTGGAGGCTGCAAAAACTCCAAACTTACTTTGCTCTTGCTCTTCAAATCTCCTTTAGTGGATTTACTATATTTACTGACAACTTCTTCTGCCGTCTTTTGCTCAGTGTCCTTCACCAGTTTGGTTTTGCTCAAATCCTGAGGTGAAGCAGAGCTACTTTCTAGAGGTTCCTGAACCTCCAAACTAACTTCACTCTTGCCCTTCAAACCTCCTTTAGCTGATTTACTATCAATACTGACAAGTTCTTTGGCAGTCTTTTGCTTAGTGCTCTTAACAGGTTTGGCTACAGTTGAATCCTGAGGGGAAGCACTGTCAATATCTAATGGCTGTTGAACCTCCAAACCCACTTTGCTTTTGCCTTTCAAATCACCTTCAATGGATTTACTATCAATAATAACAACTTCCTTCACAGTCTTGTGCTCAGTGTCCATCCCAGGAGTGGCTGAACAAAGACCTTGAGGTGCAGCAATGCCAAAACCTGGAGTTTGTTGAACCTCCAAAACGGCTTTGCTATCACCTTTTTCTATACCTTCAACAACTTCTTTGGCACTTTTGTGATCAGTACACTTTACTGGTATGGCTTTGCTCAAATCCTGAGGTAAAGTAATGTCAATATCTGGAGGCTGTTTAACCTCCAAAAGGATTTTGCTCTCGCTCTTCCCTACTTTGTCAATTGATTTATCATCAATACTAACAACTTCTTTGGCATTCTTGTGCTTAGTGGCCTCTACTAATCCTTCACTCAAATCCTGAGGTGAAGTTCTGCCAATATCTGGGGTCTGTAAAACCTCCAAAACACCTTTGCTCTTGCCCTTCACATCTCTTTCATTTGAATTAGCATCAGTAATCGCCACTCCTTCTGCAGTGCTGTGCTCACTGCCCTTTGCAGGTGTAGCAACACTCATATTCTGAGTTGAAGCAATGCCAGTGACTGGAGGCTGCAGACCTTTCACATCTGCTTTTGTAGTCTTACGTTGAGTGCCATTTACTGGTGTGGCCACATTTAAATCCTGAGGTGGAGCACTGTTATCTGAAGGCTGCAGAACCTCTAAAACAACTTTGCTCTTGCCCTTCTCTAATCTTTCAACGGGTTTATCAAAGCTAACAATTTCTTTTGCTGTCTTATGCTCAGCGCCTTTCAGAGATGCGGCAACGCCCAAATCCTGAGGTGTAACAATGTTAGTACCTGGAGTCCTTTGAACCTCCAGAACAACTCTGCTCTTACCCTTCACATCTGATTCAATGGATTTATCAGCCGTACTAACAACGTCTTCTGCAGTCTTATGCTTAGCGCCCTTTACTGGTGTGGCAATACCTGGCAGAACATCTAAAACAATGTTGCCCTCACCCTTCACATCTGCTTTTGCAGTTTTGTGCTCAGTGCCCTTTACTGGTTTGGCTACACTCAAATCCTTGGGTGAAGCAATCCCAATATCTGCAGGCTGTAGCACCTCCAAAGCTACTTTGCTTCTGCCCTTCACATCTGCTTTTGCAGTCTTATGCTTGGTGTCCTTCACTGGTGTGGCTACACTCAAATCCTGCGATGAAGCAATGCCAACATCTGGAGGCTGTAGAGCCTTCAAAATGCCTTTACTCTTGCCTTTCTCTACTCCTTCAATGGCTTTATCACCAGTGCCAACAACATCTTTGGAAGTCTTGCGGTTCATGTCCTTCACCAATGTGGCTTCGCTTAAATCCTGAGGCAAAGCAATGCCAACAACAGGAGGCTTCAGACCCTTTAAAACAACTTTGCTCTTGCCCTTCACATCTCCCTCAACAGATTTATCAATATTAACGACTTTTGTACTCTTGTTCTCAGTTTCCTTCACTGGTGTAGCTACACTCAAATCCTGTGGTGAAGCAATGCCAACATTTGGAGGCTGTGGAGCCTCCAAAACAGCTTTACTCTTGCCTTTCTCTACTGCTTCACTAGATTTATTATTAACTGTAACAACTTCATTTAAAACCTTGTACTCAGTCCCCTTCTCTGGTGTGGATTCACTGAAATCCCCAGGTGAAGCAATGCCAATAGCAGGAGGCTTAAAACCCCTCAAAACGACTTTACTCTTGCTCGTTACATCACCTTCAATGGATTTATCAATACTAAAACCTTCCTTTGCAATCTTACGTTCAGTTTCCTTTATTGGTGTGACTATACTCAAATCCTGAGGTAAAGCACTGCAAATGGCTTGATCATCAACTTCTTTTGAAGTCTTGTGATCTGTGCCCTTCACATGCGTGGTTAAACTCAAATTTTCAGGTGTCAGATTTTCCATATTTACTTTCACCTTTCTTTCCTTGCCATCTGCTATCTCAGTACTCTCTGTTTGAGTAACAATGTCCGGTTTTGCAGCCTCCAGATCTACTCTGACATCTTTCTGTTGAACATCTAGGAAGTATTTTAAGGCAGCATCCTCCACATCCTCTGCAACTGAGGAATACACTTTTTCACTAAATTCCAACTTCTCTTTGGCCTCCTTTTCTACTTTTACATGTATTTTAGCAGATTGTTCAACAATGTCTGACAGTTCTTTTCCATTCTCCATCTTGGTATGCTCTACAGGAGAAGCAATATCTGTATTCACAGGTATAACCTCTAACCTTTCATCTCTTTCTGTACCCATTCTGGCTTGTTTTTTGTTCTTTCTTTTGACATTCTTTTTCCCTGGCATCTTTTCCCCTCCCTCAGAAGTGGATAAAGCAGTGCCATCTGTTTCATCTTTAGTTTCACAAATTGGATTTGCTTCAAACAAAGATTGCTGTTCTGCTGTATTGGGAAACTGCCCCTTACTCTTCTCTGTAAAGTCTGACAGGGCTTGTGGTTGTGGATAATTTAATTTAGGTGTGATGTCTGAGGCATCCTCTAACCTGTAGCCACTCTCTTTCAGCTTTTGTGTGGCTGTTAATTCAGATTGCATCTGCATTTGGTTGTTTGGGAGTGGGGTAAAGGCAGGTGTGTGGGTAGGGTCATGTTGTTTTCCATCTTCACTTTCAGTCAGAGATACCTGTGGAGTCTGAATCTCACTTGACTCATGCTGCAGTTTCCTATCTTTATGTCTTGTGGGGCCAAAGTCTTTAATGGTCTTTTCTTCTTCGCTTAGTGGACAACGAGTCAGCGTTTCTGATGATACAGGAATATCTTTATGCAAATCCATTGATAAAGTCTCCTTGCCCACTTCATGACCTTGCTCGTCCATGGCTTCTTCAGATGGTGAATGGTGCTGAATAAGCTGTATGTGATCAGGTTTATCAATCTCTAGGATCCCCTCAAAATGTTCTTTAATCATATATGGAGTCTTTTCTGACTCTGAAAGATGTGCATCATGCTCATCACTGCCTTGGTTTGACCCAATCTGGGACATTAGATAATGCTCTTTTCCATCTTGAGACAAACTCAATGTCTTAGGGGTTTCTTCCCCATAAATTGGTTCGTCCACAGGGCCGAAGTTATCCCAAAGATCTGCAGCCATTTCTTCTGTGATGAGCCCCTCTTGAACAGCTTCCTTAAGACCAGACACTTTCTGACCACTAACAGGGTTAATTAGTCCACCTTTCACTAACTGATTCGTTACAATGACTTTGGCCACATCTTTTTCAATAAGACCTTTTTCAACAGCCTCTGGAATGGACAGTCTCTTTCCATCTGTAATATTGATGATTCCTCCAGAATCTGCTTGACTCTGCAACACCCTAAGAGCTGGAATTGGGTCAACTTGTCCAGACTTCACTGCTTCTGGTACTGTCATCATGTCTCCACTTTCTTTGTGTGGAAAGCCTCTAAAAGGTCTCACTTCAAGAAATCGCTGGCCGGTCTCAATATCAATCTTTCCCTTGTTAATAAGCTCAGTGTAAGGAACAACATGAGCACTATGAGGGTCCAAAACACCAGTTCTTAGTTTGGGTGCTTCCATTGCTTTCTCTGCAGTGTCCTCTTCGATGATACCTTGTGAAACAGCTTCAGTCAATGTAAGTCTGCTCTTTGAAGCTGTATCATATATGAAGCCTGCGAATGTCTCAGGGGAGAGTATCTTAGATTCATCTTTCCTCTCACAAGACTTTTCAAAATCTTCCAGCTTTGGCACAAATGACTGGTCAATAAGACCTTTCTGTACTGCATTAGTTACTGTGAGACGAACTCCAGAGCCATGATGCAAAATCCCACCTTCAGCCACCTGCTGCAATAGGATCTGCTCTGCTTCTTCATGACCAATAATGTCCTTCTCAATGGCTTCTTGAAGAGGTAGAGGCTCCTTTGTTTTAGGGTCCACCACACCATCCATCTGTAGCTGCAGTTCAAATTTTGTCTTTGACACAAGTGGATCAGAACTCTTTCCACGACATGACTTCTCTAATGCAAGCAGCTCCTCCTTGTGGTCCTCTTCTACAAGCCCAAGATTTGCTGCAAGGGTCACTGAAACCTTCTTGCCCCTCTGAGGGTCAACGATTCCCCCGGAGACAATCTGGCCCTCAAGGAGACGAACTACTGTGTCAGAGTCCAAAAGTCCTGTCTGAGCAGCATCCTTCAATGATCGGATCTGACCATGTTCCACATCAACAACACCAGCTAGAGTCTTCTCTGACTGGAGAACACTGCTCAGTAAGTCTTCATCTAGCAGGCCTTCTTGCATTACATCTTCAGTGCTCAGTGACTCACAAGTGCCCACATCCAGGAAACCACCAAACAGTCCTGCCTTTGACATTATTTTGACAGCAGTGTGGCCTGGGAGCAGACCCTGTGAAACAGCATCATCTAAAAGTAACTTATTGGCTCCGACAGTCAAAAGACCTCCTTGCGATAACTCATTTGCCATGCGCTGAAGCTCTGCATCTTCACCTTCTTGTTCAACAGACATAGTCATTGTGGTTTTGGAAGAGTCAGATTGATCTGAATTTCTGTCGCTACCTGCTTGATCAGAGGCTTGAAGGCTTTCTTCAGGAATACTGAATGTGACGGTCTTCTCTAAATTTTCCTTTAGAACTGAAACTTCAGAAGCAGCACTCTCTATCCTTACATCGAACAGTTTCTTCAAAGTTGGTGGTTCAGATTCAACTGTCTTTGCCCCCCCAAGCATGGACAGATCTGACTCAGACATCTCAGCTTTAAGAGCATTCTCTGATGCAGCCAGGCCCAGCTCTTTTTCTTGACTCACTTTTGTTTTATCCGATGTACTCAAAGGGTCAGCGATATTCCCTGACTTTTGAAATGAAGGGAGCATTTCAATTTTAGAAACTTTATGTATTGTTTCCACTACTTTTGTGTCTGTATCAGAGCTCTTTACTACACTATTATCAGTTAAGCTTTCTGTTACAGCATCATCAGTTACATCCATTTCGTGTTTCTCTGTATATATTTCAATCTTTCTTTGTTCGATTTCACTTTGTTCTCTTTGTTCTTTGGCAAAGTGTTCCCTACACTGTGGTTTAGGCTCATCTTGTTCTTTTGTTGGTTGACTTGCACTGATAAACTCCAGTAGTTCAGGCTCCAGAAGGACTAGACGTTCTCCTGAGCACGCATTAATGTAGCTGTGTGTCATTATTTGAGAGAGGAGGTGGTGCTTAAATTGACCTTCTGGTCCAATTCCTTCTAAACCAGAAGAACGGTCATGCTGAAGGTAAGGCGGTGAAGAAAAAGGAGAGGACATGGTGGGCAGAAGATCTGGAATGTGTGTTTCTTGTAGGAGCTTTGTTTCTTCTAGTCCCAACATCTTTTCAGCACGGTCTAGAGGAACCACTTGACCACTTTCTGGGCAGTAAATTGCACCAACAGAATGGCGTTTTCTTAAGACTTTGCGGGCAAGCTCCCCTGAGATGGCACCTTGTTGTAAGGCATCAGAGATATAAAGCAGCTCTCCTGACTCTGGCCATAACATGCCCATAAAACCCCAAAGAGCTCCAAGAATGCGTAGAGCCATGCGTGGAGATAAAAGGTCTCTCTGGATGGCCTCATCCAATCCCAGGCGCTCTCCACTAGCAGGGTCTATTATCCCTCCAGCCTGCAACTGTCGAGTTAGCAAGGCACAGGCCAGGTCCTGATCTATAAGGCCATGGCGCACAGCCTCGTCTACCGTCAGTCGATGTCCTGATCGCGGATCAGTGATGCCTCCAGCAAACAGTTGAGCCTCCAGTAATCGAATAGTGATTTGCCGGTCAATGAGGCCCTCTTGAACTGCCCGGAAAATGCCTACCTTCCTGCCTGATCGCAAACAGACTGTTCCCCTCGACTGTTGATTGACCGGCAGCAGACGTAGGCCAGTTTCCTCATTCAAAACACATCGCTGATAGAACTCTGACAGACTCAGCTTTTCTGCTGTGTTGGGATCAATCAGCTCTCTCCGATCCAGGGCAGAATGTAACTTACTGTAAACAGCAACTGAAAGCAGGCCTTGCTCCTTAGCATTTTCAAGACTGAGTATGACATCACTTGAGGCATCTCTAAATGCTCCTGTGCTCAACTGCAACTCCAAAATGCGAAGTGCAACTTGCTGTTTAATGTGACCCACCTCCATAGCAGCAGCCACTGGTATTAGGTGACTTTTTGTGAATTGAGACTGCTGGACAAGTTGAAGGGCAGTCTCTATTTCTAACAATGACTGATAGGCACCTCTGTCAATTAGACCAGAGGCAAGACTCTCTTCTAATGTGATGCTCTGAGGGGAGTCAGGCTGTAACAGACCACCCATTACAAGCTGTGCCTCCAGCAGCACATGGCATGTGTCCAGGTCTAGGAGGCCACGATGTGCTGCCTGGAAAACTGGAAAGGTCTCCATAGTGCCAAGATCAATTACTCCAGCAATAGTCTCAGGCCCCTAAAAAAAGGAAATACATTGTGTAAGTATATGCAAAATCTTAAGGACATTTTCAGAAAAAAAATACAAAAATTGTTTATTGGCTAATCATGCTTTTTTGCTTTTATAAAATAAAACCAAGGTTGTAAAGATCTTAAAGGAAAATACCCACCACCACAGCATGCAAACCTCATAATAATAAAAATAAGTTGGCAATGTGCAGTTTTACAGATTCATTTATGATTCTCTAAATGCCAGCCCTGACTGCATTCCATTCTTTACAAAGCAAATAAAACAGGACCATATAAAAATAAATGAAAACAACATTTTTAAAAAGGCAGTTTAAATACTTTAAATACATTTGTTTGGTTTAAAAGCAACAAGGCAAGAAGCATTTAAATGCTAAAGTATACCAAGCTTTTTTAGAAGTGCAAAAAAAATAAAGAAATAAAATAAAGAAAATAAATGCCTCAGCGTAACGTGCAGGTCAGAAATGAAGCATCGGTAAGAGAGAAAGCGAGCACTACTTACCGTGTGGGGTGGGTCCTTAGACGCACACACACAGACAGGCCGGCCGACGGCTCGGCAGATTGAGGTGCGACAAGGTGAGAAGCTGGATGTTAGCGTTCTGCATGCCACACTCCATCTGCCGGAGAGGCTGCCTGGGACTGACTGGACTCTAACTGCATCCTAACTGCCTGATGCTCCTGTCTGAGGTTTACTGATTTAATACTACTAGATTGATAGAATTACACAAATTGCTTTTAGTACCTGTTCTGAAATGTACACTATACTTGAAGGATTTCACTGCAAAAAGTGATGTGTCTATGCAGGTAAGATCTTCTTCTTGAATGTCATCTAAATATCTAATAATGTTGAAATACCTGTAATAGTATATCAAGATTAAGTAACTTACCTCTAATTTAATTTTACTTGTTTTGAATCATTTTATCTAATAAAAGTGTATTTTTCTAATGGCAGAGGATTTTTGCTTTTATCATGGAACAATGCTTAACCCTTCGATTATCTGTGGGGTCAATTTGACCCTATTCAATGTTTCCATGTCTCAAAAAAAAAAATGAATGACAAATAAAAATTCTGATTCATATTTATTGTCTTTTTTTTATTTGATGAAATAAATTAGTAAAAATAAAAATATGATCTTTCTCCATACTTCCCTTCCCTTTAGGTCTTAACATAGCAACGCAATACTTGTAATACTTATATAATACTAATATAATATTGATAATAATGCCAGAACTACTGATAATTCATTAAATAAACATAAAATAACTTTGCTAACATGTTTAATTATAATAATTTTCTGGGGATTTAAATTGCTGGGATAATATTGACCACAAGAATAAAGAGTGTTAGTAAATCTGAGGATAGCAAGAAAGTTAAAAATGTTGAATGATCTGCCAGTGCAATAAGACACTTTCAGTAGAAAAAATTACTTAAAACAAGTATAATTATTAATTTTGTTTTTATAAACATTTAAACTAAAATATATTGGATATTTAGGCTAGATTTATGAGAATTAACTTCCTAATTGTTTATATATAGTGTGTTCTTGTTCCTGTTGTTTAGTTAAGTATGTGACTTCAGACTTACCCATTAGTGAATAGTAAACTCTTGATGTTTACCATCATAACTTTACTTAACTGAAATTTACTCACTATACACTCACTATACACTCACTATACACTCACTATACACTCACTATACACTCATACTGAATAAACTATACAATCATACTAACTGAACTTTATCTTAAAACCTCTCTCATCTCAAACGTTATCTGTCCCGGCAGCTGTTAGTGATTTTGAAGCAAAATGCTGATTAAGTTTCACACAGTATTACTGTTTTAAAGACAAAGACTAAAAACAGACAGTTTCACAAACACATCACACACTCACACACACACACGCAAATGCGTGTACACAGCAGTGACCTGGACACATCATGCTCAAACACATGTGGATATGCATAGCTGCCCTCTGGTGCTCAAACTCTCAAACTACATCAATCTGTATAAACACTATTTACTGCTACCCTTAGTAGTGTACCTTAATAAAAAAAACATAGTCACACCTGTTCACACACCATACCATTAACAGACTCACTTATACATACACACACACACACACACACACACACACACACACACACACACACACACACACACACTCATACATCACCTCTTATGTACACAAACACAGTACTGATCTCTGTATGTATGGTTATACGTTATTAAAAAATCCAGTATGTGGTTATGGATTTCAGTGACAGAATATGTGTCTTTACTATGTGCAGGATTTGATATACTCGTGAAACAATTAGGACATCCCATGAAACTATGTGTATTTTGCCATATTTAAGCACACAGACATTTGATATGAATTTAACTACAGCTCTTGAAGAAAAAAATTAAGAGACCACTTAAAAATGATGAGTTTCTTTGATTTTACCAAATTAAAAAACCTCTGGAATATAATTAGGAGGACGATGGATGATCACAGCCATCAAACCAAGCTGCTTGTATTTCTGCACTAGGAGTGGCATGAATTTATCCAAAAGCAGCATGTAAGACTGGTGGAGGAGAACATGCCAAGATGGTTAAAAACGAATAAAAAAAAAAACAGGGTTATTCCACCAAATATTGATTTCTGAACCCCTAAAACTTTATGAATATGAACTTGTTTTCTTTGCATTATTTGAGGTCTGAAAACTCTGCATCTTTTTTTGTTATTTCAGCCATTTCTCATTTTCTGCAAATAAATGCTCTAAAGTACAATATTTTTATTTGGAATTTTGGAGAAATGTTGTTCGTAGTTTAAGGAATAAAACAACAATGTTTATTTTACTCAAACATATACCTATAAATAGCAAAATCAGAGAAACTGATTCAGAAACTGAAGTGGTCTCTTATTTTTTTCCAGAGCTGTATATAGATACATGGAGGTAATATAACTGAACAAATAAAACAGAAGAAATGTGTTTTAAAAAGTATTCATAAAATGTAATCAACAGGATTTACTTGTGAGGAATAAGAGCATCCCTACATGTAATATTACTTGTCATCTGCAGAAAAGTATATATAAAGTATATATATATATATATATATATATATATATATATATTTTTTTTTTTCTTCAGGTTTCTGTGTTTAGCTACATAACCCCTATTGCTCAAACATGTTCAAATGTTGTTATGGGGTGTTCTAATAATATGCAAGACTATCACTCACTCTGTAAAATAACAAAACATTCACATATGTGGTGCAAAAAATGCAATGGTAAACGGCAAGGGCTTGGAATGACAGACCTCCACATAAGCACTATGAGAATAAAGTCTACATGTAGATACTAACCCAGTGTTTAATGATATCTACTGCGTAACGATTCAGTGCAATGATGCTACTGGTCTGACAATGAGCTCTACATTGCTACTCCTTTAGTCTAAAGGGCTGATAAGTAGCAATAAGCAGATGTGTTTGATGAAGATGGCAAATGATGATGGTAGTGACATGATCACAGGCATGCTGTGAACAGTAAGTGAGGAATTCACTCCATGCTATTATTAAAGATGATTTCAAACCAAATCTGTGAGACATATGGAGGTGGTGTGGATGTCAAAAACATGTGACAAGCAACATAAAACATGCGGAACTGACTCTAGCTCACACGTACACACACACACACACACATACATACATACAAAAAAAAAAAAACACATAATATTGTATGTACAACTTCCTTAGCAGGTTTGGAACCTTAACGTAAGCCGACAATTTAAAGCAACACAGAAGAGAAGCATCGTTTTGCAAGCTTTTTGCTTTTTGAAGCTCACTTTGGCAGCGTTCAACACTGTTGATTTCAACCTCTAACTCTACCTTGCGTTTCTCCTCTTTCGCCAGCTGTTCCTCCAGCTGTTGCAGCTGAACAGCAGAACTGTCACACAGCTGGCTGTAGGTGGCAGTCAGCTCATCCAGCTGTGATGTCACTTGGGCACGCTCTTCAGGCGACAATCTAAGGATATATAAATTGTGTCAATACAAAAAAAATGTGTGCCTGTGGATGTATTTGGTGTCACACATATTTGTGTGTCTCAAGTTCTGCCCTTTTTAGAACGAATGAACCAATAGATATGTTCAGAAATGTCTTGGAATATAATCTTTGTGAGTTCCATTAAATGTTCTACTTATGCTGCAAAGTTGACATTCTTGCTTGACTATATATGTGGGCTACTGTATTTATGTGTGTGTGTCATTGTGCTGCACTCACTTGCTGGCTTGTTTTGAAAGCAGGAAAACCTGAGTGCTCCTGATGGCTTCAGCAATTTCTTCTTTCTTAGCAGCCAACTGCTCATTTATTGCCTGAAGAGTGAGACGACAAGTAAAGCACAGTCTTACAATCAGCACGTCCATTACAACATTATTTTAACACTGTGCTGCTCTAGTGTGCAGCAGGTAACTTTGATTAAAATACTTTCATTCCATGCTAAAAGTGTCTGACCTGTTGTGCAGAAATTGAGGATTCTGCTGGTCCTGCTGCTCTCTCCTGGAGGCCCTTAACCCAGCCTAGAAGCTCGGAGACCTGGCCAACCCGGGCCTGCCTCTCTTCCTCAACCTGTTTCTGTAAATATAACAGAACAATCAAAGGTTTAATTATTTTTCAAAAGAAAATACAACATTTTAAAACTGTTTTGGATCAGTCTTGACATATATTTATACATCCAACATGCACATACATCCAGCCCTAGCTTGGTAAAATGGATTGTTGTTGATACTGGAGAGCAGCACATCTGCTCCTGACTCTGCTAATTAGGGGAATGTGGGTTGCTACTCAAGCTATACCTTGTGACTGTGGCTTTTCCTGCACTAAGCATTGTCTGCTCCTATGAAAACAAACTGAACTACCTTAAGTAAATAAAACTGAAGCTAAACACACATTTTTTTATTGTGAGACTGGAGGAAGCCAAACTTGTGGAAGCAAAATGGAAGCAAAATGGATAAATGCCAAAACAAAAAACTGAAAGCTAACAAAGCAACAATTTTCTCAGCTTGCTTTCACATCAGTCTGAGAAGACATAAAAAAGTTCATAGGCCCTAAAAGAAAACCCTGTGGGATGCCACTAAATCTGCTAGCCTAAATGACTACAAAATAATTCTGAATGGTTGATACAATGGGATTAATAACTGAATAGCAATGTCAATCGTGTGAAATTGTTAAAATGTATGAAAACTAGACGGACAACAAAACCATACCTCTTCCTCTTCAAGTCTCCGTAGAGCATCACTGATGTATTTGACATGTTGTGTCGTCAAGGTCACCAGAGCTGTGTAGCGTGTGCGCAGATCCATGAACTAAAAGGGCAAATAGCTTAGAGTTAGTGAATTAGATTCAAATTCTAGAGTGTATTTAATAACTGATGGTGCTTGTCACATATTTGCAGTGTCCTCTCTTGCCTCTTGTGTTATGGCGTCTGATGAAGAATGCATCCTCCTCCGTTTCACTGGAGACTTCTGGGTTGATTCCACAAAAGCTCTAAATGTCATGAGCTGCAGTTCATAGTCCTGAACGCCAAACAGACAAACACAGAGAACAGTGATTTACATTGGAAACATTCCTCAGTAGACGTTTGTTTCAGGTCTGCTAAATATAAAAAGTGCAGTTGACAGTAGCAGAGTCTATCCATTCTGAGAGTGTGCTTACCTTGACAGCAGTGCAGTAGTGTTTAGAGTGTTTCTGGCACTCATCCAGTTTGACCTGGTTCTGCTCAATCTCAGCCACCAAGGCCTGCAGAGAAACCGTTAATAAAGGAGTCAGCCTTAATAAAATACACTCTAGTCTTTGTAAAATACATTATTAGTTATTACAGCTGTATATATTTTAGTGTAGTTTATTTGGGCAATAAAAAAGTTTTAAAACTTTAAGGAGAACCAGTGAAGTAAGGACCCACCGTTTGCTGGGCGAGCTGTTCGGACAGAGCCTTGCTGTCTGTCTGCTCAGGCTGGGTGTTCTCTTGTTTCTCTGTTGTCTCTTCGATCCAATGGATGAGAGCGGAGTGACCCTCTCTGTATTGCTGTAAGACTGATCCCAGCATCTCTAGATCTGCTTGCCTACAGAACACATCAAACGACAGCTGTTACTGGCCAAATTCTTACACTAAAAACATGATGAGATCAATTCTGAAAATGCACTGTAAATTAATCTTTTATAAATCATTTTAAAGAACCTACTACTTCATTTTAAATGACAAATAACTTTCTGTAATTTCACTCTGTAATTTCTGCACACATAAGTTTTTGAGAATGTGTTCCTGTGTATTGAGCTACTGAGGCATGTTTTTATTTTAATTATTCAATTTTTTCAATGTATTTTTACATTTCTGTCATTATTTTAATCACACTACCACAATTAGTCATGATTACAGAATATCATGTTTCAGTAACTGTGATTTAAAAAAATAAAAATATCCTTCTTTATTTCATTCCGAGATTTAATTCCTCTCCAGTACAACCAGTAACTCCAGTATTAACTGGCATAATCTGCCCCAGACAGAAATCAGATTCTAAACTGATTAATAATGGATGCATTTTACAACTAAATATAAAGGCATGTGACGCAAAATCACACACAATACATGAAGTGACCAGGTGCAAATGGAGTTTTTCATCCATTAACTGTTCTTCTAAAGGGCTTACCTTGTTTCCATTTGTCTGCGCACTCCATTCCACCTCTCTATGAGCTGTTGGGCTTTTTCTTGGTAGCGGTCCAGCTCAGGACTGCGATCAGGATGCAACTGGCTGAGCTGAGTTCCTGCCTCTCGAGCCCGCAGCACCTCCGAGCTCAGAGAATGGAACACGTGATCCTGGTCTTCCAGTTCTGAGTACCATTTCTGTAGAACAGGTAGATACATAAAGATGAAAGGGAATATATGGTTATAACACAGACTAAGAACTGACAGACTAGCTGCACACTTTATGTTCAATGTGACTCACCTTAAGCTGTTCTCTCAGGGCCTGGATGGCTGTGGTGTCAGCAGGAACAATGTCCTCCTCACTCAGCCGACCCTCGTACTTTTTCAGGTGACTCTCAGCAATCTGTAAACTTCTCATCAACACATCCACTGTCTTTAACCTGAGAGAAAAGGTGAGACAATCAGTGGACCGGAATGGAGCGAGGGGAAGTTTTATACAAAGCGAGGATATATGTCTGTACTGACTTGTGTAGATAGACAGAAGACAGTGAGTCAAGTTTTTCTATTTTCTCTACAGCCAGATTGAGTTCAGAGCGAAGCACAGGCACGCTGGACGAAGTGGGTTTTTCCTCAAAGAAGTTCACGCAGCGCCGGGACACGTCACCTATATTTGATTGCAGACCTTTTAGATCCTGCTGCAGCTTCTGAAAAACAAAAACACCACCAGCAGACATTTACATTCAGGACACCAAGTACACTGTGCTGTCCAGGTTAAAAGAAGTGCATAGCTCTCCAATTATGCTAGTACAAATAGGCTAAAGCTATGGAACTCCAAGTAGGGTCCAGTAATACAAAAGATATGGCCCTAAAATAATATCACAATATTTCATGGTATTTTTTCGCGATAACGATACTCGATATGACAAAATACTGAATTAAATATTTTTTTTCCAAGAATACACTATTGCAACAAAATAAAAAATTACTCATAACTGAGATTTAAAAAAATACAAGAATTTTATCAGATTTGTAACAGCAGTCAACAATCCAGAATGTCAAGATACTAATAATAAAATAAAACAATAAAATAAACTTCAAATATCTCCATTTATCCAGGATTAAAGTAAAATAAATGACACTGGACAGATATAATCTGTCTCTAGTAGATATATAATGAGAAATGAGAAAAGTATGAATTTTCTTTTGCTAAAAACAGCAAAAAAAAAAAAAAAAAAAAAAGTGGTGCCTTGATGTGATATTTAGGGTGGGTGATATGGCACGGTATTTTAGGGTATAATATCGTTCAACAACCAAAACTTCACCCAATACATCAAAACCACAAGTAATAATTGCCATACAATGCACACATTTGCACATTCTGTCACCTAAACGCAATTCGATTTCAGTTTGACTAACTGGAGACACATTTAAATATGTGTAATTCATGTAATTATCAGAATACAATATAGATACTAGTCACATACAGTAACCAGGTGTAAAGGGGGTCTAAATCAATCAATTACACTTCAGCTAAGTTTTGACTACAATGCCAATTCCATCAAGTTTGGTTTTAGTGAAAACTGTGTACCTGGTTCTAATGTTCTAGCAAATGAGGCTAAGAATCTAACAAAGTGTGGCATTCTACTTTTATTCTAGTTTTATTTACCCAAACAGGATGTGATACCTGGCTGCAAAAAAGGAACCTCTAGGATAGATAGTTCAAGCTAATGTTCTACCAATAGCTTTTTCATTATTAACAAACATATTTTTACAGTTTCACCAAACTGCATTTTTGCTGCATTAATGGCTAAAAAAAAACAAGCGACAAACAGTAGAATAACAACAGCATTTCTTGTCCAGAAGGGGGAGCTGTTAGAGTAGTTACTGCATACCTCTTGTTCTGCTATGTGAACAGCAGTGTCCGCACCATCTCCTGACAGACCACTGGGGGGCGAAGTGTTCATACCCCTCAACAGTCTCTGCTCTGCTTCCTGCAGATGAGACTTGATGCTCTGCAGCTCTGAGAGGTACGAGCGAGACATCGATTCATCCTTCTCCACTGAGAGAGAGAGAGACAGAGAGAAGAAGGAGGAGGAGAAGACAAAGAGAGAGATTCAGAGTTATAGCTTATAGTTATAGCACAGTATATATAGCACATTCTTCCAACACATTTCCCAAACTTTATTTTTAATTCAGCTCTGAAAACTACAGAAAAAGCTCTAAAACTGCAGACAAATGTTCCTATTTTAGTAATCTTTCCTGTGGAAAAATTACATTACAAAAAATCTCTTTACTTATTCATTCATTTACGTATTCAATCACTCTGTCCAATCAGGAAAGACCATTCCGGATTTACTATCATCAGGACCACGTTCTGCCGACTCACCTGTTTCCATTGAGGTCAGCAGTGATTGGGCATGCTGGTGGCAGCTCTCTGCCTCTCTCTCAAGCTCTCGCACCTCAGACGGCGTGAAGAAGGCGCTCTCGCGACAGTCGGTCTGGAAGTCGCTCAGGTGGTTGTCTAAGTGCTCCAGGGCTTGTTGTCTCTCAGCTGGAGGTTGGGAGCGCATCTACAGCAACAGAGATACGCAGATCAGAGAAAGTCTATGGAAGGACTGTACTGGAATAGGCATGTAGCCCCACATATTAGCCCTTAGTATTTAGAATTAGACCAGATGTTTTTTGCTTTTGGGCTTCCACTACTGATGTGGAGTATAATTTCCTTTAATATCATTGATGTACACTAGAATTTATTTACTCAAATTAATTAGATTTCCCCATGTAAAGCTGTACACATTGATTCGATATATAATTGTGTTTTAAAGGCAAAAGTACTGACTTTGTCCAGAGTCCAAGAAGAGATGTTGCTGATGTCCTTCTGCAGGTAGTGCCACGAGACCACACTCTTCATGTTCATGTGCAACTGGTGCCATAATGACATTACGTTCTGATACTGCTGCTCCATTCTATCAAAATAAGAGACAAAATGTGTGTTTATTATTAGCACAGATCTAGACATGTGTTTTACTAACCTGTAGCAAATGTTAAAATATTTGTTTGTTTGTAATTGTATATTTTATCAAATGTAATATACATTTTTCGATGAACTTCTTATTTCTCCTGCAGAAATAATTTTGAGCATGTCAGATCATGGATCTAACAAGCTCACAACATGGCCTCATGATGTAAGAGTGACTGCACACTTGCAATATGTGTCAGCGAACATCGTACCTGCTTGCAATATCAATGGCCTCCTGGTTAGGGGGTGGGACGGTGAAGCACACTGAAGGCACCATAGCCTCATTTCCTGTAGGACTGATGATCTTCCACTTTGTCCTCTGGGAGTTATCCTCCAGCACACACTCCTCTCCTTTATTGACTGTGATCTGAGAGAAAGAAATGGGAAAAGAGAGCAAGAAAGGATGAGAGCGAGAGAGAATGAGAGCGAGGGGGATAGAGAGAGAGAGAGAGAGAGAGTGAAGGAGTGAAAGAGAGAGAATAGAATAATGGAGAAGAGAGAAAAAAGGGAAATGGTGGTAGGGAGGGAGAGGTTTTGAAAAATTCAGCAAAAAAAAAGCATAAATCAAAAATGTGGATTAAAAAGTAAAAGATTCCTAAGGAAAATGATGAGAAATCAAATGTTAATGCTAATGGGCCTCAAATGGGGAACCAACTTAAAATGTGAGGCATCAATGCAGTATTTCTGATCTCTGCCTGAAGCTATGCTGTGAGTTTGAGCAGAAGCATCAGCATATTTCAGCTACATTTTGGCCTATTCTGATCTAACTTACCTCCAGGTAATATTTTAAGCTAACGCTGCAAGATAGGGGATCAAATAAAACTGGGGGATTGATTTTAAGCAAATAAATCAGAAGGGGGGATATGTGTGGGAAGATTTTTAAGCCCCACCCCCTCTGTCACCCTGCCCCCTGCACACAGAGCGGCTACAGTCCTATAATGTAATGTGAGGTTGCAGAAAACACTGCTGCTGGCTCAGAGAGCCACCATCTGTCCGTGACTGATATATGCACCATTCACGGATCACAGAAATGGTGCAGTGCCACAACAATACATTTGCTTCTACTTAGCGATTGGTGTCTCATAAGCTCTGAATATTTACTGTTCTGATGAACCAATGAAAATTCTGTCATATACATTAAAAAGGTTGGAATGCTGTCACTGCTAGAATCGCTGTAGTGGTCATTCTGACCGATTGAAAGTACAAATTAAATCTGATGTTGGTAAACTAAACTCCTTACTGTCAACAGGCTTAATCAAAAACTGCTGTGTATAACAACACCTTTTTGTTGTTGTGAGTGACTGTTCAATTGGCATATATAGCTCTGGGGAAAAAATAAGAGACCACCTAAAATTATGAGTTTCTTTAATTTTACCAGATTGAAAACCTTTGAAATATAATCAAGTGGAAGATGGATGATCACAAGCCATCAAACCAAACTGAACTGCTTGAATTTTTGCACCAGGTGTGGCATAAAGTTATCAAAAGCAGTGTGTAAGACTGGTGGAGGAGAACATGCCAAGATGCACAAAACTCTTAAAACTTAATGATTATGAACTTGTTTTCTTTGCATGATTTGAGGTCTGAAAGCTCCACATCTTTTTGGTATTTCAGCCATTTCTCATTTTCTGCAAATAAATGCTCTAAATTACAATATTTTTATTTGGAATTTAAGAAAAATGTTGTCTGTAGTTTATAGAATAAAACAACAATGTTCATTTTACTCAAACATAAACCTATAAATAACAAACTCAAATAAACTGATTCAGAAACTGAAGTGGTCTCCTATTTTTTTCAGAGCTGTATTGATAATTAATTTTAAACAAAGTATATTTATAAATTAATTTCCTCGCCCACTATCAGGTCTTTTACTTTTTGTGCTATCCTGACTAATCTTATTAGATTTATTCTTGATGTGCTGTTTTCCTCATGTAGTTGGAAACTGAAAGCTACTGGTCAGTGTTTACCACAACTATTTTTAGAGGGATATCAGACGCAGCTGCATTGCCACAGTAACAACAGGAAAATAGCTGGTAATACTAAGACTTTCTTTGTTTTTAAATATCAGTCTCATAGCAATGACAGAGGCAGCAAAGCAAAGCAAAGCAAATATCAATTTGCTTTATTATTTCTCAACATAAAATATCCATATCCTTTTCATACCACCACTACTACCATTAATAATCTAAAATTAATTTACAGTAACATAACTGTCTTGCATTTGTCAGCTAAATTAAAAAATAATTTGGTGCAGCCAAAGTGGAAATTGCAATGTATACTGACTTTGGAAGCCACTAACTCAACGCATTCCAAATTCAGTCATTTTTAATATCAGTAAGTTAGAGAAGAATTAGATGAGCCCTGGACTAAATAAACAAGGCTACTGCTACTGTGTGAGCAGGACTGGGATGCTGGAGGCAAACTGGGAGCATCCCAGCATTACATTTAAACTGAGTGTGCAGAGCCAGGTCAAAGAGCAGAGGGCAGAGGTAAAAGAGTGATCAGCAGCAGTACCTGAGAGTTGGCCTTGCCAGCCCCGCAGACACATAAGAGAAAGGGAGGAGGGAAAGGGAGAGGAGGAAGAGGAGGGGGAGTGGGTAAATAGGAAGGGGGAGTCGGGATAAAGAGAAAGGGAGGTGGGAGGAAGGGGAGAGGGGGGAGAAAGAGATTATTTTTGGGCATTGTTAAGACCCTGCCTGACCGTGACAAATGTGATTATGGGTGGGAAAAAAAAAAAAAACGAAAAAGAAAAAAAAAAAAAACAGATGAGCAGGCTTATGTCTGGCACACGACTGAATATTAATGACTGAGAGGAATTAATAATGAATGTAAAAATAACACTTGAATCTCGGATCACCCATAAATTAGTGCACAGGCTCATATTATACACATACTGTATGCGTATGCCTGCTTGCCCAGTGTGGAGAGGGGTATAAAACAGCAAGTGTGTCCAGACAGTAATAATTGCACCTCCACCTGCCTGTGCCTCTCTGCTCCCGCCTCAGTGAGCACACACTCTCCATATCAGTGCAGCAACACCGGAAATAGCTCAGTCAAAGGCACCTCGGCCTTCTCAGAGCCACAGCCGGCAGTGTGAGGGCTGCCCTCTGTGCTGCACATCTGCAGGCCGTGATGTTTAATTCAGGGGTCTTTAAAAACTCATGTAACATCACAGCACACCTGAGGGCCACGAAAAGCCTTTTTAGACTTGTGGGTGAATCAGCAGAAAAAGGTGAGGTGAGGCCTTTCCATGTGCTGTGTTTGCATACTTTAGTACACTAAAAAAATTATGTGATGCACCTATGACGAGATAACTACTTAAAATACTTTAGTTTCCCTGACACCTAGAACTTTTAAAAAAGTACATGTCCACTGCACGCAAATATGGTTTTGAAATTCCATTCCCATTTATTTTCCACAGGATGTAGCAAATGGGCAAGGGATTGTAAAAAAAAGAAGAGAGGACTTTTACGTTACATTTTGTAATTTTTTTTCCCCCATTTTCTCCTTAATTTATATGGCCAATTATTGAACTACATGAACAGGATTCAAACCTGCGATCTCCTGATCATAGTGTCAGTGCTTAGCCTGCTGGACCACTCGGAGTCCTTTTTTACAAACAATTTTAATGGTCAATACAATTGCTTGGTGGATAGAGTGTTGCGTTTTGAAAGTGCTGGGTTTTGGATTTAAGACCAGGATTTGAAAGCTCCTGCAGGGCTCCTGAGCAATGTCCAACACAGTTTGTCCTGGGTAAATGTTCTTTATCTTAGCTACATGACATAAAATGCTTCTTTCTGCTGCCACAATCCTCATATTCATGGTGAAAATAGTATCTTTACTGGGACATTGATCAAATGGGAATTGTATGGCCCATAAACAAGGTACATAGTGACTGTGTGATCTGACTCCATCTTTTCATGTTGGGATATATGAAGAAAAAACGTAATTGTAGTGTAAAGTGCCATTAAATACTGCCTTAACAGAAGTCATGATTTTTTATGACTGCCAGGTTGATTTACACCCTGTGCTACAGTCAGACATGGCCCTCAAGTTTTAAACTACTGGGAAAGGAAGGGAAATATTTGCATCATAAGCAGTGGACATGTACCGTAAGGCTTTGAGAGATATTAATCTCAATCAACAAATTAAAAGGGAGCAGATCATAGTGATAACTTATCTCAGGGTTTGCCAATGTCAGACACAATTTAAGAAAGGTTTGGAGACACACTACCTGTCTGTTTGACTGTACAGGAATGCACTTCATTGGTGCCTCAATTTGAACATCCAATGAGATTCGAGAAAAGGAAGTGAGCAAGGCAGAATGGGGACATACAAGAAATGGTACATTGTTAGATCTTATAAACTGATCCAGGAACAATCTCTTTAGAAATCACTAAGAAAAGGTCCACAGATCAGTTCTCAGGGTAGTTAGGGGTCAGTAAGAGTTAGACAGGTGAGCTGGAGTGAGGCAGGTCGCAAATGTTAGTAGCATTGTTGACATTGTGTGCCATACCTCTATTTGTTTGTAGTCGCAAATTGCACGGATGGGTGTGGTGGTACCCACAATGCAGTCAACACTGCGTGGGCGGAGCTGGACTATTGTCTTGGCCCGTCCTACCAGACTGGCCACAGAACTGCGGTACTCAATCAGCTGCTCCTTCTCTTCCTGCCAGAGACAAGCATTGGGGAAAAAATTAATTGACATGCATTTACTTCATGCAATGCAACAATGATACTGATTAAAGTCACATTTCAAGAGAGTGCCTTTATAACCATCTTGTGTCTGTATAAGAATGTGGGAAACAGAGAGGTCAGTTATTTTAACATGTTTAATTAGCTGTTAGCACCGCCAGTTAGCTGATAGGTTTATCAGCTATATTTTGATTCAAAATAAAAGCCCCAGGGCAAAGAATATTTATGAAAAGATGTAAAATAAAATCAATCACTGGATTGATGAAAACAATATAGAACATTGATTTTTTATTTTATTTGGACTATTTGTTTTTCTTGGAAGTAAAATGTTGATCAAAATATGGTCAAATTTACAGAGCAATATATATTTCAGAAATTAATGTAAAAATGTATATGTGTATTTAGACTTTAAGACATATTTGAGTATCCTAGAATCTCCTGGTTTTCCTGCACCTCTAATAAAGTGTTCTAGGTTGTTAGGGATATAGGGATATAGGCATCTGTTACTCAATCATGTTCATTCCAGAGATATTCATTGCTATATTTTCTCCTCAGCTAAAATTAAATTTAATTGTATAGTTTAAAATACTTATGATGAATGCTTAATTTAGGTTATTTATTCACAGCAAGGATCATTTGATTTCTTTTACCTGACAGCACTGTTAAAAAAAAAAACTAAATTTGAGGAAAATATATCCATATTAACATATACATATCAATATACTGCAATGTATTGTGAGGATTAAGGCATGAAGAAATACTGTTTGTTTTTATTTCAGAAAAATGGCATATAATTAAAAACACCTTAATTTTACACTTTAAATCTGAGCAAAGGAAAAATATACTTTGTATTCAATCATAACAGTGCAATCTGGAGAAATTAAAAACCTACAATCTAGTCTCACAATACTTTGATATACGAGACGTCACTGCAGAAAGCATTTCCTGTGCTAACACAGGCACAGGATTTAATCTCACCCATTAGAAGCTGCATTGGGCATTAGTTAGCTTTTCTCTGGCCTGTGTGTGAGATCAGGGGTTCATCAGGGATTCATTAGAGAACTGGCACAGGGAAGCAGAGACAGACTAAGAGAGTGCTAATAGCATTACACCAGAACATCAGAAGTGGATCATTACTTGCAAGCCTGTTTTGTTTTTGTAGCCTTTAAATCCTGTTCCATAAAATAAATAACCAAGGAAATAATCATGGATTAGTTTTCAAAAGGGTGGCATATTGGCAAGAACCTGGCAATATGATGTGTCAATATACAGGAGTGACAATTTAATATACTGTCATATATTGCAATACTATAAGCAAGAAAATCCATTGATGTCACTGCTGTGAAAACTGTAATCAGGGGCAGAAATCACAACCACGCAGTGTTGAGAACAATAAGAAATAAGACAGTTTCAGTGAGCCTCACAGAAGATGTGAATCAGTGTTTTTCCCAAACAGCAAATTAAAGGCAGCTGCGTGGAGGCATCTGTCTAACGCTTATTGAATATCTGCCCCTAGTGAGAGCTGTGCTCAGAAATACACGACATCTGAACAGAGCCTTGCTGAGCACTATAAATAACCATGAATTTTAATCTTACAAATGCATCCCCACAGTGCATCTACAAAAAAATAATCAATAACAAATTACCATTTCAGATCATCAAGGCCTTTGCCTTAGATAATCCACCAAAATTACTGCAAATGTCCTTTATCTGAGTATTACTCAGATACTTGAAATCCCAATTTCAAAAAAGTTGAGATGCTGTGTAAAATTAACATAAATGTAAATAAAAATAAAATTACATATTTTACAATTCTCACAGACATTAAAAAATAGAACATCAGGTTTTGAAAGTTAGAAACTTTATAATTTCTTGCAAAACATTTAGTTATTTAGAACTGGATGGCAGAAATGCATGTCAGAAACGTAAAATTAATTGGTACTAACACAGCACCTGTAGGAGCAATTTATAACTAACTCACATTACTGAGTATAAAAAGAGAATTTTCTTTCAGAAGAGAGTCTTTCAGAAGCTAATATGGGCAGAGGTTTAACAACATGAAAAAAATTGAATAATGTTTATTACACAAAATTGCAAAAACTTCTACAGCACATTTTATTGTCAAAAGATTCAAAGAATCTAGAGGAATTCCTGTGCGCAAGGCAGAAGGCTGACAGGGCTGACGGTTGATACTGGATGCTTTGATGAGCTTGATGCTTTGCCTTCATCAAGTTCTATACAAAATGTTTTTTTACAAAACAGCAAAATGTCTGATTTTAAAAAACAAAAATGTGTTTTATGTTTTATTGTGAATAATAGAATACGTAATAGAAGGATTGTGAGTTGATGGGTTAAATCATTGCATTCAGCTTTTTTTTCACATGTAAATACATTTTACACAGTATCCCAGTCTTTTTATAATTAGGGATGCACATCTAACTTACATTTGGGATTATTTTAGGGTACATTTTTAGCATACCACTACACTATCCAACAATCCTCCAGTGCTGGTGCTCTCTTTCCCTTTCTCCCTCTTTCCCCTGATGGCCATAGAGGAAATGCCCACTGCTCAGGCTTGCTCTGTGGCACCCCTGTCAGATAGTGCCATCTGCTGAGTGCTAGCCTGGCCAGGAGCACCAACCTGGCTCAACAGATCTTCGTGTGTGTGTGTGTGTGTGTGTGTGTATGCACGAGTGTGAAGAGAAAACAAGTGTCTTACCATAGAGTCTTGCAACAGGTCCTCCAGTTTGCCTAGTCTGCTGTTTCTGTCACATGTGTATTGCCTTTTAATGGTGTCTTGGAGCTGCCGTAAGTACGTCTCACACTCTCGCGCATCACTCATGAACTGGAAACAGAGAATATGGCACCAATATGGTAGAATTGTTTAACTATGTATACTTTGTATACTCAAACAGATGTGTTGAAGGAAAAGAAGACCCAGACTCAGTACCTGGAAGTAGGCAGTGTTGTCCTTGAGGTGCTGCTCGACACACACACAGAGCTGTCTGACCCACTGCCACTGCGTCTGCAAGGCTGCACTGTAGGCCTGTGGTGAAAATGAGTAACAAGATCAGGATCAGGTGTAGTATATAAGAAACTGCTACGCCTGTCATGACAACTCTTGTATTTTGAACAATATATTGTCTCAGAAATTATTGCAAAAAACAATATTGCTGTCTCTTCCATCTTCACCAAATTAGTCCCACCCATTCACACTTAGGTCATAAGGAATGTTCAGATTTTTTTTAATCAATGTACCTTTTCCTCCAATTTTCTAGGTGTATATTGTCTATATTTCTATACTGAGTAATTATTTACTCAGAAGATTTATTATGTTTTAATGCTTAATGTTTTACACCGCACCTCTAAGGTCTGTTTGGCTGGGTGGTTGACCAGACACAGCTGATCTGCTGTCTCTTGTAGGGAGCGCATCACTTCTTGTTTTTCATCCAACTCTTCTCTTGTTTCCTGAAAAAGAATGACATCCATAAACAAAACCATAAATAAACAGCATCACTGCAACGAGTACAAGCAATACAGAAAGTACTTTTCTATCCTGCACTGTGGTTGTTTTCGCCATTGAGAAAATTACAGGACTTGTAATAATAATAATAATTATTATAATAATAATAGTGCTCTTTTACTTATTTCACAATTAATGCACAGAAATGCATTTTCTTCAATCCGAGCAACACTATTAACAGAGTTATGTTAAAACTGCTCTTTATTATTCCACACTACTGTCAAAATCTAAATATCGGACTGGGAAAATATTATGCTGCTCTAGAATGTGCTCTGAAAGTCACTCACAGCAAACTGCTCTCTCTTAGCAGCCATGTTGGTGTTGTTCTCACTCCAGTCGAAGGCCAGCTCCTCCTCTTCTTTTTCATTTAGCCAGATGAGCTCCTCAGTGCACTGAGACACAAACGCTCGCAGGCTCTCCAGGCAACGCAGTCGCCATGACGAATGCTCCTGTGGCAACACAAACCATTCACAAACAGTGACTTGGTTGACCTCAGCATCCCAGCATTAGATACACTCACACTCACACTCACACTCACCACCTTGCCCAAAAAGACCATAAAACACTTGACTCATTCTCTGCATAAACATTAAGCTGAAAACTAACTGGGCTGAAATAACGATATTAGTACTCTGAGTGTGTGTCTGTGTGTGTGGATATATGTGTGCCAAAAGCAGGTGCTTTGCAGTATCCTGTACATGTCATATGCAGGCTCAAGCTCTTTATATCCTGTTCTTTGTCACGGGGGAGATTCAGGCGTGCCCTGATGAGGGGATAATGAACACTGCAGTGACACATACACACACTAGCAGAAACGTCACTACTTTTATTGAGTACTGTAATTGCTATTTGATGTATAAACAACATATTAAGCTCAAAATATCCATTTACAACCCTGTTATATTGACACACATACACACTAGTGACTCAGTAGACACGCACAAGAACAAAAGATGACACTGACTTTCCTTTATCATAAGACATCCTGCTTTGATTGGTTTCTGAACTCACATATTATTGCATTATTGCATCATTTTACCACAGTAACAAAACACTACAAATATTACACTACAAATGAGTCTTATTCATACCATCTCTATTTTTTTTTCCCCCTCAGATATTTGCTAAGATATTGTAGCTAGTTTTTAGCCT
This sequence comes from Astyanax mexicanus, assembly GCF_023375975.1. Classification (NCBI taxonomy): domain Eukaryota; kingdom Metazoa; phylum Chordata; class Actinopteri; order Characiformes; family Acestrorhamphidae; genus Astyanax; species Astyanax mexicanus. The sequence continues at coordinate 47,081,487 of NC_064410.1, read as the reverse complement.
TGCCCCCACTCACTTCCCAGGTCTGGCTTTCTCAAGTCTTTAAAAAAAACGAAAACCTGAGGTAGTCCAGTTTGTTTTCATCGAAGTAAAAAACAAAGAGATGATAAAAGCTTTATTCTTGTGTGTTGTGTGCTTCCCGTCTGTGGACATGTAACATGTATTAATGTAACTAGCATAACTAATTAGAGTCTAGTTGTGATGTGCTGCTCTCCAGTATCAACAACACCATATTGTCCTAAAGTCGCCATTGCCTTTTGCTGCTTTGCCAGCTTTGCTAAGGGCTTTTACTAGTAAACATAATAACACTTACGAGCAGTTTGCAGTACTGGTTCTCCAGCTTGGCCAGTGTTTCCGAATAACTACTTCTGAAGTTGGGAGAGACTCTTGGCTACAGAGGAAAAAAGGAAGAAATGATTCAAAGCTCAGTACATGCACGGTTGGAAAAGGTATTATGTGGAGTGTGTGGAGAGTTGGCGGTACCTCATAACTGCGAGCCTCTTTCAGGCTGTGGAGCAGCTCCTCTACTGCAGTGTGGATGGTGTGATGTTCCTGTAGGTGCTGCTCTACAGAAGGCAGGTCAGACCCCCACTCAGCCCTCTCTAGCAGTTCCTAATACACAAATACACACACAATTATTGCAATGCTATATTTTGTAACCTAAAATTTTTTTTATAACTTTTTCACATTTATGTCCTTGATTCCCTCACTCTTACAGACCTGAGTCTCCTCCACCCATCCCAGAAGCTCGTAGATGAACCGTAAACTCCCTTCATCCTCAGACGACGACATGGCCACCAGGTCTGATCGTGACATGGGTCTTCTGAGCAGGCTTGCCACAGCACCCACTGCTCCCAGCACTGTCTGGGCTCCGAGAGTCGCAAGACCGCCTGCAGAGATCTTCTGAGTAGTCTGCTCTCCCAGCAGTCCTCCAGACGAGAAGTGGCCTTTTCTGTAGACACTGGAACACTGCAGCCTCAGGGAGACCAGCTCCTCTTGCAGTCGTGTCACTCTGTAGAGTTGATGGTCAGCGAGAAACAGCATAGTATTACAAACATGCAAAAAGAATATTTATATATATAATATTTTTTTTGCTGCTGTTCTGCTTCATCTCAACTAAAAATAAATAGAAACATCCTCCTATAATCCTCTATTCTTATCTCTGTCCTACTTTTCTCAGCAATGAGACCTCTAAGCTGGTCACCCACCTGAAGGCCAGCTGATCTACTTGGTAGTATTTCTCATCTCGGAGGACTTGCAGGTCCACCTGCAGCTGTCTGACCAGAGCCTCACAGTCCTGCAGATATGCACCCAGCTCCTGCTCACACCTTGCTGGCTCACCATTTTCCAGATGTGACATATCCTGCAGCAACACACACACACATACTTCAACCCCTTTACAGGCCAGGATTTTTGTAAATTTTCTGCCTGACATTACACCCCTAAATCTTGAGGATTTGTATTCAAGCATCACATAAAAAGGTTTCATGTTTAATAAGGAACGTTACTGAAAATCACAATTGTAATTGTAGTAGGAAGTATAGACAAATAGTCAAGTGAACCTGCAACTATAAAACTGCAAAATATAATGAATAAATTTATAAAATTGGCTCCCTTCTAAACTTTATTTTGGAATCAATACAAATCCTAAATAGAAATCAAACAGTTCATGGCCTCCAAACCTTTTAGTTTCATTATGGTTGTCTAGTTTTTACATCTATTTTCAAACCTGCAGAATTTGGGTTGATTCCTGTTATTGATCTAGAATTATTAAGTGAAGTAGAGAGTGTACAGGCAGCTTCTCCAAGTGTCAGAATGCATATAAGTTATTTTACTACAGAGAATAAGGGTTTTTATCACCTACACCTGTAGCCTGTACACGGTTCAAGGCATTTTAATAGGTGAAACTATGTTAAGTTCTCTCTTGGTTTTAATCTAAAGCAGGTAAATGCTTAATCAATGATGATGTCTGAAGTTCCACATCAGAAAGGTTTACTTACTGCCTGCAGTGTGTTTCTGGCCAGGGTGAGCTTTTCTTCACAGTCCACAGCCATGTTCTGGAACTTATTAGCCATCTGTAGAAGCAACTCCAGCCTGAAAGACAAACAAAGACAAAGACACAATGTTATACACAGTTCCTACTAACCAAAATGACCAACTCTCCTGTATAAACCCTGTATAAAGAGCTAATAAGAGCCTGTTTTTAGTTCTCTATGAATGAGGATGTATGTATGCTGTGATATATTTCCTTTCACCTCTCTACAGCTGGCCGCAGAGCTTTCTCTCTCTCCAACATCTCCAGGATGAGTTTACCCCACTCCTCTTCCAAGTCATTGGGGTGCAATCCCTGGGGTAGCTTGAACCGGCCAAATTCAAGCCATACCTGAAAGGAAGCAAACAAGAACAGGCTGATGTTAGAGAACACTGGTCAGTTATGCATCCAGGGAACACTATTTTGGGATACAGCAGATGCTGACCTTGTTTTCATGTGCTTAATGCACATTTAGCTAAATACCAGTTAAAGTCTTTACTACGGCCATAATCTAAATCACTTTCATAGGGCTTAAAATATAGCCCTGTGGAACTACACAAATCGTGGTACACTTAAACTTAACTTAAAACATATACTGAAGATGTAAAGCATTAATTAAACCAGCAACAAGCTGCAACAGCCGAATCCAAATTGAATCGTAGGTTAAGGTGTTAAGCTTATCCTAACCCACACAGTGAACATAGTCAGTTTAAAATTCTGGTATGCAGTTATAGGAGTTTTAGGTTGCACCACAGAGACTGAAGGTGCATCTTACCTACTTTAGCATAATTTGACTGCTGGTTAGATAAAAGCATCGTCACATTGATTGACATTTTTAACCTTCTGCAGGTCATTAGGATCATTATCCACAAATAAATTAGACACCAAACAGGAAAGTGAGTAGTGTTGTTGTTTTCTGTACATCTTATTTTTTTTTATTTAAGATAAGTCTGTTGTATTAGCATGTTTTCAGCAACAGATTATGGCTCTCATTAGACCCGCATTGCTTTGTGTTGTTTTTCTCATGTTTCTTCTGTGTAGCTGCTTATTATTATAATTTCATGGGTGAGTGGAAACAGCATCTCTTGAGCACAATTTGATGGTAATTTATTAACAGATAATATCAACGATTTTTAGTGAAGCAGTTGCTAAATGAATCACCATTGTAACTGACTGTGCAATAGAAAGCTAGTGTTACGATAGTAATATTTAAAACTTTGTGTCCTTAAACAGTCACCCACTCAAAGGTTTTGGAATGACCCTGAAGCAAAATACAGTGTCTTAGTTCCAGACAACAAACTAGTAGAGACAGTAACAGCTCAGTTTCTGTCTGTGCTGTGTTGTAAATCTAGACTGCCAAAGAAGAAACCCACAAGTATAAACCAAATCGAATTGATCATAAGGGTGTTACTTGTTGCAGTGAACTGTTTGCAGACACAAACTGAGGAACTGTGAGGAAACTATTAACCAGCCAACTAAATTACTTTTTACAACAATGCTACACCCTACTATTAGATAAGTATTAAAACATTGCTAATTTATTTGTAAAAATAGGGTAACAAAACCTAGTCATTATTTAAACTATACCTAACCAAATCACAACTCTGGTTCCAATCTGTAGCCTAACCCTTTAAGGATAAAGTTTTACCAGGCAACATAGTAAAGATCAGTATCTGTAGATCTACAAATACAAGGATATTGAACCATCAAAATAAAATTTGAGCTATATCTATGTTCTAATATTTGTTTGTTTGTTTGTTGTTTCTTTAAGCATGTACTGCAATTCACTCTAGAGATCTCTTTCTTTCCTTCTTTCTGTCTCAGTAAAGCGCACCATTATGATCTCTGTTATCCCTGGAGCCCTGTTCCTGCAGTGCTGCGCTGGGCCTCATGACGAACAATGTGGCCTGCATTCAGCGGCAGAATCAAGGTCAACCTCCAGCTTCTCCATTCCTTGCCTCTCCATGTTCATTCCTTTATTCACTGCTTTTAATGTATTTCTATATGCATTATCCTTTATTTTCTTACCTCCAACAGTTTGTAAAGGTGTTCAATGTGGCCCTTCTCCATCTCCTTAGCAGGGATCTCTGTTTCTTTGAAGTGGATGTATTCGTTATAGAGTGCCTGAACGGAGAGGACAGAATTGATAAGCAGTTATAGAAACATGGTGATTATCATTCTTTCATAGGTTCAAATGAGCAAATACGCTACACAAACACAAATGCTCACAGACCTTGAGTTCTACAGGGTTCTGGGGGAAGCTTTTGTTGGCCATGAGGGCTGTGTGCTGCCTTGTCCACTGAAGTAATGAGGAGAAGCGTGACTGGTACTCCGCCCATCGCTGGTCGACCTCCTGAGAACAGCAAAGATAAACGAGACCACATTGCAATCCACTACCACAATCATTAGAGATGTTGAGATGCTTTTTGTACAGGTAGAACTCTGAAAAATGGCTGCAGCAAATCATTAGTTGCAGCACTGGTGTGAAAGATAAATGAACTCACATGAGGTGTGATGCCCTCTCCTCCCTCTGGGATCTTGGGGAAAGCATCATAAATTGAGGACACGTAGGTGATGACCGATTTTTCATCCGGTGATGGCACGTCCACATCTAGTGGGAGTCACAGGAACGACAGAATAAGAAAGACGAGGCAGAGAAACAGGAAGGTAGATGGAGAGAGAGAAAGAGAGAAAGAGAGTTCACAAACAAGCAATAAGCATTAGATCAGATATGATCCGTATGGCAAAATATTACAGTATAAAAACAGGCGAGACAGCAAGAACATTACCTTCAGCATCCAGAAGCCGTGTGACTCCTAGAGACTCTGCGATTTCAAAGGCTTGCTCCAGGTTCTCCCTGTTACTCTGCCGTGCCACCACCTCCATGTCAATCAGGTCTGGCCTGAATGATATAATGGAGAGATATATCTTAGAAAACTGATGTGTTAAATACTTTTAAGCCAATTCTAAGAATGCTTAACCTAGTTAGTCCTGTAAATTTTGGACTTCTTTTACAAATTCACAAAACCTTATCATTCCTATATATATGATTTTCTTTTACAAATTCACAAACCTCACTAAAACCTTTTGGGATTAGCTCACTAATTCTGTGAATTTGGAATTCTCTCACAAATCCACATAATCTATTTATATCCACACTTTATTGGCCTATTAAAAGTGTGTCATCTGCTCTTAGGAAAGAAAAAAGTTCAAAGAAATCACTGAAAACTAAATACTGCCATGAAAACTTGGCAACAACCGCAACTGTATGTTTCAAAACAACTTCAAAGTACCAGCACCTCACATGGTCTTCTTTCTTAGAAAAATGTTCTCATGCATTACTTTTTCTGGTTTGCATAGATATTTGTTGATGTGTTTACACCTGACCAACTTTGCATAGAATTTTAAAACTAATTTTAAGACTAATAGAAGAATGCAAGGTGTGTGTCAGTCACAGAAGGATGACACTATGTTTTGCACGTACCTGTATCTGTGCAGCAGGGCATTGAACATCCGGCCATTGCTCCAGCTGGAGGAGAAGTTGGAGCAGCGCAGGCCAGGGTAGCCCTCGGTGGCTTGCTGAGTCCATAACAGCAGCTTCTCCTTGGCTGTAAGGTCCCCCGAC